>NC_142490.1:4076053-4778102 GCF_965113065.1 Corylus avellana | reverse complement strand
GATACAGATTTACGTGGTTCAGTAAAGTGCCTACGTCCACAGAGAGGCAACTATATTTTTACTCTTAATGATTCAGGGTTACATCATAACACACACACAGATATATATATATATATATATATATATATATATATATATATAGCAAAAAACCCTAAATTCTACTTATACGGACATATTAAGGAAATTCCCAAAATACTCCAGCTCCTCCGCTCCTGTCTTTTACTGGTGTTAATATGAGACAGCAATTCTAACAAGGCAGATTTCAACGACCCTTCCCTAAGGCCCAAATGAAGTCGTCTCAAGTCATTTATTAGTAGATGAGTTATTTTGTTGTCAGCAATCCTCTTGTAAATGTCAGATGTCCTCCATTTGCCCACACAGCCATTTGGAAGCAGTGGTTCATTTCATCTTTCATCTTTAATCCTCTGTACAGGCCACGGCTCTATCAATTGTACTAAAGTACTAAAGCCCCTATGATTCTTAAATGGCTGTTTGCATCAGTTGTTGCTTAATAGTAAACGTTGTTTAGAAAAGTCTCCCACGATGCCTTGTCTAAAGATATGACACAAAATTTAAGAATTACAACTGGCTGTGGTTTTGCGCCCTGTCTCCATACTTGTTTATGTTCCTATCTACCATTCTCATTGACTATAAGATCAATGTCTTTTTCCGTTATGGTGCACACCTCTTTCCTATATTAAATTACTAACGGAGACCCCCTCCCTCCCTGTTATCCTTTCTGTTGCTCAGAAGAAGAAAAACAATTAACAAAGACTAAAAAGGAATAGGATTTTTCTCCATTTCACAATTAAGATTTTTTTTTGTTATATTTAATGTGTACAAGATGGACCCACGTTTAGGTATTGGCTTGGGGGCAATACCTAAATGTCTTCCCCCCCGAAAGTTGATACTTTTTTCAGAAGAGTAAATTTTTGATGTAAACATCCCTCCGAAGCTTGTTTATCAAATAATAGGTAAACATGTAAATAACGAGTAATGCTAGGGACCATTCATTTTATTCTCACAAAGATGATGTAACTTTTAAAATTACTATTGGATAAGTTGTTGCAGTATTTGAATTTCTCTTAACTTGATCTGAATGGTTGACTATAGATATGTCTCTGACACGCCTCCTCCAACTCACTATAGGGGGGGTAAGTACAATGAAATGTGACAATGAGATTGGCTTTGTGAATATGTAAGCCAATTGATCTTTGCTCAATAGGAACCGGATGTCAATTGATTTTCTTACCACCATATTATGAACAAAATGGAAGTCAATTTTAACATGTTTTGTCCGGACGTGAAACGCTAGATTGGAAGAGATGTATGTCGCGCCAATATTATCTCACCACAAGATAGGAGGCTGAGAACGTAGTTAACCAAGTTTAAATAACAAGTAATTTATGCTGTGCAAGAGCTTTGTACTCTGCTTCTGTACTAGAACGGGCTACTGTGTCTGATTTCCGGCAACTCCTAGAAATTAGATTCTATACACAAAAATTCGGGTTCTGCCTTAGCAAACTGTGTATATGATACCATGTTTTCTAAAAAATTTAAACAACTCGGTAACATATTCACCATTTGACATACGTAAAATCTAATCTGAACCATAAAATACATCATCTTCATTTCTGATCTAGACAAAAATGGAAGTTAAAAGTATTGTTTCATTTTTCCACGAGGCTTGAGCAGGTGGCATAGACATGCCCACCTTTATCAGATAACATTTCGAATACATGTAACTGGGAAAGAATATTAGAAAAAGGTATTAACATTAGTTTTTAGTTTCCCTTTTAACTATTTGTTGGTCTTTAATTATAATTTATGGTCGGTGAAGTATTATCATGGGGTTGAGCTTCTAGAATTCTCTTCTCAACTAAAACGATGGGCGCATGTGGTTTTGGGGTTCAAGCAAGAGATCTTCCATTTTTGTGTTAAGTTGGCCTAATTGGATTCAAATGGAAGCCTAAGTCAAAAATGAAAACTAGGTTTTTTTTTTTAATCTGAAAATTCATAAATTTGTCAGTATAATTGGGGCCAAGTGAATAGTGTTTGTGAAATTACATGATCTATTTCTAATTGACAACCATTTATTTTAATTTGGGTTAAGTTTCATTACCACAAAGAAGAGTAATGTTAAATACTACATCTCTATTTTACTTGTATCCCATTAGGTTGATGTGGCAGCGCCCGTCAACCCTTGAATTTCTCTTTTCTTCTTCTTCATATATATATATTTTTCCTAACAATAGCTAATTCAAAAGCTGATGGACACTGCTACCTCAACACTGTGGGATGGGGTGAGATGATGTCGTAGTATGTAGCATTACTCTAACATAAATCACATTTATCGAGCATCCAAATTAATCTCACTGAATTTCCTTTTATTATAAGGAAAATTATTTATTTAGTCTCTACGTTTACAATTGTCCTAAACTGATTTCTACGATATCAAAAGTAATTTAAAGATTCTTAAATAAGCCATCTATCCAAAATGGCCTCTACGGTCAACTGTTTGATAGAAAACGTTAAATGCATATGCGGATCCACGTCACAACCAATCGTTGATTGACATGTGATATAACTGATGATTTTATCTATTGGTTTTTCTTTTTCAAACGGCTGATGATACGAATCATTTTAAACAAATGGCTTCCTCTAAAAATCTTAAAGGTACTTTTTACCCCAAACCATCAATTTGATACAACTACATACCTCCAAACGAAATAAGCAATTTTCTCTTGTTACAAACAAAATCACATAGCCACAAAATTGAAAACCAATTGCATGATCTCACCCTAAAATAATGTTTATTAACACCCCAAGATCTGAGCTAGCTATGTGGGTCAATGTCAATCAATATATATTATACACGTTTTAGACAAGTGGGAAAGGCCAAGCTTCAAAGCTACTAACTTTCAAATTCAGCATTTTTTTTGGGCATATACTCTAGGTTACAAATGACTTTTTCTTCCCAAATTTGATACTAGTCCTGTTCCAACCCCACAGACCAATTGCAAGTCGGACTAGTCACTAAGAGCCAAAGTGAACCTCCATTCTTAAAAAATTCCCTAATAAAATTTTCAAGACACGCTTTGAAAAGACCAATCGCAAGTCGGACTAGTCACTAAGAGCCAAAGTGAACCTCCATTCTTAAAAAATTCCCTAATAAAATTTTCAAGACACGCTTTGAAAAGAGTGTATCTCAAGGTCAACCCTAGGTTGGTGACAAAGGTAGTAATAATACTAGGATTCTCACATAAATTTGGACCATTAAAAAGCTTATGCTATAGTTTTTTTTTTTAACAACACTTAGCCAAATCCAAAAGACCAACTAATAAGCAAACAGATGGACATAGATTTTTAGTAATTTCATTGTTCGAATTAGTATGGGGTTAACTTGTTCAAACGAATTTTAAATTGTTCTGCCACCAATTTAAACAAGTTCAAACTCTTTTTTAATAGGTAAGGTCGAACATGAAGAATATTTAATTTACATGGAGAGTGATTTGATAGAATCAAAGTTCAATTCTAGAATTTTTGGCTCTGATACCACGTTAAATCACTATTTTTCGCATAAGCTTAAACTGATAGGAAGAGGTAAATTTAATCACTTAATTATGACTTTAACAATCTAAACATCAAATTGGCGGGATTCCAATCCCAAAAAGACCAAGTATTATAAGAAAAGCCATGGAAAGGTGGAGTGTGAACAAGTGAGCTTCTTGGTACTTAATTAGTCAATGCCATGTTGCATATTCTTGTAAGTTTCTATTAGTCAAGAGTCCGTATTGCATATTCATTATCCCTGTTAGTATAGCCAGCTTTGCTCTCCCATTCCTCACACCGACTTCCTCAAAGCTTCCCTATATTCTCTCTGCTTCTCTCCCGAAGCAAGAGATGTTCCAGCCCACAGATCTGAGCCTGTCTCCATTGAAGTCGCTGGCAGGACCTGGAGTTAGGCCAATCTTGACCATCAAAGATACAATCAATGGTCGAGATCGCTTTGCATCAGTCCACAACAGACCCATATTTTCCACCGTGAAATGTCATGGTGTTTCCAGCATGACTGGTTTGGCGCGAACTCGGCCACGAATTATCACTTCAATGGCAGAAATGGGCAGAACTCCGCCACGAGGAGTTCCGGCGGCCAAAGGAGCCAGATCCTCCTTCATGGCGGAAACCGAGAACAGAGCGACCAAGATCAAAGGGACTGTCGTGCTGATGAAGAAGAATGTTTTGGACTTCAATGACCTTCATGCATCGGTTCTTGATCGTGTGCATGAGTTGTTGGGCAGAAGGGTGTCTCTGCAGCTCATTAGTGCTGATAATTGTGAGCCCGGTGAGTTTGTTTTTGCTACTTTTTCTTCATTATTTACTGCTCTCTGTTTCTTCACCATGGAAATGATAGGCATGCCATGTTGGAATCAAATGTATATATGCATAAAGCAAAAAAGAAGGTAAATTATTGATGAAAACAATGCTGGTTTAAACAAATTAGTGATGAAAATCAAGTCATTTATGATCCCAAACAAGCTTTTTGGTATATCACAGACTTTATAAAGTAGGCCCCATGAAACACCCAGAATGATTTGTTGGTGTGCCAGCAATTGTCACAGAAAGTGGAATCGACTTTTTCTTCTTCTTTCTCTTTTTTTTATTTATTTTTATTTTTTATTTTTTATTTTTTAATTTTTTTTTTTTATCTTTCTTGGATGGGAATGATGAAGAGTTTTTTGTTTTGTTTTTATCTTTCTTGGATGGGAATGATGAAGAGTTCATGAGTTTCAAGTGAGACTGAACAGCCAGGGGGGAGGCTTTACTCTCAACAAAGAGTCAATGCCTGAAACTCCCAGTCAATGAGCTATTTCTCGTGGCCTTTAGAATTTCTCTATAGTTTTTTTGTTTTATATATTTATATATATAGGCTTATCTAATCAACTTCTAATGGTGAGCCAGCATCGTCTAAAACCCAGAGGCGTATGAAGACCAAAGAAGAAAAAATTGAACCGTTCACGTTTAGACTAAGACTTAACGACAGTGACACTGACATGAACCCACCATGGCATTCAATATTCATTAACAATTTTAAACACAACCGACAAATATGATAAAAATTTAATATTAAATTAGCCGGTTAAAAGTTAAGGGATTTGATCCATTTAACTAAATGAATCGGATGGACAATATTTTAGATGACTCATAAATCTGACATAAACCGAATTCAAAATTAGCGAGAAATGGTTAAGAGGTCTAATCCATTTAAGTTGATGAATCTAAAAGCTTAATATGATAGGATTGAAATGAGATGAATTGTTGGCTTGGAGTTCAAACTCATGACTTATGTTATTAATATCATGTTAGATTTGTTGTGAATTTAATAATTTAATTAATTAAATGGGTTTGGTGATTTATGAGCTTCATGAATACGACGAAACTAATTTTAAATTGGATTTGTTTATTAGAAAATGGGTCGCAGGCAAAAGTTGGAGAGCCAGCACATTTGGAAGATTGGATTACAACAATCACCCCATTGACAGCAGGGGAGTCAGCATTCAAGGTAACCTTCGATTGGGACCATAAAATAGGAGTTCCGGGGGCATTTACAATAAGAAATAATCATCACAGTGAGTTCTACCTCAAGAGTGTCACGCTTGAAGATGTTCCAGGACATGGCCGGATCCTCTTCGTTTGCAACTCCTGGGTTTACCCTGCTGACAAATATAAGAAAGATCGCGTTTTCTTCACCAACAAGGTATTTGCTTTTGTATGCAGCAAGTGAAATTGCTCAAAGTTATCAGAAATGAAAAAACATCATATTTGTATATATATATTATGTTTCTGCAGACATATCTTCCAAGTGAAACGCCATTGCCGCTGCTCAAGTACAGAAGAGAAGAGCTAGTGAGCTTGAGAGGAAATGGGAAGGGAGAGCTCCAAGAATGGGACAGAGTGTATGACTATGCTTACTACAATGATTTGGGAAATCCTTGCAGGGGTCCAGAATATGAACGCCCAGTTCTTGGAGGGTCTAGTGACTACCCTTATCCTCGCAGGGGAAGAACTGGTCGACCACCAACAAGGATAGGTCAGACATTTGAATTTATTCCTGTCACTTCCTCAAGTTAATGTTTGTTAGCGTTCGGGATGATGTAGCAGTGAAAAACAATCTTAATTTTTATATTTTTTATAAATGCTGATACAATAGCTGATTTTCACTACCACGTCTTCAAATTGTACGACAGTCGTATATAAGGACAGAGCCAAAAAGGGTAGGGGCCGGCGATCAAAAAATTTTACTGCTAGGGGCCACTATCCTATAATTTTTATTTATTTTTCTTAAGATTTGAGGCGGGGCATGGCCCATGCCAGTCTCCCTCCCTCCGTCCTTAGTCGTATAACAGTATACTAAATAATATTACTTTTGCCAGAAACATATCACAGATACAATATCTCGGAAGAGTAATGTTACTTTTCACATTCATTTCAAACTAGTTGACATTACGTGTTTTAAGAGGCTTTCATTTTTGGCCATATCAGCAGCATAAAACATCTCATGTTAGCCCATGTAAAAGCATTACTCATCTCGGAAATAATTAGCTTTTGTTATTCTTTTCTCTCTTTTGTGTGTTGGGAGGGCAGTTCATGCAAGAAAAATGATATAGAATGTAGTCATTTTAGAGTTATTTACAATCATGAATCATTTGGGAATCAATCCAATTAACATATTATTAATGATGAATCAGATTTTAATGTGTTATTTCAACTCATTGATAGAGTAAGAGAGAGCATAATGTTTTTATCCATAAGATTCTTTTGTTAATATCTCAACAGATCCTAACACTGAGAGCAAGCTGAACCCTCTTGAGATCCTAAAAGTTTATGTCCCAAGAGATGAAAGATTTGATCACTTGAAGATGTCAGACGTCGTTGCTTATGCACTGAAAATCATAGTTCAATTCCTCAGACCTGAGCTAGAAGCTCCATTTAACAGCACCCCTAATGACTTTGACAGCTTAGAAGATGTACTCAAGCTCTATGATGGAGGAATCGAGCTGCCCAAGGGTTTACTTGAGAATATTAGGGAAACCATCCCTTTAGAGACGCTCAAGGAAATCTTCAGAACCGATGGTCAAACGCTCCTTAAATTCCCAGTGCCTCAAGTGATTAAAGGTAATGGATATATTTGCAACTTGTATAGCAGATAACATTGCAGATATTGAGATGTTTTTTTCTTTGTCTACTATTTTCTCTTGGTTGAATTTGATTTTTGTGATGGTTTGGAGCAGATAATAGGTCTGCTTGGAGGACTGATGAAGAATTTGCAAGAGAAATGCTGGCTGGAGTAGACCCTGTCATCATTCGTCGTCTCCAGGTAAACTTAACTGCTGCAATTCTTTGAAAAGAAAACAAGATTTAAATTGGAAGAAGTTTGAAATCCTTATTTTGGATGTGAAAGCATCTTCTCAAATCTAAACATAATCCTTTCTCTACAGGAATTCCCTCCATCGAGCCAGCTAGATAGTAAAGTATATGGTCATCAAAAAAGTTTAATAACCAAGGAGCACATAGAAAAGTACTTAAATGGGGCCACCATCGATGAGGTAATGTTACTGAATTATTTCACAATAGCCTGCAGTTATTCTGCAGCTAATAAACCATATTAACACAAATCAAATTGGTTTAATAGGCAATCAAGAACAACAAGCTATTCATATTAGATCACCATGATGCACTCATGCCATACCTGAGGAGGATAAACCAGACTTCCACAAAGACTTATGCCAGCAGGACTATCCTTTTCTTGAAAGAAGATGGGACTTTGAAGCCATTGGCGATTGAGTTAAGCTTGCCAAATCCAAAGGGAGACCAATTTGAAGCCAATAGGAAAGTATACACCCCAGCTGAAGAAGGTGCCGAAAATTGCATTTGGCAGCTGGCTAAAGCTTATGTGGCTGTAAATGACTCTGGCTATCATCAGCTCGTCAGCCACTGGTATGATTCTGTCAAAAGAAAGTTTAGCAAATGACACCGTCGATTAAAATATTAATTAAATAATTAAATTTATCTTTTCCTGTCAACTTAAACTTTAGGAATAACTGATGATTTAACATGATATTAGAGTCAGCTTAAGTTTTTGAGATAAGTGATATTTAACACGGTCCATATTTTGAAATGCGTTCATTTTGATCACAGGTTACATACCCATGCAGCGATTGAGCCGTTTGTGATAGCGACCAATAGGCAGTTGAGCGTGCTTCACCCAATTCATAAGCTCTTGCATCCTCACTTCCGTGACACCATGAATATAAATGCATTGGCCAGGCAGATCCTCGTCAATGCTGGTGGTTCCCTGGAGTGGACAGTATTTCCAAGAAAGTACTCCATGGAGATGTCATCAGTAGCTTATAAGAACTGGGTTTTTCCTGAGCAGGCACTCCCTGCTGATCTCATCAAGAGGTAAATCCTAATGGTTTATTATTATTGAAAAAAATTAACTCAAGAAACAGAAATGCTTTCTCAACCAATCAATCATTGAAGCCACTATCAACAAAACTAGTCCCTAGCCAAATTATGCACTATACTGCATAATGTTTAGAAAAGGTTGAGCAAATAAGGAATGAGGATTTTGGTAAATATTGCTGAAAGTGCCTAAATCATGCTATATCACCACTTACCAAAAGCTTAAAGTGATAGGAATGATAAATTTAAATATTTAATTAATAGTCTAACATGATCATATCTCAATGACATGCTACTCTTTTGCCCTATTCAGAGGAATGGCAGTTAAGGATGCGAATTCCCCACACGGTGTCCGCCTGCTGATAGAGGATTACCCTTATGCTGTTGATGGGCTGGAAATCTGGTCAGCTATAAAACAATGGGTGGAAGACTACTGCTCCTTCTATTACAAGACTGACGAAATGGTTGAAAACGATTCCGAGCTGCAGTCATGGTGGAAGGAACTCAGAGAGGAGGGTCATGGCGACAAGAAAGACGAGCCCTGGTGGCCAAAAATGCAGACTCGTGAAGAGCTGATAGAAACATGCACTACCATCATATGGATTGCTTCTGCCCTCCATGCAGCTATAAACTTTGGACAGTACCCTTATGGAGGCTTCCCCCTAAACCGCCCAGCATTGAGCTTTTACTTCATGCCTGAAGAAGGCACTCCTGACTATATAGAGCTTAAGAATGACCCTGACAAAGCTTACTTAAAAAGATTTAGTTCCCAACTTTTGACCATTCTTGGCATGGCCCTTATAGAAATCTTGTCAATGCACTCATCTGATGAGATTTATCTTGGGAAAAGAGATTCTCCTTATCAGTGGACCTCAGACACAAAACCCTTGGAAGCCTTCAAGAGATTTGGAAAGAAGCTGGCAGAAATTGAGGATAGAATAACAAGCAGGAACAAGGATGAGAAATTACAGAATCGTGTTGGTCCTGTCAAGATGCCATACACTCTGCTCTACCCTTCCAGCAAAGAAGGATTAACTGGCCAGGGCATTCCCAACAGCGTCTCAATCTAAAGCTTTTCTGCATTGTCTTAGCAGCAGATTGCTCAATTCAGTGTCTTTTAGCTTATTCTTCATTTGTAATAAGAAACATTTATATGTTAGAATAAAATGAAAATAGTTCTTCTCTTTTCTTCCTAGCATGTGTAGATCAAGAATGAGAGGGTAATATACCTCCATTGTTGAGGATAAGCTTTTCATCGCGTAACGTCTATCTGATGGATGCTCCAAGTGCAGAAAATAACACTATCGTGTACATTGTTAGCATTTTTTTTTGGGTCGTTAAAGAAATATTAAAATGTATATGAGATTTCCTTTTATTCTTACAAAATTTGACCATTTTGATTAGCAAAAGGCACAAAAAAAAAAAAATAGAGGAGAAAAAAAAAAAAAAGGCAACAAGAGTGATTACTCCTTTAGCTTATTTATATATACACTTCTTCATCAGAACTTGAAAACTAATTTTCAGAAGCAAGCTAGGGACCACAAACAAATATTATGAAAAGTTCTGTAAAGAATAAAAAATGGGGATGGTACTGTATTCTAGTCTTCTAGAGTACAAAACTACAATTTCATAAAATTATGGGGAGAAAACTGCTATTTGAACATACTCTAGAGTAAAAACTGCAATAGCGTTCCACAGAAGCTTTTTGATTCTTTTAACCGCCCTCTCCGTTGCGCCAAATATATGCACTTTTCATTTCCCTCAAAACCCCTAGTTCAAAACCTTCTTCCTCTTCCCCCTTTCCTATTACATTCCCTGAGACAAATTTCAGGGCATTTCTGTAAATTCTGAGAGAAACTATGGCGGATTCGCAGTCGGACGCGAATTTCTTCAGCGTACGGATCGTCTCCATCGACTACTATATGGCCCCGCCGATCCCAGGCCTCGATATCTGTTATAGTAGCTTCCACGGTACTACTGGAACCCAAAACGATGTTGTATAATTCGGTTTTTGTTATTCGTTGTTTGGGAAAGAAACGATATTTGTAGCAAAACTAACGTGACAATTTGGCTGCGTAGAAGATGATTTTGAATGAGATTTTGTTTCCTTTTCTTTTCCTTAGCTTTCTCGGCAATCAAACGGAGGTTTAGGGTGTGTTTATCAGTTTTTGTTTTTGTTTTTGTTTTTATTTTTTATTTTTTGGCTTTCGCGAAGCGAAAAGCCATGGTTCCGGCTTAGCGAAATGCTAACATTGACTGGAGGTTTTGGTTTTCTCAGGCGCTAAACAAAGTAACCTATGAAATTTTTTAGTTAAATTTTTAGCTTTTCGTTTTCTGGGAAACTAGACACAGGGTTGGTAATTATGTCAGGCAAATTCCATTCATAGAAATTAATCATACAGAATTTGTGTAATAAATGATGTGGAGTGCAGAATGCATAGATATGTTATTTTGTATTATTTTTTGTTGTTAGGCTTACACTATCTATAAATTCGCTTCGGTAATTTGATTCTTGAATTTTTGAAGGTGGGAAGGTGAATGAGGTTCCTGTTATAAGAATATATGGATCTACACCGGCTGGTCAGAAGACTTGCTTGCACGTTCATCGAGTAATATCATTGCTCTGTTTGATTTGTACGAAGAAGTTCTGGGTTTTTCTTTAGTTAATGTTATGAAAAAGCTTCGATCAGCTCATATGCAATACTCGAAATAGACATATCAAAACCTATGTAGTTACAAGGAGCTTCCCAGAATAATTCTGTGCTAGTAGCTTGGTTATGTGGAGAAAAGAAGATAAAAGAAAGGAATTTTATTTTCCTCTTCTTTTATGTTCCTTAGTGGTGAATCGAGCATAGTGCCAAGTAAACTTTACTTATATCAAGCATTTATAATTTGTAACTTGAATAAATGTCTATGAAAGGAATAGAGAATGCATGTTATGTAAAGCAGGGAATTAAATATGGTAAATGTTAGTACTCTGTTATGCCAAAAAAACCTAGTGAATCTTTCTTTCTCTAATAGTAATCACGTTACTGGACTAAATTGTCCATATTGTTTCTTGTAGGTTTTACCCTATTTATATGTGCCGTGCACAGATATCTCGCTTCAATCGGACAAAGATGGTACATGATATTTCTGTAACTAAGCCAATGGCAAAATATTACATTATGTTGCCAATCCTAATTAGTCATGATTAAGGTTTTCTTAGGCTGATACTGTGTTTTCTATTTTTCTTTTTAGTTTTATTTTGGATGTAGTGTCTTTTTTAGTCCCGATGTGAAATTTGGTCTACCTATATGCTAGATTGATCATTTCTGTAAACAACTTACAGTTTTGACTTCTTTTTTTTTTTTTTTTTTTTTTTTTTTTTTTTTATGTTAAGGTATGCTGTGGTTTTTGCTGTCTGGTTTTCTGCTCTATCTATTCTATAAATATGATTCATATTTTGAATTGCAGAATTAATCCTTTTTCTTGTTCAATTGCATAGGTGATGCATACACAAATGCTGTATCTTTCGCTCTTGAGAAAGCTTTAAAGGTATGCTTGGTTGAAACAGGTTATGTTCTGACCTTGCTTGCTATTAGGTGTTTCTGGCAGTTGTCCTTTGGATTTATAATCCTGCTAATATCATGTCAATTTACTTTGATTTGAACTCTTATAGCTTAAAGGTAATGCTGGTTCAA
Organism: Corylus avellana; assembly: GCF_965113065.1. NCBI lineage: Eukaryota > Viridiplantae > Streptophyta > Magnoliopsida > Fagales > Betulaceae > Corylus > Corylus avellana. Next base: position 4,765,953 of record NC_142490.1, on the reverse strand, counting down.
AGCGACTACATGTGCATGGTTGCAGCATCGTGCGAGCAAGGAAATTTTATGGTTACCATTCATCTGAAGAGCTTTTTGTGAAGATATATCTGTATCCAAATTATATCCCATCTCATATAGTTCTCTATACACATGTAATAGTCTTGAAGTATGTTTATTGAACACCTTGACAAAGTATAGCTATTATCCACATGATGTCTCACGTGCTGCCAATCTTCTTTTGGTACGCCTCTTGAACCTCTGACTGATGCTCAGTTGTTTGGATCTTTTTGTTCATATTTTTTTCATAAACTACTTTACATATGTTTGATCACATAGTGGAGCTTTTTTCATTTGCGGCTGCTATATTTGGCTTACCTTGTTTGGCTAATGTATTGTGGCATTAACCTCCTACTACTTTATTATATTTATACTTGTAGAGTGGTGCAGTTCTTGATAAAAGTTTGCAGCCCCATGAATCACATATTCCCTTTATTCTCCAGTTTCTGGTAAATATTTCTCTACATTTAAATCATTGAATTGGATATATATATATATATATATTTTATTCTAAGAATTAAACATGATAGTGTGGTTCCCAAAGGAATTACTGTTTGATAGGACACTTAGACAATATGGGTACTTTATACTTATTAAAAAAAAAAAAGGGTAGTTTATGATGAGAAATAGCATAATCATCCGCTAGGCAATTGGCATTAGCTTTGGGTGGGTTGGGAACATGTTCACACTTGAATCCCACCAACTTTGTGCACCTATGACACATGTATGAGGTGGGTCCCATTGTGATGCGTGTGGCAGACTCACAATTGAGTTGCTCATTTCTCATGGAATGTTCAAACACTTAAATTCATTTACCATTTTTCTTCTTTTGTGTTTGCCTTTATGTCATTCAAGATCTAAGCTTTTCTTTTTGCTAGATTGACTATAACTTGTACGGAATGGGCCATATGCATTTATCAAAGATGAAGTTCCGCCATCCAGTACCCGATGCTTTCTCACTGAGGAAATGTGATCATAATGGTTAGTGTAGACAGCATATAAGTTGACTTACATGCCTACTGATTTCCAGATTATCTTTTATTTTCTTTTGCCAAATGCTTATGGGATAAGCATAAATGTGTCTCTGATGTCCATAATCATTGCTTTTTAATGAGGTGTGAATCTTAACATTAGGAAGACCCAAGTTGTGATGCATCTTTATGTTCACCAATATGGATATCTTCAACAATTCCAGCTGATTGGATGTGGCAATTTCCTAGTGAATTTGAGGCTTCATCAGATCAGGGCATTCCTTTCATTAAACGTCAAAGTGTTTGTGAACTTGAGGGGGATGCTTCTATAGATGGTCTGTTTGATATCAAGTTATATCACTTTTTTTTTTTTCCATCTCTTCCTCTTCATGTCATGGTAGAATTGTTCTTTATTTGGTTTTTGCAGAGATTCTTAATCAGCAGTTTAAAATTTATTCATCTCTTTCACAAACCCATTCAGATGTGAAAATGGTCCAGTCACTTATACCAATTTGGGAGGTCTGTTTTAGTCACATAAATTTGCTGTTTTTTTTTTATGTATTTGTTGTCATTTGGTATTCTTTGGTTGTTCATTTGGTGAACTTTTGTGTTTTAGGAAGAGTATGAAAGGACTGGAACACGTGAGGTGGCAATGCCTCCTGATCCTGGCAAACCACTTCAACAAGATGTTCTTAGAACTCTATCACTGGGTCTTGAATTTGAGAACAAACTTATTGAATTGTGTGGTGACGCAATAACATCATCAACTGTTGAGGGAAATTTGGTTGGACTTGGACATGTTAACACTGACAATATAGAAGTAGAAGCTTTGAAGTGTTCTAAAGAAACAGAAAAAGTTGGATCTTTGTCACCACAAGGTTCAATATGTGAAAAAGAAGATGGTACCAAATCTATTGAAGGGTGGGATATTAGTCCTAAACCATTGTCTACTAATGAAATGCGATCCTCGGCAACTACTGAAACACTAGATCCAAAGGTAATTTATCATGATTTGAACTTCCTTTTCATCTAATAAAATTATTTTATTTATTGAAAAATGTAGTTGCTCATGATTTTGCATGTCTATCCTCCTGGATGTTGGGGCCTTTTAACTTTTAAGCATAACTTTTCTTTTGACCAAGTGACTTGATTCGAGGGCCTGGGCTATTTTAGTTTATATGGACACAAGCAGCAATAAGAGTTTTGAATGCCTTTTGTTTTCTTCTTAAGTGTTTATTTACCTCTCTCTCTGTCTCTCTGTTTTTAGACTGAGATGATATTCAGAATCCATGTAGTTGTACAACAATGTTATTTGTTCGGGTATTGAAATAATATAATTAGTTACTGGATTTCTCTCCATGCATTCTTAAAATCCATGTGTTTTCCAGGCTGCAGATAAGGAAGCCCTTGGTCTTCTAAGGTGGCTTGCTACTTCTCAGGCTGCCGAAGATATAAACTCTGATGATGAACTTGTTTGTGAGACTGTTCTGAGTCCTTTGTTGCCTTCAACAACCATTGATAAGGTGCTGGAGAAAGCAACTATGGATTATGAGAGCGAGTCTCAAAAAGAGTGTCAAGACATTCTTGATTCAATTGATGACTTGATTGACTTTGAGGGTCTGAAGGAAAGAGCTTTACATCCTTCTGATCAGAATCATTCTCCTCTAACTTCATCAGAGAACATGATTCCACAAGTGGATGGCTCTGGGGATGAACTGTTCTCAACTCCTTGTGCTGGATCAACTGGAAACTCATCTGGAACGGAGATGAGGGCTGAACTTGAAGGGTCTTTGGAATGCCACACACTGCAGGATGTTGGTGGAAGGTTCACCAGTAAGCATAAAAGAAAGCAATCTGTATGGGGCTCTTTACCGTTTTCCACGACAAAAAAGGTGAATAATGACTTGGAACCTGTTGGTTTCCACAAAATTGATTCCTGTGTCCATGAAACTAAAGCTCCTGAAGATACAAGTTGCTTGGCTATTAATGAAGCGGGAAGTTATGCTGCTGATTTTATGAAAAATTCAGGTACAGATGTTCGTGATTTAAAGGAATCAAGTCGTTTGGTTGGATGCTCTGTGCGGGATTTGATGAGGAGAAAGCGAAGCTACCGAGTTGAACCACCTGACTGTGGGTCTCATAGGGATAAAAGGGTTCTTTTGGAAGGGGAGCGAAGAGATGGCATAATTCTCTTCCCTAGACAATTAAATGACGAGCTTGAAGTTGAGTCTCTCAACTTGAAGCAATCTCTTACAGGCCAACAGACAGATTTCCATAAAGCTTGTGAGGCTAATGTGACACCTTTGGATTGTTCCGTCTATGGTAAACACCCTCTTTTTTCCAGCAGTGACAGCTTGTCGCAACATAGCAAGTTGAAAGATGGAAATTTTGGTTCTCATGAAAAAGTTGCTGTTGAGGTCGGCATAGTAGCTACCACTGGACCAGTGGATTTCACAGTAAAAGGCGCATCTCAAGTGCATACTATACCACGGGTTTGTAAGCCCAACAATGTAGATTCTGCAGCTTCCATGGGCCATTGTGAAATTTGCAATGATAAAGAGTCTGACTTGGGTGCAACGGCCATGACTAATGAGAGATTTCCGCTAAAAGATGCTGCTGCTTCAAGCTGTTTGCGAACTGGTCTGATTGAATGTAAAGTATCTCGTGCACATTGTTCTATCTATGAAAGTGGCCATAAAGATGAATCGTCTCTGGCCCGTGTACATAATAAATCTTATGAGAGTGTTCTAGGCACAAACACCACAACTGATTCAATGGGTTTACTAAATGAGAATTGTGGTGGTGGAGAACAGGGAAGGGATTTTGTTTTTTCTGGGCTTGGCAACTCAGAGTCCATAGTTGTCAACACACAGGTGAAATGTACCAAACTAATTGGCATGACCTTCTCCAAGAAACCCCCTATTGCAGACTGGGCAGATGGGACATCTGAAAATGCTTCTTTTCCACCTACCTCTGATCCAGAGGAAAATTATGAGGGAACATCAGGTTGCATTTCTGGTTTACTCCATGGCATGCAATTTCTTTTTTCCTTTTCTTTTTTTCAACTTCTCTTTTGGCTTAGAACAAGCTCCATTTGTGCTGAATTCATGTTGCAGTTTATGATTTAGATAATAATTCATTTTGTTACTCAAAAAAGTACTTATTATTTTCTTCTTTTTCATTTTTTCTTCTCCTGTTTTTGGTTAGGTGTTGCATGGGTTGGGGAGGGATATGGAAACTAGGGTGCCAGCATATCAGGGTTTCAAGATGATATTGGTCATAAATTATGTACTTTGCTTTGACTTGGATTGGTACTGCTTATGAGAATATAACTGGATATTGAGAGTATGCATCTCTACGCAATTCAGCCTTGGAAAGTGGAGAACTCTATTTTAAAAAGCTTTATTTGATAAAACTTTAATAATATATAGTACAGTATTGAAATTGAAAAGATTTGTCATATATAACCAGGATATCACAAGAATTAAATCTTGAAGTAGTAAGGAAAATTTAGCATCCAAATTGAAACCCCTAAAAATTCTTGGACAGTGAACATGCGATCTTTGTCAGAGGACAATTTCGCCTTTTTACATCCTTAATCCATTATAAACTTCATCCAGCCAAATTGAGTCATTATGGTTTCATTTATTTGACAAACTTGTCTGAAGGCTTTGCTTTTTCTAGTCCATTTTATATTTCATGTGTAGGCAATAAATAGTATTTGTTGTTGCTGTCTTAATTAACTTAGAACATTGCTGCCCCTAGGGTTTGTAAAAACCTTTTGGATAAAAATAAGATATTCCACTCTAGGGTGGTTCAGTGTTGTTACAATGAGACAATATTAAGAAGAAAAGGGTAGGCCCAATGAATTTTGCAGAGTTTTATGCTCTTTTTTTTTTTTTTTTTTTACATTCTTTTTCCTTCATACAATTCCATATATATAGTAGCTTTGTTTGCTATTTTAGATTTTGGGACAGCTCATAATTGGACAGCTAATAAAGGAACAAATCACCCTTTTCTAGAACGTGAACACATCACCTTCTTCTAGAGCATGGACATGTCAGCTCATACACACATTTGCTCTAACAAGTATGCATTCTTGATTATATTTGTCCTTTACATCAACAAAATTGTTGATAAAACAAGTTCAGGTTTCTGTAGGATTTATGTATTCGAGTTTGTGGGTTTCCTCCATATTAGGCACTAATCTCATCTCACATATTACTTTTTCTTTTAAGGGAGAGGCTTGGATGATTTTCTCCCTTTTTTTGAGAGGGACTGTGGAGAAGAGAAAGAAGTACTGGACAAGCATGCTGGAAATAGTGACTCCAATTCTGATCAAGTTGTCATGGGTGTCTCTACTCACTGTCAAAATGATGGCTCTTACTTGTACCTTTTAACACCCGTATATTCACCTCCTTCTGCAGATAGTGTATGTAGATGGCTGTCATGTGAGGATGAAGGTTAGCTGAAAATATTAATTGCATTGACTTCATTATTTATTTATTTACTTTAAATTTATGAAATCTTGCTCTTTGGTTTTGGGCCTTTAGGTGCTTCTGGAGGGAACAATGTAGCATCAGTGGAGCCATTACCATTGAAAGGTAGAACTACTTTAATATTTCTTGGTGGGAAAAATAACACTTGATTTTGGCAATGAGAAACTTCTTATCAATTTTGAACTCTTTGCAGGTTCATCTAGCAGTTTGGTTGGTTCACAAAGTTCTTTGCCTGATGATTATGACAAGGCTTTGCCTGAATCTTGTTCTGTAAGTGAATCCTATTCTTGATCTTTAGTGTTATGAGAACCCCCAGAAAACTTAATGCTGAAAGGAGCCCATTTGGTGATGAGGTGACAACAAAATGCAGGGAGGAGGTATTGTGAAAGAAAAAGTATGTGTTGGTTTCGCAGAAGATATATCTCAGATTTCAGGGCCACATGGGAAATCAAGGCCTACCCCGCTTAGTCAAAGTGGATTTCGGGACCCTGCAAGTGTTGGTGGTGGTCAACAATTGACATTGTTAAGTATAGAGGTATTAGTAAATATCAGTCTTTTTTTTTTTTTTTTTCAAGTTTGATATTTTTGTAAAACTGAATTTGCATTTTTAATTTTTTTAATAGATATGTTATCTCAAACTTAAATCCCCATGGCTTTGCATATTTCATATTTTTTGTGATTATTATGAAAACTCTTCCATGTTGCTGTCCGAATAAATGTTCATTGTATAATTGTGGTATCCATCGCAGTTGAAGGTTGATCTTTGAAGTATGGAGTTCGTACTATCTAATGCTTAGCACTATGATTACACTTTAGTGATTCAGACAATACATCCTGATTATATTTATTTATAGTATAAAATATAGGGCACCATCTTACTGTTGCCAATGTCAGTTCTGTCAATTATTTAATCAATCAATTTGATTTATATGAGGGAGGCTTGTAAAGAAAAGCTTTGGCTTCTGGCCTTTCTCAAGGAATATATTTGTAGATTTCCTTTCCCCTTTAAAGTTGTTTGGTGATGGAATTTCACTACCTCCAATTTTAGACTAGTAGTTGCTATTACATTATGGGTTGTTATCTATATATGAACCAGTTGTTTATTGGTATCTCCGACGTGTATCTCTGGACTAAGGATTTTTTCAGTACATGAAAAGGAGAAAAAAAATACACTGGTCAAGATCTTGCTCTTTACTCAGAATCGTTTGGATTATATATCCAGAGTGGTAAATCTTGGTATACCGAGACTTTTAACATATTTAAGGAGTAGATTAATGTTCATTCGTTTAATTAAGAATGGTTGCTTTCCACTTTTGCTGCTTTCTATAACCAGATGATAGAATTTTATCTTTGCTTTGCTTTTGGAACAAATGGCCTATCAAAGATTTATCTTTAAAGCGTTATGAGTTTTCCTATTTTAATCTTTTATTTTTTATTATTCAAAGTTTTTAAAATTTTCATTGAAAATATTCACTTGTTTAAACATGGATTTGATGGGTGATAGGTGCAAGCAGAATCAAGAGGAGATCTCAGACCTGATCCTCGAGTTGATGCCATCAATATTATTGCTCTTGCTATTCAAACTGATACTAATTCCATTACTGAAGTTTATGTGCTTTTGTGTAGTAAAACTGAAGCTGATAACAGGTAGGGTTGATAATAATCACATAGAGATGTCATGCAATTTTTCTTTCCACTGCTTGTTTTCTCTATTGAGTGTGACTTGATGAGCTTACTTTTCTAACCGAAACTTTGTGATTTAGACATTGTTGATGAAGTGTGCACGGGAAAATTCATAGTTCTTATGTTCTGTGGTTTGTTTTCTGTTGGATTTGTGAATGTAGGATGTTGAAAGGTTATAATATTTTGGCTCAAATGCATTTACTCCCCTTGAACTTTCACCCAGCTGCACTAAAAACGCTGAACTAAATTTTTAGTCAGTTTTAGCCACACAAACTTAGAAGAAGATGCAACGAGACTTTTTTTAACCTTGTGCCCAAATTCATAATGCGGAGTCAGCATGTAATGTCATGGTCACTGAAATGCACCTAAGGGCATTTGGAAGCAACTCTCATTGCCCGTGCCCATGAGAAAAGAAACACAAAAAACAAAAAAACAAAAAAACAAAACAAAACTCCATTGTTGATGTTGTAAAATGGTGACGAAATCTCTAGCACCAAAACAAAGGTGGATTTGTTTAAGATTGATGCTTCTTTTTATTTTCAAAGCCTGCGCGTTGTTTCAGTTTTGAGTCTCCTCTGCCTACTCCTTTTGATGAAGAACACACAGCTAATATTAATTTCTTATGTATCATCCTGCATGGATGTTCCTTGTATAAGATGCGTTATGTTCTTAAATGTAATTGTTCTCGCATGTGCATGTACGTTTGTGATTTTCACTAGTGGTCACTTTTGATTTTCGATGTATTTGATCAATCAGTTAATCTGGAAATTAATTAGTTAGTTAATGTTGTGCACCTGTACTTTGCTGCCTTCTGGAATTGCATGCTTGGTAAGGACTACTTTGTGTTCCATGCCACATCATCATTGGATGCCTTTATTATTTCCTCTGTTATGGAGCGTCATTTTTTCTAATTGCTTTTCATGCCCTTCTTCATCTATTTACAGGAGTCTAGATGGAATATCTGGCTGCAAGTTGTTGGTTTTCTCTGAGGAAAAGTACTTATTTAGTCACTTTATGAAGATTGTACGTTCATCTGACCCTGATATATTAATGGGTTGGGACAGTCAAGGTGGTTCTCTTGGGTTTTTGGCAGAAAGGGCTTCACATCTTGGTATAGCTTTACTTGATAACATATCTCGGACACCATCTGAGACCAAGATGGCTGCTGGAGATTTGGATATTCCTGAGAAAGGACTTCGTGATAATATATTAACTGAATCAATTACTGGTCCTATAACAATAGAAGATGCAATAATTGAGGATGAATGGGGACGAACTCATGCCAGTGGTGTTCATGTAGGTGGTAGAATTGTCCTGAATGTATGGCGATTAATGCGTGGTGAAGTGAAGCTTAGTATGTACACAATGGAAGCGGTAGCTGAAGCTGTGCTGAGGCGAAAAATTCTATCATTTCATCACAAATTACTGACAAAATGGTTTTCTAGGGGATCTGGACGAGGAAGATTTAGATGTATAGAGTATGTGATAGGGAGAGCAAGATTGAACCTTGAGATAATGAACCAACTTGATATGGTAGGGTAACAAACTTTGTCAGTTCTAAGTGTTGCATATAGGTTTGCATGTCACTGCTTTATCCGGCTTTGGGTTTGGGTTTTATTTTGTTTGTGTGTGTGTTTTTTAAAGAAAAGTGGCACTTGCATATGTTAACCAAAGTATTTCTAATATGTTTAGTTCAATTGAAAATCTAAATTATTCTTGGATTTCTTTTCTTCAACTTTATTTTCCTGATTGAATCATCTTGATGGATGTGATTTTGCAGATAAATCGAACTTCAGAACTTGCACGTGTTTTTGGCATAGACTTTTTTTCGGTTCTCTCTCGAGGTTCACAATACCGTGTTGAATCCATGCTTCTGAGATTGGCACATACACAAAATTTTCTTGCTATCTCCCCAGGAAGTCAGCAGGTTGCTTCTCAACCTGCAATGGAGTGCCTACCTCTTGTAATGGAACCAGAGTCTCGTTTTTATGCAGATCCAGTTGTTGTTTTGGATTTTCAGTCTCTCTATCCGTCAATGATAATTGCATACAACCTTTGTTTTTCTACTTGCCTTGGCAAAGTTACACCTTCAAAGGCAAATACACTTGGGGTAAGTTCCTATTCACGAGATCCATATGTTCTACAGAGAGTGAAAAATGAGATACTGCTCACTCCAAATGGTGTTATGTATGTATCTCCAAAGGTCCGTACAGGCATACTGCCCCGTTTATTGGAGGAAATATTATCAACTAGAATAATGGTGAAACAAGCAATGAAAAGGTTGCTTCCCTCACAGCAAGTTCTTCATAGGATATTTAATGCAAGGCAGCTTGCTTTGAAGCTGATAGCAAATGTGACATATGGCTATACAGCTGCTGGATTTAGTGGTCGCATGCCTTGTGCAGAGATTGCAGACAGTATTGTTCAATGCGGACGAAGTACTCTCGAAAAGGCAATTTCATTTGTGAATGCACATGATAAGTGGAAAGCTAAAGTTATTTATGGTGATACTGACAGCTTGTTTGTCCTCCTCAAGGGACGCACGGTCAAAGAGTCTTTTCGAATTGGTTATGAGATTGCATCTGCAATCACTGCAATGAATCCAAATCCTGTCACTTTGAAAATGGAGAAAGTTTATCATCCATGCTTCCTCCTTACTAAGAAACGCTACGTTGGTTACAGTTATGAGAGCCCAGAACAGACTGAACCTGTATTTGATGCTAAGGGTATTGAGACGGTCCGCAGGGATACATGTGAAGCTGTTGCCAAAATGATGGAGAAGTCGTTGAGACTCTTCTTTGAACATCAGGACATTTCTGAGGTTAAAGCATATTTGCAGCGTCAATGGAGCCGGATTTTATCTGGCAGAGTTTCTCTTATGGATTTTGTTTTTGCCAAGGAGGTTCGATTGGGCACCTACTCTACAAGGGGCTCTTCGCTCCCACCAGCCGCAATTGTCGCCACTAAAGCAATGAGAGCTGATCCCAGGGCAGAACCACGCTATGCGGAGCGGATACCTTATGTCGTAATACATGGAGAACCTGGTGCCCGCCTGATTGATATGGTTGTGGATCCAATGGAACTTTTGGCAATTGATTCCCCCTTCAGATTAAATGATTTATATTACATCAACAAACAAATAATCCCAGCTTTGCAGCGGGTATTCGGACTTGTTGGAGCCAACTTGAACCAGTGGCTTATAGAGATGCCCCGTCCGGTCAGGGAAGCCTTTGCTAAACGCCCCAGCTATGCTCCAAATCCGCACAGAACCCGAATTGATTATTACTATCTCTCTAAACATTGTATACTTTGTGGCGAGTTGGTTCAGGCATCAGCCCATCTATGCAATCAATGCTCGCAAAATGGAATTTCTGCAGCTGCAACAGCTGTGATAGGAAGAACTTCAAAAATGGAGAGAGAGATGCAACACCTAGCTGCCATATGTCAACATTGTGGAGGTGGAAACTGGAGTGTTAAGTGCACTTCGCTAGTATGCTCAGTGTTTTATGAGAGGCGGAAAGTTCAGAAAGAGCTACAAAGTCTTTCTTCTATTGCTGCCGACGAAGGTTTCTACCCAAAATGTATGGTCGAGTGGTTCTGAAGGGACATAAATTTTCTATAAACTGGTTTGTAAAAAATTCATACAAACACTCATTTAATAAAATGACATGTGTCCCGTAACATGTGAAGTTTATTTTTAATAACATATTTGTCCGTTCTGAAGGGTCAGTTGCTCCAATAAGTCACCCTTGAACTATGGAATAGGAAGAAAGTGGTTGTGTTGTAAGTTGATTTATGTGTGTTTTAATGTAATTTAATCATTTGTTGCTGTACAAAAATAATGAAGTTTGAACTACTTTGCTGTTTCATGTTTGTGTCTTCCCTGTGTTGCCCATCCAAAAAAGGAACTATGACAATATCTTGTTGAAATTTCGAAATGATGTAATTCAAAAATGTAAATCTGAGGAAGTTGCTCTCTCTCTCTGTCGCATGGGCCTCATTAGCCCTACTCTTTTCTTTTGGGCCTTTTCCCAGCATGGCCTCACAAAAACTCAAGGCCCCAAAATGTCTTCATCCTTGTAGCAGCGGACCAAAAGAATTTAAAACCAAAATTCGATATATATTTTAGCTATAAAATATATATGAATTTTGTTTCTTGTTAGCAAAAATTAAATCTAGGAAAAAGTACACTTTATTCTTAGGTTGGAGGCAATTTTTAATTCGCCTTCCAATGTTTTAATTTTTTTAATATACCTCCTCAAATTTTTAATTTTTTGCAATTTGACCGATTATATCTCAAACTTTTTATATTACCCATAATTTTTTATTTTTTATAAAAAGTTTTTTTTTAAAAAAAAAAAAAACATTGGAAGCCACCCATTTGGCCATCAACCATTTTTGTACTCTCAAATTTATTTATTTTTTAAAAAAATAAAAAATTATAGACAATATAAAAATTAAAATAAAATGGCCAATGAAAAATTAAAACACTAAAGATTAAATTAAAAATCGCCTCAAATTTAGGAATAAAGCGTAATTTTCTCTTAAATCTATCTTATGCATTTGTTGGATCAGCTTCATGAGAAAAGAAATTGTTATTTCAATTCTAACTCATTTGACAAAACAAAAACAAAAAGGAAAAATAAAGAAAGAAAAAAAACGCAAAAACCCATTTCAATTTCCATTTCCATTTCTTCTGAAAGTGGAACCCAACAAAGGGTTTAAGCCTTCTTCCCTATGCCTCTCTCTCTCTCTCTCTCTCCCTCTCGTTCATGGAGGGTTTAACACTCCAGCTCAAACCCTAAACCCTCTGTTTCATACTCAAATGGCACAAACCCCATTCTCTCTCCTCCTCCTCAGACGACTCACTCTCTCCTCTCAAAACCCCAAACACCCTTTCCTCCCCTCTCTCCTAAAACCCTTCTCCACTTCCCAACCCTCCCCATCCTCCTCTTCAGAGCCACCACCAAAACCATCCTCCCTTTCCTCCCGCCTCAGCTTCGTCTTCGACCAAATCGACGCCATCGGCAAACAACAGCAGCAGAGCGTCTCCCAGAAGGACCAAACCCTCCAGCGCATCCGGGCCTGGCGCCAAGACCGAAAACCCCAAACCGACCCACCACCCCATTCAGAATCAGAACCATCACAGTTAGGGTTAGGCTTAGGGCTCAATAGCAACGACGAGGATGCTGCCTGTTCCATGGTAAAGGAGGAGGAGGAGAAGAAGAAGAAGAAGGCGATGGTGGAGGTTGTTCACCCGTGGCCGGAGTGGATTGAGTTGATGGAGAGGTTGGTGGGGCAGAACTACTTTGATCATAGGAGGAAAGACGAGGACAGCTTGGTCCAAGAGCTGGGCTTCGATGCGGCCGAGATTCCGGCGGTGGATGATGATCTGGGAATCGATTTTACCAAGGATTACAAGGCGGTGCAGACGGCGTGCATCAATTTCGGGAAGGACCGGTTCGATATTCTGAGGTTTGTAGTATTCGATGGTCTTCTGGAAAATGGAACAAAAAGAAAGCATTACTTATTTTTTCCACTCAACAATGAATTTGAAGGAAAAGTGGGACAATATCAGTAGATTCGTGTTAGACTGGATTACTGAAACCACTAAGTACCCTCTTTATTCTCTAGGACCCTAGGTTAATGTTGTTAATGCATGGAAAGGGTAACACTATTGCATTTCACACCACTTTGCTTTGCAAGTGCTGAGACAGAAAATTAATTTCAGGTCCTTGTCGAGACAGGATATTCAAACTTTGGTTGGTTTTGGGTGCCCAAGTGTGGACAAGAAGGTGGTTTTCTCTGCAAAACTTTTGAGGAAGCGCGTCCAACTTGATGAAGGAGATGTGAGTGTTACTTTTTTACCTTGTTTTGTGTTGAGCATATTGCTCGCAGATTTCATACAAAACTGAGTTATGTACTGACATCACTGTTGGCTCTTCTTTCCCACCCTCCCCCTATTTCCCCTCTTTCTCTTTTGTTGCTTAGCATTTCTGTCTTTTAGCGTTATTCTAGTTTCAAGATTCTTTGCCTTATCCTCATACCTATTTATATGTGTAGATGATTGTATATGTGATTATATAATTGCATTCATGACGGTTATTTGTATGTCAGGTTTGCAGTTCCTGCAGTTTGAGGAACTCCTGCGAAAGAGGATATTTGCTTACCAACAAAGAGGATGAGGCACGGACTATTGATATTATGCGTGTCCTATTGGCTTTTGGTTTTGACCCCATGAACGGATCAGTAGTCAATAAGGCTCTTTTGAAACAAAAGTCTATCAAAAATGTTGTCCGTAAGTTGTTACATGAGGTTGTCAAGTTGAGCTCAGTTCCAATAGACCCCAATCTTCCTCCCCCAGTAATAAAAAAGCCCCCACCAAAAGTCAAGCAGGCTCCTCCCCCTCCAAGGAAACGAGTTGGACGTGACGATGTTGAGATGAAAAGAGGAGACTGGCTATGTCCCAAGTATGTCTTATCTAAACTTCTTTTATCTGCTCATGGCCAGGCCAATTATTTTGTTCTGTTATCAATACAAGGGTTGTAATTTTTCTGAGGATGAGTATAAATTCCCGTGCAATTTTTCATTTCAAAATATATGAATGTAGAGCCCTGTCGATGTGATTTTACACATGATTTTCATCTGCTTGCTTAGAAATATCTGCAACCCACTACAACGTGCTTTCAAGGCAGATCCTTATTTTGTTCTGTTATCAATTCAAGGGTTGTAATTTTTCTGAGGATGGGTCTAAATTCCTGTGCAATTTTTCATTTCAAAATATATGAACGTAGAGCCCTGTCAATGTGATTTTACACATGATTTTCATCTGCTTGCTTAGAAATATCTGCAACCCACTACAATGTGCTTTCAAGGCAGATCCTTATCAACAATTAAAGATGCTGAATACTTGCTGTTCTCAGGTGTGACTTCTTGAATTTTGCAAAGAATACCATATGCCTACAATGTGATGCCAAACGTCCAAAGAGACAGCTGCTTCCTGGAGAATGGGAATGCCCCGAGTAAGATTCATTCCATGGCTATGTTCTTTTCCCCTTGTTCTTGCTGATATTATCTTGAAAATATATTTAGGATTAGTTGGCTGTATTGAATTCTATTTGTAAACTATGATATGTTTGCATGTCAATCTTATGCTATTTGTGCACGATCATGGGTTTTAGGTTCATTTAGGTGCATGCACGGGCTTCACGATTTTGTATTGGTTTAATTAGGGAATAATTAGATATAATTTGGTAACAGAGTTGGATAATTAGAACAAAATTTTTGACATTTTCTGCTGCAACTGCCTTCTCCCCTACCTCCCTCCCTCGCCGGTTAACTCTTCCTTAGCTTCCAATGGAGTTAATGGTTATGATAATTACTCTTCACTGTCACCTCCTTGGAACCTGAAAAACGTTGGTTCCTGATCCCCTAAAAAAAAATTCAATGTGCATTGTAGATGAACATCTATATTTCTACACAGCCAGCTTTAGAGCTTTAGAGTTTATTATATCCCTTATTGTTGGTTTTGTTATTTGGCAGGTGCAACTTCTTAAATTATAGGAGAAATATGGCATGTTTTCATTGTGAATGCAAGCGCCCACCTGACGGATTTATGGAGAACAAGATGCAAGAAAATCAACGTGGTCCTAGAACAAGGTTGGAGAAGACTGCTCAGCGGCAAGAGGTTTCTAATGCATGGAATTTTGATTTTGATGACAATGAATCGGATGGGGCAGATGTTGCCACTTTTGAGTATGCGGATTCTTCTGTTATGGCTGAAGATTCTCCTTTAGATAACCAGGCCCATGGAGGAAATTTCCGAGGGCCTGAAGACAATTTTAGCAAATCTAGCAGAGTGCCAAGGGCCCATGAAAAAGAGTATTCTGATGGTGATACTAACAGACCTGGGATGGGGTTTGATGATTTTGAGGATGAAGAAGATAATATTGATAGTTACGAGCTTGAAACTCCTCATAACAATTCAACACGGAAGGCTTCTTCAAATGATTTTTCTGAGGCTGAAGGGTACTCTGGATCAGAAGATTTTGAAAGCATTAATAATAATGTGCCTGCTCGTGGCAGACCAAGTTCCTCATCTTACAATAAGCCTTCTAGATCTATGCGTGTAAATGCTGCTTTCTCTGGCTCTGAGGATGATTTGGATTCAGATGAAGATCTTTCAGTTCATCCCAACTGGAAATCTAGTCATGTTGCTGATTCTAGGCAGAGAGGTAGAGGTAGAGGTCAAGCAAGTCCATCCAAGAGATTAAGCTTTGGTTCTGATGAGGAACTTGGCCCCTACTCTGATGTGGATGATGATTCAGATGAGAATTTCAGATCCAGGCAAAAGAATGGGAATAAATTGGGTTCTGGAAGGAGGGATTTCCGGAGGAAAGGAAGTTCTGATGTCGACGATGGTCGCTTTTCTGGTCCAAAATTTGATAATGATGATATGCGCTCTTCTAGAAACAGACTGAGAGGGAATAAAGAGGAACCCGATAGAAGACGAAACAAGTCTCAAGGTCGTGACAGTAATAACTTCACAAGGGACACAAAATTCAGATCCGGTGGTAAGATGGGTAGTAGATGGAACACTTCCAATGATGATTTTGATGAACCATCCCAAAGGTCTCGAGGTAATAACCAAGGATCTCAAAAGAGTCGTCATGACGGGGGGCAAAAGAGGGATAGGGATAGTGATATGTGGAACTTTAAGGAGCGTGGAAGAGGAGATAGTTTTGGGAAGCAGCAGCGCGGAAGAGGAGATAGTTTTGGGAAGCCACAGCGTGGACGAGGAGATAGGGACATGGACAGGGATTCTGGTGAATTTAAAAACAGTAGGCGTGTTGTAGTAAGATAGACGTGAGCAATGGGATTAAGCAGAATCTCACTAATTGATTCTTCTAGCCTCTGACAGTGCCCAGTCACAAGATCCATATTAGTGAAAGAAGCCATATTAAAAGATTAGGAAGGAAAAAACATGTTTGGTTTCCTATCTGCCACCTCTGTAAAGTCAATTAGCAGATATTTGTGCTTCTTTTAAATTGGCCCGGGTATCAGATTGGTCTTCTCCTGCTGATTTGAGTTTGTCTGATTTTATTTGCCTGCTGGTTGCACAGAAATGGTGTACACTTTTTTTGTTCTTTCTTTTTTGGGGGGTTGGGTTATTTTACTTCTTTCTTCCTTCTTTTCTTTCTTTGCTTCAATTCAATATTGTTCCTGAACTGCTCAGATATTCGATTGGTTTAATGAGCAAGGTTACTGCTTTTGTAAATCTAATCGACAAATTTTGTAAGCTTCATTTGCAAGGTTTGCATTTTTTTTTTTTTTTTCTTTTTTGGGGGGGGGAGGGGGGGGGGGGGGGGGGGTCGGCGAATGATTACACATTTGTGTCAGTGCTAGAATCTTGATTACACATTCTATAAAAAGACTGATTCTTTTGATTTTTTGCCATCTTTCTTGGGCATTCGGGGTATTAACTTCAATGAAGCTTTTGTGTAATTTCGTTAGACAGTATGAAAATTTAGACAATTTTTTAGGCCAAAAATTAAAAAAAGTTCCAAATTGATTTTAGGCCAATTTAGTGACTTATTTACTAAATTGGGTTTATTTATGCCCAAAAATATATTTGTGAATATCAAATTTAGAAATAGAGTGATATGCAAAAAGTGATGTTTTTAGTGATGAATAGTGAAAACCGCTCGGGTCGGGAATTTTTTCTGAAATTGAGGTTCCTTGAAATTTTAAGAGTAGGTAGAGAATCTTAAGATAAGCACTACGAGTTTTTATTTGAATCAATCTGAGTCCTTTTGACTCAATGTTCATCTTGTCAAAGTTTAAATGCCAAAAGTGAACATAAGGTAATATACATTTAACACCCAATAGTTATTTAATATTACTAACCCACATATTATTATTCTAACTTATCTATTATTATTATTATTATTATTATGAGTATTAAATCTGTCTAATTAACTCCAAATAATATCACAATTTATTATTAATATTTATTCCATCAATATTCATATAAAATCTTAAGTTCCTTAATAATTTATGTCACGCCTAATATGAATATTAGGATAATTCTATCGTCAAATTAATATCTCATAAAATAATGAAGATTGAAAAGATAGTCACCAGTTGGAGTCTCGTCTTTTAAGTAGAGTCTAGTAGGAGTTTTATCTCCAGTAGGAGTCATGCAGGAGTTTTGTCTCTTTATCTCCTACTTCTCAGAGAAGTAGTAGTAGTCTATGTTTGATTTCTCAGAGAAGTAGTAGTAGTCTATGTTTGATTTCTAGTCAGAATAGGTTTATTCCTCTATTTAAAGGGAACGATTATTCAATAACAAGCATGCATAAATTTATCCCTCAACCGTATACGTATTCTTTGAAAGAGAATCGCGCGTCGAATCACAAGGTCGGTTTCGAATTCACGCTCTCACACTGCAACCATGCTAGTTTACCAGGATCTTCTCACAGGTAAATTAATTTCCGATTTATGTTTTCTGGCCTTAATTCTATTTAGGCGTGAAAGGGTGAAAGTTTTCGAATATTAATTAGATTCTCTATTTTTTTTTTAATTATTATTATTAATTTTGAGGATTTGGCAAATTCTGCCAATCAGACCCAATAGAGTTCAGTTTATCTCAATCTGATTTTTAGAGTGTTCAAAAGTTGGATTTTTCTCGTCTATTAGCTAATGGTCTGTCTAGTATATCTAGATTCACTCACCAAAGATTTTAGCGGATCTACACAGATCTACGCTATTCGTGACATATATGGGTTCACCAACGTAGATATGCTTTAGTATCTTTAATTGTTATTCATTGCTCGTGTCAATGTAAGTTATGTATATGCCATATATTGTATATAGTGTGGGTTATGGAGTTTATTGTTCTAGTTTCTTTGCTATGGTTTCTTAACTTTCCTGTGTCGTTAATGTTTATATGCTTGTGGTTTCTTAACTTACTTTTTTGAGAATGACCAAATTATTTTTGAAATATCATAACGTGTGAGCTGCAAACTCATCTTCACTGATGAAATTTCAGGTGACGAGCTTCTCTCCGATTCGTTCCCTTACAAGGAAATTGAGAATGGAATTCTGTGGGAAGTTGAAGGAAAGGTTGGAACTCTTTTTATTTGTTAGTTTTATTAGTTTTGTTATTAGTGTTTGTGCTTCTGAGGGGATTGAGAGCTTGAACCTTTGCGTTCAAAAATATGTATGCAAAGCAATTAGATAATCTAACTTTGGTGTATGCTTTGTTATCTGGCAGTGGGTTGTTCAAGGAGCAGTGAATGTAAACATTGGAGCAAACCCTTCTGCTGAAGGTGGAGATGAGGATGAAGGTGTTGATGACCAAACTGTCAAGGTTGTTGACATTGTTGATACCTTTAGGCTTCAGGTGAGAACGCCCACTGCTTTTAGTTGCTATTATCTTATTATTTCCCGCTCAGGATATATGTTGAACAAAAGGTTTTGTATTATTTGCAGGAACAACCTACTTTTGAAAAGAAGCCATTTCTTACATACATGAAGAGATACATCAAGAGTCTGGCAGCCAAATTGGATTCAGAGCAGCAAGTCTTGTTTAAGAAGCACATTGAGGGAGCTACCAAGTACCTTCTTTCAAAGCTCAGCGACCTCCAATTGTATGTGCTTTTCCTATTCCGAAAGTTTTCATAATTGTGCAGAATTACTCTTTCCTTTTTCTTCTTTTTTTGGGTTAATTAGTTGGGTTCATCTTTGTGGCAGTTTTATTGGTGAAAGCTTGCATGAAGATTGCTGTTTGGTCTTTGCATATTACAAGGAAGGTGCCACTGATCCGACCTTTATCTACCTTTCCCATGGGTTGAAGGAAGTCAAGTGTTAAACATTGGCCTTCTTCTTTAGTTTTGGTTTTAAGTTAGCTAGTCTTTTCTTTTACATTTCCCTTTGGTACCATTGGGTTAGAATGGTATAACTAAGAGTTTTGGTTTTTTAAGTGTTTTCCTGCTGGTGATATTGTGAGGATTTATATATAGATCGTGTGTTCTGGAAATTTGTTAGATGACCAATTATGGTGTTTTTTTGGGCCAATGATTTATTTTTCATCTTAAAACCTTAGTTGTATAAGAAGGCGGTATGTTTGGGATTGCGTTTGAGGGGCTTAAAAGTATTTTAACACTCAAAAAGTCCGTTTGAGAAAAAAAAAATATTCCTTTAAAAGTATTTTTAAGGGTCCAAAAAGCGTAAAAATGGTCAAAACGCACTTTTGGCAAAAGTTTAAAAATAAAGCTTTTGTCTAAAAGCGATTTTTGACTTAAAAGCTCTATTTTTCAAACGCAATCTCAAACAGACTCTAAATGCTATTGTTGTACATCTCTCACATAATTGGGATGACATCCTCTTTGGTTTAAAGGTTATTTTCATTATCAGCATTCTTTCTCAAACTATTCTCAACCAGCCAAACACTACAAGGCAACTTTTTATATCTTTTGTTTTTTTTCCATCATTTTATGACCCCTGCCATTCCCTTCCAACCATGAATTCCCACACATCATGGCTCGTAAATTACACGAGACAATGAATCACTGGAAGAAACGCAAACTTTCTACAACATCCAAACGTTCTACATCAGCCGAACGAATGAATTTCATACAAGTTTGCAAACAATACTCATTGAAAGAAAAGATGTTAGATATGGATATCTTGAAAAGAAGAGAACGAATTTGCCAAATGTTCTTTGGATAAAACACACTACTAAAAGATTAATTCTTTCAAGTGAAAAATAAACGTCCGCTTGTATCTATTAATTACCAAGAAATATGATCCCGACATTTAATTCCTGGTAGTTACTAATTTATACGCTAATGTGTTAGGAAGAAGTCCTTTCCTGATGTATACTCAAATATACTAGGAACATTTTTTTTTTTTGAAAGGACTACGAACGTTTTTACTATATGGTGCTTGATAATTTACGCCAATAATAGGTGTTTGTAGTGGAATTGAGATCCCCTCTAATTGTAGAAAAATTAGAGATTCTCCAATTGTTAATCGTTACTTTTTATTTTAAATTTAATAGTTTATAAAATGTTAGCTGTTTTTGTATAACCGAAGCATTAAATGTTGGCTTTTGTTTTACCGAGATTCAAATAATTTTACAAACCATTGAATTTAAAATGAAGGGTCACGATTAACAATTGAAAAATTTCTAATTTCACCTAAATTGAAAGGGATCCGGATCCGTTTGTAGTGACCCTTCATCGGCTTCAAGCAAAAAATGAATAGAATACTCCTTAATTATTCAATAAATGCAGCAAAAGGTGACCTAAATTGCAATAATGATGAGATCATAAGGCTTGTTTGGCCATTACAAGAATATTGAACAGCTCCAGTGCATTCTACGTAGGACAAAGGTTCAAATCCACACCCAAATCGTCCATTAAAGAAAAAGTACTAAATAAATAATGAAAAGGTAGTATACTTGCTTCAAGGATCTTAACGTGATTGAACATTAATTTTCCATCATTGATTAATTAGCCATGATTTTGCTACCATTTTCTATGATAAAATACAATAATATACACATTAACAGAATATGGAAATAAGCAGCGCATGCAGCAGATTTTCTTCATACAATCCATTAAACACCATTCACGTACGCCACCTACCACAAATGATTCATTGCACAGAATCTCACATTTATGTAAATTCAGAGAGTGAACATAGTTCGTGTATAAATTGAACATCGGATTGTACAGAGAAAATCATCAAGTAAAAGAATAATTTTTTTTTTTCTTTCCTTTTTCTTTTATTGTGGTTTTCTGTTCTTTAATTATTGTTGAATCAGCTCCTTTGTGTTTCTTGATTGAGTGGATGAGGAGATCTATTCTATTCTCTTGACTATTGGGTGTTCCAGTTCCACCAGTACTCTTCGATAAAAAAAAAAATAATATGAAAAGGTAATGTCCAATGAAAGTGGACAGTCCCTACCAGAGATGGACGTATATGAAGACCGGGTAGGCCATGGTTTGGAATTTGTATTAAATATACTGCAAAAAATACTAATTTTTTAAGAAAAACAATTATTTTCTGTCTTTTATTTTGCTTATATTTTCTTAACACTCAATAAATACTAATTTTATTTTTTATATGTTGATTTAATCTTTAATCTTAATATATTTTTCATCTATTTTTTGGTTCTCTGTTTTATATATTTCTCCTTCATACTTTGGCCCGTTCAATATAAATTCCTAATTCCGTCCCTAGTCCCTACAAAATTTCATTGGCTCCAAGGCAACCTTTTTATGGTATAGGGCTGTCTATTATTAGCTCTTTTTATTAATGTGTTTTGGGATTTTTATTTATGTTTTAATATGACATAAAACATAAATAAATTTTAACGAGCGAAGGCTTAAATGTTTTTTTTTTTTCTTTTCTTTTCTTTTCTTTTCTTTTAGATGACCTATTTTCTTTTCTCTTGTCAATAGCTTGTCACATTTCTATGGGACAAACTAAGTACAATCGAATCAATTATATTCCTTTTTATCTTAACCTTTGGCGCCACATGAGCCCAAATATCATATAGATGTAAAGTGTTGTAATTGGCATGACAAATCTACTTTTTCATATTGTAATCAGCATGCATATTATATAATGTCCATTACATATGTTGTGGGTGAGTCATAATAATTGTTCTTACAAGTATATATCCTTTTGCATGAGTTGACTCATGCACAATATGCTTTTATAATTAGTTATATAAAATGGAATGTTGGGAGAAAAGGCAACATCCCCCAACCGCTCCAATTTCCTTACCTTGAATGGGTCTCTGGCTTAGGGTTGGTTGGAGATTCAAAGGAATAGTTGGGAAGCATACCTCGACAACTACTAGAAACTATGAATGACAGAGACTAGCTTATTTTGTGTTGTGCGTACTTCGATCAAAATGTCTCACGATTTATTTGAAATTGTTAAATCGTAACGGGTTGAAACATATTAGCTACACAACATAATCTAGTACATTGTAATGGCTACTGTGAAAGACAAGGCATGTGACAGTGGGTGGGCATTAGGGTTGCAAAGGTTCGGCCGAGAGTGTTTTGGCAATGGCTTTGGTTGAATAGGCTTTGAGAAGATGCAAATGGGGTGTAATTTTATTAGAGTCAATTGATAGTTACAATGATTATGGGATTCCTAAATCTAAATAATAGTTGTTATACAATTCATATAAACTACCTTTGAATTTGAATTGTGTCAAATCATTTAATGGAAATAAGAAACAGTAAACTACTAAACTAGACAGTTTGAACTTGTGACTGCTTTTATAAATCAACAAATAAAAATAAAAAAGGGTAAATTGTTGGATGTGCACCCACCCAAATAAAATAACAAAAGTGCCCCTATTTTTTTTTTTTTTTTTAAAAAAAAAAAACACACATAAAAAGAAAAAAATGAAACTACAGGAGTGGCAACTGCCCCTAGGGGTGAACCACCCTTAAGGGTGCCCATGCAATTCAAGGGTGCTCGAACCACCTTGGCTACCTCCAAATCACTACTTAGGCCACTACCTGTAGTTTGGGAGTAGTCTAATCATTTTCAAACACCTACATGGAGGCGTTGTTTGACAACCCTTTTTAAAAAACAAATTTGGAATGTCTTTAGGAAAAAGAGAAAGAAAAATCAGTCAATATGATGTCATTAAGGCTCCATTTACTTTGACGTAAAATTATTTTCAGAAAATGATTTCCGTATTTTACGGTGTTTACTTCGACGTAAAATAGTGGTCAACGGAAAATATTTTCCTTTTGATCAAAAATTCTTATTTAATTTTCGGAAAATGATTTTCTGACTATAAGCATCTCATTCTTAAATCGATGGACCTTACCAAGACCCGCCCAAAACCTTGTCGGGACTTGACCGGGTCCCACTCGGAACTTGACCAGGACCCGCCCAGAACCTAATTGAGACTTGACCATGCCCCGCCAGGGACTTGCCCAGGACCCGCCCTGGACTTGCCCGGGACTCGCTTGGGACCTGCCTTGGACTTGACCAAGACTCGCTCAGGACTTGACCGAACCTGCCTTGGACCTAACCCGGACCCGCCGGGACTTGACCGAGACCCGCCCAGAACTTGCCTGGGACCCTGCTAGGACCTGCCCGAGACTTGATTGGACCTGCCCAAGACTTGCCCGAAACTTGCCTTGTCGAGTCCTGGTCAAGTCCCAGCGAGGTCCCGAGCAAGTCCTAGGTGGGTCTCAGTCACGTCCCGGGCAGGTTCCGGTCAAGTCCCGGGTAAGTCCAGGTCAAGTCTTGAGCGGGTCCCGGGCAAGTCTCGGGTGGGTCTCGGTCAAGTCCTGGTCAAGTGTTGGGCAGGTCTCGGTCAAGTCCCGTGGGGGTCCTCGGCAGGTTCCGGTCAAGTCCCGACGGGGTCCTGGGTAAGTCCCAGACTCCCAGGAGGGTCCCGGGCAAGTCCCGGTCAAGTCCTAGGCGGGTCTCGGCGGAGTTCCGGGCAAGTCCTGGGCGGGTCCTGCTCAAGTCCTGGGTAGGTCCGGCGAGGTCCCGGGCAGGTCCCTGCGGGGTCTCGAACAAGTCCTGCGCAGGTTTCGGCAGGGACCTTATTGGAAAAAATATATATATATATATATAAAAAAAAAAAAAAAAAAATCCCGTGTGCAAAGTAAACATCGTAAAATGTTTTCGACGAAAAATATTTTCAGGAAAAATAACTTTCCTGAAAATATTTTATGAAGGAAACCATTTTACATTAAAGTTGCAAATAGCTCTTTGAGGTTTTAAAACTGTTGGGGTACCATGTCAAATTATACTGTGACATGTGTAATTTAAAATAAAAATAGAAACATAAAAAAGAAAAATTACCCCTCCATTTTAATTTTAATTCTTGTTTTATATTTTTATATTTTTTGTTATAAGCTACACATGTCACAATATGGTTGGCATTGCAGCACCTTAACGGTTTACATCAAACTTTTGGATGGAAGTTGCAGCCTTATGGGCTACAAGCCTACAATCCCCCCAAAAATTTTAGAATTCTCCCTAAAATCTTTGTTTTTTTGTTTTTTAAGATATACCTTAAAAATTATTATTATTTTACCTTCCAAGCCCACCCCAAAACCTAAAATTATATTTTTGCCCCTGCGTATTGTGTTTTTGGCTTACCACAAAGAATTTTCAGTCACTTCTTAAACACTATGCAGCTCTTTTGCAACTTAATAAAATTAACTGTTGGTTTGGAATTGAGGTTTTAAGTATGATTTTAAAAATTGTGTTTTTAAAATCGCTACTTTTTAAAATCGTAAAAGGGTTTGATAAAACAATTAAACTATATATATTTTTTTATCAAATATTTGTTAGAGAAATGCTTCAGTGCAATATAATGCCCACATTTGACCCATTTTTAGTGACGTAGTAGATGGATAATCACATGAAAGGGAAGATTGAAATTTGAATTTCAATCCTCTCTCTCTCACTAAATATGGGTCAAATATGAGCATTATATTGCATTATAGCATACATCTATTTGTTATGCGAAATCGTGATTTTGATTTAAATTCGCGCATTTTCAAATAAGTACCCCCTAGCATGCTTATAAAAATCGCATATTTTTTTCTATTTTAAATTAAGTGTTTTTTAAATCCCAATGCCAAACGCCTTACGTTTTGCAATATATTTTAAAAATGTAGATTATTCTTGAGAAATCACAATCTCAAACGCACCCTAAGTGCGTGATTTTGTTTTTTTTTATTTTTATTTTAATGAAAGGCATTATCATCATTTCAAGTAAAAAAATGAGCACAATGTCACATACTCATTTTCCCACCTCAATTAATGGAAGGAGCTCTTTGCATGGAAACAAGAGGTAGAAGATGCAGAATGTCACAAGTGTTAGTTTGAAAGGATAAGTGCAAAAGAAGTGTTGGTTTTCAAAAAGTGATATTTAAAAATAAGAATTTTTAAAATGTATAATTTGAAAAAATGATTTTTAAAAACACAATTAAGTATTTGGTAAAATCTAATTTTTGCCATTAAAATTGCAAATAATGCACTTTAAAAAAAGTACCTTTTTTTTTTTTTGAAATAAAAAAGTACTTAATTACTTGTGATTTAAAAACGCAAAAAATCTGAATTTTTAAATTAAATTTTTTTAACCATACAATGCAAAACAATCTATTTTTTATGATTTGGGACAATGTCAAACACGCCATTCATAAAAGTAAGTTTATTTTCTCAAAAAACTAATATATTTTTTTCAAGTTCAAATGAAATTCTAGGAAGTCGAGAGTAACCATAGACCATTAGATTAATAAAAAAAAGAAAAAAAATGGAAAGTAAAAAAGAAAAGAAGAAAGAACTGAGATAAGAAAGAAGCATATGACCGAAAGGAGGGAGAGTTCGACCATCTCACCATGGTCAATCTAATGAAAATATATAAGAAAAGTAAAATAATAATAATAATAATAATAATAATAAATAAAGTTTTTTTTTTTTTAAAAAAAAGGAAAAATTCTATTGATTGCTGTCTAATCATGTCACTCTTCTTCAAAAATGATAAGATCGATTAATAAATTTACATAAACTTCGGCATCTCTAATTTCCATTAAAAAAGAAAAAAAAAAAGAAAAAGGGGAGTTTGAAAGGAAAAAAAAAAGTTGGGCCAAAAGTTGATTTAAAAACATACTTGGACTTGCAATTGCAAATACCAACAAAATAGCTTCCAGAAACGTGAAACCTATTGCGATATTTGTCTCCAAAAAATTTCAAATATAATCACGTGCATAACCCTCCACCCAAATCCCCCACAACACCAGTCAATCCTCGCCGTATAGATCCCCACATTAGCCACGTGTACGTCTAATACCACTCCACAATACAAACATCGTCCTCTCCCTCCTTGGACTCCCCTCACCTCCCCCCCCTCCACACGCGCACAGCACAAAACTTCAATTGGCTGTCACTCAGCGCCCCTCTTTCCTTCATATATTTAAGTTTCGCGGCAACCTCTCTGCTTTCTCTTTATCTCTCCTCTCTCTCTCTCTCTCTCTCTCTAAAACACTTTTTTGATATTTTCTTTCAGTTTCAGAGTTTTTCTCGCTGAAATCCTCTCCCTATCTGCGTATGTACATGGTTGGGTTTTCGGATCGGTTTGGAGTTCATAATCGGTGAGAGTACAGCCCGGACCTGTCAATTAGGGTTTAAATTTGAAGATTTTTGAGTTTTTTTGTCTTGTGTTTTCTGGGTTTTCGAACTCCTGCTTAAAATTTCGAATCTTTTTCGTTTTCTCGGCTTGTTTTGGCTGCTTTCAGTTTTTGAAATTTTATTTTATTTTATTTTTTGAATTGTGGCGTTTGGCTATTCGTAGTGAATTTAATTTTCGGTTTTGTGTTTGTGTTTGTGCGAGTGAGTCTCTGTGTGATTCGATTCATTTGGGGGGTTGTAGACGTTGAACTCGATTGCAAAATGCTATGTGTGGAATTGGGTTTTTGATTTTCTTTTTTGGGAGCATTTCGCAAAAATCCAACTTTTTTTTTTTTTTGGGGGGGGGGGGGGGGGGGGGCGGCTCAATGGCGACCATTGACTGATAACATGAAGACATTTGATCTTTCTTCTTCTTCTTTTTTTTTTTTTTTTTTGTTAATTCTTGAATTTGATTGTCTTTTCGAAGTGTTTTGCCTGTTTTCCGAAAGTGGGTTTCGTAAATTAGTTCTTTTGAACTGGTGCGCTTGGTTAATTTGCGACGAATCTGAATCTGGGGTCTCTGTGCGTATAGTTTGATTCATTTGTGTAGTTAGAGCTTTGAATTTGATTGTTCCGAAAAGCAGTTCCTTTGAACTAATGGGTTTGGTTTCTTGTAGAGAATCAGTATCTGGGGTTTTTGTGTGTGCGGTTTGATTCTAAAGAATTTGATTGTGAAATGTTCTTCTAAGGAATGCAATTTTTTATTCTTACCGAAACATTTCACACTCATTTTGTTGTTGGTGTTGTTTGTCTGACATTTAATTTTACAGGGGGTTTAAAAGGTAAATGGGCATTCAGATATGTGGTAAATTTGAAAAAAATTATTGCGCAAATTTTTATTTATTTTTAATTTTAAAACTAACAAAAGGGCTGCTGTGAAGTTCTTGTACTTGTTTGTGCCCCTATTGTTTGCTTGTATGCGGATCTTGCATGATACATCATTGTGGAATGTTGAGTAGCATGTTGGGATGTAATGTGATAACAATATTATTTTGTGGAAGAGAAAAGCTTGATAATTTGTAGTTAAAAGACATTATCTCTTTTTTGGGGTTGACTAGTCTTGAAAATGGAATCTGCTATACTATGTTGTTGATTTAGTTTCGTGATTACGAAAGTATTCCACTAATTTTGTTTTTGTTTATCTCAGATAGATAAATTGAAGTGTTCAATGGCCCCGACAAGAAAATCTAAAAGTGTGAATAAGCGATTTTCTACTATAAATGAGGTCTCTCCTGAGAAAGATGGTAGGAACTTGGGCAAAAGTAAGCAGCGGGTAAGTCTTGCTTAGTGAGACAATGAAAAAATATTCGGTTACCCTAGTCCTTATTCTTCTTTGTTGTGCTTTGACTCTCTATGTCTAGGTTTGGTTACACTTGTTAACCAAGTTTCATAAACCTTTGTTGGTCAGTTTTTATGGAGGGTAGAATGTAGTGTGGGCCTTTTATAAAGTTTTGAAGTATCTGATAGGATCTTCAAAATGATGGCCTCTTGTATTGGACACAATCAATCTTTGTGGCAATAGAGAGGATAATTTCAGATAGGATAGAACAGCAAATATATAGGATCATCAAATGAGCCTCTTGTTTGCATGGGAATGTATTCATGTGGGCAAACATAATTTGTTATTAAGGTCCATAAACCAACCCAGTATACAGAGATTAAGGCTTAGTTGAGTTGACTTTAAAGCTTCAAAGTGTGGATTTTTTTTTTTAAAATATTTTGGCTGCTGTATTTTATGCACAGAAAAGGAAATATTCTGATAAGTTAGGACCTCAATGGAGCAAGGAGGAGCTTGAGCATTTTTATGAAGCCTATCGGAAATACGGAAAAGACTGGAAGAAGGTATGCCTTTATTTGACATTGTGTTTTATTTACTCTTTTGGGATTTGCTTAATTAGCCATAATTGGTTGTCTTTCATTATATAAGCAGCTTCTAATTTATGTGGTGTAACTTGATATCTAATTTGGTTATGCATACATATGAAAACATTTTTCATGCTTTCTCCCCGTAATATTGTTTACAATAAAATTTTCTGTTCTAATGAGTCAATTTATAACGTGCTCCAGTTTTGTTTTTGGTCTCTTTTCTATTATTGACTTCTGTGCATATCCAGGTGGCTGCTGTAGTACATAACAGATCCGTTGAGATGGTGGAGGCTCTCTACATTACAAACCGGGTTGGTAGCATCCATTACTGTTAGATTGATTTATAACTAGAATCCGTAAAAAACAAAGCTTTCTGTAATTTAGGAGTATTATGGGTAATTATACCAACAGTTGTGTATATGACTCTACCTTTTCCTTTCCTTGCATAAGCAGTGAATATTCTTCATTTCATGCAAGCCATTTTTTAAAATTAAACACTATTTTCACCTTTCTTGTATAATCTATTGCACTTTCTTTTAATGTAATTGATTTGCATGAACTAATGATCAGGATATGACCTGGTTTAATATTTCTTTTGTTTTTTTCTTAATACTTGTCACTGCTTTGTCTTGAACGCATTCTTATAGATTTGAATAAGGGTCATGGTGCTCATTTACTTCTATTAATTGCAAGCTGGATGATTGAATCTACTAAACCTCTTGGCAGAAAATAGTTTCTTTTGCATCCTAGTTATTAGATAGTTTGGAGCGGGTTTGTCATTCAGTTAATAATTTCTTCTAGTTTCAATAGTTAGTTCTGGTGAGATTCTTGATAACTAAAGTTAATAAATTTGTATGAAATTTGATCTTAAATTCAGAAATGAAACTGGTTTGCATATGTAAGTAATTTTGGGCAAAACTTGGATGCCTAGTTAAGAAGGTAGGTGACATGAATTGACTTGATTTTTATCATTTTGTTTGGAGATTAATTCTGCAGTTGGAGTTTTGGCTTAGCTTATTCTTTTCAATGGCTTTGTACTGCTCTATCCGTTATTTTATTGTCAATGAGTCAAGAGGTTCATGATATGTATGTGCTCCAAAAATATGGCCCATATGTGTGGTCTTCTGCAAGTTTTTTAGCTCTAATTGTGTAACTTATGGATTCTTATGGTTTTGAGTGTCTTTGACTTATTGGCATTATTAACATGGGTATGCTCTTGTTTTGCAGGCATACTTATCCTTGCCAGAGGGTACAGCTTCTGTGGTTGGCCTGATAGCAATGATGACGGATTATTATAACGTCCTGGTGAGATTAGATTTAATATTTCCTGTTCAACTGAGTTTGGTCACTTTACTGTCAATCTGGTCCTGTTATATATCTGTCGATCATATTGTTAGATTCGACTTTAATTTGGCTTATATTGGTACCATAAAATAGTAGATATAACTAATGGTTTGTTGTTTACAAAATTATGTCTCTGGGTGAACATGCTAAACATCATTTTTTGGAACTGTTGTATGAGTTTCAGAATGTAAGTTAGCAGCTTTTTGGCATGTTAGCTTCTATACAATTTCGGCACTATAAATTATTTTAAATAAGATAAATTTGTTGTTGCTGGACTGCTGACAGCACTTATGTTTTCAGCTACAGTTGATTTTGTTTGTAATGTTTTCATGATGTGCTCTCTTAGGCAAAAAGGAAGTGACTGTATGTTTTCTAACTACTTTTTGATCTTTCTTTGCTGTGTTTTAAGGGTTGATTACTGTCTGATTCCTAGTTTAAATTTAAAAAGTATTGTTCCTTTCTGTTAGTTGTAAACTCTTACTGTCTGTGCTCCAACTGCTATCTTGCTATTAAATACTAGTGATAATTTTCATTTTTGCAATCTGAACCTTGGTGTTTCTATTTTCATCAATTTAAAGATGTTTTGGATAGCCTATATCATTGAATTGGGTTTTCCCTTGCAATAACTTAGTCATGAGTGAATCACCATGTTTATTGTGCTAAGTTAGCGGCTTTGCATTTTAAACTTAAGAGTATGTTTGTTTAAATCTTACTTTCATGGTCTGCAAAACAGGAAGAAAGTGATAGTGATCGAGAGAGCAATGATGCTTCAGCATCTCGGAAGCCTCTGAAACGCAAGCGGGGGAAAGTTCAACTTAGTGTCTCAAAAGATCCTTTCGAGTCTCGGTCAATTGCAACAAGTGATGGATATTTGTCTTTATTGAAGAGGAGACGGTTTGATGGTATAATTAGTTACATTATTACATAGTATAGCTGCTGGACCATTGTTCCTTCACTATTTATCATATACTTGTATATATTTTTGAGGTGCCTGTAACTTGTACTTATTTCTATTATATCAATGTAGGCATATTAGTATATAGAGAGTGGAAGGTAAAAAGAATACGTGCAGTACAAGCTTTTTTTCAAAAAGGCCCACAAAAGTGGTGCTTTTACGTTTTTTGGAGGGCTTTTTTTCGGGGGGGTGGGGGGTGGAGAAGCGCCTAATTGAAAGTAAAATGAAGCAACAAAGAGAATGATTTACATCAATTTCTTCAAAGAACAGTTAAATGAGTTTAACAGACTGTATCCTGGAATTAGATTCAGAGTGGCAGGGTATAACTAACTATCATTTCTCCTGCAGCAAGATATATTTGTCAGTTTGCATATCATGCCCATTCATTAGAATTAAGCAAAAACCCTCGTGGTTACTAACCAGCTAGACTTTCCTGCATTGTTGCTTTATTTTTTCATCTTTGCTATTTATAAGTCCGTACATAATGAACTGCACACTGAAATCTTATATAGTGTGATTCTTTTGAAAAGAGAGATCAAACTTGAATTTATTTGAAGAATTCCCCTGTTGATAGATTGAATCTTATATTAGGTACCCAGCCTCGTGCAGTGGGGAAAAGGACACCTCGGTTTCCTATTTCATATTCACATAAGAAGGATGATTCCAAATTTTATGTTTCTCCAAATAAAAGAGGTTGGAAGTCAGATATTGATGATGATGAAGTCGCACATGTGGCAGCATTAGCATTAACTGAGGCTTCACAGAGAGGAGGCTCTCCAACACCATATAGAAGAACAGAGCACACAAAATCCTCACCTGTTCAGAGCTGGGAAAGAATGGTATTTTGTTTTTCCCCTGAGTTGGGAAAGAATTGTATTTCGTTTACATGTCCCGTCATTACCTTTTTCCTTCCTTTTATTATCACGAATATGAATAATTTCTTAATCTTAATACTTTGATATGATTTAGCACATACCATCTGACATAGCTCGTGAGGCTGCCATGGATGAAAAATGGTTGGAAGGTGGTATAGGAAGTAGGAGAGCTGAAAATGGAGATTATGCAAGAGATACTTGCTCCTTGATGGATATGGAAGGTGTAGGGACGGTTAACGTTTTTCGAAAGGGGAAGAAGTCTTACAGAAAGAAAGAGAAAGTTGAAGACATTGGAAACCATCAGTATGATGATGGTGGAGAAGCCTGTAGTGGAACTGAAGAAGGACTTAACTTTGGCGCCCTTAAAGGAAAAGTTAACAATGAGGTTTCAACTGCAAAATCTAAGCGATTTTCTCCACAAGGTCAAAGGAAGAGAAGCAAGAAACTTTTCTTTGGAGGTACCTTTGTTAGTAGTAATTGTTTTATAAGTTGGTTATGGCAAGATTTTTTAACCCTTTATTTTTTTTTCAAATTCTTTGCTGGGTGGGTTTTTTTTTTTTTTAGTGGGGGTTGGGGGGTTTCTATTATTTTTTTTTTTTATTGCTATTCATATGACGACTATTTGTCCACTCAAACAGTGACTAATAGAACCTTAGTTTCCATTTTGTTTCTGAAAATTACGAATTCAAACTTTTTGTTTCTATAGTGGAGTGAAGTTGTTCCCCCTTTCTAGGAGTATGCTTTTTCCATGTTTTGAAGCTTTTATTTTTAATTGAAGTTAACGGCATAGCCACCATTTTGGAATAAGTGAATAGGTTAGTGTAGAAAGAAAAAGTGGAGGCATGGCTCGAAATTATGGGATTCAGTTTGCTGATATTGGTAAACGTGCAGACAATTATGTACGATCAATAGCCTCGTAGTTGGGGGGCTATTGAATGTTTCACCAATACCTTCTATAAAACTTGTGGAAAAGTTTCTGAATGTTTCAGAGGCATTTATCAGTAAGCTTTTATTTCTGCATATTTGATAATAGAAATATTCATCAAGATCTATCTTTCATAAATTTTATTAGAGGCTTCCCATGTATTTGGGAAACCATTTCACTGGGATTTGAATATATTTTTTAAAAGAAGCTATGTTTTGAAGCGAGCAGAGAATATGGGCAAGTCTTCTGGACTGTTAATTAGGAGGTCCAAGTTTCGAGTAAATTGGTCTATGATATTTAATAACAATAAACAGTATAGGGATTATTGCTCGATTTTTTTTGATTGATTTATATTCTAAATAGCATCATTCCACCCCCCCACCCCCCCCCCCCCCCCCATGAACATGTGTTATGTAACCATTTTTTGGTTGGGTTGAATGCTTGCTCTTGGTCAGTTAATTAGATAGCTAGATCTTCCTATAATAATGTTATAATTTTGTGTTTTGCTGTTTTTGTAGATGAAAGTACTGGCTTGCATGCTCTGCAGACATTGGCCGATTTATCTCTATTGATGCCAGCATCCACAATGGAATCTGGTATGTGATTTATGATTATAGTCTAATTTGTTTTGGAGTGATGCTGGGCATGTGTCAGTCCTCATTTGTATGTGTGAGTGAGAGAGAGGGAAATTAATTAGTTTGATTATTTGCATTTGTTTGAAGACAGAATATATGTATTGGATCGTGCACAACTAGAATCAGACAATATAATAAAGTAATTTCTTTACTTAGTGCTATATAATACAACATTTCATTGACAACCTAGTCATTTATTCCTAGAAATCAAAATTTCTAGGGAAAAATCATATTTAGTCCCTAGGGTTTAATCTAATTTGGATTTAGTCATTGGGTTTTAATTTCAAGAATAAGGTCCTTAGGTTTTGCCTAAGTTTTAAATAAGTCCCTCAATGACTTAAGCGTCAAAGTTAATTTCCCAGCTGCCACGCGTCTCGTTTGACACGCCAACTTCCATGTCAGCACCCAATGGCAATGCCATGTCATCAAGTACCAAATCATCCATCGAAAGGGGAAAAAGAAGAAGAAGAAGACCCAACTTAGAAATAAAAACCATATTCTTCGTCATCCCGATCTATGTTTGTTATGGCTCGAATTTTCGGATGATTCAATTTTTTTTTTTTAATCTTCATTTATACCTTTTAAAGGGTTTCTGTTTCAAAATTATGAAAATTGGAAGTTCATATTGGCATTAAAATTTCACTTAATGCTGTTATTGAACTTAGTTCTCAGGATTTATGCATTGTTGCTGTTCTTCTTTTGTAAATATCACTTTTCATTATAAATGATATGATCCCTTGTTTTCTCTCATTTTTTTATTGTTTATTTGTTGGATCTAGAATCATCTGTCCAGTTGAAGGAAGAAAGAACAACTTTTGATATGGATGACAAATCCAGTATACCAGAAGGTACATCTACAAGCCATTATAGAGATAAAAAAGTCCCTGGGGCAAAACAGAAGGCACTTAATGCAATTTCAGGTGTTGATGATACAACTTCTAAAAAATCAAAACTTGGGAGGGATTCCGCAGTTGATGTTAATGTTACTTTTGAAACAAAGGAACAGCTTCGGCCTGCTGATAAAACGTGGAAAAGAAAGCGCAAGCCCATGGTATCAAAGGTAACATAGGGACTGAATGTATTTGCTTCTCTATACGTATTTCTTGTTGGGGGATTTTTATTTTTTGAGGGAGGGGGGGGGGGGGGGGGGGTAACCTCTGTCTCTCTCATGCGCACACTAATACACTCTTAGTGTATAGCTATCTATCAGTTGATTTGATGATGAGCCAATTCTTGTTCAAGTTGCAGATATCAAATGACAAATCTCGAATTGATTTTCATCTAAATGAAGTTAGTGAACCATTGCTGACTGCGGTATGTGAGCAAATGCCTTTCTTTTTATTACAAGAATGTGTATTATCTCTGTGATTGATTTTTAAAAGTAAATTCTCTAACAAGTCACGATACCTCAATACTGTTTTATAAGTATGTTTTGCCTAATTGCCATATAATAATTAGAGCAACTTTGCTTTCTGTTTGGGTGATCTACACAATTACATCTGCAATTGAATTGAGCTTATCTCATACAGTTGGATGTCAGCTTGCTATGAGCTGACAATGTTACGGTGGAACTTAAATCTATCAGGTGAAAATGAGAGTAGTGCTAACATTCTTTATCTTTATCCTGCTGTAGATGCCACATCTAATATACCCCAGAGATAGTATTCCTTACTCATTGTAGATTTGACCATATATAATGCACTAGGGTCCTGCCTGGTATTCAAGCTAATTTTCCAAAAACAAGCTATGGCTGTTGGTAAATGGGCTGAACACGGAAAGTTAAAGCTACTAACTCTAGTAACAAATTGAACTGAATCTTGTGAAATGTGTTTGTTTTGTCATGGGATCATCAGTTTAAAAATAATCAAAGCTTTTGCTTCATAATGCCTTGATTTTTGTAGAAACTAAAAAGTTATCCAGTTCTCCCGAGACATTTTACTCTGCATGTAAAATTGGAGATTGTTAGTTTTCTTAAATAATAACTAGTTATACTTGTGCCAATGGATATTGGATCAAATGGCATCTCTTCCTCCAAGAAGGATGGGGGGTAGGGTCACAGGTACAGGTGCATAAGTTATTACCCATCCTGGTATCCACGAGGAAAAAAAAAGTTGTTTTCTGTTTGTCCATATGCATAAATATGTATTATCACCAAGAAACATACATTAACACTTGCACACATAGATATACATATGCATAATTATGTGTGTTCATATTTGAGAAGTCTCTGGTTATATGTTGGATGTTGATAAAGTACAAGAGGAGGCAGATGATTGTTAGCTTAAATACATGTGCTCTAGGTCTTAGCTGAAGAAGAGAGTAAACAAGTGATCAAAGGTAAATGCATGGCTCAAAGTTTTCCTTTTCCAAGACAATGGAAATCGGCCAGATCATCAGAAAGTTTCTTGGATAGTGGTCATAGAAGAGCAGAGACTGATTTAGCAGTATCAACTGCACAAGTTCCTGCTACAAGTGAAGTTAGTTTACCGACTAAACGAAGAAGCAGACGTAAAATGAGTCTACCGAGATCATCAATCTCTAAAGAGATGAAGTCTTATGACAACATTTTGAAAAATCGACATAAATACTGCGCCTCATTGCAAGACAGAGCACTCCATCTTAAAGTAAAATAGGTCCCTTCCTCTTATTTTTTAGAAACCTACCACTTTCTAAAGCTTAAAGCTTCATTATTCTTTTTTCCCATTTAAATTGCAGGAAAAGCTTTCTTGTTGCATTTCATCTCCTATGGTCCGCAGATGGTGCACTTTTGAGTGGTTTTATAGTGCAATTGACTACCCTTGGTTCTCAAAAAGGGAGTTTGTGGAGTACTTAAATCACGTTGGACTGGGCCACATCCCAAGACTAACTCGTGTTGAATGGGGTGTCATAAGGAGGTATGTTTTCAACTGAAGTTAATGTCAATACGGCTAGGCATATGACATGGAATTATTGAAAATGTTAATGACACATATTTATAGTGTTTGCTTCTAAATGCAGTTCTCTTGGCAAACCTCGGAGGTTTTCTGAACATTTTCTTCTTGAAGAAAGGGAGAAACTTAAACAATATCGGGATTCTGTGAGAAGACATTATTTTGAACTTCGTGCTGGTATTAGGGAAGGACTTCCTACAGACTTAGCCAGACCTCTATCAGTTGGACAACGAGTAATTGCTCTTCATCCAAAATCAAGAGAACTTCATGACGGAAGTGTGCTCACTGTTGATCAGGACAAGTGCAGGGTGCAGTTTGACCGTCCTGAGTTAGGAGTTGAATTTGTCATGGTAGCAGTTTCTTTCACATAAATTCATTTCAGTTCTTTCCTCTTATGTTCATATATCTTCAATATGGGAGATGTCTTTGATGCTGTTGTTTGTAAATGACATATGTGCAATTGTATTCACGTGTGCCTGACTCTGTGTGCCTGCATGTGTGTGTGCACGTGTGATACATATATAGACAGATAGATGGAGAGAGAGATTGATACTATTTGTTGCAGTAGGTGAATCCTATATAGTTCTTAGCAATTTTTCTTTTCTCACTGACTGCATACTAGGTTTATGTGCCAATGTGTTGGTGCATTTGAATTCATTTACGGCATGGGATTTGATTGCTGACAACATTTGAAGTGAGTTTAGTCTGGCTAGGGCTTCAATAGTGAGTTAGTTTATCTTATTGCCATGAGTAACATGTTATTGTGCTATATAAGTACATAAATGTCTCCACCTGCTTGCCATCTTTTCTCCATATGTTGTTAGTTATCATATGGTGCACTATAGAGCTTAGGCCATATTATTCTCTAATGAACTATCATTTTCTTTTCCTATTATACTCCCTTCTCTTGAAGAATAAATCATGGGTTTGCGTTTGTAAATGATTGCAAAGGCTGTAAGTTGCTTGTCTTTAAACTACATTTTCATTGTTTCTAAACCTTGAAATTATATTGAAAAGAATGGTGTTATAAGGAAGGATTATGGAAAGCAGAGGGCCCATTTGGTAAAATTTTGAGAAGTGTTTTGGGATTTGGGTTTTGAAAAAGGTAATAGTTGAGAATTGATTTGGCGGGGACCACATTTAAGAAAAGTTGAAAATGGTTTAGTACAATTTTGGAAGTGTTTTGTAAAAATTGAGAAATATTTTTATAAAAAAAAAAAAAAGAAAAAAAAAAAGGTAAAGTGCTGCCACATAACCACCAGTTTTTTTTAACAATATTAAGTTATTTTTTGAGGGTTTTGCAACGAGTTTTGTTGTTAGTTTTGAAGAATGTTAATGGTGGGAGCCACATCTGAAAATCCATTTGGTTAATTGGTATTTGAGAAAAGGGTTTCAATGTTTGAGAGGTGAGAAAAGAGCTTTCTAAAAGTTTAAACAGGCCCCAGAATTTTTCATTTTTCATAATTTTATGTGTCATATTTTGCCATTTTATGATTGAAATGGTGCAATAGACGGTCTGTCTAATATCTCTTGGTTATATTATGGTAAAGAAATTGCTGTCACCAATGACTTGTGTTATTGATATGGAAGCCATATATTATCTTTCTCTAATGACATGGAAATAATTCATTACAGGATATTGATTGCATGCCTTCAAATCCATTGGATAATATGCCAGAAGCTCTTAGGAGACAGAACATTTCCCTTGACAAGTTCTCTCTTATATCCAAGGAATCACAAATGAATGGAGATCCAAATATTGGAGGATCTATGATATTTTCCTCAAGTGGGCATATGGAGAAGGTTTCAAGCCCTGTGAATACTTTGGTAAAGCAGGGAAAGGTAATACTGCTTATCAGATACTCATATACGTCTATCTTGGATAATTTCAAAACTGTACGGCCCAGTACATCACAATCAACTATATATACATTTTACATTTTTTGGTTTGTCATGTTTCTTTTTTCTATATTTTTATGTTTTGGCCTTATTTTGCTTGCTCCGATTCTAGCATATTGTGATTCTGCTTTAACCTACCAAGTATGGTCACCAAAATATATGCTGCTGGACTTTGGAGAGACTAAAATCTTGGCAGTATAAGTGGGTAGCAGGCACTCATTCACGGACCACCAAAGCTACCTTTTTACCCATGCAGATCACAACGTAGGTCAAAGTGCTGACCTATCAATGGGGGAAGCTCCCAGGATACCTTTAGACCAACCAATTTATTGAATATCAGGGTTCCGTGCAGTTTTTCTGCAACCCAGTTTACGTTTAGATTATTAGAAGAGTTATCATTAATTATACACATTTTATTATTTAGTATTCTGTTTGTTAACCAAATTAACTTGTGTTATTTTCTATTCCTTGTTATAATTTTAATGAACCAGGCAGCATAACTAAAATGTACTATGAGTTGGTCCCTTTTCCTGCATGGGTTAAAAATACCTTAATTAGCTTAACTATACTTGTATGGTTCCAATGTCCTTTTTATTTTCCAAATAACAGCATCACATTATCACAACAATGTGGGAGTAACAGTTTTTACTGAAGTTAGGTCTTATTTTGAGGTTTTTTTTTTTTTTTGTCTGGGATATTCACTGCCAGAGATTGGAAGTTAAAGTTTGAACTCTAGAGTTTTCTCTGATAATATGATTGTCTCCAATATTTTGCCCAGGTGGATACAAGCCGTGCTGTTTCCCAGGCTAAGGCAGATGTTAGTGCACAACAAGCGGGCATTAGTCAGCCTTGTGTGCTGGCCCAGAATCAAGCAAGGGAAGCTGATATAAGAACTATTTCTGAGCTGACTCGTGCTCTAGATAAAAAGGTTGTACTATTTTATATTGTAGTTGATCATAGAAATGTATTTGATCTAAACAAGTTAATTCAGTTGGCACAAGGGTTGTACTATTCTGATTCTTGATTATCATGCATTTACTTGCCTTGTCAGAGCCTTTATTTGATTATTCTATCTTTGGTTTGTGAATCTGTTATAACAATGTTTTCCATTTTCTTGGCCAGTTTGCCTGGCATCTCTTAACATATTTGAGATTCTGTTCATATTGGTTTCTTGAAGGATATTTTGTTTGTTGGTGATCTTGAAGAATATATATATATATATATAAAATTTAATATTTGCTACCCATTATTTCCTAAATATTGGACATCCTCTCAGACATTAGGATCTGCCAAACTAGTTTTTGTCCATCTCTATATACAGAATTTTTTATTGGAACTCTTCCTTTGCATTTCATACTCATGCTGTGAAGCCTTTCTGTTGCTTTCGTGTAGGAAGTGGTGTTGACAGAGCTTAGGGGCATGAATAATGACATGGTGGAAAACCAAAATGATGGAGGCCGCTCTTTAAAGTATTCTGAACCTTCCAGAACGCAAATCGCCACGGTACTTGTACAGTTAAAGGAAGCCAGTGACCAGGCATGTGGCTTCCATGAATTATATTTTGCTTTACATTTTTGCGCAAGTGTGCCATTCTCTGCCTTTTTCATTGAATGTTGCTGTGTGCAGGTTTCTTCTGCTTTGCTTCATATGAGACAGCGTAACACTTATCCAGCAGATACCCTGCCTCCTTGGCTGAAGCCCCCAGCCAATTCTAGTGTCCATGGTGGCCTCACAAATTGCTTGGATAATTCTTCTATATCTCAAGAATCGGGATCTAATGTCATTGAAATTGTCAAAGGCTCAAGATTGAAAGCACACACAATGGTAGATGCTGCTATTCAGGTATGAGTACTCTCTCTCTCTCTCTCTCATGTGTTTCCATGTGAGTGTGTGTGCTGGTAAGAACTTTTTTATTTTAATTTCTTTTATATTCTCAGTTTGCATGCTATACACAACCATGTATGTATGTGGGTATCCTTTTCCTTGTTGGTTTTGAAAACTGAACAATAAATTTATGATAGAGAATGCTCAAATACACAGGCAGCTTATAGGAGCTTCTCCAAAATTTACAATCAGAAAGAATTGTGGGTCTTTTTTTTTTTCATTTCGTTTGGTCTTTATTTGGTCCGACTTTCCGAAGGTCTATTTTCAATTAATTGATGGATCCCCCATATTGCTAATCAGTAGCATGTATGCAACACACTTTATTTGTTATTTCCCAGTATGATATATGTTGTTGGGCTTGTAGGATATGTTATGTATTCTGCAGGTCATGAGTTTTTAATATTTCTGCCGGTTATGGCCTAGATCAAGCGGTTCTTATGCAGCTGTATATTGATGTATTTGAACAAACTATCCATTTTGGCACTGTTTGTTTATTTGCCTCAAAAGTTTAAGCATGTATTTGTTTATTACCTTTTTGTCTTTTTTGGATGAGAGGAAGCAGTTAGCCTAATTACACCTTATGACACAATATTCAACTCAGGCATTCACATTGAAGAAGGAAGGGGACGATGTTTTTACAAGGATTGGGGAGGCTTTAGATTCTATTGATAATCAGCAACTAACATCTGACTCTAGGGTACCAGTGGTCAGGTCTCAACAGCAGGCGAATGGCAGTCTGGGTAACCACAATCAGTTGACTTCTTGCTCATCAGAGCCCCTACTTACTAGTGATGTATCTGGTACAAAACCGTGTCGTGATTCTGATGGAAATGAGGCACAAATCCCATCAGAGCTTATCACTTCCTGCGTTTCTACGTTGCTCATGATACAGGTAATTTGGAGATTATGGTTTAACATTAATGGATTCAAGAAGCAATCTCTCTCGTGGGTTGTGTATGTGTGTATGTGTGTTATGGGACTTTGAATGCAATGCTAGTGGCAATCACTTGGTTCTTATATCTTTCTACTGCCTACAAAATATCATTTTTGGGATTACTCGTTATCATTGCTCATTGCTGTCTTTTTTTTTCAAAATTATTTTTCCTCAGCAAAGATCTATTCTTGTAAAACCTTGTTATGCTGAGTATGACTTTCCTGTAACATGCAGACTTGTACTGAAAGACAGTATCCTCCCGCCGATGTGGCTCAGATTTTAGATTCTGCTCTCACAAGCTTGCATCCATGCTGTCCTCAGAACCTTCCTATTTATAGAGAGATTCAAATGTGCATGGGAAGAATTAAGACCCAAATATTAGCCCTTGTACCAACTTGAATATTATCCTACCCTGTTTGATCTGTACAATTAACCTTGTAAGTATTATGCTGGAATCTTGATTTCAACCTCGGTTTCGGCTTTTTTCTTTCTTTCTTTTTGTTTGTGATTAGGCTAACTGGGATCAACATTTAATACTAGTGATAGTGATATTGTAATTTTAGCTTCGTTTTGTAATTTATGTTTCCTAATTCTCAAGTAGATTGACTTAAAGTTAGTAGAAGAGAATGCTACATCTTGAAAGCATCCTCCCCCCATTTCTCCTCCCTCTATTCTTTCTGTAAGGAAAATGTGACGAAGATTCTTGCATGGAACATGTGAGCCTTAATAGAAATTCTTGAATTTAGTACTTCGGACCTCTATGAATATCTTGATTTTCTTCTTGTGGCCTCCAAGTACTCTCACTTGCAGCCGAAATGCGTTCCTTGTAATTCTTCTTTATTGCACAAGAAAAGTAGTATTGTGTGGGCCGAATTAAAAGTATGATAAATACAACTTTAAATAGAAATGAAGTAATTTATTTCACAAAATGTGTATTACAAAAAGTATATTTAAGAAAGTTTATAAATATATCAAAATTGATAAATTAGCAACCTAATATATTGTCTGTCACGAGTAATACTAGAAGTCTTTCTTGTGTCATTCTAAAAATGAAGCGTTTTGTTCTAAAAATGAACTATTGTTTTAAACAGGCTCCCAACTTTTATTAACGCTCCAATGATCTCATCCTTAACAACCCTAGGAGGCAGGATCAATCTGCTCTCAACATCCTCTTCTTAAGCAACAGGGTTAAGAGGAGATCCATCACAAGCTGAAACTTTCATATGAAAAATCATTTGGCAGGGCATCCCCCATTAAATCCACCATGTCGCTTTCTCCCTCTTGGAGATGATCAGGACCATCT
Organism: Corylus avellana; assembly: GCF_965113065.1. NCBI lineage: Eukaryota > Viridiplantae > Streptophyta > Magnoliopsida > Fagales > Betulaceae > Corylus > Corylus avellana. Next base: position 4,723,975 of record NC_142490.1, on the reverse strand, counting down.
CTGCCCCTTATACAAATCTCTCCATTGCCTCCAGACACTTTCAGGTTAGGTAATCTTTCAATTGTGGATTGGATTAAGAACATTATTAGGCCTTCGATTTTCCTTCAAATAGATGAGAAATAAATAAAATAAAAAATTATTATCAAGGGCTTTTAAACAAGAGAAATAAACAAGCCATCTTAAATTTATAGACAATTAAAAAACCCGTGATGAATTGTCACACTTAGTAATGTTACAATAAAAACGACAACCAAAGATACTTTTTTCCTTTTTGGCCAGCGCAACCAAAGATCAGCAACTCTAAAACTGAAGTAACCAACTTTTTACGTACAGCCCACCAACAGCAAGAGGTGCCACATACGAATCACCTTTTGTTCCTTTTTTCTTTTGCCTGCCTCATTTTCTGTTAGCATTAGACACAAACATGGCAGCTGTGCCAGCCAGATGCAGGGTTGATAATAATCAGGAGCAGTGAATAAAAAAAAAAAAAAGGGCGAAAAATTGAATCCTCACAATTTACAGATTTCTTTTTTCTCTTTAAAATTTTCTATCCTAAAAAAGGGAGTGAAACTCAGAAGCATGAGGCTCGTCAAACCATGACATGGAGAGACAAATTAGACCTTTCACAATGGGAAGGAAAGCGTAGCTCAAAGATACAAGATGTCAATAAAACAATGGTACTTCCCCCAATGGCACCATGGTCAACCCAGTGATGCGCGAAATGCCAGCCAACAATTCTAGCTAACCTAGCAAGAAGTTGAACACATCACTCAATGATATTATACCTTCCACACGATTGCTGCCAGCCTCCACAATTACAAGTCTCCTAACCCCTGAAAGGATGCATGTCAACAAGCTACTACATGAAAAGAGGGGGATAACATAAAACATACTACAGAGCTAAGCAAATTACCGGGATTTGCCAACCGTTTCATCACTTCGTGCAGTGGATCAGATCGCAAACACATTTGACATCTCTGTCCATTGAAGAAGCCATGAGGAGAATTTGCATCTTGCCCTAATTGCAGTGCCTATAAATGTAGAAAACGGCAGATTCAGAGACAAGGTAACGCATACATACAATTTTTTATCTGACATGCAATTTATTAGTTTGATTCCTGATTGAAAGACACAACATTTCACATCTGGAAATTTGTGAAGAAACTACAGCAATTGCTGCAAGTCATTTGTAAGAACTGATTATTTTTCCCACGCAAATAACGCAGCTACACATTTTTAAAAATGCACATTTTGAGAATGTATAAATACGCATATTTCTCTGGTGTGTTTATATCCATTATAAATGTACTTCAAATTTACATTTGTCACCCACTGAAAACATCGACTCCAAGCGAGTTGAAAAAAGCAAGTAGAACAATTCCTTGCATTTTTGTCACAATCACTCGACTAGTACATTCCCAATGACGGTGATGGAAAATCAACATTTCTTTGAGCCTTCATGGTAAGGTAGAGAAATTTAAAAGAGATGGTAAGACCTAGCAGCTACCAGTTGGGGTGTGGATAAGCTTGTGAAGAAGGAAGCTTATCCCCAGCAAAGGAAAATGACTCATTAACGTGTTTCTCAGAAACCCTTTCCTATCCTTGGTTCAAATCTAATTTTAAATAAATGGAGGAATATATATATTGATGATGAGGAACCCTTCCAACGTAGAGCCACTTTGTGTATCCACCTATGTTGGATAAACCTTGGACTTGTGCAAAATGCCCCCTTCACATGGGTCAGTTAATCGGGTTGGGTCCAAAGAATTGTCCACATCCAAGAGGATTCGAACCTTAGATTTGATAGGAATCCCACCAAGACCAAGGTCCTTACCACTTAAGCCAACCCTTTGAGGTTTTTCAAGGATATGTTTTTTTTTTTTTTTTTTTTTTTTTATATAAGTAATGGGATTAAATACTAAAAACCCTCATAGGGTTTGAACACTTTATTTTTTCCCCCCTAGGTTTTGATTTGTATTACAAGATGTACCTGTGGTTTTGATAAAGACCAAATTGGTCCTTCCAGCCATTGACCGTTTAGTTGACTTAACGGAAGTCCACGTCACTGACATGTGTACCAATTAAAATTCGACATTTGGCATAAGTGGCCACGTCATCATTCCTAATAAAATTTTTTTTATTTAAAAAAAAAAAAAATAAAAAAATATATAAAAAAAAAAAAAAAAAAAAAAAAAAAAAAAAAGGCCACCCCCATCTGGCCGGATGGGGGTGGCCGAAACCACCCCCAAACCACCATTGGGGGTCGTTTTGGCCACCCAAAAAAAATTGGGGGTGGCTTCGGCCACCCCCATCCGGCCAAATGGGGGTGGCTTTTCTTTTTTTTTTTAAAAAAAAAAAAAAAAATTTAATTAGGTGGCCACATCATCACTGATGACGTGACCACTTATGCCAGGTGTCAAATTTTAATTAATCCATGTGTAAGTGACGTGAACTTCCGTTAAGTCAACTAACGGTCAATGGATGGAAGGACCAATTTAGTCTTTATCAAAACCACAGGTACTTCCTGTAATACAAATCAAAACCTAGGGGGAAACAAATAAAGTGTCCAAACCCTAGGGTTTTTAGTATTTAACCCTAAGTAATGTTGTATATATCAAAAAAGCGCAATGCGCCTCTAGGTACACAAAGAGTATACATAGGAAAACCCTCGTTAACCCATAAAAACCAAAGCCATAAAAGAACCCTAGACCCCAAAAGAAGCCTAAAAAAACCCTGAAACCCAACACCCATAACAGCCCTATTCTCCCAAGGCAAAGCCTAAACCACCCTACCTTTGACCCTACTAGAGCCACATCTATTAGCCTCAAAATTAATGGATATTTAGAACTAGATAGATTTAGGCAACATGACTTCCTAGACCCACTTATCTTTTGGGAGTATATTTAGGCACTTGCTTATGAGGTTTTAATAGATCGATTTTGCTGGAAAATATATCTTATGATAATAAATCTAGCTTACTCTAGTTTTTTTTTTTTTTGTATACTTGTGTACGTAGGGGCGCCTTATGTTTTTTATAAAAAGTTTCGATTACTTATAAAACAAATCTAGTTTACTGATTGTAAAACATTTAATCATGCGAATGTATCAACAGAATCATTTGATGATTTCTTCCAATGATTACAAAGATCTTTCTCATCAAATTTGTCATGCAGGGCCTAACAACATACATCAGGAAACCCAATCACCTAAACAATATAGAGTACGACACATCCCCCTCATCCAAAGCAACACATACAATTATGATAAACTTCCACTTTTCATAGAAAGCAAACATAGACACATCGAGACAATCAGGTAACAATGGAAATAAGGCTGATGCGCGTTTAACTGACAATATATCTATGTACAAAGGTAGATAACTACCATATAGCCTAAATGCCTGATGGAGTCAGATGAGTAGGTAACATTAGGAAATTACCTGATGAATACTCATTTCATCAAGATGAATATGTGCATATGCTTTATCTTTTGCCAAAGCGGTGATATCACTGAGAAGGAAATGGCAAGCGCACCTCAATATGGTTAAGGATATGGATCATTTAAATAATGCCTTTATACAAAACTAAAGAGAGAGAAGATGACCTTCGTGAATATATATCCACCAACGAGCCATTATCATCCACTATTGGTATCGAACTAACTTCAGCTGCAAAGGGAATGTGTAATAGCATAAGACAGGCAGATGATGGAGAACTATTAAAATGAAACCAGCTTGCTGCTTATCAAGTGTCATTAAACAAAAAGTGATGAAGTTAAAATCATGGAGAACAAAGAATCACATGTACTTGAATACTCTGAGCAAAGAAAAAAAAAATCCTCTATCGAATATCATTCCTCTTAAAAGTTCATTAAGGGATAAGCAGAGAAAGGATGCCTTGTCAAACTGACAAACAGTATCATTGGCACTCTCCTCCAGAAGAACCTAAAGAATAAAAGCAAACTGCAGCAAGGGAAGAACAAAGTTCCGGTATGTGATGCAGAGACTTAAGGCTAAGACTAACATGCCAATTCCTACAAGATAAAAACCAATGTGTGATTGAATTTTATTTTATTTTCCATTTTTTCAATTTTAGTCATAGACCTATTATCTAGTAAAATTTTATTATCTTTATTCCAAGAACATCAAAGCCAAAAAGCTTTTGCAGTAGTGAAAAGAGAATCAAAATCACCTTGAACCAATAAAGTTAGAGCAGCGCTAAGAGAGGCATTTGGCCTCAACATTGCAAATGGCTTTGATTCCCCAATTTTTGGAACCCACGTACCCAAAGGAATTGAACAAATCGGTTGTTGAAGAATGGGCAAGGAGCTAGAAGAATGTCTAAAATATCTGTAGATACCTGAAAATTAGGTTCATGGATTAGTTTCAAATCATTTACCCTTAAGTGGCAAACCTGGAAGAAACTTACATTTTAGTATTCCAGACAGAGAAGCAAGATGCAGTAGCTGTGGAAAAGAACTGTCCAGTGAAGAATGGATGATGGGAACCGTAGCCACCTTGTTTTGCAAAATTTTCAAAGCAACATCTTTCAGACAATCATAAGGCCCAGCCTGTGCATTACAGGAGCAATACATATTAGACTATCAGTAAGCGCACATTCCACCATCAAGATACAAAATTATTTTGAGCAAACAGACTCCAAATTCTCCCAAGCTCATGCATTTTTTATTTGACAGGGAACACTGATTATTGGGGTAGTAAACCCAATTATCTCTCTTCAGATCCCATCAACAGCAGATAAGTTAGATGCTTACAGAAGTCCCAAACTAAAGAAGTCAAAAAAGAACATGCAAATTCTGGCATCCTTAACATGTGTGCGTGTATGTGTGCTATTTTATATCCAAGTCTTTTACATGTGAATATGATAAATGCATTCATGTAAGAGCACTAACTGCAGTCAGAATGAAGTTAAGTACAAGCCTTAGGTCATACAGAAAGTGCAGAGGTAAGCAAGTCCTTTGTGTGCTACATCCTTTTGGTACAGAATCTCAAGAAGCACTTACATGAACAAGATGCCGCCGAGGGAATGATTCCCCATTGCCATCCATTGCTCCAGTAATATGTAATTTTCCCTCTTTCCAAGCTGCTATAGTATGTGTCTCAAGCTCTTCCTCCGTCAAGTTTGATCCATGATTCCCAAGCTGAAATTTAGTGGATTACACATGCTAAATGGCCTAATATATGTTCTAATATACAAGTACATGTGCTTTTGTGTTAAAATTAAAAAATTAAAAAATTAAAAAATAATAAAAGAATAAAATAAAAAAAGGGACAAGGAAAAGAGCATCCAGAAGACACACGATAAACTTAGATGGTCAAGCATTCAGTCACATAACCAAAATAGAAATAAAATCAGATGAAGACAAAAAAAGTGTAGAAAATAAAATAAAACTATATAAGCAAGTCTGTTTGATAATTCTGTACTGTTGAGTTGTGGTAGGTGAAGATGGCTATGGATCATAAACAGGAAAAATATCATGACCTAAGGATAAACATTTTGAAGAGCACAAGACACCCTAAGCATGCTATGGACGCAAGGGTTGGGTGGGATATGGGCACGGGACAAGAGACTGAAACTTCAAGGATTTTTCTAAGCATGATGTTTAAAATCATTTCCAAAATTACTCTCTTTGGCATATGAAACAAGCTACTTAGTATGTCTACCTTTAGTTTAAAGGTTTCTCAATCATGAGACCTTTTAAACAAAGTTTTATTTACCGCAGATCATAACAAACCAATTGACCAGGGGGCAGAACCCCGTCTTACCTGCGCTCACCATACAGTGACACTTGCTAGATCAGCACATGAAGAGAAAAAAGAATAGTTAAATCAATGGTCTCCCTAATATTTGTGGTAAGGTACAGGTGCTATTCTAATCTTAATTTAGAAGGTTTCACGAGACTAAGCATCATGTGCACCTTGCACATACTTGGGACCCTAGAGGGGATGCAAGCGGAAGTAAAGTTGCTAGTTTTGATGTAAACCTTCGAACATTTTACTTCTAAAATACAACAGTTTCCCTTCAAAACTATCACAGCACAGAAACATTTCCCGATGTTTCTGTCGTCAACCCTTGTATGTTTTCATTTTTAAAATACAGAAAACAATTTTCACTCAAAGCTACCACAGCACAAATAACATAGAAGTTTATTGCAGAGTTACCTCTCTCAAAATTAGGATGAAGTCCAACGCACTAAGAACTCCAACAAACTGACCCTTGCAAAGATCCCAGAGAGGAGCCACAGAAATTCCCTGGAAGTAGCTTGTATCAGCAAAGATGTACATCTAAGCTAATAATCAGCAATTTAAATGGCAAAAAGAAAGGTTAAACATCAGCAAAGATATATGTGTTAAAAGCTAACATACGAGAACACAATAATTTTTTTAAAAAAAAATGACTGTAGTTACGGTACCCTAGGAAAAGGCTAATAATCAGCAAAAGCTACAAAGCATTAATAGATCCTCTCTCTCTCTCTCCACAAAAACAGAAAAAATAAGAAATATACAGAAAAGTCAAATAAGTCATATAATAAAGAGATAAGTCAAAGAAACCTTCTTTTTATGAATAAGATAGGTCCAAGAGACTACTAATATATAACAAAAGGCAATAATATACAAAAATGTATGGGAGACTTCAGCTCCCCCCCTCCCCTCCCTGTGTGCACACCACAATCGTCTGCGTGCATAAGCTTAACTGTTCATGTGGGTATCTGTGTAAAAACAGTCACCTGTTCATAGAGAATATGAAATGCTTGCTTCACCGGTAAGTTAACATCCAGGGCAATGACCTGCAGTGTTAGACAATAAAGACTGTTGAGACAACTGAACTTGAAAGTAATGATTTTACCAAGTTTGAGGGATCAAATTCCAGTGAATTACAAAATAAATAGCTCCTAAAAGGGGTAAAGTATCCAAACCTTGCCTGACTCAGGAAGCAACTCATAAGCAGTATGTGCAGACAAGAACACGGATATACGGTGGCGAGAAACCTCTAGATCAGGTGATGATATCCTTGGAACAGCTTCTTGCAAAGTACCATGTGACAAAGTGGCCTATTTTGTATTACAAGATATACAGAAGTATTCAGACAAAATCATAACAGTGACATCAGAACCCCCCACCCACTTCCCCTTTTCATGTATGCAAAGAATCATTTTATTAAAGTTAATACTTTTTTTTATTATTAAAGTTAATACTTTTTTTTATTTTTTATTAAAGTTAATACTGAGATCCAAGAAGTGTGAACAGCTAAGAAACATTATCTTTTTTCCTTTTTTAAGTGCTACGAAGCATTATCATGATTATGAAAAATGTTCTCTAGCTCTTTGGATTGTTCTTTTGTGACAAACGGAAAGAAGCATAGTTAATTATAGATTTGACAGAGAAGGGCTTACAGTCTAAACAACTTTCTTAGGAGAATACATGTCTAGTTTTTCATTTTTATAGGGAAAAGCTATTCCCATTGCCACATTCTTGGTATTTACTTTTCCTAGATAACTTTATTTTTCCTTTCCAATTACAATACTTTAAGGTCAATCCACAACATGAAAACACCAGCATGACACAATGACAATGCTTGTCTGTATGTAAGTTGTGAACCATAGATAAAGAATGAATACAACATAATAGAATGAACATTCATGTGTTTGTTTGTTATACAATGAACACAGGTGTGTGTGTAATGACTGTTAAAAATTCGGTCCAATTCATTCCGCATGGAAGGCTATAATGGTTTACCGAAAATCCAAAGGAAAAATTAAAAAGGAAATTCATGAACCCCTTCCTTCACAAGGATGGGAAACAAATATGACACTTGGAGAGTTAGTATACTTACTCTGATGCTACAATCTAAAATTCTAGCAGCATTTTACACACAGAATTTAACTTTTAAATAAAAATTCCCTTACCACAGGCATATTGTCATCATAATCCACATCCATGTTGGATCTGCCAGGTGTCTGAGGACTAAAAGTAGAAGTAATCACATCTGGTTGACTAGCTAAAACGACGGTATTCACTAACCCATAATCCCCCCTTACAAAGGGCTGGCTCTCGTCATGCCTCCACACTCCATCAACACAAAACTTGTACTGCATATCAATGAAAACATCAATTCTGAACATCAGAAATTGGTTTGAATAAGTATCACAAGTTATATATCAACAGTAAGTATGTCTAGCCCATGGGTATAAGGGTCCCATGACCACCATTGTAGGGTGGCGACATATAAGCAAGCACTCAATAGCATTCAAAGAAATGCATGGTGCTTCTCTCTGTCCCCAACACCCATCATAGAATGTAAAACATTCCCTTCGATTTTGTGTAAGAAATATATTTTCTTAAAAAAAAATGCTAGGGGATCAGACCAACAAACACAAGTTCAATATTAAAACAAGAAAAATTGTGACATTATTTATTTAGCATAACAATGAGCACCTCTTTTTTGGGATATGTGAGCATCTTTAAACAAATTAAAACCGCCTCTTTGCGCCCATAAGAATAGACAGCAGAACCTTGATGAAATCCACTATCAAGAAGTATAAACAATATTAAGAGATATACCACACAAGTTCTTGAAACCTACAATTCCAGTGTGTAATTCATTCTACATGCATTACTATACCCATCTCGATTCCAAGGCGGATATATTAGCAGCTGGTTCCTTTCTGATTGTCAGTAAGACTAGAAATGCACAAATTATCCATATTGTATTGATACTATGGTAGAGATGGGAGTCCTCTTTCATCCTACAACTCATCCATGCCCATGGCATCATATTCACTTTGAAGCCATGTTTCAAAACGCGGCCAGTCAAAATTCTATCCTTCAGATCTTCTAACTATGTTTTTTTTTTTTTTTTTTTTTTTTTAAAATAAGCAACTTCAATATCATCCCAAGGGGTGGCCCAAGTGGTGGAGGCCTTAGTCTTAAGGTTTGCTCATTTCAAGGTCTAAGGTTCAACACCTCACAGGTGCAAACAATTTCTTGAGGCCACACCCCTGGTGAAAAGCCAGCTATTTAACCAATTCCGTGTAGGAAACTTTCAAGGGTGCGGTGCACAAGACTAAGGTTTACTCTGCAGGGGCGGGTCTGAAGGGTCTTGCCTTGGAGAGGTTCCCCGACATAAAAAAAAAAAAAAAAAAAAAAAAAAAAAAAAAAAAAAGAAGTAACTTTAATATCATTAATAAAGCGCAGAAAGGCACAACCTTAGTACACATGGAGTATACAAGAGATCTTCTAACTATGTTTGGGCTTGAGTTTATATATAATTCAATGTCATTAGAAAAGCGTTGAGGGGTACAACACTAGCACACAAAGTATATCAGAGAAACCCCTTATTAGGGAGAAAAAGAAGAACAAAAGTCCTAAAAATCAGAAAAAACAAGGACAAAAAGAAAAAGGTAGACTGTTATGCATTGCTAACCGTGTGTAAAGGGATTTGAACCTAATATTTTTTGGCTCTACCACCAAAGTCTCTCGATCTTCAAAGCTCTTTTCATTATGCTCTCTCCAAATATATCGCATTAAACACAAAGGAGCCAACCTCTAACCTTCCAAAATGTTACGGCATCCCACTTGACCTCTCCAACTCACCAACAACTCTCTCACCCCTATAGGCATAACCCAATCAACACCAAACTGATGGAAAAAACAAACTCCATAATTCTCTTGCTACCTCACAATGAAGAAGAAAGTGATCAATAAACTCCTCACTCTTCTTGTACATAAAACACCAATCGGCCACTATGAAGCTTCTCTTTCTCAGGTTATCCAAGGTAAAGATTTTCACTAATGTCAGCATCCACACAAAGATCGCCACTATCAAAGGAGCCTCAACTCTCCAAATACTCTTCCAATGGATAAAACATGATAATAGGACCTCACTTCAAACTTTCTCCTTTTGGAAGGAATCCAACATATTATATCCTCATCTCCCTACCTTACTCAGAAAGAATACAACAACTCAAAGAAAAAAGAGACCAAATCCATCTCTCATTCATATACTAGTTTGGTAAAAAATATATTTCATTGAAGATTTCCATCTTCAAACTGCATATGACTCACCACCCACGTGTCCTTACAATGTGTAATACCAAACAAATCCAAATAAGAAATCTTCAAGGGCTGTTCCCCATACCACTAATCATGTCAAAACCTAAACCTTGACCCATCTCCGCCTCATATGTAACAAATCTTAAAAACAATTCTCTCCCCTCCTTATATATTTCCATACTCCCACTTCGAAGAGTGAGGGATTTGTTCGATTGCTGGTGGTCGGGAGGATGTGCTCGAAGCGCGGTAGTATGGAAGATGATCCCTCTATGTCTTATGTGGTGTATACGGATTGAAAGAAATGCTAGATGTTTTGAGGACTCTACTAGGACTATAGAGGAACTGACTCATCTTTTCTTCTTTACTCTTTACTCTTGGATGGCCACTTGGCTAGCTCCTTTAGTAATTAGTTTTTCTGACTTCCTCTTTCACTTCTCTCCCTCCTAGGCGCTCTCTACTTATACTTCCCGTGTATATGGGTTGCGCTTCTCTGCGCTTTTGATTTATATCATTATTACTTATCAAAAAATAAATACTCCCACTTCGAAGAGCCCCGCTACCTCCTTAGAACACCAACCTCCCCTAAAACTATCATATTTAGTTTCCACCACCGATTTCCACAAAGCCTCTCTCTTCATATTGTAACGTCATAACCATTTTCCTAGTAAAGCTTGGTTGAACTGAATTAGGTTTCTTACCCCAAACCACATGATCTTATCGGAGTACAAATTTGAGACTAATTTACTAAATGGAACTTAAACTCGCACCGGTGCCGCCCCATAACAAATCTTTGAAGTTTTTCAAGCCTATTAGCCACGCCTACAGAAATAGGGAAGAGAAACAAATAATGAGTAGGCAAATTGGAAAGAGTGCTTTTTATCAAAGTCAATCTACCTCCCTTAGACTAATAAAGCCTCTTACAATCAACAAAAAGACGTTCCATTGTTTCAATAATGTCGTTCCAAATAGATGTAGCCTTGTAAGAAGCTCCCAGTGGCACACCCAAGTACTTCATTGGCAAAGATGCTACTCTACAACCAAGAATACAACTCAAACCTTCTACATCACCCACATCGCCAACAAGAACTAGCTCTAATTTAGCTCAAATTAATCTAACCCTGAAACCACTTGAAAACATAAAAATAGACATCGCAAATGACGGAGTTGTTCAAGAGTCCGAGATTTACCTAATAGGGTGGGTACATGAAATGACCTTACCTTGGAGGGGTTCCTCGTTATCAAAAAAAAAATCAGAGTATCATCTACAAGCAATAAATGAGACACTAAAAGCCCTTCATTATTCCACAACATCATTGAAAATCATGATAAGAGTCCCTATCCACTGTAATAGATATCATCCTACTCAGTGCCTCGATAACAACCACAAACAATAATGACGATAACAAATCTCCCTGTCTCAATCCAGGAGAATTGCTAAAGAATCCAGAATGAGAACCATTAATAAGAATGGAGAGCCACACCGTAGAAATACAATGTGCTATATAAGCTCTCCATTTCTCCCCAAAGCCATATCTCTTCAACAAGTATTAACAAAACTCTCAATTAACATGATTATAAGCCTTCTCCAAGTCCAATGGACATGAGAAATAATGGTAAGAAATGCTTCTTTGATGCTGTTAGTATGGATAAGAATCAGTTCGCAGCTCTTTCAAAAATTTATCAGCATAGCTTAATAACCCTTTGACTACCTACGTTTTCCATTTAGACAATTGACCCTCATTAAGGTATTGAGTTTATCCTTAATGGTAGATATCTTACATCCATTCATAATAAAAAAAAAAAATATCCATGGGCTTGAAGGCGAGTGCACAAGCCCAAGCCCTTTCCATTTCGAAAGACCAAGTCCAAGGTTCGGTTTTTTCTAAAGGGGCTCGTAAGCCCAGGACGCGCGAGTTGTTGACGAAGGTTATGCCAGAGGCTTCACCGAAAGTTGGTCCGAACTCCGGGACATCGGAGACTATGACAAAGGATTTGACGGCAGGTCCACCAATGGTTGGTCTGGTTCCGGTGATTTCGGTGGGGGTCTTTGTTCGATCTGGTCCAATGAGTTTGGCTGGCGCTAACGGTGCTAGCTCGTCAGAGGCGATCATCCAAATATCAACTAAACCTCTTATTTCGGCCTCATTTTCTACTGTGGTGGCTCGGCTCAGTGATGAAAGAAACCCTAAACTGGCGAAGAGTATTCTTCCGCGTGGCTTTCTCAACCCTTTGCCACCGGTTGCTTTGAGGACGAGCAATGTAGATTCAGGTATGGCCCCTCCTCCTACCGTTCCTAGGGTTAGGGTTTTTGGTGTTGTCTTGGATACTGGGTTGACTATTAACTATACTTGCTTGGGATTGCACAAACTAATAAATTTTAATTTTTATTACATTAAAAGTGATTACATTTTGATATTTATGTTAGAAAAAATCACAAAAATGATAGACATGAGAGCAGTTAAGACTTGAGGCTGTCTACTTGTGACTAGTATAACCATATCAATCAAAAGAGAGAATTAACCTGGTGATGTCCAGGTGTCAAGTTGCAAAGAACTTGAAATATATCATCGCATCCCTCTACCGGAGACATAGGTATACATCTTGACCACCTGTTCAGATGATAAACCCAATAAAAACCCCTATATCACACATCCAATTTATATACTAGAAAAGCCTACAAACAGAAAAGGAAACCTATACTGATCACATTAAATGAAAAACTATTCAATGCCTATAACATGAAAAATTCAGATCTGGGTAGTAATACATAGATAAAAGTATGATAATTATAGCCTCCCACCTCGTGAAAGAACCACAAAGGGACACGCTTCTTCCCCCATGACGCCACACAAATGACCAGGGAATCAAAACCGGTACCGAAACTCCACTGCTTTCATGCCCCCTATCCGGAACAGAACCGAACATTTCCACCCAAATCTTTACAGAGCCACACGAAACCGATATGAAAAAATGCGAAGTTCCACACCTCCCGACTTGATTATTCAGCCAATTCAACCACCGTAGCAATTTATCACAAATTTCACGAACCCTCCAAAAATCACACTAAAAATTCATTTCTTTTTTTTTTTCAACAGGGATCCTCCACAACTGAGCAGAGGACCCCTTATGGCTTATACATGCAGAGCCTACCAAATCAAAGCCAAACCATGCAAAACCCTATCTTTTCAGCAACCATACCATCAATCCCCAATCACAATCTTCAACCCAAAAACACTGAAAATTCCACCACCACCTCAACAATCCTCAAAACTCAGAAACCACAAAATCCGACACCTGTCAATCCCAGCACCCACTGATCAATTATTCACACCCCAAAACTCCACAAATCAAAAACCCCCCCAAAATCCCACTCGAAAATCAACCCAAAAAAAAAAAAAAAAAAAAAAGGAATTCAAAATTACTGATAATCCGAGCTCTGATCTTGACCCGAAAATTAAAATTTCCAAACCGAATCGAATTCAAGAACCCCAAATTTTGAAACTTGGCGGAGAATTAGAATGCAAGAGAGTGATTTTCTGTGCAATTAAAAAGAAATTTCGGGTGCCAAAAAAGTGTGACCTAGAGAGAGAAAAGCCCTAGTTTTGCAAAAGAAACTGAGGATGTATGGCATTGTTGGATCTTGGAATGCTTTGTGGGCTCTGAGCGAAGAATCTGAAAGGGAAAATGTCAGAGAGAGAGAAAGGAAAAGAAAAGAAAGTAAGCAAATGATGATAATAATTGCAGTAAAATTACGGAGGGTGAAGTGAGAATGTCACTGTCGTCGTTTTGGGCTCCCCAAGATTCCATAAAACCGTTTACCTTTCAGTCAACTTATTGTAGCGGCCAGACCAAAGCTAATAAGGCGAATTGGCAATCTTTTTTCGCCGTAATACATTCTTTTTACGTCAGTTTTTTCTGTTGTACGAGATATCACAGTTTTACTCTCAATTGTGCATTCGAATTTTTTTTTTTAAAAAAAAAAACATGTGTGATTTTTTGGAAGCTATAAATAGAAATAAAAAATAAGATGAAAAGAAATGTAAGGTAAATTTGGTTTTTTTTTTTAAAAAAAGTTATATGACTTTTTAATATGAAAGTATAAAAGACTAGTTGATCCAATCAATTTAAATAGAAGAGAAAAAGGAAATAGAAGATTATTAATTTCCCCTAGATTGAACGACAGGAATAAAGGGTATAATCATTAATCATATACTGCCAAGTAAGAAAATAGTATACCTCCAAAAAAAAAATATATGGTACCATCATGAGCAGTAAAAATGGGTAGGTAGAATCTAGGATTCTAGAGTGCTTGTTGCTATAATTGAATTTTGAGAATGTTTTTTGTTTTTACAAAAGTTATTTTGATGTGACATAAGTTTAAATTATTTTCAGGTGTTTTAGAAATATAAAGGGTGTATTTTTAAAGGGTGTATTTTTAGTAAAGAGTTTTGTTGTAAATTTTTTGTTTAGATAGTAATAAGAAGTGATTAAAGTGATATAAATGTGAAATAAGATTTGAATTTTTTGTAATGGTTTTGAAAATACTTTTTTTATTAAAAGTGAAAATAAAGACAAAATTGAATGTTTTGTTAACATTTTTATTTTGATAAGACAAGACAAGAGAAAAAAAACAAAAACAAAAACAAAAAGAATTAAGTAGTTTGTCGTGTCCTGAGTTGATCATCCGTATTTTTTTATTATTTACAAAAAAATAAAAAATAAAAAAAACTTGGTTTTGTAATAGATCCAAACTTAGACTTTTTGACATGTTCATACAAAGAAAGGATGAGGTAAATTTAAACTAGTGACCTCTGTTTCATAAGACGTGGTCCACAGCCAATTGAGCAACCCATCGGAGACAACCAAACTTAGACTTATCTTTTCTTCTTTGGCTGCCAACAATTATGAATTATGTAACAACAAAATTAGATGTCTTTTTCTCATAATTTCCCCATTTTGTATGTGCATTTTAAATTAAGTCTTATAAAAAATGAAATCAAGAAATAAAAAAAATGAATATATATTTATTTATTTTTTATTTTTGTACAAAATTGAACTCACCACCTTAAAGTCCAAAATTATGTGTGATGAACTTCAAAAAAGAAAAAGGAAAAAGTGTGATGAGAAAAGAAGATGCAAAGAACATCATTTTCATGCAATTTTCTGGAATTTCACTTTTCTCTTCCATTTAGGAAAGTGAGAGACAAAAGCAAAAAAAAAAAAATGTAGTGACCTAGGGAGTGAAATGGACTGCGGTGGGCTCCTCAGAAATTACCCAACCAAAAGAACCAACGGAAAGAGTGGGCTAGTTTACTGAGATGTGATGGGTTGGGGTTAGTTGGATTGGACGGTGATGAAGTGATGTGCTATGGGACCCTGAGATCATGGCCATTGATGGGTGGGCCTAAGGCTGACCGTGATTCCTGGGCCACTCCGCCACTACGGGAAAAGAGAGAGAGAGAGAGAGAGAGAGAGAGGGGGATTCTTGGGTTTTTTAAACCACAAGCAAAAGGGTTATTATTTTATTTATTTCTTTCCTTTTTTAACCTTGACCTCTACTATAGCTTTACCTTCTTTTCTTTTCTTTTTTTTTGTTGTTATTTGAGTACTTAAAAGAAGAACAGAAGAAAAAAATAATTACAAATTATATTATTGTTGTATCTTGAATTATTATTCTCTAGTTGGCAAAAAAGAGATCGAGATGAATGAGAAGAGAAAAATCAGTTTAAAACTGAACTTAATTATGGTTTTTAAGTATTAAGATAGACATTTTGGGGTTATTTATGCTTAATCAACTTTGCAATAGAAAATGCACCATTCAAATCTACAATTATCAAGAATCATTAAGATTAGTTTGCACATTTTTTTGTTGATCGATCATGTGATACCCTAAATTGTGAAATGTGTCAAGGCTCGTATTTGAAGAAATGGTAGAGCATCTACTCTTATCCTTTTCCATCTTTCCCTTTTTTTTTTTTCAAAAAAAAAAAAAAAAAAAAATCAACCATTGGATCTATCTTTACTTAAGTGGGTCCTCCAAATTTAACGGTTGATTTTTTATTTTTTATTTTTAAAAAAAGAAAGTATGGAGAATGTTAAGTCTCGCATTGGTTATGTATTAATTGAAATAAGAGTTTATAATTAGTTTAAGTAGGTTTTAAATTTTAATTATAGTGCAAATGTGACTTTTATAAGTGCTTAAAAATGATTTTGCAATATTTTCCATAATTTTCTAGTCTTATTTAATTTATTTTCCTTCCCAAGGCTAGTGGTGTTAAAGTAGAAAGCTGATTAGAAACGTTCTATTGTACAAATAGAATATCCACAATAATTTTTCTGTCGGTATTACTAAAAATTCAGACAATAAATGTAAAAATGATAATCCGAACTAGAAATGCAAGAGCTAATCTGAGCAAGTGGTAAAAAGCCCTCCCACACCAGGTTAGAATAGATGCGTCTTATAAAAAATCCTATACCTCTTGTCCTGATTTCTAACAACCCTGACCGAAAATCCGGAAATTCAAATCCTTTTGTACTACTAATAAGACATGGCTGATGGCCCCTTTGATACTTGAAGTCTAGCCATGATGTGATACGTAAATATTGGAGTGAAAACCCCACTTTGTGTTGGAAGGGTTTTCAAGCAATTTGGTCGGGTGGTTAGAGGACAGGAAGGGACCCTGATTAAAGCCCTTAATAAGAGATTCCAGTCTCATGATTAGATACTAAAAACACCTTTTCCCAAGTCATGTCTATTCCACAATCATTACTGAAAACAATGGTGCCTTTTCTAAACCATTCACCATTTAAATTCAGTGCTACGCATCTGTTTAACTACCGATGCTTCTCCAAACTCATTAAGGTTAACAAATATTTAAGAACAAAATCAATACTTCTTATATTAATTTTAAATTTTTTTTAAAATTTTTTTGTTCAATTGCTTACTATTTAAAGAAGTTATTATTCAAAACTCAGTGAACCCTCCAAGAGTTATAAGAGACACCTTCCCTCATTCTATTCTAATGAAAATCCCCATCCTTCACCGTTACGTATAGAGTTCGCACGTCCGTGCATGCATTTTAAAAAAATAAAAATAAAAAAGACCCTCCAGAATTCATGGCAAAACTTAAAACTCCTTTTGCTGTTTTCAATCACTATAATCAATGGTAAGTGAAGTATTCTGTACAGACACATGCCTTTAATTCCTTCCCTCCTGTACAAATTTTGGTATGTGTCATAATTTACTGTTTTTCCTATATACAAACTTTTCTTTTCACTTGTTTCCTTTATCAACAACTATGGACTTTAATTAGAACCAGAGTAAGAGAGACTGTGTGACAACCTGCAAAGAGTAACATGTGTCAGAATATACTGAGAGAGAGAGAGAGAGAGAGAGAGAGAGAGAAAGAGAGGGGAGAGGTGGTAAGATTACGTACCTAAAGGTAACATCATCCCCGTTATGTTCAAAAATAGATTAGGAGGAGATATTGATAAAGCTGAGCTTGAACATTCTGACAAACATACGTAAATAACTTGTGGAGCCTCAAAAACAAGGGGCAATCAGCCTCCTCAAGCAAAACTCGGCATCATTTTTATTCTCCAATTCTGTTCTTGAGCTTCATTTTCAAGAGCTGCTAAAGGCTGCATAGGCATATTACTTCCAAAAATTCTAGCACAAGTCTTGATCACAATCAAGGCTTGATGGCATTATTTAACTTGTGACTATACAGCAGCTTGATAGTATTTCTCCTCAGAAAATCATATGCAAGAGCAACATCTGTCATTACCTGCTCAGGTCCAGAAATTAGAATCGACTTCATTCCAGTTTGTCTATGTTTCCATGAAACTATTCCTCAAGCAAGGCAGCAGATACATGTCTAAAAGTTGGGGAAAGAGAACATGTTCTCACCATTCACATGAACCCTATCGCATCCGGAACTTCAACCGCTGCAAAGAGCCTCCATTGCAAGGCGTACTAGCTGTAATAGTTCCTCTACATCATGGAAGCTGAAGTCAAGGACCCTTCTAATGGAAGAGATTGCTTCCCCGTTTCCTGTGCTAGCAAGTACTACATTAGCAGCTGCAAAGGCAATCTGGGATTTCCTTGAGGCTTCCATGGCAAAATTTACATCTTGGGCCTGCATGCAGTTGCATATAAAAATCATTAATCTCATGCGTAAGGTAGTACATAACCAAATGAAATCTGATATGCCAAGATTTTTATGGAAAACAGAGATCCTGCTATGCAAGATCCAATGCACTATGGTTTAAAGACCTACAGGTAAACAAGTATGAAAAGTGGAAGTGGTACACGTCCAATTAATCTGAGCACTTGATCAGTGACACCCGATGCATCTCTAGCATTTTTATTTTTTATTTTTGATAAGTAGCAGGAATATAACACACACACACATATATATATAAAGGATAGACCTTACAAATCTATCTATGTTAATCTAAGCTGCAAATTCCCAGGTCACTTGATTTCATGGTCTGATTTTCTTCCTCTGACAGATCAAGGGGAAAGCCCATAACCATGAGAAAAGTCTACTGTGTTCTCCATGAGAAGAGTTTACATGTGTACACAAGCTAAAATAAAACATAATCCTTCCAAGGGTCAACAATTAGGTGATTAAGTACATTCAACAGGACATGTCTAAACATGGAGACATCCATTTGAATGCTAGAAGATAAAGTAAGCCATGACAAAAACTTTCCTTCAAACTTTTTCCTAATTAAAGTCCTCCAAGCACCTTAGAATTATCTTTTCAATAAGCCTGGGGCCATTGGTCAGGATAAACACGAACCCACCCACAAGGACCAAGAGGTTAACCCCTGCTCTCCCACACATGTAATGAGGGGGCTAATGTTACTTGGTTTAAAGGTCTTTGGTTAGGCACCTAAGGTTCAATTAAGCCTTATCATCCAATACCAGCAAATGGCAACATCTATTTTTGAAGATTCTTTCATCCATAGCAAAGTTTTTTTCCCCTCAAATAGGACTTTCACAATGATAAGGAAACAGACAAAAAATGATAATTGAGTATACATACAAAGTTGAGCAGCCGCACAAATTTGGGACGGTTTCTGGCAGCAATGACATGATTACCAGTAACCTGCAATGAACTGCCATCCTTGCCTACATCCATCTTGTCCATAATTGCTTGATTGTTTAAGTTATCAACATCAGAGGCAGATGATGATGGAGACTCAACTGAAGGCAGCGGAAACATAAATAAGTAAACAAAATATCAAAATACAATTCATTTCAATGACAGCTAGATCACAAACTAACTTTTCTTTTCTTTTAATTTTTTTTAATAGGTAAGCACTTGCTATCAGTTTAAAAATAAGAAAAACTCAAAAACTCAATTTCCTCAACAAACAACTTTTTAATGTCGGCTTCAGTTTCTGCACTACAAATGCCAATCCAGGAAAAAGGAAAGCCATTTTAGGCCAATTGGATTGGCCATGAACCGGGATATGCACCATAAATTAACACTTACAGTGCTGACTTGAGCTGAGCTTGGGCCTGATAAGCCAACCCAAGCCCACCCTTCGAGAAATGACACCCTGCCAAGTCAAGGCATGGCCTTTGAGGTATTACATGCATTCTGATACTTCTTTAAATCATTGGCTTACACTCCATCACTAATCAAGCTATGACCTAATTAAGGGTGAGTTGGATAACGATGGGTCCTAGTTAAAATCGTACTAATTCCATATAATTAAGAAGTTTAATCTTGACCGGATGTGCCTATATTATTTTAGGGAAAATTGCTAAATTGGTTCCTGTAGTTTGACTTTGTAACAAATAAACCATTTTTTTTTTCTTTTCAAAACAGTCAAAAAACAATTGCAAAATACACAACCCATATCTTCAGGACTCAACAAAAGAGGATTAGAGGAATTATAAAGCAAGAAAAGAGTCATCAACGGCATTTTTGTCTTTCTTTCCTAAATCTTTGTTAATCTAAAATTTCTTAATTTGGCTTCCAACCATGGCATCCTTATTCTTACCTGGAGAAACCATTTGTAGAGTCATTTGTAACTCATGTCGGTCACTGCTTGCAATGAAATGATTGGAATAGATTATTCGCATGTATGCCACTTCCATGCATTTGTATGCCAAAGCAGCAGAGGCCATGTCTTTGCATCTCTCATATTCACCAGCACAATGTCTGTAAATTTAAGAAGTTCAAAGGCTTCAACAGGCCATATGAAAATTATGATATCTAAAACAATCTGAAGGAGTATTCAACTTCAATAAGCTACATACTGAATAAATTAGATCAGCTGAAAGACTAATATATTTTACAGCAAGCATCAGACCAATATTAATTCTACAAACAAGCTATATTAATTTCTAGTTCCTTCCCCTCTTTTTTCTCTGTTTTTTCTTCTGATGGTAGATACATATATGAAGGTGTTGAAGCACTTGAACACCCAATTGCAGTTTCACCCAGATGCTTCATATTTTAGGATTTAAGAAGTGATCAAGTGTATCAAGCTTTTAACAATTTATGAGACAGCTTAGCATAGCTGACAATGTAGTTCCTGGATTTAACAATGCAATTGTCCAGTACTGGCACCTTATATTACAGTGATTTAGAGCAGTATAAACTTTAAAACAGTGTTGGCAGCATCAGAATAGACTTTGAATCAATATGCTGCTTTAATGATGTTCCATATACACCCAATTTTACCATACATCATAGACAGATAATAAAAAAAGTAAAGGAAATACAACTCAATTAAACTGTGATGCAACATTTTCTACCTAAAACATCAATCCACATACTGTATGCCACCAATTAATATTTTTTATATTTCACAAATACTTAAAATGACTCGAGGAATCACCAATTTGTCACTGTTTGGGCCTTATGACTTCCTCTCTTTGTTTTCATTCTTCTCAATCATATCATCACTACATTATTCATTATTCTGATACAGATTCATTCCAAGTTTTCCAAGTATATGACACTGCCATATGAACTAATTCTAATGCCAACAACTTAAAATAACTTCTTTGATTTTTATCATCAAAATACTGCAAAGACCTACTAGGTGAAGGGCCACTCATCTTGTGATCTATATTAAGGCTTTCATTTTTCATTTTGGTCTCCTTTGTCTTTATTTTCTTAAACTTTTATTCTTTCATTCCAAATTCTTTTTTATTCCTTAGGACGAGGAAAATGAAGCATCTTCACATGGTTTGCATTTGCATTCAGTGCTTACTCGAATAGCTTTGCAGTAGTACTATATGCTGCAGTTGATGTCGTATCTCCATATTTGGCACTCTTGCTATTACAAGGATCTAACAGCGACGCCCCATGGAGAAACTTCAGAGCTGCCTGGAAGCATACCTCAGTACTTTCAAGTCCTGACCCAGAAACCTAGAGAGCAAGTTAAAAAGTATTCAAAAAGTTAGTATAACATTAACATTTAAAGATAATAACCTTTAAAACATTTAAGACAAAACAAAGAATGAGAGCAGCAAAATATTGACAGACCTTAAGACGATCTGCAGAATGCTTAAGATCTTCTGCTTCTTTCAAAGCACTATTTGCTGCATGAGTAGAGTTATCCTTTCTTCTATGACTTGTTGAAACAGTATCCCTGATCCCATGCCTTTTACTTGTGGGATGTCTTGAACTAACATGATGAAGTCCATCTTGGTAGTCATCCTTCCCAAGATGTTGTGAATCCTTGAATGAATCACCTCCATCAGAACCATCAGCTGGCAATACACCAGAGTCACCACCATTCCCAATAGCTACTTGCACTTGATGAGTTCTTTCTGAACGGACCCATTTTGAAGATTTCTCAGCATTTTCACTCTGCAGCAGATTCTGTCTCACAACAGATTTTCCACCCTTCAGACAAATAGTATCCATTTTCCATTGTGGGTTCTCAAGTCTATCATGTTTAATTCTGTTCTCTCTTTTACGACTGTCACTCGAACATTTGCCAGCAGAAACTCTCATAACAGCATGGTTTTTCTCAACTTTGGTAGACTTATTTCCATGGATTTTGATTTTTCCCAGCTTTATGTCTTTCTTGTAAGGTGCAAAATCATGAGATTCATTCTCAAACTCATATTGCACATGATCTGACTCTTCCTTAGAGATCTTAATCCTGCTTTCATCATATTCAGAAATTGGAGTTGACTGCCTTTTTTTGGCCAGGGAAGAGGAACCATTTCTAGATTTCTCAGGAGACTTATGAGGAAAGTAATGGTCGTTAACTCTTTCCATATGATGGAAATGGTGTTTCACGCTTGGTTCATTAAAATTATGGTAATTTTGTTTGTCACTTTCAACACAATCACTCACCAAGTGTGAGTTTAGTATATTAGAAGAATGACCAGTCGATGATTTAGCTCTTTCATGTATTTTATGAACAGTCAATTTGTCCTGATAATCAAACAAGGGGGAGCCTGAAGACCCATTTTGAACCAGGGGGAAGTCTTTTTCCTTCATTAGCAACCCAGACTCGTTCCTTCCACCATCAGCTTTACCTACTAAGCCTCTTCCTGGGCTATTCATGAGAGACAGACCTACATCTGCACCGCCATCCTTCCCTGAAAGGCTCCTTGTAAAATTTTCTGGGTTGGAAATTCTCAAAGGAGAAGAACAAACCGATTCTGCAGGAGAACCTCTCAATTCAGGGAAGTTCACTTTAATTTTACCCGTACCTAAAATCATGGATGAACTAGAGGCAGCTGCAATACAAGGCTGTCCAACTTCCAAGTCCCTTCGAGAAGAATTGTTACCATCAACAGTCCACTCAGATAAATTGTATCCACCATGCCTCTCCAAACGCTGGTTCTTAAAACTTTTTCCGCCTTTGCACAAACCATTACCATCTAAGGGATTATTTTTGCTACTTGACAAAAGAATCCTAGTTACCTTACCTTTATTGCCTGGTTCACCACTGGCCATACTAGTACTGGTTTCCTTTCCTTGAAACTTTGATTCTCTGACCTTCTTTTCTTTTTGGCATTCTCTCCCACTTGACTCCTCCATCAGTATCTGTTCATCTTTAGCATGATGCCTATTACTATCTAGTTGAATTTGAGTAGCTTGCCGCTCCTTCAATTTTCTCTTCTTTCCAGCAATAGAACTCTTATCATGATCTTCCCCAGCTATAGTCTTATGAACCTGTTTCTTAGATTGTTTAACAGAAGACAATGAACCATCATGTGGAGCACCCTTTATATAAATGGAACGGATTTCGTTATATTTCTGAATATCAGTTTCAACTTCCTTCATTGACAACCCAGCAGGATCCTGGTCTTTATCAGTATAATGTGCGCTTTGTGTCTTTGCTTTCTTAAAGGGTCTAAAACCATCCAGATCAGACTGCCTCCTGCTCTTTGTTTTCAGTGACTTGCCATCACCTGCAAATAAAAAAAAAAAATGAAAAAAATCAACCATATGGCAGACTACAATAAACATTTAGGAAACGTCGGCTCAAAACAGAACCCCTAAGTAGCCATTATCAGAAATATTGCCAATACAAAACTATACGTCAGCATCCACACAGAATTGGTGGCCTAGTTTCAAATGGACCAATTTTTTTTTTTTTTTTTTGATAAGTAAGTAAGTTTCAAATGGACCAATTAAATTGGGATATCAAGCAAGATTCAAAAGTACATGGATTCAAACTATTAATTACTTCTAGTAAACAAACAAATATTTTTATTGTGTTATATAACAAATGTTGGGTAACATATATTTGGATCCAAACATCATTAGATACATATTAATAGCCTATTAACCTAGATATACACACATATATTAATAGCACCAGAATTGCAAAACATTCATCAAATAAAATTCATTAAAAATCACTAAAGAAATCAAAACATGTTTATCATAAGATTCCAAGAATTCACTATCCTAAATAAGATTTATAATGCATCAACTAATTCACTATGTACTGATACTTAAATATGGAGTTCAGGCAATAGAACTGTTTGAACAATTCATGCCAATGTTTAAAGCATGTAAGCAGTTAGTAGTTCTTACCAGATCTTTTCTCCAACTGCAGCTCCAGAGAAGATTGGCTCATATTCTGTAAACCCTTACTTTTAACAGGGGCCTGTTGATTCTTCTTTTTAAGGTTCAAGACGTCCATGTAACCACTATGCTGAGCAGCATTTGCTCCAAGTTTCTTCTTTCCACCACCAGGCACAGCGGTGAAACTGAGACTTTGGCAGTTTTGGTTAAGATGCTGGGCATTAACTGAAGTTTCTCCAGCTGCAGTTCCAACAGGATAAGTCCGCTGATTATGTTGCGTTGCAGGAACTGGAACTTGGTATAATGCATTCAAAGCATTTGTTGTCTCCTCCTCACTGAAGCTACAGCTATTCATTCCAGGCCTGAAACAGTTTTATCAGTGCAATGATCAGGAGAGAGGGGGGTAGAGCGAGAAAAGAGAGATCAAGCATTTTGGAAAATACTCTATTTTAATGGGAAATTGTTCTAACCATCTACACTGGCAACAGACTAGTTTTTTGGTACAACGAATGTAGCTTACAGTAAAACACATGTCATGACCCACTGGCTAATAGATATGTGAATTCAGAACGAAGTTCACTTATGACATGAGTCATGATCTGATCTTGCAAGCTCAATAATTTCATTTTCCAGCAAATACAAAAAAATTAGGAAATAAAGAAGAAGGACCTCAGAGCTATTGCTTCTAAAGCTTGGCCGTTTCCCTTGTTATAACACCTACCTCACCAAAAATTCATGCACTTTCATGATATCATCAATCACCAGAACATAGTTCTCAATTTGTTCATAATCATAGTTCATCAACAATTATCAGTGAAAAGTCATACAAGTTAACTTTTAATCATTATCATCACAACTGCAAAACCTTCATAAATCAAAGAAGAGAACTTACAGCCAATTAAGCATGCTACACAGCCACTTCTTTGGCAGGTGATCAGGATTTGTACCATATGGTAGAAGCCTCCACTTGTGACACTTGTCACAGCATACCCAATTTTCCTCTATGACTACTGGAGCATTCTCTGTGGGAAGGGGAGAAGGTAATGTAGTTGCATTCTTCAAGTGTCCCTTCAGATGTGCTTCAGGAAATGACAGGAAATCATTCTTTGTATTACCTGATCTCTCCTTTAGTTTCTTGCCAAATGTATATGATTCTTTCTCAAAAACCTCAGGCCTATAGTCCTTTGCCAGACCTTTACCTGAGGTTTCCTTTGATTTGTTGCTAATTGCATGGGATCCTTTCCCAGACGCCTCAAACTTATAGTCCTTTGACAGGTCTTTACCTGATGCATCCTTTGATTTATAGCTGAATGCACAGGATATTTTCCCAGATAATTGAAGATTAAAATCCTTTGCCTGATCTTTACGCCATCCCTCCTTTGGTTTGTCTCTGAATGTAAGGGATTTTTTCTCTGAAACCTCAAGCTTAGAGTCCTTTGCCTGATCTTTAAGAGGAATTCCTAATGCATCACTTACACATTCTTTCGCTACCAGTTTTTTGTTAGCTGCTGTAACACTAAGGCTATCTTTTGCCTTCCTCGAACCATTGTGTAACTTATCATCCCCTCTACTCTTGAATGGAAAGTAGCCTTCATAAGTGAGACTATCTTTTGACTCTGATGAGGAACTATCCCTCAAGCTCTCTTTAGACTTCCTGGTAGCTGCGGTATCATAATTTTGACTTCTCTTAGTCCTCTTCTCTCCCCCAAACAATGATTGTTCCTTCCCGTGAGACATTTCCACATCATCATGTTGGTGGGTGGTTTTCCTCTCACAATTCTGTTGCGCAGGAGCCACTGTTCCCCAATCAAAAACTTTGCTTCCCTTTGGCATGTCACAGTGTTCTTCAAACAAATCAAGACTTCTATCACCTTTGGTTCCACCACCTTTTTCTAGATCACGCCCTACTTTTTTATCTTTCTGAATCGTTCCTGCCAAACTATTCTTTGCAGTCTGCTTATCACCAGTCCTGCTAGCCATTGCCAAGGTTTCTTCCTCTTTTGTCATGTTCAGGGAGACAAATCTGTCCTTCGCCCTGCCCATATTGGCTTCAGATGCCATACCAGTACCATCTGCCATGTCACTACCTTTACAGACTTTATTAGATTCAGGAGGAAGCTTCAAGTTATTAGATACAATCTCCTTACTGGTTGAGGTCATAATTTTTCCTTCTTTCTTCAAACCAGCACCAACAGGATTAACAGGATCCTCATAACTCCCATTCTTCGATTCTAACGATCTCCTGTTTTTATCTCCAAACTTCTTTTTCTTCTCCCCAAGCACCTTTTTACTATGAATTTTTGAAGCAACCTCATCTTTGAAGACAGGACACCTCTTTTGAACAGGCCCAGATCTACTGTCATCTAAAAGATTTTTGTCTTCTATTAAGCAAACCAAACTATCATGAAGAGGCGATAATAGTACACCGTTTGGAATAGGAAAAGAGGTCATGATCTGCTCCATTACATTGGCATGGCAAAAGTCACAGTTAAATCATGAACATCCACACGTAGAAATACATGATAAGATAACAAAAAGGTGAAAAAAGATTCACCTTAATTATGCTGGAGGGATATTCACCCTGTTTACCAAGAGAATCTGGAGAGACCCCTTCCCACTCTGCAGGGATGCCCTCTGACACTGAAGATGGAGACATGTCAAGACCAAGATTGTTGTAAATTGAAGCCTTTTTTTCAGCTAAAACGTTGTCCGGCCCAACTTTGATCCGGAACTTCAGTGATTTTCTATCAGACTGATCAATTGGCAGTTTGAGAGGTTTCTGACTTGAGACGCAATCCCCTGAATTCCAAACTTTAGGCAAAGTGTCCACAGAAGAATTCCTTAGCTCAGGCAGTGAAAGAACAGATGAAGCAGGAGCAGGTCTCACAATAAGTGTTGAATTTCGTGGGGCACTCTGCATGATCATAATAGGCAAAGAACTCAAGTGCCTAGAATATAAAAAGGAACAAAATAAAATGAAAAACCAACCACATACCTCCAAAGGTAGGTCATGACAATGGTTGTGTTGACCTTTTTGTGGAGTCCCAGAGTGAGACCAAATAATAGGAGACTGCTGGTATGTTGGTAAAAATGAACCATACCCACCAAATCTTGCCCCTGCCAATAAGATGATCCCAAAAATCATCATTGCAGATGTGCTGATACTAAAATTTATCATATTATTGTGTTTCGGCAGATGAATCTCCCCTCAATTCAACACTTACCCAAGTTCTGTGCGGAAATTCCACCCTCAAAATCTTTCTGATACTGTCCCAAGACATCTTGAATCCTCTCATCCTACAAAAGGCAGAATAAATTGTTAATATTACATAACACATAATGCCACCAAAACATGAGATCAATAAAGAAAGCAATGACAAGAACCACTGATTGAATAAGAAAAAAGATCCATCATAACATAAAATGGGGTGTAGCAATAAGTATTTGAAAAGGCAAGCCCAGTACAAAAGCCAATTAGATATTACATCAGATGCTAAGATTGAATTTGAAATTATTTAAATCTAACCTGATACCACTTTTAAGATTAATATTTTGATATTAGGTGCATATGAAATGGTCTGGAGTCAAACATTGCCTAGTTATAAAGTTAAACTGTAAAGAACTACAATGTGGTTTCTACTCTTGAAGAATTTGCATATATCGTTTATTGGCACCTCAATATGGAATATATTCAGAAAGTACAATAGAAGTATCAGGTCGACAACCAGCTTAAGCGAAAGGAGGAGCAACACCATGTAATCTAGGATGAGATGTTCTAGCAGCATATTTGATTAAAATGAGTTCAGAAGGAGAGTTATTTGTACTTGACTACCAGATTTAGATAAAACAAATAAATAATGTTCCTCACATATCTGGAAGCTCCTTTAGTTTCATTGTGTCTCTGTGCAATGTATCTCAGTGCAGGTTGTTTATATTATTTTAAATTCTAGTCAATGTGTACCAATTTGTAAATGATGGCCATTCCATCCTCGACTATAGAGAAAAGGCTATTCCATGCTCAACATGCAAATTTGTGTCAGCACACATATCTTTTGACATATTATCTTTAAAATTATAATTCCAAAAAGGATTGGACATAGTCTTTGATAAGCTCAATAGATATTAATTACAAATAACTTCATTCAAGTTGATAGCCTTTAAATACTGAAGCATGTTAGCAGTCCTAGCAGAAACAACATCCAATATGGATGAGTTGAGGGAAGCATCCCCCTAGCTTTGACTCCAGCAAAAATAAGATCGAACTGTTAATCAAGCCAAACAAATTCGTAAATCACTTAATGCATCCAATGAAGACCAATCGTCATGACCCATGGGACGTACTAGTCATATTTGCACAATAACCCCAAAGGACTAATCACAATTGGGGCTCTCTGATAATTCTTTGAATAACTCAATTTCACCTAGCTGTTTAATGTAGGACTCTTAACACCTATCCATAGAGCATTTTTGCAATTCACATAATCCAAGGTATCACAATATCCTCTATTCAAATCCCTGACATCCTCATCAGGCCCAATGTTATGCTTCAATGATCTTAATTGTATGGATTGTGAAAGCATTACTTGGGCATATGTTAAGTCCTATATTGGATGTATATTAGATGGAATTGAACTATATAAGCAGTTATAGGGAGCCCATACAGTGATCAGTCCTTTTGATGTATCAAACAAATGTGGCTAACGTGTCTTTGGGTTGTGACAAATAACATCAGAACCTACCTAATAATGTAATGTGGCTCACAGACACAGTAGTGCAATGCATATGCTAATGAAGATAATAGGAATTTAAGTGAGGGAGATTGTGAAGTTATTGCATAGAATATGTGTTAAGTCCTACATTGGATGTGGTACTAAGTAGAACCGAGCCACATAAATTATTACAGGGGAGCTTCAATAGTGACTAGTCATTGGGACATTGCACATGTGGTTGACGTTGGTAAGAAGTCTAAAACCACACTACCAACAATGAGTCTAGGGCCAAACAAAAATAAAAGTTAATACATTCTATTTCTGTAGCTTGGTCTATTATATTCCACCACTAATTTCTAAACAAACATTCCAACCAAATAACAAAAAAAAAAAAAAAAAAACCAGCACAAATATGAGTCTGTTTTATGAGGCAAAAACACTACATGAATAATGAAAAGCAAATATTTTCCTTTAGTTTTCTTTGCAACCAAACAAAAGGACCTAAAAACCTAATGCATGTGGCATTAAGTGATCCATCAGAATTCTCTAAACCATCCAACCATCAATTATTAATTCACACTCCGCCTCTTTACAATTTTTTTTTTGGAGGGGGGTGTTCTTTACAATTGTAGCCCATAAAAACATCCAAGCACAACTTTTCGAAAGGCAATCTAATTTAAGCACACCACTTGAATTGATCAAACCACGAAAGGATCAACAAAAAACATCAATAAAAACCCTTACAAAGTAAGAGAGAGCGTCATCAATATCAACGTTTTGATCATTGTCCATGTGGGAGCAATAAGCCTCACCCTCGACAAGCTCAGTACCCCCCATCTCCACTACCACCGACACCACCAGACCCAAACAATAACCCCAAATGTTTACTCTTTCATGAAAAATCCATCCCAGAAAGCCAAATTTTCCTTATAATTTCACTTCCAGGAGAAGTGAAATTTGATCAAGGCCACAAAATATCAAAATCCTACCTCGGAAAATTCAAAACCCATAAAACCCACGAATGTAATCACTCAAAATCACCAAACTCAGGCCTTGATCATCCTAAAACCCTCAAATTTCCTCCAAAATATCAAGGGCCCTTAACTGACACTTAATCAAGAGCACAAAATATTGAAAATCCACCCCGAAAATCCAAAACCCAGAAAAACGCATGAATCAAATGCCTCCGAATCACCATTCTTGAACCTTCTTCACAATCTCTCTCGCCCAAAAAGCATTGCGTAGAAGCTCTTTAACACGCAATCTCTGTCACTGCAAGCATTTATTGTAGCACCAGTGAGGTTCTCTAGTCTGACTAGGATTGTCAACATTTCACTTGACCTCAAAATAGTGACACGTTGTCAATATATGTTGTTGAGCCGCGACATCGTATTGAAAAGAGTCTATGTTGACATCAAAATCTTCAAATAAAATAAAACTTTAATAGTAAAATAATTATTGTTTAGTAATTTTTTCCCCTCTTCCTATCTCCTCTCCTTTTCTAAATTTTATGTGACGTGATCTTTTCGTAACAAATTCAATTTTTTTTTCTTTTATCAAATGTTATGAGAGAGCCATGCATATAAATGTTTACCAGAATGAGAGGGCAATAAGAGAGTAATGCATTACTCTCTTTCTTTATTACAAAATGAAGAGAATCATATGACCCGAAGAGTAAATTATTTGTGGAGTGACCATGTCTTATAAAGTATAAGTTACTATTTTAAATTATGGGTGTCAATTCGTATTCGCGTGTCGAGCTCGAGTCATATCAAAATATGGGTATAAAACTATATAGGCCAACTATAACCTAACTTAATTAAACGGGTCAAATCCCTTATTCCTAACCTTCTAATTTTGCATTGGGTTTGTATGTCTCGTGTCGGGTTTGGGTCGTGTCAAAACACACACACACACACACACACACATATATATATATATATATATATGTCAACCATAATTAAACTCATTTAATTAAACGGATCAAACTCTTTAACTCTAACCATTTAATTTTGTGTTGGGTTTGCATTGAATTTGTGAATCATATCAAAAATTGTCAACTATAACTAATTCAAATCCACTTCCCCATCTCCCTCCCTTGGTTGACTATATTTATTCAAGGTGTTGAAGCACGTAAGACTCGAATTGTTTGAATACTGCCCACATAAGCACTCACATATCCCGCCCTATTTTAGGGCAATACCGGATTAATCCATTTGTTTTATGTTTTTTCTTTTGAAAAACAGAGAAAGTGTTGTGTGTGTTACTTTTTTTCTTTTTCCTTTTTTTTTATTTTTTTTATTTTTTTTATTTTTTATGTAAATGTGTGTTACTTGTTTTTGTTCATTCATTTACTCTTTCGTTTGCTCAAGCGTCGTTATGAGAAAAAGTTTGTTTTGAGACGTAAAGAAACCGATCGACCTAACTCATTGACAAATATATATATATATATATTAAGGCCCAAATAAAATATAAAAATATCTACGAGTATATAAAATACATTGCAATGCAACAATCAAAATGATAATAATATTAATAAATCCATAGTACTGTGGATGCTCAGAAAAAAAAATTTAAAAAAAAAAAAAAAATCAAATCGTGGATAACGACATTTTCTTCATTACATAAGCTTCATTATTTTAAATTCATATATATATATATATAGAGAGAGAGAGAGAGAGAGAGAGAGAGATAAGATAAAACTTGCATGTGATGCAAAACTCAATAAATAAATGAAATGATGGTGCAATTGTGTCTCAGCATTTCCAAGATCTTTTTACATATATGAATAATGAGTTACAAGTTTCATCAGGTAGACATCACGACTTATGAAGCGAAAGTTATAAGTCATGTCAAGAAAAGAATAATAAGTTACGGTGTAATATAAAAAAATAAAGGGGCACCCCCAAGGGGCTGGGGGTGATCCGGCCACCCCATATGCAACCCCCCCCCCCCCCCCTTTTTTTTTTTTTTTTTTTTTTTTTTTTCCCCTTTTGGGGGTGGCCGGACCACCTCCATGGCCAAGGGGGTGGTCCGGCCACCCCCTTGGCCAAAAATGGGGTGGTTCAGCCACCCCATTTTGGCCAAGGGGGTGGCTTCAGTTTTTTTTTTTTTTTTTTTTTTTTTAATTTTTTAATTTTTTCTTTTTTAAAAAAATAAAAAATAATGCCTAAAACGACGTCTTTTTAGGCTAGGTAATTTTAGAATACAAAACGACGTAGTTTAATGTTAAAGGGATTCAAAGTGAGAGAAAATAGAAGTTCAGGGGGCTTAAATGAGAGTTTTGGAAATTCAGGGGAGTATTTCAAATCGGCTGAAATTTCAGAGGGGTTTTATGAAGTTTCTCCAAAAATAAAAGATTTAACATTATATTAAGATTAATGTTATGGACCATTTTTTTTTTTTAATTATTCTCTTAAAGTTGACGTACTAGTATGAGATTCGGACATCTAACCTACACAAGGCCGCCTTATTGTGTGAAAACAACGTTATTTGTACCCTAACATATCCAAATTCTTAACCGGGACCATAAAAACATTTGTAACATTAATTTTTTTTGAGATGAAAGATTTACATTGCATATTATTGATAATTGAATAAATAGGTGGGTACACAATTGAGCAGAGAAGATCCACAGAGTATGATGGGGGCATACTAGCATAGATGACCATGCTTTCTTTAGTTAAGAAACAAGAGAATGGCTCACTCATAGTCATATATTGGCATTTTTCCTCTCATGCTTTGTTAGGTTTCCTCGTTAAGGCAAAATATTTAATTAAAATAAAAGTAAATAATAAAAATGAGATTCGAATTCAGGCACTTTTGCTCTTCGATAAAAAATAAAAATTTAAGAAATTTTTTTTTAAAAAAAAAAAATCGTAAATTTAATAATTTTAAAAAAAAATCGTAAATTTAATAATTTCATTTAATATTCTAACAAATTTTATACCAAGAACAAAGCTGTGGTAGCACAATTGCATTTGCAGCCACTAACAAAACCCTTCCACCACTGCATCCGCCGGGGCAAAATTTAAAGAGAAACTAAGCACTGAATTTAATTTAAAATGAATACCATACGCAAGGAGAAACTGTAGGCAGTTTTTACCAGTAAATTAATGAACCAAAAATTACTGAATCCCAACAAAAATGCTCAATTGTAGAAGGCACATATGTATTGATATATACACAGTAACACACACATGGACTTTTTGATTTGAGCATGGCATCTTAAAACCTATCAATTCCATTGCAAACTATTCCTCATATATTTGCTTACAAAAATCAGTGGATTTTGTGTTAACTGTTTCATCAACCTATAATAATTAATTACTAAAAGAAAATCGATAGGTTTGCCCAGAACTTCCCTCTCCAATGCTCATGCCAGCATATTTTGACAGTAGATCCTACAGTAAGTATCCATAAATCAGCACAAGCATCCAAGGGGACAAATGTATAAAATAAAAGACAGACAGCCAAGTAAACTTCCTCTCTAGAAATAAATACAACACTAAGACATGCATCAAATGATGGAACCGTCAAAAATCGACATAAAAAAAAAAAAAAAAAAAAAAAAAATCTAGTTCTTATTTGTATTTGATAAATGACTGGATGCATACAGATATCTGTTAAAAAGGGGAAACAAGGAAGAAATGAAAAGAAAAAAGAATGGAAAAGGACAAATCAACAAACATTGAAGTGGTTATACATGTGCCAGGAAAAAAAGAGGTATTAACAAACTGAACCTTTATGACACAGAGAAACTATGACAAAACTATCACATAGTGAGAAACTGTTTTGTTGGATGCCAATCTCAAATTTGAATTTTCTGTAGGCAGCAAACATAGAAACGAAGTGTACCTGATAAGTTTCAGTGTCATGGCTCTCAGCCTTTTGCTTTTCTATCTGTGCAGTGTCACCCATCAATTTACATTTCACAATCTGGAAGAGATACCAGAAAAGCAGAACATCCATGATTCAATGCGACAATTTATTCTGGAGAAAGACGATTTTTTATGTAACAAGAACCAGATTTCAGATTTCAGATCTCAGTATTAGTTTATATAGATTTATCCTTTCCTCTTACCTAGGCACAAAGCTGAAAAGCTCAAAACATGGAATTAGCAAAACCAGTACACGGACTTTGGCTAGGAAGATAAGTATAAATTTGCTTGTGATATGAATAAATCTAAAGCCGTAAAGCCAATAGATGCTTCTAGGAGGAAATATTTCATCCAATGTGTTTGTTTTTTAATCTTTTTGTGGGACTACAACAGTTAGTTCAAGTTATAACTATGAAGGCCATTTATGAAAGCACAATAAAACTTAACCTAGTTATAATAGTATTCACCTTATGCAATTGAAAATTGACCAACTTTCATAACAAATTAAGGATATATGCATAGAGTTGTTTTAACTTTTTATTTACTTGATTGAGTTATTTACCATCAACCTGGTTAGAACACTTTTCACCTTATGTGATTGAAAATTGACCAACTTTCATAACAAATTAAGGATCTATGCATAGAGTTGTTTTAACATTTTATTGAGTTCTTCACCATCATGTATCCTCACTTTAAGTCAATATCAGGAAGCCCAATGATTACTGACAACCTAATGATGGTAAACCATTAATAAAACAAATAGAAATACCTCAAGTAACTTCTCTAGGGAGGCCTGCCGTAAGTACCGACCAGCTCTTTCTCTCTCTTGAATCAAAAACCACGCAACCTGAATCATTGACAAAAAGTAAGCCCATAGTTTGTATTGAATAGACGAATTTTTCTAGCTGTTACCCTTAAGGAAAAAAAAAACAACCTTTTGAATGTAATCTGTAGATGATTTGTACCAAAGCATCTCTGAAGCTAATTGAGAGTAATAACTGGCTGCATCTGCAAGCATGAACTGCTCAAAAGTTTCATAGTAATCTATCTTTCCCTCTCCAATTTCCACAAAGAAATCCAAGACATTCTTTATCAAATCCTGTTGAAACTGTTTCCCATTCCGCTCCTGATTGATCTGGACACACGAGTTACAACAGTATTAAGCCCACATTGGAGAAAGAGAGAGCAGTTCATAAGATTAATATAGCATGTCAACATACCAGGGAAATTGCAGCATCTCTAAACTTATCATACAACTTACTGCAGACCTGAATTCAGAATGAAAGTAAAACTTAGCTTAGCCTTAACCTGAAAAGGCAAGGTGAAAAGAAAAAAGATACATGAAAACTACACTACAGCAGCAAGTACTTCTTGCATAAAAGAGAGCACACTTACCAGATTGTGAAAGCAAAGAATGGCAAGATCATTGAGTGATGGAACGTGTCTTCTACTAACGAAGTGATAATCAAGGTACTGGAAAAATCCCAACAAACACTTTGTCATCACCTTGTAATTTGACCACATTTGCAGAAGGCTCACGAGCAAATAGGCATCATATTTGTCATATAGTGATGGCAGCACCTAAGAGTACAAGTTAAAGAGGGAGATTAACAAAGAATAAGAGAACAATCAAAATTGTTGATGCT
This sequence comes from Corylus avellana, assembly GCF_965113065.1. Taxonomy (NCBI): domain Eukaryota; kingdom Viridiplantae; phylum Streptophyta; class Magnoliopsida; order Fagales; family Betulaceae; genus Corylus; species Corylus avellana. The sequence goes on along the minus strand of NC_142490.1, from coordinate 4,688,641 downwards.
ATATGCCGTACAACAGCATTGTACCCAAGGTATCAAGGGATTGCCTAGTCGATATAACCTCAGGGAGTAAATTGGGAGGCTGGTCTATACACAGCCACCTCAGCCTAAACTTAAGGCAGAAATAGTCGCCTGTTCGCCAAAGGGTCCGTTGCAAGAGCTCAGGCCAGCAATAACTTGGATTTCCAAGGCATCGCCTAGTCCTTACTTTTCACCAAGCTACCACTTCCTCCACAAAAACAGGGAGCCAAAACAATGCTTCACTACCCAGACAATAGTGCTATCAAGTTTAATTTACAAAATGGATTCATCCAAGACAACCTAAAAGACAAAGTGCATATTTATATTCCATAAAACTTCGATAACCATAAATATGTTTTGATTGTGAACATGTTGTTTGTAGTGCTAACATAATTCAAATATTTTTTTCATCTTTTAATTTTTTGGGTGTTGTGTTGGATATGAGCGTGTGTGTGTGTGTGTGTGTGTGTGTGGGGTGGGGGGGTTGGTATTGAAAGAATCTCACAATTGAAACAATGCTCGCTTCCAAAGCAGTTTTGTATCTTTCATAAAGCTCCTCTGAATATTCATAAGGTGGTCTCTGAGAACACATGGTATAAACACAGCTATCAACCAAGTGAAGGATATCCAATACATTTTCAAATCACTGCTAATACAGGAGAAGTATTCAGTGACAAATTGCAATAGAGCTTTCAAAACATTTTAATTCATGGAACATCCCTATCAAGAGCTAAACAGAAAACTTCTGTTTTCTTTCTAAAAATCAACATGCGTTTTATTTTTTGGCAAGTATTCTCAAAAATCTACATGTCATCCTAACAAATTATGGTAGTTCTTTACGTTAACTGTTACACACTTAATGACAATTTTAATTACAAATGAACACTTGGACACACACACACACACGGGTATTAATGTACATAAAAACAGCCAAGAAACCAAGAGAGCACATCACAATTTAAGAAAAGGATCCTTATAGTAATAAAACTTCTTACTTATATTAAAAAAAAAAAAAAAAAAAGTTATAGAACTTCATGGATGTAGTAAATTAATAGTGTGCAGGGGAGTATAATAAATTAGAAAGAAAACCAAGAGAACCCATTAAGATTTTCACAGAATGCGATTATAAAGATTCATAACGTGTATATACGCACCAACCAGAGCAAGCACAAGTGCGTAAGAAAAGATTGACAACAAGCAAATTAATGCGTCCTTATATCAAATTACTTAGAAAAAAAAAGAAGGAAGAGAAACCAATAAAATCAATAAAGGATACTTATAGAACTTCATATAATCTTCACCGGAGAACAATGACTTGGGCGGGTGTCCAATCAGAATGTTATTTGCTTTCACAATCCCTTCTTCAAGAATCCTCAAACCCTCATCCAGCATTATAAGCTGCCTCATCTTTTGACCCCTCACAATCTCAAATTCCACAATATACCCAGTACAAATATCAACCTATTTCATCCACAACAACCCGAATATCAATATTACGATACCTCAACCATTCATAACAACAAAAAAGACACCAGTAGAATAACACTTAACACCCACTTTCTTGTACGGAAAATTTGCTCAAATGTTGCTAAGAAAAATCAAAAACAAGGAAAGAAAAATCATATTGACGCTGACAGGAATAATGCATGAAAGTGGAATTCTTCGAAAATTTAAAAATAAAAAAGTAAACAAAAAACAAAAACAAAAAAGAGAGAGAGGGGGTTTTAGGGCTTTACCTTGAATGCACGAAGCAAAGTAGCAGAGTTGGGAGTGTCAAGAGCGGAGCCCGTTCCTTCTTTTGTTTTATGGTGCTGGCTTCCAACGGTTGGTCAATGAAACGGCACCGTTCCCTATCCTAGAGAATTTTTGTTTTTTTAATTTCTTATTCCTCGGGATCGTGCGCTTTTCGCTCCTGAAAAATTATGTTTACTTTTTTTTTTTTTTGACACGTGTCATTATTTAATCAAAGATATTAAGGTTTTTTTTAGTGACCGCCACCTACTTGACTTCAATAACATATTAATGCGATAAATAATTCAACCCATTCATAGAAGGGTAAAGCCAATAAAATTTAGGGTTTAACTTAATTTAAAAATTGTGAATATCAGGAGAAAAAAAAAAAAATTTGAGATTATGTTTTGGTTGTTTAAATAATATAAAATATAATAATAAAAAATCAAATTAAAAAATAAACAAATATATATATATATATATATATATATATATATATATATATTTGGGGTGGTTTTGAACCATCCCAAGGTGTTTGGGGGTGGCCGATTCACATTCACCCCCGACAGCAGTTTTCGCGTGGCTCGGCCACTCCGAAAATGGATGGGGGGTGGCCGAGCCACCCCTAGTAGCTGCTTGGGGTGGCTCGACCACCACCGAATTTTTCCGCCACTTGTAAAAAGTTTATGGGGTGGCCGATCCACCCCTAGAGGGTGGATTAGCCACCCCATACTTTTAGGGGCGGTATGGCCACCACTCCTATATATATATATTTTAAATTTTTTTGATTTTTAAATTTTTTTATTAGTTTGGTTAAAAAAATTGAATAAAGTTTAAAAATTTTGAGTTTAGTTGAGTATTAGTGGTTTTAAATCAAACTAAAAAAATAAAAAAATATAAGTTGAGAAGAATTCCCTTCCCAACTGTTGCTAATTTAAAAAATATATATATACATAAAGAAAATTGTTGCTAGTGCTTTTAGTTTACGATCTACATTATATCAGGCTCTTTTTTTTTTTTTCTTTTTTTCTCTAAGCCAATAAAAAAAAAAATTAGAAAAGAGAATCCTTCTCATTTTTTATCCAGACGTAAGAGAGATCCTCTATCAACCTCTCTTTATATAATTTGCACTTTCTTGTTTGCTTCTTTTTTTTTTTTCAAATACTATTTCACTTAGAAAGCTACAAAGCCATACATTATGAAATCGTTTATAGTGTCTGCTAAACTTTAAATTGAAACATTCAATCATTTACTTTCAAAAGAACAATGTCAATCCATTAAGGTATAGGTATAGTTTGCAAGATTCCTAACCATTACATTTTTTTTTTTTTTTTTTTTGGTACTATAAGATAAGTATTTATCAATTATCTTAAGCATGACAGAAACTAATTACATAATTTAAAGAGTTGATTTCTCATATTTAAATTTAGGGCCATTGTAAATTGTTAGAAAAATACAGTTTACTCATATATATATATATATATATATATATATATATGTGTGTGTGTGTGTGTGTATGTGTGTGTGTATGTGTGCGCGCGTGTTTTTTAAAAAAACTAGTGTATAAAATTGCTTAGGGAAACAATTTTTATTTTTCAACGAAATTTTTTTTCTTCAAACTAGTTGAAAGATTTCTCAAGGAATTGAATACATTTTTTTCAAAAATACTCATATTATTTATTTTATTTTATTTTAAACTAAAAAAAAAAAACATGAAACATGAAAAACAAAGTGGGTGACCGACCACCCCAATCTGGGGGTGGCCGCACCACTCAATTTCATTTTGGGGTGGTTGTAGATTTGCTTTAGGGGTGGTGTAGTCACTCTCGGCTGTTTCTGTAGGTGGCCGACCAACCCACTTTATTTTGTTTTTAATTATTTTTAATTTTTAATATGAGTTGAAAAAAAAATAGCATGAGTGTGTGTAATTTTGATTAAATTCCAATTAGAACATCTGTATTATTTTATTTTTTAAGATGTTCACACAAGGGAATAAGGAGGGAGAATTCGAACTAGTAATCTTTGCTTCATTAAGCGTAGTTCACAGCTGATTGAGCTACCCATTAGAGACAACATGCGTGTTATTATCAAACTAAAGAATATGAATAGTTATTCAATTACATTATCTTTTATTTTCGGTAATAATTATTATATTTTCTAATGGAATACGCATTTCGCGAACCAAATCAGTCCTTAACGTTTAAAAGTGTTATATGTCCTTTTAACACGTGAAATTAATAACATATACTTTTCACTTTTTTTTTTTTATATTTTTAGTAAAAAAAATATGTATTTTTTCTAGTGCTCATAAAATATATGGCAATTTTTGAGACCACTTTGGTGGACATTCTTCTCATTTTGGACGAAATTCTTGTCCTTTCCCTAAGAAAAATAGAAGGGCACGTTAAAAAGTAAAGAATCCTCTGAATGCCCAAATTCCCAAGCCCAGCTGCCATTACACTATTTCCTTCCGTTCTTTCTTCGCTCTTGGCCTGAAAAATCTCTCCGATTATTCAATCAGTTTCCTACAAATCCAAGCGCTACTTAATAATTTTCTTAGAGTAACTGAGTTAGGGTTTACGAGTCGCCATGGCCGATTTCCAGACCTCAACTCACCGAACCAAGTGGATCTTCACTCCTCCAGAGCTGGTAGGTCCCTTTCTTACTCTATTTATGCTATCATTATCGCCATTCGTTTTCCGTTTGGTTGTCGAGAAAATGTAGGAAAAGAAAATCAAAGAAAGAAAAAGAAACGACTAAAGAATATCAAGAGTCGTAGAGTTTGCTTTTGTTTCATAAATATCAAAATTCAGTGGGATTAAGGTAAAGCAGTTCTACTAGGCTTGGTTCAAGTGCGGAACTTGATTTCCTTAAGCTCTGTTTGGTTTGACGGAAACAAGAAAATCCTTTTGGCCGCAAAATAAAACCCCGCGTGTGCTTTTATGTGTGCAATAGACGTGAATAATTTTGTTAGTTTAGTTTTTTTCTTTTTCTATGTAATTTAATACTAAGCTCATTATTAGTTTTTGTCTATGATACAGGTTGAAAAATACAAAGCCGCTAATCAAAGAGCAATACAAGCATTAGAGAAGGTATGGCACAAGATTTCCTTCTTTTTTATTTTTTATTTTTTATTTTTTATCCCCTCCTATTAGTAGATTTCATAATTGTTATGTTAAGAGAAATATATCTATCACTTTTGATTAAGTAATCTGTATTGAAGTATGGAGCAACGCTTATGGAAGTAGATATTGATGGGTCATTGTCGTATCCTGAACCTCAAACTAATGCAAAAGATACTGGTAAATGCTTTTACGAGAATCACAACTTTTCTAGCTTCTCTTATTGAATTGAATGTGTGGGTCGATGTGCTTTTTGCTGGGCAAGATTTCTATATGTTTTTTTTATGGTCTCATTCTTTTCATGTTAGCTGACAAGCATTCTCGTCCGAAACCACTTAATATTGAAGAAGAGCAATATATGCGGGTTTTCTATGAGAATAAACTTCAAGAAGTTTGTAACAACTTCCACTTTCCTCATAAAATTCAGGTATGTGTTTCTTTCTTTCCATAATGAATATGAAAATATAGATAATGTTGGGTTTTTGGTCAACTTTCTGGAATTGGTTCATGTTTTGCAGGCAACAGCTCTAATATATTTCAAAAGGTTTTATCTTCAATGGTCGATCATGGAACATCATCCAAAAAATATTATGTAAGATTGCTGTTAGATCTATTTTGCACCTCTTCTTGAAGTTTCCCAATGGTCTCAAGATCTAGTATCCACCATAGAAGTTTGAATCTGCATTGCATCAAAGCATCATAGAAGTTCATGAGGAAATTATTAGAAAATTCCTTTGGACATAGTAGGAAATTGGCACTATTGGAATTACTTGGCATAGCAAATTGTTGGTGTATCGTACTCAATTGTGATAATTTTATGAAGTTACTTCCTCGTGCACAGGTTAACTTGCATTTATGGGGCTTGTAAGATAGAAGAAAATCATGTCTCAGCTGAGGAGCTCGGTAAGGGGATCTCGCAGGATCATCAATTGATTCTCAATAATGAGATGATAGTTTATCAGGCATGGATGTGCCGTGCATATTATTATTGTTCTCTCTCTCTCTCTCTCTCTCTCTCTCTTTTATTTACTTTTCTTTTTCTCCCCATATACCTCTACTTTGCAAACATTTAAAACCTTATCTTATTCTGTTGTTTTTGCAGAGTTTAGAATTTGATCTTATTGTTTATGCACCCTATCGATCAATTGACGGTTTTGTCAATGATATAGAGGTAAGCATGCTTAATCCATTTCTGATGAAGATTTTTTGTTTTCCGATTTGTACAAGAAAGCTCATTTTTTGTGACCATGTGTGTTTTAATTTTTAATTGTTATTTTTGGCACAATTCCTTAATTCTCATTTTGGTCTTGCTGTGATGGTACACACACACTCACACACACACACACATATATATATATGGCATATTTTGTGTTGCAATTGATGACAATTGTTTTGGTTCCTAGGAATTCTGCCAAACAAAAGATGATCAGCTTCATATGCTGAAGGTGAACTTTTTGTGTCCTATTTAATTTTTTAATTGAATCTCTCTGATCCTTGAACTCTTGATTACTTGACTTCCTATATCATTCATGCTTAAGTTGAAACTTGAAAAAGTCTTCATGAAACTGCTGTGGAAATGAGATAATTTGAAATAGCTAACAGTTGAGCATACACAGCATCTTAGTACATGATTACCATTTTAGAGTAATTAATAAGTAATTTGATTAATCGTTCAGTATTTCCTGTGGAGCAAATATTGTTCTAGCACTCTAATTGTTGTAGTTAATGCTTCTTTTGTTTGCTAAGAGATGCTCACATAGAGGTTCAATTGTCTTTTCCTCCTATTTATTTATCCGTCTGCTGTTTTAATGTCTCATAGGCTTTACATGAAACTGCAAGAATGGAAGTTGATAAAATCATGCTTACTGATGCACCACTTCTATTCCCTCCTGGACAGGTACTCTATGACATCTTTCTCCATGTTGAATGAGAGCATCTTTTTGCTCCCTCTAAATCTAAACACCAAGACATTCTTCCGTGATTCTTTAAATTGTACAACTGTAATGAAAGAAATCTATTACTTTGAAAAGTTCACAATATTTCTCTGGTTCTGTTTTAGTTCTAATCATTCATGAAGTCTTCTTTTTTGTTTGGAATCTTAATATATTTGTTTTTTGTTTTTTGAATGAGAGTGCGAGACTTGGGGTTTTAGTTGTATATCTTCCTCAATCTGTGTAAAATTTTCTGTCTTTTTGTGTTAGTAATATCTGAACCATAGATATTTTTATTGTATAATGATTTTAGAGCTGAATTAGTGAATCGGTAAATGGACCCATGATAACTTAACCCTTTTAGATTTGGGGAAATAGGATGAGGGCCTTAATGGTAAAATGAGGGGATGATGAAAGTTATTTTCTATATTGAAAAAGGAAAAAGACCATACTTTAGCTTTGGATGAAGGATATTGAAATATCATTTGTGAATTGTATTCCCAGGATGTCATTCAGTCAACTAGGCTCATATTGTACTTTGATCTTGTAATCTATTCTTTAATTAGAATCCTGACATTTCTTTCTATTTATATGATGCAGTTGGCATTGGCTTCTTTGCGTAGTTCGAATGAGGTGCATGGAGTTCTTGACTTTGAGAGGTTTTAAACTGCTTTGGAGTTTCCTCAAGATTATGACTAATGTTTTTGGAACATATCTTTTGTATGTATTGGTTTACCAAACCGTGATTGCACACTAAATAAACAAATCAGCTTGGGAGGAATGGGAGGGATCTGGGGTTAAAACTCTTGTTGGCATAAAAAAGGAAAAAGGAAAAAAAAAAAGAAAGAAGCATTTCTTGTCTACAATAATTAGTCAGTCTTCAACTTGCTTGCATCTTTGCAGATACCTGAGGAGCATTCTCTCTCGTCAGAGTTCTGCACACACCATTTCAGAGCTCATTGAATCTCTAAGTGCAATAGATTCCTGGGTACAGAATTTTCATACTAATTGCAACTTGAATATAAGTTTGATGATTCCTGTAACATACTTTGTTGATAGCGATACTGGAAGGCATGGGATGATTCTATGCAAGGGATGGATGCAATTCATGTTAGATAGAGAATTGTGGCCGTATTCAGTTTCATTTACCATTCTTCTTGTCTTGTGGCTACATATACAGGTAAGGAGGTATAAGTTCCCTTCAGAAAAAGATTTGAAGCACATAAACCGGAAGCTGAGATCTTGTTGGGGTCTTGGCTCACATGACGAGTACTTTCTAATACTCTTTTCATATGTAAAGAAATAACAAGTATTTGCTCAATGCCCTGGTTTGTTCTTTTTGTACCAATACCCAAATTTCACTGCTTGGCAGGAGTAAGAAACGGGAGAAGAAGTCAAAGCACAAGTCAAAGAAGAGTTCAAATGAAACACAAAATATGCAATCGTATGTTCTGCCCTGTTTGATTAAGCTTTTAATTTGGATTTGGCTCTGCATTGGTTTTGTTTCGAGTCTGCCATTGCGAAACCTTTTAAGTTCATAGTTATGGTGACTTTACTTTCTCCGGTTTCAGGTAATGTACCTTGGTATCTCACCAGGAAGCTGGTTCATTTCAGAAATCCTTGAGCAAGAATCGGTGCGTTTGAAGTGAAATTTCATACCTATTCTGTAATCCGTACTCTATTTTTTCCATTTTTGGCCATTGCTTTGTTCTGAAACCAATCAATTAAATTTTGTTTAGCATCAAAATATATCATGGGTAAACCTTTATATATACTGTTATACAATGACCGGACTCTAGACTGTTGCCACGGGTAATCCTCTCTATATAACTTATATTGCGACCATGTACCAGACCGTTGCCGCAGTTTGATCTCCATTATATCATATGACCGAGCACCTGGGGAGATCTATAATTATTATATCATTATACATAATATATGCATCCATATGCCAATGATCACTTTACTTGTTAGAACTTAGCTTCTCATAACAGGGCATGGTACCATAAGAGCGGACTAGCCACGGAGCTTGGATACAGTTTCCGGATTAGAGATCCATGGATCACAGGCAGTATCTCCCCATGGCCTTTTGCCTCTGAAAGCGTCCTTCCTTCTCGATGCCCTGGCTACTATACTGACATGACATTGTTGATTCATTTTTAAATTAGTTTTTGTTAAAAGAAAAAGAAAATCAAATGGTGGATTGGTAATGCGGTATCAACATAGTAGAATCTATTAACATTAGGGAATTAGTTTTTGATACAACCTTAATTTTCCTAAAACTCGTGCCATTCAAGCAATGTAAGTTACATGGTGGGCATATGTCAACTCATCCCCATCAAAAATAAGTTAATTTCGTCAATTAGATAAGCAAAAAAACCCTGTTTGGAAGTCACGGAGAGTGGCCCGCATAAACCTTTATATTAGGAGTGTAGGACAAAATTCAACCCTCATAGTATATGAGAAGGTTTCTACCGATCAATAAAAAAGAAGACTTCAAAGGAGTAGTTGAATTGGTTGAAATCACACGTTATAAAGCGGAAGTTTCTCTTCTCGTTCTACTCCCTCTATCCTAAGAAGTAAGAGCATTCGTTTAGTATATATATATATATATATATATATATATATTCACATTTGATGAGTGAACAATAATCACCAAATTTGGTGAGCACTGTAACAACTCACCAAATGTTTTTCCAATTTAACGAGCCGGATGTAGCTTATTTTGGTTCTATTTTAGTATTTTGACTAGCCAAAATAATATTTAGGTTATTTTGATTAGTCAAATGAAAATGTTCTAAAATCTTTGTAACTGTGGCGGTTGGTTGAGGGGAGAGAGAAATTGGGAGGATATAACCTGAAAAAAGTCCATTTAAAAATTGATGAAATCATGAAAATATAAATGGGGGGCTTGAATGAAAAGCAGGATCAAAATTCAAATATTGAAATTAAAAAAATTGAAAAATTGGATCTTAAAATTAAAACGAGACGAAGTCACAAATAATATTAACGTCTGCTTTTCCCAAAATGTTTTACTTTTAGTTTGCAATTTGTTGATTCTTTTCTTTTTTTAGAAAATTAGAATAAAGATTTTAGAGGATTATCTGATTATTTAGAAATAAAAAATAAAAAAAAGTAACCGAAGAGGTTTTTTTTTTTTTTTGGTAAAAAAAAAAAAACAAAGAAAAAGAAAAAGAAAAAAATTTTGGCCTGGAACATATTGGAGAAGTACAGAACGGATTAGAACGACGCCGTTACAATCTTCTTCTTAAACCCAGGAAGCACCAACGAAGAACTTGAAGAAGCGAAGAGCTTAAATGGCGTGCTTGCTCTCTATAAGCTTTTCCACGCCTCTCTGTACTCCACCAATCCTACTTCAGGTAATATTCTTTTAGTGGCAAACCTCTCATTTTAAACCCTTAGCTTTTATCAAAATGTTGTTCTCCAAACCCCTGTTTGGTTGCTGAGAAAATGTCAGAGAACTTTTTAATGTCTAGGAGACTAGGACACGAAGAGACCCACATACACCCACCAAAAAAAAAGAAAAAAAAAAAGAAAAAAAGAAAAAAGAGGGGACCTTTGCCTAAGTGATCCAATTACAGCTACTGAGATTTACTTATTTGGCTTCCTCTTCTTCTTCTTCTTCTTCTTCTTCTTTCTTTTTTTTTTTTTTTTTCCTAAAAAAAAAAACTGACACAAACAAACTCTCAATGGGATGGTATTTATTTCTGGGTTCTTTTCTGATTCTAGTTATAGTTACTTTGTCTCTTTCCAATTGTTCTTTGTTTCTGTAAGTCTTTCTAATTGTTCTTGGAATTTAACAATGAAAAAGTTTTCGTAAATCGCCACTTAAAGTTTAAATTGAGTGGAAAAAGTAAAATCAATACTTCAGGACTGTTACTATGCATAGGCTAAAACTCCACTTTAATAAGTGAAGCTCGACACCTGAAATATTTAATTGAAACGTGGTATATTGACATAGATAAACTTTGAACTCAGGACTTTGATTTGATATTATGTTAGAAATTATTGCTTTATCTCAAAAGTTCAGCTGATAGTATCGTTTAATCAGTACTTTAGCAAGTTTTGCTTTAGCTAGGCCATGTTTGGCTGCTGAGGACCAAGAGGGAAAAGTAAAGTAAAAGTGGAAAAGGAAGGCTTTCTAATTCATGAAAACTTCGAATCAATAACAATCATAAAAAAAAACTTCAAATAATTAACTTAATTAAGTGGTTCGTGATTAAGGTTCTATATCCATGTGTATCTTTTCCTTTCTCACATATTTGAGCTGTAACTGTAAGTCCTCCCCCTCCCCTCCCCCCTTTTTAGAAGCATGCTCTATGACAAAATATAGAAGATGGAGACATGGGAAATGAGAAAGCAATTTAAATCTTAAATATGAAGGGCACTTAGTCCTGGACAAGTATATTTGTCATTGCTTATCCTTAGCAGCAAATAGTACGAGGCTGGCATGATACATCAAAAGAATTAAGCTTCATTGTCACCTTTTTTATTTTTTATTTTTTAAGTTGGTGGTGGATCACAAATTTTTGGTTCTCTAACCTTTGCACTGGATCACACAAAAACCTGAGTTTTGTGTTATTGCTACTTAATGGTAGGGAAACTAGAAATATTTATGCTTTGTCAAACAAATGTTGTGTGCAACAGTTAGTTGTTATTGGTCTTTGTATATTTGAGTGCTGTTTGCTACTATGCGTGACTGATTGAGTAAATGAGTGTTTTTTTTTTCCTTTATCTATCAAACACGTGGATCACCTTCTTGTAAGCCACTGGTGCTGGGTAACTAACCAGGTCATTGCATCTAATTCATGACTCATTGATTTCTGTAATGGCTTGAATCTATTATTATTTTTCCTTATTTAATTCTTTCAGTTATTGTTGATGATGGCTGGCATAATGGCTTATAAAGATTGCTCAATTACCAAAAATCAGTTTCCTGTATCGCTAGATTGATTATTAGTCAATTACCAAAATTTAGTGTTTTGTATCACCAGTTTGATTTATCCTAACTATAGGGTTTCCCTTTAGGCCGCTGTTCAAATTGTATTGATTAAAGTAAAGAACTATCTCCTAACTGATCTCCTCAATTTTCAAAAATTTCTCCTTAATATTGTTGCCTACAAATATGCCTCGTTTGATGTTTTACTAATGGCATAATGTTTGTCTGGTATTTTTTGCTGATTGTCGGGATCTGACTCCAGGAGGTACATCCAAGAAGATTATCTCTGAATAGACTCTCAAGCCAAGCAAATGCCAGAACAGGTTTTCTTTCTCTATCCTCATGTACTGTTTATGCCTCCTGTTTGCATAATTTAACGCATGATCATTACTTGCTTTTGATTTTTATCCTGGCTGAACTGTAGTCCGGCACTCACCTTTGTTCTTTGAAACTGCATGCATTTGAAAGAAAAAGAGGATTATCATTGGTTTCTAGTTTAAAATTCGGTTACCCTATGAGTGAATTAGCTCATGGTTTACCACTTTAAATCATAAAAGCTTGAATCCAGGCATTTTGTAGAGGCATAAAGGTTTCATCTTCATGCTTTTACTTACTGAATTCTGCCAGTGTGGAAGTATATATAACTTTCAGAATGTGCTTAAGTATTAGATTGCTGTATAACTTGTCTTTTAACTGTAATCATCTTCTTGTTAGGAATTAATTCAAATTGGCTGCTTAAAGCCAGAGTTGAAAGCATAATTTGTTTTCCTATAAATCTGCATCTATATTTTTTTTGGTGCCTTGATAAAAGTGTCCATTATGAAGACATGAACATACCATAAGACCAATAAGTTGATTCAAGATCTCGCTATCATGGAAAATGGAAAAAGGTGGGAATCTTGTGAAGATAATTTTGATGTGCATCTATTAAGCATAATAAGATCCAGCTTAGGTCATATTAAACTGTCTAAAACCTTAAGCTTCTAAACCATAACTTGCGTGGGGACGTTTTCAGTTCAAGCCCTACATTAGGCCTAGAAACTCTGGCCCAAGTTTGCCCACTTGTTGAGAAAGTTGGAAGTTCCTTAAAACAAGTGCTTATCTTCATTGAACGAATTTCTGTGGAGCCAAAAAGGAAACTTGCAATCACAATGAATAACAGAGAAGGGTAAAATGTTTGATTGTCTAAAATACTAAAAATGATGGTTTATTATTGGTAGGAGGACTGATATCAAGTTGCAAAAATGGCAATTGATTGTAGATGCTATAAGGCACAAGGTGTAGGATTTCATTTACATAGAACATTTGAACATCCTCATTTGTGCTTGTCTTTTTAAGCTGATGGTGTGAATTACCTTTGCAGCACCAACGCCTCTTGCCACCTGCAATGCTAATGATAAAGGCATATTTTCTGTGAACCGGATCTATCAACATCACTTTTTGACACCCACAAGATGTCGTTCTGAAATTGATTCTTGCCCTTGGAATGTAGGTTCTTGTACCAATATGGTAATTGCTGGTTATTGGGTGGGACCTGATCTTGATGATGGTTGGGGATTTGTTGAAGCTTTTGTCAATCAAATTACTTGATTTTTGGCTTATTTTCCTTACCTTACTAGATGAATGTTGAATGGGTGGAACATGGGGCTATTATGCATGCCAAATTGTTTTGCTCATGAGAAGATTGTGGTCCGAGCAGAAGTAGAAATATCTTCTTTATAAAACATCCAATATCATTGGCAAATATTTACAAAAAGTCCCAAATAGGATCCTATCCATTTCAATGTGTCAATAATTTGTCCATATTTTCTTATAAATTCAATAGATCAACAATTAAATTTGTGGTGTCTATTACTGACTTATGTGAAGTCTACATAAGTCCATATATCTAATGGTTGATTTGTAAAATGAGATAAGAAAAATATGTGAAAAATATTGACATCAAATATTTCTCTTTATTTTATGGTCATGATTTAAAGTCGATGCATCTAATGGTATATATGAAGTCAATATTGACACATCTTTTAAAAAATTCAAATAATGTGAAAACATGTACACAATCTTGGTAAATAAGAGTCTTTAAATGTCAATGTACGCTATTTATAATAAACACTAGTAAAAGACTAAAAAGCCTACAAAATTCAAACTATTCTTAGTGATTGAGCTATACACCAATGCAACATACGTCTATTACAACATTGCGTATATTGGCGCCGATATTCACTTCTTGGCATTTCTTTTGGGCAATATCGGTGCTTAGTGGCCGGAAATTTTACTGAATTGGTTTTCTATCTTATACTTTCGTCTACAATGAGCTCAAAGCCTCCATATATACATGAGTAGGGGAATACCTCCGATGAACCAATGAGTAATGCTATAAATTTATCTTGTGTCACAATAAAATAATGTGGCATTTAAAATTATGATTAATCATACGATTGATCACTATTAAATTTTTATCAAATGGTAATTTTAAAAGCCACCTCATTTTTATAGTGATATAAGAGAGATACAACAACTTCTAGCATTCCCAATTATTATATAAACGATAGACTTTTTTTCTTTTTTCTTTATATAAATGATAGGCTTTATTTTCTTTGTTTTATAGGTCATGGAAGAAAAGAAAGCGTTTTCGGAAAAGTTTCAAGCTTAAAGGGCAAATTGGGAAGACCTAGAAGATTTGGTTATGTTTAACGAAATAAAGGAAATGATTAAATCGAAATTTCTTAAATTGAAGTCGAAATTAGATTGGATTCAAATTTGGATTCTGCACATGTCTCGGTATTTTGACCATAACTTTTAACTCAAATCTCAGATTGAGGTGATTCAAGCGGCATTACAAAGCTAACTCAAAATACTACAAATCATTGTGAAATAACATTTTCCTAATTCGAACTGACGCTATGCCAAAATCACATCGCAAGATAGAAACGCAATTCTGGACGAATCCTATTCCGATTTGGACTTAGGTTTTGTTTATTCTAATTGAACTATGACTTAAATCTCCGAATTTCCTAGGATTACTAGGGCTTCTAGGACTCTTATAAGCCCTATAAATAGACCTATAAGCCTCACAATTTAATACACAATTTCAAGGAGACAACTTTGGGAAGAGGAATTGGAGGCTACTTCAAAGAGTCATTTTTGGTTCTTTCTTTCCCTTTTCTTTTATTTTATTTTAATTATGTATAACTAACTTTTTAGGAGGACCAGATTGAAGCCCTAATTATGTTTATTTAATATTTCAATATTGATGCCTTTGTGATAATCATATTGTGTTGCTTAACTTGATTAATTTCTGTTTTCTTAAATTTCTCATATGTATGTGATTGACCATTATATGCATATAGTATGTATTAGTTAATTAAATCAATTTGGATGATCGAGTCCTGGGTTTAATAAGAGTAACAAAAGAAATCCACACCGAGTTCTTGGGTTAATCAACATGGAAAACCGGGAGTAGACACCCATGCCCTAGGCCTCATGTATTTGTTGATTTCCACAAATTTATGCTTTCTTAAAGAACAACTTAATAGACACCCATGCTAAATCCTTTAAGAAAGAAAATAATTAGAGTAGACACTCATGCCTAATTCATTGCTTAGGGAAATCAATAGTTTAAGGAGTAGACACCCATGCTTAATTCGTTGCTTAGGAAAATCAATAGCTTAAGGAGTAGACACATATACCCTTAGGTTGGCAAACATTAAGTATTCATAGTATAATTGGATCATTGGCATATTGTTATATTTTCTAAGTATGATTAGTGGTGGATATCAAAGCCCTATCTTTAGCTTTTCATTTATCTTTATATCTTTTTATTTCTTTTTCACAATATCAATTTAGTGACAATTTGATATTTTTATCAATTCTAAAACAAAATCAACAATCTTCGTGGGATCAATCTTGTACTTGTTGCCTTATACTATCGTTTGATCTTATGCACTTGCGACTAAAATGTACTAAATATTATTTATTAATTTATGTAGTATTTGGCACAAAATTGACGACCAAGGCCTCAATTAATCTTCTGAATCTAAATTTTGAGGATGAGGATAAACCTGAAACCCAAAGAAATACAACTTCTCCTAAAAAAGCTTTACAAGAAAGCAAGCGGAGAATTAGAAAGCGACATCCCTGAATGCAACTTATACGGCGAGAAAGAGCCATGGGAAATATGGGAGGAGGCAATATTAGCATCGGCATGCATGCAGGGTGGTGCCGCCGCCGCCGCCGCCAAGTTAATGAACCAAAAAGAAGTTTGCGTCTTCACAAAGGTAAAAAAGAAGACCCTCAACAGCTCACGTATCGACCGGACGGTGGGAACCGGCGCGTGGAAAGGGGAGGACACCGGCGTCACGATTTATGGTAACGCGACTACTAATGAAGGAACTACTACGAAGCTTGTTGGAATCAGAAAAAGGTTTCGGTATGAGAGTAAAACAGTCCATCATGGCCGCTGGATCATGTATGAGTATGCCCTTCAACCCTCCACGCTCACCCATGCAAAAGTAAATATTCATTAACCAATTTTACTTCTTTTTTCTTTTATTCTTTCGTAAATTTTTGTTTCAAAAGTTGGTTTCTATCGGACAGAGTTTTCTTTCAAATTGGGTTCGAGGAACTTCCTTCAATCTTGTCTATAAAAATGACATGTGTCATATTTTAATAACATGTGACATGCAATGAGTTTTTAATATTATTTATTCCAATTTTGTCCCTACTATTAAAAAACATGCATATCTCACATGTTCAAATGACAACTCTGTCTGTTTCTAAATTATGTGTTACCATCTCATGAGTTTGTGACATATTTCTTAAAATAATAAATGATGCATCATTTAGAAACCAATTTTTAAAAATAAAATTTAGAATGTGTAGCAGTTCTCTATTGCTTTTAGAGCACTCATGAATAAAGTATAATTTCAGTTGACTTCAATGTCCTTATTTATGTTCTATGACTTGCATGCAGTTTCAAAATTATGTGCTTTGTCGGATGAAGAAGATGGAGGGATCAAAAAAGAAGAGGAAACCTGAAGAAGAAGAAGAAGAAGAAGAAGAAGAAGAAAGGCTAGATCAGATCCTAACACTGAACCATATTAGACATCATGATGATGATGATGAGGAGAATAAGAGGTTGACCAATATTGGACATGATGATGGTGGTCATATATTTATTGACTTGTCTGACTCTGATGAACAAACTGTCGACAATATTATTGAAACTAGTACATCAGTGCCCGTGGATGAGAAACAATCCAACGATTCACCGGAATCGAACTTTGACGACCATACAGACTGGGCAAAAGCATTCGCTGCGGAGTTAATAGAAGGTCAATCACACCTTCTGCAGGAGCTAGAGATTAAGATGTTGCCCAATACTGCCTATTTTCTTGATAATTCTATTAATTCCCAATTTTTATAAAAATGATAAGTTTTCTTTTTTTCTTCTTTTGGTCCGTAAATTAATGAAAGACAGTATCAAAGATTTTTTTTTTTTTTTTTTGTACGGACAATGGGATGTTTTTATCAGGACAGTACTTGTCAGTCGGACAAAATTGTGACGGAGGTATTAAATCGGTTTTATTGATAACATAAATATCCAAATTGAAAAATTGAAAACTATAACTATATTTTGAATAATCGAACAATATAACGTGGGTTGTATGCATTATTTTATGGTTTAGTTCAGTTTGGTGTCACCTTGGTACCAAGGGTTTATAGTGTGCAAGACACAATAATGCATATTTTCTTGATAATTCTATAAATTTCCAATTATATAAATGATAGGCTTTTTTTTTTTTTTTTTTTTCATTATAATTATAATGAGAGCCCCTATGGTCCGGATACTCTGCAAAAGGCCCATTTTACGGCCCTCAATCAACAATTGCCACATCATCCATTTAACAAAAATGCAAAAAATAAAATTGAGATCACCTGACCGAATCAAAACGACAAAAAAGGGAAAAAAAAAAAAAAAATCATACCCGGTGAACCCAGAAACCCATGCCACGATGACAAAGACCCACAAGTCTGAGCCTCAAATCCACCGTATCCGCTGTGACCCGATTCAAACCCGTCGTGACCCGCCTCAAAGCCCGTTTCTAATGCTTCAAAATTCGTTTTTAATGCCTCAAAATCCGTTTCTAATGCCTTAAAACTCGTTTTTTGATTCAAAAACTAAAACCTAAAGGTGAAAAGTTAACTCTTAAGGATTTTATCACCTTAAAGGCTAGAAACCGCCGCCGGAGAGAGGTGAGCCACGCCGTGGGTGGCTGGCCTGGCCAGCTGTGGGTCACGGCCAGAGTCGCCAGACCCACGACCCACAGCCATGGCCGTTTCTGCAAGACCCTCTTTTCTTCTTTCTCTTTTCATCATCCAGTGAATATGGTTCTATTTTAATTCTGTGCAATTGTTGTGATATAGCTGATGTAGCAATTGTTGATTGGGGGCTGTAAAAGGGACCTTTTGCATAGCATCCATACCAAAGTTTAATTCAATTATAATATGTGTTGATATTTGATGCTGACAAATAGTAGGTGGTATTTTTGCTCATTGCATACGTACGCACGACAAGTGCTCGATTCTGTTTCCCTATGAGATTCACCTTGCTGCACATGATGTACGGTTAAGTGAAAATCCTTTGGATTGTTTCCTTAATTAACATATCCTTCACTCTTGCCGAAGTGCCAGTTTTCACTGATCACAGACAAGCAATTAATGTACGTAGTCTGAGAATGTTATGAAGCTCGATACCGTAAATCCATGGTCGGAGTCCATGGAAGCAGCTCTGCATTCTTGTTATCTTGTAGTTGGTCCCAGGTTGCTTTGAGCTTTTCGAAATTAATTAGTCTACCAAGAAAAACCGTCACATATATAGTTGATAATACTGCTTTGCTTGCATTGGTATAATTGCTACTCCTAAATTTTGAACTTTTCAATATTGTCCTTTTTAAGGAACATGCACCATCAAAACTAACCAAGAGGATTCAAAAAAAAAAAAAAAACTGTTAGAATATTTTTCGTATATTTCATAATTGAGTTGATATCAAATATTCTTTATTTATTGGCTGATTGTAATCAAATCTCCTAATTACTGTGCTTGTATTTAGACATTACACTATAAATATGAACCTTTGTATTGTAGACAAATTAAGTCAATAAGCACATGCAATGTGTCTACCCCTTAAGGGTATTCTGAGTGATGAACGTAGCTAGGTGACAAATTTTTTGTCTCTTTCTCGCTCTTGCTTTTGCTCAAATTTCCACATCATCATTATTTCTTCATGGTTTCAGAGCCAAAGGTTCTGGGATTGAACATTGACTCCGTCAAATCACCTCCCATTTAAATTAAATATTTCACGTGTTGGGCCTCACATATTAAAAGAGAGTTTGAGCCCATATGTGAAGGGGAATGTTAAAGTATTGATTAAATGCTTAAATTTACATATTCCTATGAGTTTAAGTTTTTTGAATAGCTGGTAATTTAATTTCTACAAAAACAATGTTGACTTAATTTGTATAATACATATATGGTTCGGTGGTTGGTCCAAAAGTATTGAGGTTTTCAAAATTATTCTATGCACAAAAGCATCACTTAGTACTGCAATGTCATAGTCTGTTTTTAGGTTTTTTCAGCTTCTCAATCAATCAACTATACTCTAATAATATGCACATCACTCTCTCTCTCTCACACACACACACGCGCACACACATTTTGAGACATTTTCTCTTGTTTTATATAGGTAAACATAATTTAGTGGGAGGTATTAAGCGAGCCTTTTTCACGAGTTAATCTTTTGGAAAGAAGAGAAAAGGGATTAGGGGAAGGAATATATCAGATGATAGTTGAGAAGTGGTCCCAAGAGCTTATACAGAAATCCTAGGCTAGGCTGCATGTTGAAACCCTAACTCTGACAATTTTTTAATTTTAATTTTATCAGTAGCAGTACTACTTTACAATTACCTTTAATTTATGGGGAAATTACCCTAATCAATTTGCATAGGGTGAAATATAAAGCATGCCAGAGATTGTGTTGATGTTCACGATAAATCATGTTATGTGTAAATTAAAGCCACTTGATTGTTTGTGGTCCCTTGTTCTAGGGTTACCCAAATCCTAAACCTAGTATATGTGCAATGTCTACCTACTTTGACTAATTAATACACTTATATTTTGATTATTATATCAACCTCCGTTATAATATTTGCACGGTGTCCCGGAGATCTAGTTAGGGCGAAGCCCTGGATCCCTCGATTATCACAAAAAAAATAATAATAATAAAATAAAATAAAATTCTAGGGCAGTTTATTCAGAAAAATCCACTGAAATTAGTTACTGAGAGAAGTGGGGAGGTTATAATTCCCATTAGAGGAGATGATCAGGACTATTGGATGTTTGAACTGAAATTAATGTTCTTCACTTCTCATTCTCTTCTGCATTCTCCTTTGGTGATGAGATAAGTTTTGTACTGCCTTGCTCCCAAAATAGCAATATCAGTTAAAGTACAGTTACTTGATAAATTGTACTAAAAAACAGAAACAAAAGAAAAAGGGAATGTGATAAATCATACAGATTACAGTGGAAAAGAATTTCAGTTTTGCACCCCCCTTTGATCCCAAATATAAGATTAACCATATCTCATTTGCCCATGTTCTTCAGTACTCTCGATCTAACGAGAAAGTGAGAGAAGTGCTCAATAGTATGATAGAAAATGTTGACATGAATTCCTCTTTAATTATAATCAAGCTTGCTATTAAGCAAGCCAAGTCTGTATGATGTAGAGAGTTCGAGGATGTCTTATACAAAACATAAACTGCAAATTAAGTGCAAGACAAACGGCATATATTGTTTATCATCATCACCTTCTAGAGAAGTTCCTGTCTTCCTTCACCAAAAGAAAAAAAAAGAAAAAGAGTACTACAAAATAAAGAAAATGAAACGTTAAGTGGAGCAGAAAGATACAAATCTTTCATCCACATGATCTTATTCATCATCATCAAAGAGTAGAACAATATATATATATATATATAGTTCAAGATGGTTCTGCTTGAGAGTTGCCACCCTTCTCAAAAACTCTATAGTATGATTCTTCATGGTTTGTCTTGAGAAGAGTTGGCTTTGTTTTGGTTGGCTTTGTGCCTTTCAGCCTCCCTATATTTATATAAGTAGCGTACAATAGCCTCAGCATAGTTATCGAACCCTAGAGTGCTGAGAGCCCAACAGATGTCATCCCCGTTGACAGTCTTGCGATTCTCCTTGTGACACTTGTCAGATGCCTCAGCAGTAACAAAACTTATGAACTCAGTTGAACATTCCTGCATGGTTTGCTTGGCTTCCTTGGAAATCTTGGCTGTTTGGGGAAGGATTTGCTTCATGATCCGACCCACGTTTGCAATTGGCAGCATACTCTCTTGCTGATCATCATCCATATTTCTCCAACACAGACACGTTGCTCTCTTTGATGATCAGTAGCTCACCTTATATATAGATATGTCAGCTTGCATGTATATATATATATGATGTTTATGCACATGCAATATATATATTATGTAACCATTTTTAATATAGAATTTTTAGAGCAACTCTACATTTGAAGTCATCATTGTTATTTCTAATTAAATAATCTAGATTTTTTCACAACCACATATTAATTAAAGAGATGCAAAATTAAAGATCTTTAGAGATGGTAAGAACATTCACATTGGGCTAACCAAAATAACTGTAGCAAAAATTAGCACAAAAAGAGTCTCATCCGACAAGTTGGCAACTTTGGCTAAGGAAATAGCTAGTTGCTACAATGCTCAGCAAATGTGCTGAGCTTGCAGAGCACTGTCGTAGTTCAACAATGCATAAAAACTAAAAAATAAAAAAGCTTATAAAAAATACATATGATTTTCTCTCCTCTAGTACACATATGATTCCTTGCAGACACCAGATACTTCACCTGCATCGGTTGTTCTTTCTTGTGGGTCCTGTTCTTTGAAAGTTTGTCTATTGGCTAATTTAGATATTTGTGATTCAATTGATTACAAAATATGGTTATTGTTTTCACTAGTTTTTGTGCTTGGTTTAATGGTTGGGGAATTAATTTGCTGAAATTAATATTGCAATTAATATGTCTTGAGAAGATTCATGTCCCAGTTTAATTTAAATAAGGGTAAAATCATATTTAGTCCTTATGTTTTCATTTGATTTGGATTTAGCCATTGAATTTTTAATTTCAAGAATATGGTTCTTAATTAGGTTTTGCATAAATTTAAAATATGTTATGAGAAAGTGGCAGAGGGACCTATTTTAAACTTGAGCAAAACTTAACAACTGTATTAGTGAAATTGAAAACCCGAAAACTAAACTCAAATTAGATGAAAACATGGACTAAATATAATTTTTTTCCTTTAAATAATGCATGTTAAACTTAATGATCATGGAATTTCAAATTACAATCAATACTAACTTAATATAAATAATGCATGTTTAAACTTATCATTCCTCAGAAGTTCCTACCATCGACCATGTAATTGCTATAAGTGTTTAACGAGGTCCAGTTGGAGTTGAGAATGAGTTTCTCGGTCTTGAAAGATAATTCATGTTTTGGAAAAAATGAGTGTTGGGAAAGACAAATTTTTAAAAATATGATCATTAGAAAAAGACAAAGTTTCAAAAATATGATTGTTGGAAAGAATAAAGAAAAACTATATAAATGAAATAGTGAAGATAACTAAAATGCTAAGTCGGACGTAGGTACTGGGATGATAAAATTTGAATTATTTAATTAGAAAAATGGTTAAAAGTTTTATGAATTCAACAATATATAGGATTAAAAGTGTCTTAGCTAGAAAATCTAAAAAGTCCTAATAGGTAGATATTACTTGTTCAAGTACCATCATATTCATGGTCATCATGGTATAATGATGCATTGATGTAAGTGCGTGCGCCTAGATGACATGATCTTGGTGTTATTGCACCATGGCCCCAGGCACTGGGAGGTCTATGGTTCAAATATTTACCACCTAAAATTAAAATAAAGTTGTGCTTACTTTAGCCAATATTAAAAATTGGGAAATGTCATCAAACAGGTTTTAGCATAAATGTAAGAACTTGAAGTATCCAGATCATCAGAATTCTGCCCTGCCAGGAAAACAAATAATTAGTACATAAGAAGTATGGATCTAAAAACTTCATAATTGTTATGATCAATACAAATAGGTTGAAATTAAGAGCAATGTTATTCAATAGACTGTTATACAACTATCATACAACTTGATGACGTGATGACAATGAAAATTAGCACTTAATTAAAAAAAAAGAATTGATTTGCACTGCCACATTATCTCAATTGTATAGCAGTCGTATAATAATGTACTAAATAACATTACTCTGAAATGAATGGTGTTGCTAAAGATTAGTATGGCCTAACTTCTTGCTTGAGTAGTGATTTCATCTACTTAGTCATGAATCATGCTCCAAGTGATTGTAGAAGAGGCCTACATGCATTCCAGCTAGACTTTAACTAAATCATTAGGGGTCATTTATTAATGTCATATATTTAGTAAACTGTTATACGACTGTTATACAACTTGATGAAGTGAAAATAAAAATTAGCCCTTAGTTAATGATGTGACAAGGTGTTGATTTTCATTACCACGTCATCTCAATTGTATGCATGACAGTCGTATAATTAATAATGTAGTAAATAATATTACTCTGAAATCAATGGTATGGCGTCGGTAGAGCTCAGCGTGGCCTAACTTCTAGCTTGAGTAGTGATTTCATCTACTTAGTGAATCATGTTCCAAGTGATTGTAGAAGAGGCCTTTTTACCTACATTCCAGCTAGAGTTTAACTAAATCATCAGGCTCGTTTGCTAATGCTTTTTAGAAGGTGTTTTTTTAATCGTAAGTGTTCTGTGTGTTGAGTTATTTGTTAACGCTAAAAAAACAAAAAGCAGTGTTAAAAAGCATTGACAAACGAGCCCGTGATTTTGAATTCATCCATCAGCAGCCGTATCCTAGATATGAGATATGGTCCTTTTAACAAATTTAAGCCCTAGAAATCCGTATACATTATAGCACAAATGGTCCCCTCTCCATGGCCACCACCCCCACTTAGACCTATATATATAATCTCTAACACGAATCTACTATTAAAATAAAATAGATGTAGCCCAAATTAATCTTCTAGTTTAACACCTAATTAAATAAGTGGACGACACTTGTGCCCATTTCATGTTCTGTTATGGATCCAAACCCAACAGTACCTAAAAAGAACTGATTATTTAACCCTTTTGACCAAGTGTGCGTTTGGTTCACAATTTATTTAATTATGTGTTTTTTTTTTTTTTTTTTCTTCTCAATTTGGCGGCAAATAATTTCCTTTATGAATTTAGGATCTGTTTGGGTTTGCGATTTGAAAACGTGAATTTTAAAAACGTAATTAAGCGTTTGGCAAAAATCAAAGTTTGACCTTTAAAATCGCAGTTTAACCTTTAAAATTGATTGTTTGAGATTGCATTTTTAACATTTTTTGTCTATAAAATTGCAATGCCAAACACACCCTTAAATTTTTTGTTAGGTTTTGGTCAGTTCTAGCAACTATATATGTTTAACTTCTTAGAGATAAGATGATAGGAAATAATTAGGCCTCCTATACAATCAACAAGTTAATTAGTGCCACGTAGGGAATCATTTAGATTAATTAAGATGTAAATATGGAAGATTTATAGTTAATTAAAATAGAACAATTATTTAGAGGAACTAAATTTTAGAGGCTCAGTATATCGTGCATGTTTATGATTGCAGTTCCATAATTAATTAATTGATGCTTTAAATTAAAGGTTAATTAATTAATTTGCACTATATATATAAGTGATCTTCTTGTCGATCGTACATAGCTAGCCACTTTAAAAGTTGAATTTTGATTAAAAAATGAAAGATTAATTTCTGCCTTTTTGAAAATAAAGTGTGATATGATTATAATTAATTTAATAATCCCCGTGGCATGTTAATTAAAAATTAATGGATATATAGACAAATGGCAATGAGGAAAAGTCAAGGAGTTATTCAACACAAGAGTGGCTGTGCCACGTACGCTCCGCATGCCATAAATTAAGGCAATAATCAACGTGCCATAAATTAAGGCACTAATATGAAATTTATAGTTAATTAATATAAGCTTTGACTGAAATTAAGTTCACATTAGTAAAATTGTCCGATTGGGCATAACATATATGGAAAAGGTTATTCATGTTGTATTCAGCTGTTGTCAGTATTACTAGGAATATGATCCTCTTTATTGAGTAATAACGATCCAGAGAAAAACGCATATCATATCTGCAGTACTATTACTCTAAAAGTGCACTATTACGATCCCAATAATATTGAATTCAGCTATTGTCAGTATTATTGGGAATATGATCCTCTTCATTGAGTAGTAACGATCCAGAAAAAAGCTGTACTATTAGTTTAAAATGACTAGTAAATTTATAGCTTTTTTATAATTACTTATAAAATTTAGTTTCACCTATTAAGAGCATGTTTGTGATTATGTTTGAAAAATATAGCTTTTAAGTCAAAAAACGCTTTTTTGGTAAAAAGGTCTTTGCCAAAAGTGTGTTTTGCCCATTTTTGGATTTTTTGGACCTTTAAAAGCGCTTTCAATTTTTTTTACCAAACTGACACTTTTTTATTTAAATAGATTTTTTTAGTGTTAAAAGTACTTTTAAGCCCCACAAACGCACACCCAAACATACCCTAAATAAGCAATATATGACTTAACACTTATATTGAACATCTCTTATAAACTACTCACTCGCTATATGACTAGTACTCATATGCCCAATATGGGATTGAGGTTACATGAGCAGCGGCGCGCAACTTTAAATCTTGAAATTGAGGGATCTTATTCCTTATTACTGCTGGTGCATACAAAGTAGTTGGAGTTTGCACAAGACAACTTTATACTTTTGTCATTTAACCTTATCAAGAGAGTAATGCCAATATTCAAGCAAACTTATCACACATATTTTACGTTAATGGTGCATTTTAAGAGGCATTTTTATGTTAACAACTTAAAAACAATAAAAAGAATGCTACTTAATTAAAAAACATGTCAGCTTAGCCAATTTTAAATAGGTGTAAAAAGTAACATATTTAGGTAGAAAGAATATGAAAAATCAAGCATTCCCCAAATCTTTAAAACTAAATCCTCAAGAAGACACACCAAATCTAATCATTTTAGTCTAATTACCCCTAGTTGATCTATCATCATTTCAATTCTCATACCGTTGGATTGGATATGTGCATTTGCTTTTTCATATGCGAATGTGTATAGCTACCCTAAAAGAAGAGTATATATATATTCGAGTAATCCCAAAAGAGAAAACCTCTGGCACAGGTCAGGATCATTCTGATGCTATGATTGGCATTTTACTTTCACTGACTACTTCCCAGCAATCATTCGGCTTAGTCAAGTTAATATATGTGAGTTGCTTTGCAAATTTATTATATAATATTCTATATTCAACATTAATGTTTTACTTCTTGCTTACCAAAATAAGCTTGGCTTGTGCTCGTCACATGCTTAATAAAATATATATACCTAGATTAAATAATTCCAAGTTGTATAAAGCCACTCTCCCCTAGCCACCGTCTAAAAGTTAATGCCAATATATAGTGCATGAATTAATTAACCATCTATGGTATTGGTTCAATAGGCCTAAGAAAATTTTCAAAATAATTAGATGTACACTAGGGCATAAGTTCGAATGTCGTCATGAAAATCTCATAGGTCTCACTGATATTTTGATAAAGTTGTATTAGGTTATAGCTCTTGTACGGACAAGTGCTACCACACTTTGGTCGCGAACTTCAGTGAACATATAGTGTTGTATATTAAATCTTTAATATTGGGTCTTGCTTATCAAAATAAAGTTTGGCTTTTGCTAGCCACATGCATTAGAAAAATATGCTTTAAGTATAATATAAGTTTGTATAAAGTTTGAAACTACTAGCTAGGGCTCCCCTAGTGCATATGAAAAGCATATTTGAACAAATGGGTATGGGCATTGAAGGATCCTTGAGGAAACCACTAGAAATTAAAACTTGCAAGAGTGTTTCGAGGACATCATGATGAGGAGAATATATTAACCATTTTAGCTTCTCCTATCTCTTTTGTTAAGATTCCCTTTTTCTAATAAATTCCCACTTGAAAGTTGAAAGGTTCTCATGGTTTAATTAATTTATCATCTCCCGAGTCCACCATGCTTTTGTATGGATTAGGATGTTGATGAGATTATAAACGTGTCATTTGGGAAATGTAGCTGCGGTTTTTCAATTATGATTGAATGCCATAAACTAAGCTAAGTGCTGCGCATATCTTTGCATGATAAATAAATGCAATATTTCTTGCTACTTTGGCTCTTCTTTTCATGCTAAAGATGTGGAGAAGATTCCAAATGAAAAAGACCCTAATCTTTTTTTTTTTTTTTTTTTGGGTGGAAAGTATTTTTGTAAAGAAAATGTAATGGAAATGGAAGAATGAAAAGCAGAGAGAAGAAAGATTGAAAAAAGGAAGAAGCTAGGGTTACTTACATTTCTCTCCTTAAACTATAATTCATTTACATCATGTGATTAGTCAAAATCATTAAGAAAAAGGTAAAATTAAAATGATGACAATACCATAAGTTTAAAAACTAAATATACATAAATACCCGTTTGATTTTTTGAGCCATGGTAACACAAATGAAGAACCCTTAGTGACCGATGTCAAAAGTTGGACGATCTAGGTCTACCGTTAATCCTCTAGGCTCTTGCTACTTTGTTGACCCTTCTTATTGCTCGGGCGTTGGCTTCAATGGACAATAAATATTGACTCCTGTACAGTGAGATTGACGTTTGAGAAAAGTTCCAAGCTCAACCCGACGGTAAACCAGAATTCTAAGCCGACCCAAGATTTTTTACTATGCTTAGATTTTCAAACATTTCGAAAACCTCCAAACTCCAACCTGAAGGGGTTGGTAACCAACCCTAGGTTGTTAGAGGGGGTTAATAACAGACATTTTAGGGAAAAGAAATCTCTAGCATTTGTTTATTCTTGCTATATGCATAGAGTTGTTTAAACATTCACAACTTCTTGTCCTCGCCCAACTCAATACATGTTGTATATAATAAGAGAAATGTCAGAGCATCTATCTCGGTCATTTTCCTATTTTTCTTCATACTTCTTGTTTTTTAATATCAACCATTAAATTTTTAAGACCCACCTAAGTGAAGGTGTGAGTCCCTAAAGATCTAATGGTTTATTTTTTTAAAAAAAAGGAGGATGAAAAAAGATAGAAAAAGAATCGGAATCATATGATAAAGCTCAAAAACTATGCTATGATACTATGGAGACAATCCCCAAAATCTAGACATGCATGATATGGCCATTTCCTCTTAGCCCATTGGGTAAAGCAATATAGACAGAAGCTCCAAAGGGGGCCTTATGAGATAATCTGAGAGAAGCCTTGATTTCAACTTCCACCAAGTTGGAATTTATAATTTGTTTAAGGTAAATTATAGGTCCTTCAATGTAGCCATGCGCCTAACTTATGTTCAATGGCAAAAGACAGGTAGGTGGGTTGGCGGCCATGGCCCCACCCATGCCCTAAAAAAAGTCCACTCCAGCCCCCAAACAAATTACATTGCATTTTTAAGCCCAAACCCAAGCTAGCCCCCTAGAAACTTTTTTTTTTTAAAAAAAAAAAGAAGCAAAATCTATATGGTAATTCGGTCCCCCAAAAAATTATATAGAAAAGGAATATAATCCTTGAAATAAAAAAAGTTTATAGATTTTTTAACCCCAAAGCCAGAAGCCCTTAGGCTAGCCACCATTTGAAAATTAAAAAAAAATATGGGACGGCCCTACTCCTTGAAAAATAAAATTATATAGAATAACCTTTCAAAACATGGCATGACACGTTTTTACACTTTTTTCGCCTACTAAATAATAAGCTTCATGTTTTTTTTTAAGTTAATAACTTTTGCTTAACTCGTGTATAAACTTCTGTCAACTTATAGGAGATTAATTTATACATGTAAAGACAGAAAATTGAACTAAGTGATCCAATATCATAGAAGAACAGTATGTCATGGGTTTATAGTGCATACTGAGATGCATAGGTACAAAGAATTTTAACAAATTTGTGATTATTCCAATTACTAGACAAAAGAAACAACATTGAAAGTATGGCAACAAAAGGCTTTATATCACATTGAAGTGATTTTCTTTCTCTTACACAGTACATCAAGCACCACAAACATGACTGGCTTTACCAACATGTGAATTGATAAACACCAGATCAATAGTACAAACAAAAAAGCAAGAAAATGTAATAATCAAATAGCTCTTGGAGGTTTCTCTAACAATGCAGAAAGATAGACCTCATCCTTTGATTTAGGAGCAATAGCCCACTTGTGCTTCTTGTACCTGAACTGCAGGAACATGTACATGTAGTCATCCAGATCTTTTCTATTACAGAAGAATCTGTCAATCCATAGCAACCCTCCCGGCCGTAAAATCCGATCCCAATCGAACAGGATAAAATCCATCAGCAGAAGGTCAATCCAGCCATCCATAAACCCAGTTGTGTGAATCAAATCCATTGTGTTGTCAAAGAATGGAAGCCGTTGATTCAATGTCACAT
The DNA here is from genome assembly GCF_965113065.1 of Corylus avellana. Classification (NCBI taxonomy): domain Eukaryota; kingdom Viridiplantae; phylum Streptophyta; class Magnoliopsida; order Fagales; family Betulaceae; genus Corylus; species Corylus avellana. Next base: position 4,659,195 of record NC_142490.1, on the reverse strand, counting down.
GCAGAGGGATTAAGCCTCTAAGTGCAACAATCTCATTGAAAGGAGCCCCAAGGTTTAAAGCAGTTGAGACAATTGTAACATTATGTTCTCTCATCCTTGCAGCAAAGCTCCCTGTACCAAAACCAAAATCCAGACCTATCCTTATCTCCCCAGGCTTGATTGCCAAAACATCATTTATCAGAAAATCTACAGGAAGTGAGCTATTAGTCACCCATTTTAGCTTTTCCTTTTCCATTTCAAAACACCCGGCACACTTCGAATAACCCCGCTTCGGGTTCTTGCTTGATAAACACGCAAAGTTCCTGCATTGGTAGTTGCTCCACCTTACATTTCTGTCATCTGGCAATCTCCATAGAGACTCATTGATTGAATACGGCTTCTGGTAAACTTTCGAGGCCCGTGTCAAGCACCGCCGTCGGGGCAAAGGATCGCAACCATTAACCATGAGCTTCTGAGCTAGGTTCCAGTCATCATCACAATAAGAACCAATGTCATAATCCATGTACTCTTCCAATTCTTTCTTAAATAAAACACATGCATGCCCAATTGTGTTGTATATCCTCTCTGTTCCATATATGTTAATCTTCCCAAGTCTATTCTCTTTTGGGGTTATGTACTTCTTAATCTCCTCAATGACAAAAGTATTAATCAAAGGCTCCTCCTTCACTGTGGAGTTCCTAAGCCCTTCAACCCTAGGTAGACGAATCTGTCTAAGAGCAATGTGAGCATTATATAGAGGCCTAATCACCTCCAATTCCAAATACTTCTTATACTCCAATCTTGTGATATTATTTCTAAGCAAGACCTCTTTATTCTTCTCCATTTCTTGTACTTTCAATTCCAGCTTTTCTTGCAAACTTTCCATCTTATTCAGCACTTCCCCAATTCGATCTGACAAAGCTTTTATGTCAAAACCATCATAAACATCCTTCACCCCATAAAATTGGTTGCATATGGCTTCATTTCGCAAGAAAAATCCGGCTGAGTAGAACCTAATGAGACTCGAAATGCTTACAATTATCACAAGCCCTCCCAATACAATCTGAAGCCAACCCATTATTCTGCCTAGCCTACATTTGGGAAAGCATAGTCTCCCCATTTTCAAAGTGATTTTCTTCTCACCAAGTTCTAATTTTTTGCCTCTTTTTTGTTCAGATTTTCAACCTAATCAAAAGCCAATATTTAGTCATCATGAAAATAACTGAATTTAACAATCAAATACAAGAACAAAGAAAATGAAGCTGAATTTGGACCAAATTACTGAGGTTTAAATAAAAGCCAATATGCATAATCAAATTTCAGAACTTACCCAGATGATGATCTGCAGAAACAGGCATCAATTGAAGCTGAATCACTCTTTCTTTGCATCTTTAAGCTGTAAAGTTCACAAAGATCACATATTTTTTCTCACCAATACTTCACAAGCAGCTTCTTCTATCACTTAGAACTTCAAAAGCTGTCCAAACTTTCTCTCAACAAAGCTTCACATTCTCTGTTGTGTATGGGTGAAAAAAATAAAAATAAAAAATCTTTCTTTCACTAATAACTTCAAAAACACTCTAGAATTTGCTATGATGCAGATCTAAATCTAGCCTGGTCTGTTTCCCGTTGTGCTTTAGAACTGGAAAATCTTGAAAACCAAGCTTATGAATTTAATTAGATATACTACAATTTGTGGATTTTTAAGTAGTTTAATACAGATTGCTTCTTGATCAAAAGGCTATACAAATGCACGAATCTCGTGAAGACCAATTATATTTTATGGTAGTAAATTGAGAAATCCTATATAGTTCAATTTTATATATCATATAAGAGCGTTGACTGTGAGAGTTGAGTGCAATTTGGCTGTAAATGACGATCTGGGTCAGCTCGAATTGCTGCCACCATGAGACATCTTTGAGTTTCGACCGTTAGAGGAGTCTGGCCACCAAAAAAAAAAAAAGAAGGGTCCAATAATCTTCAATGATTATCTTGAAGAAATTTGCCTAACATATATATATATATTGCCCACCCTCCAGTCCCACACCATATCCACAGCTTGGAGTTATGCTTAGCGTTACTCCAACATGGTGGAGTATATATATATATTGCCCACCCTCTTCTTTTTCTTTTCAAAGTCAAGCTTTTATTTTATTTTATTTTATTTTCTCTAGCTTTTATTTTAAGTTTGAGAGAATGTGGCGACTCATGCAGCCAGTTTCTATGAGGTTGATAATCTTATCCTTGAAGGGGATGCTATTAACATTATCTTGGCTATTCAAAATCCAAGCCTGTTTATGGATTGGAACTTTGTTAATGTAGTAACGGATTTTAGACTTAATTTGCTTGCTTTTCCTGTTTGGAAAGCTGTAAAAATTCTAAGGTGTGCCAATTTTCGTGCACATTCTTTAGTTAGATAGACCGCTTCCCACCTTGTATTTGGAAGCATTCTCAATTGGTCTCACATTCTCACTTCCATTAGAATCAAGAATGGAAAAGACTCTTCTTTGTAATCTCTTTCCTCATTTGAATAAAAATAAATAAAAAATTGAGAGAATGTTAGAATATATATTTTTAATATTAGGTTAATACTAGAATATTTACCATTTGAGGTTAATTGTAATAAGGAAAAAACTTTCTTCCAAACTGGGTCGGAGGAATTTCCTTCAACCTAGTCTATAAAAGTTGAAGAAAATTCTTTCAACCTAGTTTGGAGGAAAATTTTCTCCTTGTAATAAAATCTTAGAGATTTGATTATCATATTATTCCCTCACTTACCACAGTTTCCCTATAAATATGAACATTTATATTGTAAACACAGTCAAGTTAATAATAGCAAAATGTATCCCTTGGGGCAATTCACAATGGTAGACGTAGGCTTCTAAGAGCATTCTCATTTGGTGTCCTATTTTGGAAAAATCCTTACTTTAATAAGCCAAAATGCCAAAATGCATGTTTTTTACTCTCCAACTGACTCCTTATTTTGCTGAAAAATTTGGGGAGCATGAACAGAGCTCCCCCTAATAGGGAGCACTATTCACTCTGTACAACTTAATAAAAATATCAAAAGTTCGGCATTTTGTCTCCTTGCAGGAATAAAGAGATCATTTTAAAAATAATATTAAAGTGATAGTAAATTCTTAGTTTGGAGAGAAAATTTAGAGAGTAGGATGAAAATGCTATAATCCTAACTACCCCAAAATTCCTTGGGTCGTCCTTTTTTTTTTTTTTTTTTTTTTCCCTTTTTTAATTGAATAAGGAAGGAATTTCATGAAATGATCTTTTTCACTCTTGATCCAAAAGGAAGAATGAGAGGACAATCTTAAAAACGAAAAAGGGGTGGGCTCCCCAACAATAGACCCAAAACAAACTAAAGACGAAAACAACAGAGAAATCCTAGTAACAAGTTGAGAATGAGTCAAATAAATGACTCGGCCCATCATCTTTAATTTCTCTTTGTTTTTGCTTTTCCTCTCTATATTTTATATTTCCCATAAATATTTTTCAAAGGGGTTTTGCTTTATCTACAAAGAGCCTTTATTCAGTTTCTTAATGAAGCTCTTAAGTTTATTCAAGGTGTCAATTGTGTTTACTATTAAAAAAAAAGGTAAAAAAGTAATAATAATAATAATAATAATAATAATAATAGTAAAAGCATTAACTCAAATTACTATCTCAAAGATTTGAAGATAAGAAGCATCCTAAGACGACACTTTAAAGTACTCGAAGAGGTAAGGGGCCCAAGGGCTCCCTCGTTCCTCCCCTTCTTTCTATTTATTTTGCAGTCAAAAGCGAAAACAAAAACTACTTCGGCTTTTTTGGCACGATGTCGTTTACTTCTTGTTTCTCCTTCACGTTCCCTTTCACATTTGCTTGTAGAGTAACTTATTTTTCATACTCATTTATAAATATTTATTTAATATTAATTAATTAATGTGTTGTGCTTCTTTTTTTTTTTTTTTAGTGGTTAGCATAAAATGATCACGACTAGAAGCAAAAATTTTCAGACTGGATATAGCAATTGGTACTTGAATTTTGATGATTAAAATATTAATTAAATAATTAAATCTATTATTATTTTTTAATTTTAACTACTAATTATTCTAAAAATGTAATTAAACCGATAAAAAAAACATAAATTCAATCATTTAAATAATATTTTAACACTATAAATGTTTTGTGTCGGTATTATCGGATGCAAGTGATTCCCTTAATGTAAAGATCAATTTGGCAAATCCAGTAGAAAAAAAGAAGCAAAATTGCAGTTAAATTACTAAAGACGTCGGTCCATATTGCACATTTGTTTGTTTTGTTTTTTCCCAATTCACCTTTTTTCTTGTACCAAATGGGAAAATAGGCATAGCCTTCCAATACCAAACAGGTTGAAAACTTTCGTTTTCTCAATGTGTGTCTGCAAAGAAAGCAGAAAGGACCCCACGGTTTTCTTATTCTGACCTATATTTGTAAGATAAGTGTGCCCTTTAAGCACACATTTATTACCAAAATCATGTTTTTGACGGTAGGTTAGTATTAATTTACCCCTGCAATCATAATTAATAGCATAGAGTCCTAATATAGCATGACAGCATTGCAAGTATAGGTATATTAAGTGTCATTCTATCATCTCCCGACATTCATCAGAAACTCCATCTCTTTTCGAGTTGGTCTGCCTCCAAAGTTTAAATGGGTCGTATTTCACTGCGAGTTTTGAAACATTCTCTTAAACTTTTTTTTATCAACGTGATACAAATTTTTGGTATAATTCACCTTTGAAAACCGGCTTCCAAAAGGAGAGTACTTAAGAACTTATATTTACACGGTTAAGATTGCACTTAAGTCATGTGAGGCGCCGACATCTATACTCTGCAGCCGACGTCCATAATAACCCACTATCGATACTGACCTGATGGTAGCCATTTATTTTTTATTTTTTCTTTTGATGACTTTACTCACCCATTAGCATTGAATGTCAAACAATTTAAGCATACAAGTAGATATACAAATTAAAATCGCTACCGTATTTTCTTTCAATCTTTCGGATTCATTATTTTCAATTTGAACTCATAACATTTATTCTTTTATAGTAAATTATTAGAGTGCATACAATGTCGAAACATCTCAATAATAAAAAAGTTACAAAGTGAAACTAAGATCTATCAATATCCAATCTACATCAATGGACCAAAAGACACAAAATCTAATAGGTTATGATCATAGAGGGTGACTCTACTAAATCACTAATCTATGAACACTTTTATTTTATTTTTTATGGGTATACAAGAATCTTCAAGCATATGGTAATAAGGTAGATAGATCCCACGAGAAATGATGGGGGATTGGAACATGAGAAGAAGTCCACTAAAATGTATTTTCTATGGGTATTGCTCATAGAAATTTTTTTGATGTAAAGTTTCTCTCTCAATACCTTTCTTTCTCTAAAAACTAGTGAGACATAACAACAATTTACTTCTCCTCTTGGCTTATATATTATCGAGAGAAAAACTTTGGTTTCTTTCTTACTATTCCCTCTCCCTCTCTAGTCTCTACATCCCTTTGGCACCCGCAAATTCAACCTCACACCCGTGAGAACTGAGCTCTCTCTTCAACGAGGTAATCTTTCTCTATCTCTCTCCCTCGTTCTTTTTTCAACAGTGTCTTGGGTACTTGTTTGGATGTGTTTCGTAGTAAAGTTATAGAATAGTTGTGAATCAATGCATAACATGAAAACCCATTTGCCCAGGCTTTGTTTCCCACGTGGGTTTTTGACGTTTCAAGCTCTGCCATGGAGGTTAGTGAATACTCAATCTCCCCTTCTCTTTACTTGACTTCAATACTGTTAATCTTTTGTGATGTCACTTTATGCATTGTTGCTGTTGTGTAGATATATAATGTGTTTGAATGAATATCAGTTAATTCTTTGTGGGATCATGAGAATGGTTGATACGAACTCTGGGTTTCTCAATGTTCGGTTTTGATGTTATCAGTTTAGCTGTAATTTGTTCAGAGTAACACGAAAGACTTGTTTAATTTGCTTTCATTTTTCTTCTTCTTTGAACTCTTTTGGTTATTTGGTTTGTTTTCAATTTTGACATGTTCAAATGTTTTTGATGTTGAAATATTGTTGTACAATGGATCTGGGTAGATATATATATTTTTTTTGTTCTGGGTTGGTGACCTCGAAATTCTCTGCTATTTATGTTTTCCTTTCTTCTTCTGATTAAGAATATTTTGCGCCTTGAGTTCATATATTTGGAATGTGGCCTTAACTGGGTGATCACTATATGTAGGTCAATTCCCAATACTATGTTTATAGATTAAGCATGTTGGCCTGGAGAGAGAGAGGGTGATTGTGTTGCTCATTCTGGACAGAATTGAGCTGTGGATTTTATTGGGTGCTCAGCAACTTGATCTTTTCTTGCAATATTGGTGGTTGTAGATTGAGAATTTCCTCTAATTGGCTGAAAAGAGAGACCGTTTTCTTCTATATTTTCATTTTTTATTTTTGTTAATTAAGAAAGCTTCTGGTCGTTCAATTGCCTTCCAGTTGGTTCTTGATGGTTTCCCTTCTTCTTGTTGGGTGTTTTCTATTTCTTACTATCTTAAGAATACAAAAGCTTCATTATGTTGGGTGCTTTGGTTGAAAGAAGTTTATCAAATATAACTATTAAAATATTAATTAAATGATTAAATTTGCTGGTTCCTATTAGCTTTAGGAATAAGTGTTGATTTAGTATGATATCAAAGCATAGAACTTGAGTTCGAAGCTTGATTGCATAGTGCACTCCCCATTTTCAGATATATTTGTGCTTCTTTTTCACTTTAATTATAGATGGGGAAACAAAATCTCTCTCTGCATGTTTGGCTTGGTAGATTTTCTTGTTTTGGAATTATTTCTTCACATACTAAAAATTTCCTTACTGCACCTCTTCCCACTGCCTCAAGGGATTGAAGTGAATCACAAGCATGATGTCCATACTTATCCGGAAAGGAAAGCAAATGCATGTTAATGAGAAATGATAATATGAAAGATACTTTGATAGTTTATTCAAATGATTAAGATATTTTGCATTGACATGAAAATGAATATTAGGCATTTTATGGTATATACATGTATTACCAAGGACACCTAGGTTGTTTTTCCTGAGTTCTCCCACTCATTTCCAAAGGTATTTTCCACAAATTCAGGGGCATTTTTGGGTACTCTTCGAGTGCTTTGGAAATAATCATTTGGGTAGTATGTCTCTCACAGCAATAGAGAGAAAAAAGAAAAAGGAAAGTAAGTATGTATTTTTGTTGGCTATGCCAATGAAAGATGAGACCCATCGTAGCTCAAAGTTTATATGGGCACCTCTAATATGAAGGTATATATGTTTTGACAAGTAGACATATTTCACCATTTGGACACCGCCTGTAATGTTTTGAAGACAGTAGAAAATAGAATTTGCAAAATTCGTTACCATTTTCCATGGTGTCATTTATAAATGACCTTTTATGAAGTTATTTTTATCCCTTGTTTCAGATTGTGAGGAAGATCATTCATCCCTTCCTTGGAAGCAACCTCACAGCTTCATCGGGGTTTCTTATAAGATGGGCTAGGTGAAGAGTTCAAATTCACCTGGTAAGCTGGTCCAAGGTTTGTTCTTCGATTTTTGAGAAGGGTTGGGGATTCAAAACTTGATGATGTTTAATCTTGCTCTTATAAGTAAATGGCTATGGCGTTATAGGCACGAGAGAGAGGCTTAGTCGAGAGTTGTGGTGGATTCAAAATTTGGAAGTTCGTGGGGGTGGGTGGTGTTCTAATGAGCGTTTTGAATTGTATGGGGTAGGGTTATGGAGGAATATCAAGAGGGGTTGGGAGATGTTTTCTAGCGATACTAGATTTGAGGTGGGAGATGGTTCTAAGATTAGATTCTAACATGACTTGTGGTGTGGGAATAAGGCCCATTAAGGAAGCTTTTCGGGATTTATATAGTATTGCTTGCATGAAGGATGCTTCCATAGCGGTTTATTTGAAGCTTTCTAGTGGCTCCCATCAATAGAAAGTAAACTTTATTAGAGCAGCTCATGATTGGGAGATGGATATCTTTACTTCGTTATTCAATTTTTGTACTCCCTGAGGGTAAGCCGGGGAAGTGAAGACAAGCTTTGCTAGTCCCCTCCTAAAGAGGGTTGTTCGATTTTAGATCCTTCTACAATGTCCTTGTTCGTAAGGATGACACTCCCTTCCCTTGGAAGAGTATTTGGAGGAAAAAGGCTCATTTGAGAGTGGCTTTCAATGCTTGGTCAGCTGCACTAACGAAGATCCTTACCATGGATAACCTTAGAAAGCAACATGTCATTATAGTCGATTGATGTTGTATGTGCAAGAGGGACAGGGAGTCTGTGGATCATCTTCCTCTTCATTGTGAAGGTTCTTGTGCCTTATGGGATGCTATCTTCAATTGTTTTTGGATGTCTTCGATTATGTCTAGATGAGTAGTAGACTTGCTTGCTTGTTAGAGGGGGTTATTTGGTAGCACTCAAGAGTGCAGCTGTGTGAAAATGGTGCCTTCATGCATTTTGTGTTGTCTTTGAAGGGAAAGAAATAATAGAAGTTTTGAGGACAGTGGTGGAGTTTAAATATTTTTTCTTTAATACTCTTTACCTTTGGACAGCTGCATTTGTCTTTCCTAAAGTATTTAGTTTTCATGATTTTCTTATTCTTTTTTCTCATTCTAGCTAGGTGTTTCTCTTGTATACTTCCTGTGTACCTGGGTTGTTCTTTTCACTTTTTAATGATATTTCTATTACTTGGAAAAAAATTGAATTCTTGAGCCCACTAGATAACCATTGGGACATTGTGCTTCCCATTTCAATTCTATTACGCATCTATGTTGTATTTTTGCTTGTTTTCTGGTTTCAAACTATTGGTTTGTAGTCCGTCCAAGTTATATTATACATCTGCAGCATATGTATTTGAGCACATCATTCATGTTCCAATTTTCTCTCTTAGAAGTCCCAACTGTTAGTTTTTGATTCACCAGTCTCATCTTTCTTTGTTTTATGTTCAGCAGATGGAGTCAGTTGATCTGGATCATGATGGTATTGAAGAAACATCTGATAAGCAGTTATTTTCTCCAAGCTCTCCGGATAGAACTGATATATTTGGAGATCCACAGGTGAATACACGAGTTGGTGATGATTACCAAGCAGAAATTCCTTCCATGATGACAGAATTTAAGCGTCTTCAGCTTCTAATGAACCCTGCTGATTCAGGAGCTGTGGTTGATGTTTCCCAGTCCTTTTTAATGGGTTTACCTATCCCAATCACATGGGTCCAGGAAGTGGATGACATTGAAAATGAAACACAGGGATTTCGTAATAATCATGATGAGGCAGTTAACCCAAATGGGCCAGTTGAATTGAGAAACAGAGCAAAGTTACTTATTAAGTTGAAGAGGAAAGGTTCAGCAATCAATCTTGAACCCTTGGCTGTTGGGTTGGACCACGAAAAGGAATCAAGAACTGAAAATGTTGGAAATATTGTGGCAGGGAAAACAAGCTTAGCTGGACAGCATAAAAGCAAAAGATATTGTCCAGTTCCAGGTTCTAAATGTGACCCCTGGAATGATGCTGAAGTGAAGAGTTTCATCCTTGGTTTATATATATTCGGGAAGAATTTTGTTTCAATCAAGAGGTTTCTAGAGAACAAAGAGTTGGGGGAAATACTGTCATTCTACTATGGGGAATTTTATAGGTCTGATGACTACCGTAGATGGTCAGACTCCAGGAAGGTCAGAAGTAGGAAATGTATAACAGGACGGAAAATATTTACAGGATGGAGGCTACAAGAGTTGATATCTCGTTTGCTTCCCAATGTCCCAGAGGAATTTCAAATTACTTTGCTGGAGGTACTTCAAGTTCTCTTCTATGTTTGTGATAGATATTTTGTTTCAATTATAAGTGTTAGAAGAGTTATTTTTGTCAATGACATTCAATGTTAAAATGTTTATTAATTTGTTATAAAAATGGAAATCAGAACTTTTTTTTTCTTTTTTTTCCCATTTTGCAATGAGCTTAAAAGGCATCATTCTATGTGAAATATATGCAAAAATAACCAGCTTTATTTCCATTTTTAGTGCTAAATGTGCTTCATATCATCTCGTAGTCCTATATAGTTTCAGTTAATGCACTAGATTTACCTATTGGTTTTGTGTGTTAACTCTTCTGCAACTGGATATAAAAAAAGCACTACCGTGTTTTGACAATAGAGTGGATAACTTAGTGCAGGACTTTTGTCATGGAAATTTGTTTCTCACCTGTTCAATAACTTTTTATGCATTAAAAGCAAAGCAAAATAAATAAGAATGCAAAACTGTAGACAACTAGAAAAGTTCTAAAATAAACAAGATAAATGCAATTATAGATGAATATATAATGATTATCAAAGAGTTAAATAACTTTACATCCTTTGTCCAAAAATTGTCTTACATTACAGAAGTTCTTTTTGTTATAATTAATTATGGAAGTTGTCTAAGAAAGTTTGGGTCATCGTTTTTGGGGATCCAGGTTGCAGATTTACCACAAAAAGGGGTCTCACGATTAGATTGCCAGTTCAAAAGAGGTCTAGATTAGGATAATAGTAACTTTCAAGTCAAATCGTATACCAGAATAAGAATATATAAATAAGCAGAATTGAAATATGAAGTATGAGATTGGAAAGGAGGGATTACGTAAGCCTTGGCACATAAATAACTTCTAGCTATGGGAGGACTAACGAGATGGCTGATCAAGTGTAATTTTTAACTGCAGTTCCATCTAAACAGGCCTTCGTTTTTTTTTTTTTTTGGTTGTTGGGCTTGTTAATTGTAATTGAGGGAATCTGACTTTGATGAGATAGCATTGTTTATGTACAAGGATAAATGCCGTTTGGAGTCCTATATTGCTGAACTTAGGAAAGGAATCCATGACATGATGAGATAGAGATGCATTTGGAACCTCATCATATGTATCAGACATTAATTTCATCTTATCAATCTATGGTTGGTTTCTGAAATGGCGATTCACCTTTTCCTAACCTGATGGTTCCTAGAAAATAAAAGCTTTTCCAAAATGTGTAATTAGGAATCCTCTTGGGTAGCCATAATATGCTGTTTAGCTCAGCTTCTACAAATATTAGGTGGCTATAACTCATTGTATTCGTATATGAGATTACTGTGTTTAGACCTTGTCGTGTGTGGCTATATACTTCTCATTTCTTTGACAGAGAACTATTATTTCCTTAATCCTCATTTTTTGCTTGTGATCTGTAGGGATCCAAGTCATTTGCAGAGGGAAGAACTTCACTAGAAGAATATGTCTCCTCTTTGAAGTCGACTGTTGGCATTCTCATTCTTGTGGAAGCTGTTGGCATTGGTAAGGGTAAGGATGATCTCACGGGACTTGCCATGGAGCCTGGAAAGATGAATCAAACATTTCAAGTTTGTCCTAACCTACCAACTGGCAAAGCTTGCTCCTCTCTTACACCAAGTGAAATAATAAAGTTCTTGACCGGAGGCTTCCGGTTGAGCAAAGCCCGGTGTAATGATATTTTCTGGGAAGCTGTTTGGCCCCGTTTGCTCGCAAGAGGATGGCATTCCGAGCAACCTAAGAATCAGGGTTATGTGAGTTCTAAACATTGCCTGGTTTTTCTTATGCCTGGTGTCAAGAAGTTCTCAAGGAGGAAACTTGTGAAGGGAGACCACTACTTTGATTCTGTTAGAGATGTTTTGAGCAAAGTGGCATCTGAACCAAAACTTCTTGAGCTTGAAGCTGAAGGAGCTACACTCCAGAGCTGCAATGAGAATGGTTGGGTTCCAGAAGTGACATCAGACCCAGATGATCCATCCAATCATCAGCGCCATTGTTACCTTAAACCCCGAGTTTCTACTTGCAATCCAAATCTTATGAAGTTCACAGTTGTTGATACTAGTTCAGTCCGTGGAGGAAAATTTTCTAATGTGAGAGAACTGAGATATTTACCAGCTGAATCTACAATTGCTTCCAATCTCTCCAATCATTTGAAAGATGATGAAGGGAAATTCTTTAAGAATTCACTGGATGAGTATAAGGTATATGCTTCTGATATGCCAATGAATGTTGAAAAGAACACAAATAAACTCAACAACCACAGTACGGGTACATCTGATACAAGTGGTCCAAATGGTTTGAAGTTCACTGTTGTTGATACCAGTTTGCTCCATGGAGAAAAATCATCCAAGGTGAGAGAAACTAGATATTTGCCAGTTGAACTTAAAAGTACTTCCAAGCTTACTAGTCTTTTGAGAGAAACTGATGGGACCTCCTCCGAGGATTCACTGGATGGGAACGAGCTGGATGCCGCTGACATTTTGTTGAACAGTGAAAAGAATATTCTATCTGATAGTGATGACACAAACCAAAAGGAAATAATTAATAACTCAGATACTACTGCAAACAAAATCATGGAGGGCCACCAGGATGAGAAGGCCACTATGTCTGATGACAGGCAACTGAAGATGACTATAAAGCACCAGTTTAGTCGGAGAGTAAAATCTGTCCATTCAAATTATGTAGCTCCTGTCAGCAAAAGGCGAAAATTAACTGTTTGTGCTAAGGCAAAAAGAGAACGCATTGTTGAGGACTTCTCAGAAGGCTTGGAGTTGAAGGAAGCAAAACCTTTTTTGGCATTAAACTCACCAGATGCAGGCAAGAATGTGAGTTCTCAAGAGAAAGTGTCAATTATGTCTTCATCTAAAGGCAGTCCAGATAAGATGAGTGGGGGAGGCATTCTCAGTGGAAATTCTTCTGGCATGGACTTGTCCTATGGGGAAAATGAGAAACATCAATCCCCGCCATCACTTGACCTGAACCTACCTCAGGTTCCACTGAAGTATGAAGAAACAGGTGACATAATAGTGGACGTCAAAGACGACCAGGGCATAAATGCAGATGGTTCATGCTCTCCATCTAAGACAATGGAGCTGGTTCCTGACACATTGAGAACCTCTATAGATGCGGGCGCTGCCAAACAGCAGCCTAATATGAACCCCAGGAGACAAAGCACAAGAAACCGACCACCAACCGTCAGAGCATTGGAAGCTCTTGCAAATGGGTTCTTAAGTGTCCAAAAGAGGCACAGGAGCACGGAAGTTCAGACACGAGAAAATCCATTCTCTAGTCCTTCCCGCAAGGCCCGAAGCAGAATCAAAGTAACTTCAAATCGTGGTAGCACTAGTACTAAGGCTATAGAAATGGAGGAAAAAGAGGTGAATGAAGCCTGTAATGCTAACAAACCTCTTGATCCTAGTGAAAAAGATTGGCTCACTAGCTACTAGGATTTCAAAAGCAACCCGTCATCCTAAAGTTTTTGAGGACAATCTGGTGAGGTATGTTTTTCGTACTTTGACTTGAAAATGGTTCTTAATTGCTCTTGAACAGCCACTGGAGGTCCGGAGCAGCCACGGTATCTTTGGGGAGTCTCATCTACATTCCTATGAAACTAACCAGTCACTAATCATGGTGCACCAGATCACAGTGCAGACCACTCTTTAACCAAAAAGCTGAGGGTTTTCTTAGCAGTTTGCCATTTCAATGACAACAGTAGAGGAGGTTAATTTGCTACAAGACATTCGGCAGATGTGTTGCTGGTAGTATTTGCAATGCAAGCAAATGGTCAAAGTCTTAATGATAACTGGGGTGCTTTGGGAAGGCTGTTTGGATCTGATCAAGCTGCATATAAATAACACTTGGCAATGGCTGTTAATGGATATTTGCCAAAATAGGGAGCTCTAGAAGGCTATTTCAAGGAGCCATCTGCCGATCAAGTTTCTGTGTTTGCTCAGTTGAGCATGTTCCTGTGCTCAATGGAGTTGTGTTATGAAATTCATTCTTCTTGTGACATGTTAAGAAGTTGTAAGCAATTAAATTTTCTTTGTAATTTTATTGTTTTGACTGGACACATTCAGTCCCCTCTTATGCTTACTTGAAAAAAAAAATTTATTCAATGTATTCCTCTTTACTTCCTCATTTAGCAATGCTCTGTAGCATGAGCATACTGCTTTCAGTATGTTGATACAAAGTTGCATGTGTATGAAAAACTTTTGCCTAATCTAAAGAATTTATCCTTGGTCCCATTGATATGTTGCTTTTTAACCACTTAATTTCCCTACAGTAGTCCCCAGTCCACTAGCTCTCTAATCCAACTTCTTTCTTTTGCTTGCAAAGTATCATGGAGCTCTTCCCCTCTAGGCCTTTTGGAACACTTATCCTTTTCTTCTTTGAAATAAAAGAGTAATGCTGCATATTACACTCTCATTACACTGTTATCTCACTATACTAATGTTACAGTATTCATTAGTCTTTGATTTTTTTTTGGGCCCGAGGGAGGAAATTACATACTCCCCATCGAATTAGTAGACAACCGGCAATGTCCTTCAAACTTTTAAAATTTTCTTCTCCAAACTACCATAAAACTACAATGTACCCTTTTTGTCCAACAAAAAGAAAAAAAAAATGCTCCCAAAAAATTCTTAGAAAGACGAATACAATTATAAATCCAGAAGAAAAAAAAACAACCCATTGGCGGCGGGTCACCTTTTTTTTTTTTTCTTCTAAACTATTATTTTTTAAATAAAATAAAATTATAAGGGTATTTTTGTCATTTTAGGTAGAGAAGTTGTAGTACATTGCTTTTGACTTAAAAGGTTGGAGGAATATTGCAAACTACTAGCCTATTTTCATAGGTATACGAGGAGGTTTGTAACTTGTAATACGTAACATGAGTCAATAACAAATTAGGAGTTACGTGTGGAAAAGCATAAAGTTCATTCGGCTGTGGGCTTGAACACGCTTCATGGGCTGGAAAAGTTGAAGTCAAGAACCAATTATCTATTTTTTTTTTTATAATATATATATAGAGAGATATATATTAAAGTTGGGCCCTGCCCAGCTGCCTGGTTCGGACAGTGATTGCAGTTGGCCCACAAAGTTGTCATGCATTCTATCCTCTCCTCTGCTACTCAGCGCTGTCGCCTGTCAGCCACGTCTTGTGTTTTGGGTTTTGTCTCTTGTTTTCTTTCTTTGTCTTTACAGTTTATAATCCCCCGGCTAAGAAAAAAAAAAAAAGTAACAAGTGGGGGAATGATGTTTATTTGACTTAATTAGCAACCATTTATGATGTTTTCACATTCACTTGATTTGGGTCAGGTACCCATGCCTCCTTTGGCCTCAAAACCTTTTAGGGTGTACGTATCAAATTATAATAAACCATCTTTGATCCCCACACACCAAAAAAAAAAAAAAAAATTCGGGATTAGTAATAAGAAAAACGCGTATTAGAAAGGCGGCTTGTTATTAAGGAGAATTGAGTATATTTTTTATAAGGTTCTTGCGCTTTATTTTATAGAAAAGCTTTGAACTAAAAGTTACCTTTTGATTATTCGACGAAGAAGAAGCGTGAAGAAGTATTTTTGGAGGGAAATTATTTTTGACTGTCTTGATAACTAAATAGAGTTTTTCTCTAACCTTGTCTATAAAAATGTTATTTATCCATTTGCATGTAGAATATTTATGCATTTTTAATAGTAAGGACAAAGTTAAAAGAAAATTAATTAAAGAAACACGTATTCTCACGTGTTATTTAAAATTACATGCAAATGAATACATGTCATTTTTATTGACATGTAAGGCGACGTAATTTCACATAATTTTAAAATTTACAATTTTTTTTTTTCATTTAAATTGCAGGAAATCATAATTATGGGAATAGTGGATCATTTATAGCTCAAAATCGCCACGTTTGCTTTAACTAGTGAGTTTCTTTAAACACTGCTGGCTTTAAACGTCCTAATTCAGTGGGGTTTTTTTTTTCAATAAAATAAATAATAGTTTTAGCGGCATTTTCTCTCCTTCTCTCTCTCTCTTTTTTTCTAAAAAATAATAATAATAATAATAATAAAAAGCACCGCTAATTTAAAATAATGGTGTCGGTCCTTTTAAAAAAGAAAATGATTTTAACGGCATTTTTTGCGACCACTACTAAAAAGGAAGTTAGTAAAAAAAAAAAAAAAAATTTTACTAAACATAAACACAAAAACAAAAAAAAAAGAAAAAGAAAAAAGAAAACTGTGATTGGCTTTATCCGAAATACGATTCACAATTTCGTGAACATTTCCGGAATCTAGAGAGATTTGTTTTGGATGTCTATCCACGTCAATAATGTCAAAAACGCTTTCAACTTTTTCCTTGATAACAAATATTTCAACATTTCGAGGAAGTTTCAAAGAGGAGAAAAGGTTTTCTCACCTATGCTTGTTAATCAAATGATTGACAATTTTGGCATTGGCTCCATCAAGCAACTTCAATCGGGGCCCCATTTGTCTCACTAATGACAATAAAAACAGCTTATGATTCACGGATCATAACAACATGCACTAAGTTGTTATATGATTATCATAAACAGTCACATCATCTCAATTGTGGCAATTTACTAAATAGCATTATTCTTCTTATCCTTGTGGAAGTTTGTATTGTTTTCCATTTGAGACAGAGTTGCACTGCTAATTGTATCATATCACAACGAATAATGTTATTTAGTAGACTGCTATACGATTACTATACAACTTGATGATGCGACAATTAAAAGATCAACACTTGCGAAAATAAATAGCATTACTCTTCTTACCCTCGTGGAAGTCTGTATTGTTTTCCATTTTAGACAAAGTTGCACTACTAATTGTATCGTATCACAATAAGTAATGTTATTTAGATCATATTTGAGATTGTGTTTGAAAAATAGAGTTTTTAAGTAAAAAAATATTTTTTTGGCAAAAGCTTTATTTTTAAGCTTTTGTCAAAAAAAGGGTTTTGGCCATTTTTTTTTAGTTTTTTAGACCCTTAAAAGCGTTTTCAATTTCTTCAAAACAAATTTTTTAAGTATTAAACGCACTTTTAAATTCCTCAAACGCAGATCCAAACATGCTCTAAGTAGACTGTCATACAACTTGATGATGTAGCAATAAAAATCAGGAATAGATCAGTCCCAATTGTATGAATAGCATTGTTATTTTTTATTTTTTCTAATTATCTTGCTCTTGTTTGAATGGAAAATATTGTTTAGTATGAGATTTATGCTATGGGAGACTAGTTTTGGTTAAACCATTATTTGTTGCATGCTTTTTCCTTTTTAAAGGACACCCATTTCCTTAGTCATCCCCTTGTGAGACAATGGAATCTGGGGATCTCTTTTGAAAGCAACTTTCTGACTGATCTCTTGCAATAAGGATGGTGCCATAAAGCAAATAACTTTTTTACATGTGGAAAGAAGAGACCATACAAAAGCCCTCACCAACTTTCTAGGAGGTGTGTCAAGATGCTCTAAATAAAGTATATTTATTTTTTCCTCCCTTATGTAGACCTTTTGGGATGGTGGGATGGTGATACATGTGGAACAAGATCACTCTCATTGAGTAGTCTTGTCACATTTGGATCATAAATTACAAATGTAAAAAGGAAATAATTGCATCACTTCTTGCATGTTCAACCCATAGGCCTATAATTATTGACATGACTTGCAAATTCAATATGAAATTAACAAGTTATGGTTAACGGGTCTCACATGTTTAATTACATTAGTCAAGTTAGAGTTGACATAACTTGAACATAAAACGCTCATTTAGGGTTGTCAATTTTTTATATGAACTTAAAAATAGTAGATTAGGGTTTACAAGTTTAATCAATTTAATTAAATAGGTTGAATTATAATTGACCTATAATTTTATATATATAAATATATCTCGACATAATTTAAACCCCGACACGAATAAGAAATGCTCTGAAAATTTTATGTGCATGTGGTCTGATATTAATATGCTCAAGACTTGTCAGGTTCACTGCTTTACATATATATTTCCTATCTTAATTATTTCCTCTATTTCTGTAGCCCCTTTATAGGATCCAGCTCATTCGTGGTGAATAGCTCTTTTTGCTTTTTCGGCGAAAAGATATCATTTTTGCTTTTTTTCAAAAAAAAAATAGAGTTGAAACTTTTACTTGATGTTACATGTTCCTTTATAGTGAATCTAAAGTGTTGAGAGAGAGAAATATATATATATATTTTCTTCTTTGTATGTCTTTTTTTACTTTTATTTTCCGAAAAGAACAAAAGAATAGGGTTTACAAAAACTCACCAACCGTTCACTTTAAAAGTCCCTTTGATGGGCAGCTCTTCTGAGCATCCCCTTTGAAATTAAATCACTATAGGCAATACTAAATTACCTCTTAATTGGAAAGGTAATCATCATCATCATCATTGCCATGCACAAGAAAGACAAACTTCCGCTCTACTCACAAATCCAAGGTAATTAAAAATTCTAATGACTTTTTTTTTTAAAAAAAAAATTAATACATTAAAAATGAACATGAAGCCAAAATGCAAAGAGAAGTGCGGAATTCTTTTTAGGGTTGGCAAAATAGGTTGGCAAGTTGGGTTTGAATCGACCCACTTGACTCGCCAATTCGACAAGTGTAAACTTGAACACGAACCCGTTTAGCTAAACGGGCATAACCCTTAAATCCGGACCTAACCCACGAGTGTCCTAACATGACGTAATTGACCTGCGACTTGTTTAACCCGTTTTACTTAACACAACACGATATGTTGACTTGTTTCAACTTGAACACGACCCGTTTCAACATGTATTTATTATATTAAAAAATATATATGATTTTATAAACGGATCAACTCTAATCTTATAGCCTGATGTCAGATTTGCAAGTTGTGTCAAAAATTTACAACCCTAATTATGATGCCAAAAAAACAAATGTCTTATTAATTTATAGAAGGTACATATCAAACAATGGCTGTCATTTGTGTCCTTAAGCAACTGTTTTGGATGACGTATCATATAGACAAACCATAATTTTTTAAGGTCATTTTTTGTTGTTCCCTTCCTTTCAAAATTCCCAAAAAAGAAAGTAATCAGTTCATATATTCCTCTCTAAGCAACAAAACTACAGAAGCAGTCGTCTCACTATAGATATCTTGACTAAAACCCTACAGCTTAGCCCATGTTTGATAAAAATTCTAGTTTCTGTCCCCTCCTTGTTTCCCATCGGTTATCTTATTTTCACTTTAATATACTTGTTTGTACGAAGATAGCGTATATATGTAGGGACAATAACGTGGGTCAGAGAGATTTCCAAATATATATATATATATATATATATATATATATATATATATATATTGAGATGAATCGGTGCAAGTGGACTATATATTTTTTATTATTACTTTTTTTCACTTATACCAAACATTTTTTTGGTAGTAATGGCAAAGCTTACTCGGACATTTAATTTACAACCTTTTTTTTTTAATAACTTTTGACATGTATTAACATATGATTGGTACGACTAAAAATTGTGGTCGAATCGAAAGCATTTTCGGTTGATCAGGAAATCCTTCTTTAATTTTCGTAAAATAATTTTTCATTTTTAAATTAAATCGTAAACTATTTTTCGAGTTTGAACTTCTCCATCGGAGTTTACTAGACATCCACTTGAAGTTGTCAGTTGTTTTCCTTAGTCACTCATTTGTTGTACGAGCCAAACGCTGAAAACACTATCCAATGAAACAAACGGAGCTTTAAAGGAAAATCAATTCCGAAATTATGTTTAACAAAACATTTGGCAAGGTGGCACATCAAAGCCCACTTTTTTTCTTTTGAAAATTTTGTTTGGAAACATTTTCATTGAACTCAAATTTTCTCAAAAACTTAGAAATGAGACATGAAGAAAAGACACTTTTTTGGTAACTGATGAAGAGATGACAGAGTAGAGAGAAAAAAGCGATGTAGAAAATAATTTAATGGACAAATTTGTCAACACGTCCTATAAAACTAGGTAGCAATAGCACATCACAGTCACTATTTCTGATTAATTGACTGGAAATTATTAATAGGATTTAATTAATTAAATAAATCACTTCTTATTGCGTGAATCATCTGTGGATAGATACTAATTAATTTAAAATGTATTATTATCTTTGAATAATTAAATAAATTGAGAGATAGATTGATAGAGACCCCGTGAATTTTGAGCCGTACGATGAGAAATAAAGAAGTGTAATAGACCGATCAACTTTGATTTGATTTGTTATGCAAATCAGTGGTGGTTTTGTTAGATCCATGTGGTCTGAAAAAACGATGTACTGGTGTTTGTTGTTTTGTGGTTGTTAAAATGATGTTTAATTCAAAGTTAAGAAACCCAATGCTTAAGATAGAAATAAAATAAGATCGATCTTGTAGAGTTATAGGGACTAACGCCAACATCAACAGGTTTTTATGGCATGTTTGGATGGACGTGTTTGAGGGGCTTAAAAATACATTTAACACTTGGAAAGTTTATTTTGAAGAAAAAAGTACATATTTGATAAAAAAAAAAAATTAAAAATGGCAAAAGTGTACTTTTGGCAAAAACTTAAAAATGAAGTTTTCGCTAAAAAGCTTTTTTTTTTTTTTACTTAAAAACTCTATTTTTCAAATACAATCTCAAACATGATTTAAGTACAAGACATTTAAAACAAAGGGTAATTTGGTCTTTTAAGGGATTTCATTAGGGTTTAACGGCAAAAATTGACGAAAAGAGTAAATTGCATCAAATTGAAAGTTCAGGAAGGGTGAAATTGAGAGTTTTTTTAAAATTGAAGAGCCTTTTCAAAATACGTGGTAGTTCATGAGTCATTTGTGAAATTTCCTCTTAAGAAATAATATTTAAATAGAATAGTAAGAGTGAATAAGTTAAAATAAAGAGCTGGACGTAAATGCTTTGAAAAAGCTAATAGTTAAAATAGAAACAACTGTGAGTTTTTAGGTAAAATAGAGAGCAAATTTGTTGAGTGTGATGTAAATTTAATAGCCCAAATTATGTATGTGAAGGAAGTAGAAACATTAAGGTTATCTAATTGTGCATTAGATATATATTAGAATAAAGTTGAACAAGATTTTGATCTATATTATTATATATGAAAGATTAATGACCTCTACTTTATAAAATATGGTATTCAGTTGATTGAGCTATCCATTAAATCATATGTGTTATTCATGACCATAAGAGGCCATCATAGGAACAAATTAACTATGAATTTTGACATCAAATTAAAAGCCTATATTGGATACAATTTTTTGCCTATTGAGTGGTGATTTTTAGCACACCGGCGTGCTTGAACAGTAAGCACACCGGTGTTAAAATATTATTAAAATAATATTTAAACAGTAAAAAAAAATTAAAAAAAAATAATATTTTAACACCGGCGTGCTTACTGTTCAAGCACACCGATATACTAAAAATCACTATTTAATAGGCAATAATTGGCAAAAATTGTCTCCAAAATAGGCTTTTATCTAGTGCTTGTATTGCAAACTAAATCGCCTGGCAAGTAGTTTCTGGTCAGGAAACTTAAACACAAATCTTTAAATGTAATTATAATATTTTACTATAGATTGGAGTTTTGTGTTAATTACCAAACAAAAAACAGCAACAGCCAAAAAGCTAAAATCCTGTTCAAAATTAAGAATGAAACTTCAAGCTAATAATAAATTGTAGCGACATACTTTACAAAGTGATATATAACATGACGACAAAGTGTTAATCAATAGCATACATGTCACTTTTGTAGTTTTTATTTTGTTTCGAATAGACAACTTGCATACTTTTATTTTTCTAAATATTCATCTAAAAGCCCAGACCTACTCATTTAAAGACAGTAATTCGGCTATGATAACATAATTAAGCTCCCACTTAATTTGGGAATCTAAAATAATTTGTTTTACTCCTTTTAATTAAGGTCGGCAATTTTTTATACGACCAGTAACCAAATACGAATCTAATATAAAACTAGTAGATTAGGGTTGAGGGTCTGACATGTTTAATTAAATAGGTTATGTTATGAGTAATTTATATAGTTATATAGTCTGATTATATATAAGTTACGTACGTGTGACATTTAAGGCGGACAATTTTTGATACAATCAACGAATCTGACATTAACCTAACACGAAATTAATAGACTATGGTTGAGGAGTCTATTATCCATATATATAATTAAATAAGTTAAATTAAAATTGACCTATATAATTTTATATTAAACACAACTCAAATCCAACACAGGAGCATGAATTCTTACTACCAACTATGTATACCCTCTTTGTCTCTCTCTTAAACACACGTAATACTAAAACTTGATAATAAAAGCAAAAAAACAAATAATAATAAAGGAAGTAAAATTTCATCTTATATATATAATCAAGTAACAAAGAAGAATGAGAAATCAAGGGTGATGTGGACAACTTATATAGCCCAAAAGAAAAGAGAGAGTCCAAGATTTCAAGCTCAGCTAATTTTCTGTGTTCATACCAACAAACACTCCACATGATTGCAGCTGCTAACATGTAGCCACGCAAAAGTCCCATCACCATGCAAGTACGTACACTCTGTGTGTGTACCATTTGCAAACAGACAGGACAGAAAGAAAGAGGGGGGAAGGTGTCAAGAAACATTCAATTTCAATACGGCCTTGCATGGACCATTTGCAAACAGTTCCATCCATGATAATTTGGACATGAGCATTACTGATCGATGAGTTTCCTTTTTCTTATTTCTTTTTTCTTTTTCAAGCTTTTTAGGGTACTTAGAGCTTAGAAAGCTCTGAAAGCAACAGTGTATATACAAGATTAGAAGACGACAACATGAAGCATACACGTTGCATTTGTAAAATATATCTTCTTCTATGTTAGGTAGCAAGCAGCAGCATGTTTCAGAACAAATTGTCAGATGATCACTACCTAATTAATTTGTTTATCATATTTTAACTCATTTAAAACATTTTTCAAACATATATATAGATTGGATATTAATCATGAAGTAAACCCCCTATTAAGGAATTCATAGAGGTAGGCATCTAATAGTACAGGCTATTAGGCTGAGCCAATCAATCTTATTATTTGTTATGTCTATCTCATTTTCAGCTAATGCATATCTTTCTCATTTTTATTTTTGTTATTTAGCTCTAGAGTACGATTGATTTATCATATTTGTTATTAGTTGTTACTGTGTATAACAATGATGAATAATATTAAATCAAAAAGAGAGAGAACAAGAGAGAGAAGAGACACAAATTTACGTGGTTTAACAATGTGCTTACGTCCACAGAGAGACGACTATATTTTTACTATTAATGATTCAGAGTTACATCACAACATATATATATATATATAGGAAAAACCCTGAACCCTAATTGTATTGATGTATGTTGAAAATCTCCAAGATATCGCGACGGTCACGGAGCAGGAACTTAGCCTTCTACTAGTGTTAATATGAACCACTAGTTTCAACAATATTCATGTCACAACACTTTATTTTTTATTTTTTAAATAATTAGTCAATATTACGAGCCACTTAAAATTTGTGATAAATAAAGGTCGGTTTGAGTTTGCAATTTCAAAAATTACGATTTAAAAATGTAATTTTTAAAAACATAATTAAGTGTTTGACAAAATTGCGGTTTGACCTTTAAAATCGCAGTTTAGCCTTTAAAGATTGTGCGTTTTCAATCGTAGGCCTGTGGTATGAAAACACAAATTTTTTACTTTTTCAAATCACAGTTTCAAACAATTTAATTTTTATAATTTAGTTTTAAATCATACATTTTATTTATAAAATCACAATATCAAACGCACTCTCGACCGTAAAACTATAATTATTATTCTAACCCTACTTATAAAATTTTGGTAATCATTGTCTCATTGATAAAGAGGCATACCATCATCCCTAAAAGCAACAGCGACAAAGACCAAAAGGCCCCTTGATTTCACTCAAATGTCGACAACATTCCTACACAGTCTGACCGCTTGGAAAATACGAAGCTAGTGCACGTGAATAGCAGAATTTTTGTATTATTGTCGGGTCCTTTTCGAGAAGGATTCGATCAGTGCCCGCCCGTGACAGAGAAGGCTATTTTGGTCAATCAAGGGTTCAGGGCGGCTGAGAATGCACAGTGGCAGTTTCGGTGTTTTAGTTTAGAATAAGTGGTATTTTTGGAACATAGGTGCTTCTATAAAAAATATCGCCAGATAGGACAAAATTGCCACCAGAAGGTCTCGGTCGGCCATAGATTACTAAAATAAATCCTATCGTGGGGACACAAAATAATAATATGCCGAAATGACCCCTGAGGTTATAAAACATAAGTAATCGTCAAAAAAACACTGTTAATCATACCCTTAATAATAATTTTTTTTTAAAAAATATATATATAGAATTTATACAAGCACTTCCAGATCGGAAATTTTAGTCATTTACTGTTCGAATTGGAGGAATATCAGGCTTACAAACAAATTTTACATAAAATTTTTATAAACTGATGTGGCACAACATGATTTAATATAAGATAATTTCAAATTTTGAAAAATCTAATCGTGTTATGCCACATCAATTTGTAAAAAAATTTTCTGTAAAATTTGTTTGTAAACCTAACACTCCCCATTACAATTTAATTTAAATTCAATAGTGATTAATTATAAACTTAATGAAAATTTTAAAAGTCACATCATTTTTTGAATGACATAAGAAAGACGTAAAAGTAACTTTTAGCATTACTCAGTTTTAAAAAGTATATACGAGAGAATTCTGATGAAACCCGCTTGTTCAAACAAGTGGATAAGTCGCCCAAAAACGCGTTCAAAATAGGTGGGTTTTACACCTTAGTTTTGTCTTTTTCATTTCAATTTTAAAATCTCAAAATTTTCAATTCCATGATTTTATGACCTTCGTTTTGGATCAGTTTCAATCCAAAACCTCTACCATAAGATACAATAAAATAAAAAGAAAACAAAATTTACCCTCTAATATATAGTAGCATCACCCAACCACGACCATAGCTAGCTAGGTGGTGCCTAGCCATGACGCCCAGCCATGGTCAGCTTGGGTTGGGCTGTATCTATCCAACTAGGGCCCTACCTAACCTTGCCTCCGTGGCTAGGGAGGGCAGCAACCCAACAACATGCCTGATTGCGTCAATAATTTCTCTCTTTTTTTTTTCCTTCGTATTTTTTATAAATTTAATATATTAATTATTAGAGTTGAGGAATTTATCATTGACTTATACGAGGTCCACATAAATCTATAAATTTAATAGTTGATTTATATAATGATATGATAAAAATATTAACTCCAATTATTTCTCTTCTTTCTTTTTTTTCTGTTTCAATTTTTCTTTTATCCTAGTGGCCTAATTTCATTTTTAATTCATGTCATTTATTTGACAAAAAAGTAAAGGGAAGTTTTTAAATTAGAATTCTCTCATCTTTTTAAATATTTAAAATGCTCTCTCTCTCTCTCTCTCTCTCTCTCTATATATATATATATATATTTAAAGTAGTGTCATATATCATATAATTATCTTACAATTTGGAGGTAACAGTCCCAATTAATCTTCTTTTTTTTTTTTTTTTAACAAGAATTGATTTAATTTAATGGTTAATTGAGTCTTCCACCTCAACATCATGAAACAAAAAATGTAAGTTCTAACATTACTTGTAAATTTATACGAACTTAAATAAGTAGTGCCGAGTTCATTAATAAATGAGTAAAATTTATGTGAGTGAAAGTTCAAATTATTATTCATGAATATTAGTCTTCACAACAATAGTCATTTCTCATTCAAATATGAGTTTTATATGCCCAAAGATCATGTGCTTCTAAAACAAACAATGTTATTTTTTCTTTAGGATGGACATTTGAGCCAACATCTACCAAACGTGATTTGTAGTCAATAATATTGTTTTTGGGATGGACAAATGTATAATTCCAAATGAAAGGAAGTCAAAATTAAGAAATTTATATGACCTAATTAATTAATTAATTAATTAATTCTAAGTCAGTATGACCCATATACATTACATCATGATAAGAACTACAAAAGAAGATCATAAAGACCATAAAAGACCAATGGAGCACTAGTATTGAGGAATCTTTTCAAGGGAAAAAAAAAAAAAAACAGTGATTGAGGCAATGAGGGGAAAATTAATGGCATTTAACCAAACAAGATTTGGTCAACTGATCAAAGTTAATTGAGATTTTAAGCTTATTTGAGTTTAATTAAACTAACTAAACAAGATTTGTTTCAAAGCTTTTTTTTAAAGAGTAATGCTAAAAACTTTATTTCCGTCTTACAAATATCTCACAACACGACTACGATATTTATGAGATAAAAATATAGTTTTTAGTTAACTAGTATTATACGATTGTTATATACTGGGATATGACGTGATAGTGAAAATCAGCTTTAAAGCTTGTAAAAAAATTCAAATGACTAATTTTTACTATCACGTCAATTCCAATTAAATATTTTTACTTTTGAATTACTCCTTTTCAAAAGACACACTCAAAAAAAAAAAAAAAAAAAAAAGATAAAAAAGAAAATCTTTTTCAAAACAAAAAGGTCCCCCTATGTGCTCTGACGTCCAGTTACTATTTCTGTGATTAGCTTAGCATGTAACTTAAGCAAGAAGATCGTAGAATGGCATTCCTGTAAAAACCGAACATTGTTAGGGGCATAGATATGTCGCCACATCCAACAGTGTCTTAATAAAAGCATATTATATATTCAATTATCCATACAAGGCCAAAGAAGACCAGGTTCTTGTGTTCTTCTCGTGGCAGCAAGAACTCTCTTCTCTCCACCAGAAATGAAGGAGAATTTCCTGGTTTTTGTCTTCCTATAGCTGCAACAAATCCCCCCTCTTTTCTGTTTTTTTATATTTTGTTTTATCATTTTGTATAAACAAATCTTCCTATATTGCAGCAAGAACAATAAAAGAGAGAAAGAAACAAGAGAGGTCGGAAAGGAGAGAAAGACAAGAGACAAAAAGTTTCAATAATAGCAGCTCTTTTTTATCTTTTTCTTCCTTCAATGTCAAATATCACAGGCGGTGATGGTGGGAGCTTCTCTTCAGGCAATACTGGTGGAGAAGAAGTTCACCAACAACGACAAGAGCTGCTGAATCACTTCAACAACAGCAGCAATGGTTCCACCACTAAACAGCAGCAGCCTCCTCCTGTCAAGAAGAAAAGAAACCAGCCAGGAACACCAGGTCATTTTCATCTATTTCATATATGCAGTATTTATTTATTTATTTTTCTTTTTTATATCAGCTGGGAAAAATAGAAATTTACTAGCTTCCTGGCTCTAACATGCTTAGTCAAGAATAATAGTGCCTTTGATTTTAATTTTAAAACATTTTTTTAGTAATTTGATCCAAAAGGTCAAATGGGTTTTTGAGATTTCAAAATTTTAATGAGTTTTTGGCTTGCTACATGCTAACATGGCATGTGCTTGAAATTTCATGCCCATGCCCATATGTTTCTGAATAAAAGGACCAGAAGAAAGGCTGTGGATCAGAAAGATTCCAGTCTGTTCAAGGTAGCCATGAAGTAGCTAGGTTTAATTTCAGACTTTTTTTTTTTTTTCTTAGTTTTACAAAAATGGTGAATTATTGATGTCTAAGTAGTTGAAGGGGGTTCAATTATTGGCTTGGGATTACAATCATTGTAGTAAACTGTTTACCTGCCTGCCTTGGCCTCCCTCCTCCTTTTTCTTTTTTCTTGTTTTTAACTGTTTGAGGTAAGAATTGCATATATCCTTCCTATGGAAGAACATGTGTTGTCTCTCTCTCTCTCTCTCTCTCACTCTCACACACACATATCTATGATTCACTTATTTTAATTTTTCTTTTTCTTTTTTGATTTGCATAAGCTTGATGCATGCCACCGCCCACCGGCCAAAAAGTTTAAAGACTAGTCTTATTTGAACTCAAAAAGTCTTAAGAATTCAATTGAGAAATTAAGCATGGAGAAATAATCACCTCCAAAATCATACTATGAACCAAATTTAAAAGCATGAAGCCGGCTAGCTACCAAGAATTCAAAAACCATTTCTTCAAATATATATATATATATATATATATATATATGCACATCAACTTTGCCATTGCTTTACTTATATTGGTTCCATTTTTTCTTCTATATTTTCAACCCTTCTCCAATTAATTCCTTGAACTTTAAACCACGCCCCAGGAAAATAAGTTATACGACTGTGAGATAACTGGGATAAAGTGGTAATAAAAATCAATTTTTAGATTTGTTTTTTTTATAAGCACTCGTTGATTCAAACATTAATTTTCACTTAGATAACTGGGATAAAGTGGTAATAAAAATCAATCTTTAGATTTGTTTTTTTTATAAGCACTCGCTGATTCAAAGATTAATTTTCACTGCAAAATCATTATATACGAAGAATACGAATTAATTTATCCATTTATATAAAATCTATGTGCATGCAGACCCAGCTGCTGAAGTCATTGCTCTATCACCAACCACCCTCATGGCTACAAACCGATTTGTATGCGAAATCTGCAAAAAGGGATTCCAAAGGGACCAAAACCTGCAACTCCATCGACGAGGCCATAATCTGCCATGGAAGCTTAAGCAAAGAACAAGCACAGAAATCAGGAAGCGGGTCTATGTTTGCCCCGAACCGTCATGCGTCCATCACAACCCGGCTCGCGCATTAGGCGATCTTACGGGCATTAAGAAGCATTTTTGCAGAAAACATGGGGAGAAGAAATGGAAATGTGAGAAATGCTCCAAGAAGTACGCGGTCCAATCCGATTGGAAAGCTCATTTGAAGACCTGTGGCACAAGAGAATACAAGTGCGACTGTGGCACCATCTTCTCCAGGTTGAAAATTTATTCAAACTATTTCTTTATAAAATGAGTAATGCTATTCGGTAGACTGTTATACGACTGTCAGATAATTTGATGACGTGAACTAACAGTCGTATAATAGTCTGCTAAATAGCATTATCCTTATAAAATTGCTTGTGCTTCTCCGGGTTGAAAATTTACTCCAACTATTCCTTTATAAAATGAATTATGGTATTCAGTAAATAACTATACAACTGTCATATAATTTGATAACGTGGACTGATAGTTGCATAACAGTCTGCTGAATAGCATTATCGTTATAAAATTGCTTGTGCATGAACAACTTGAACCTCCAAGAGATCTTTCATTAACTGGGTCGTTTTGCAGATTGTCCTGTGAATATAGTTTTTGTTTCTTATGATGAGAGACTTTTTCGTGTAGAAAGTGCTTGCTAGCTTTACTTAAAGTCTTAGTTTGACCAAACAACTTAATAAAGCTGTCTAATAAGCTGAGGTCCTAATCATTCGTTTATTTAATTGTCATAGGGTTATCATATACAATAAACTTGATACCTTAAAATAATAGTATTAAGTTACCTCTTAGAGCAGTACTCCTCAACAGCTTCTTTTAAATTTATTTAGATTTAGAAAATCAAGCTACTTTTTGTTTTTGTATTTAAATACACTCTACAAATAGAATAAGAGTCCTCTCAATTTCACATGATTTACAGTTAGCGTATCTAACGATGTAAATGATTTCATATAATTTAAAGTTTTAAAAGACGTGCTAACATTGACTTCACATACATCGTTAGATGCACCAACTTTAAATAAGCATCATAAAATGGATAGTCAATTAAAATAGAGAGAACCTTATTCCTTACAATAGTTTTATATATGTCATTTAAATATGAAAAATGTTAAGGGTCAATAAATTCTTTATATTTGATCCATATTTTCCTGCAAATTAAATAGATCAACCATTAGATTTGTGAGGTCTATCCACAAATTTACTGGTTGATTTGTAAGATGAGATTGGTCAAATATATGAAAAATATTGAATCAATGCTAGAGGAAAGAGAGAGTTTTTTTTTTTTTTTTTTTTAATAAAATCTCTCTCTCTCTTAATTAAAGTACTACTAAAACTGATATGCAGGAGAGATAGCTTCATTACTCACAGAGCCTTCTGCGATGCCCTATCTGATGAAAACAACAAAGCAAAGCAAGGATTATTGTCAACCATGGGCGCAAGCTTACAAGGCCAAGCTGTCTCCGACCTCATCTCCTCAATACCCATCAACAACAACAATCCAAGATCATCAAGTGGGTTAACATCAGGATTCGACCAAACTGATCATCATCATCAACATCATCATCATGATGCTAAAGCCCCACTATCATTGCCCCCAAAACCCTTGAACAATATGACTGCAGGAAATCTCTTCGGCAACAATCCAAGAAGCCTCTCTTCTCCCTCCCCTCATTCCCTCCAACCCGGCATGAATTCTTCATCCATTTTCGAAGGAAATGGACACCTATTCCCCGGCTCCGCCCTCATGTCTGCCACAGCTTTGTTGCAGAAGGCGGCTCAAATGGGCGCAACCGCAAGTGCTAGCGGCATGAACTGTCAATTGATGCAGAACAACTTTGTAATTACAAGCATGGCGCCGCCATCATTCGGTGCAATGCAGCCGCCCCAAATGAATGACCAATCCTTTGCAAACCAGTTCATCGACCAAAAAGGCGGCCAACACGAAATTTTGCCGCAGTTTCTGAATACGAACGGGGTGCTCGATAACTTGGGACTTAGCAATATGGCAATGTTGAACGGTCTACTTGATCAGAACAATGCACTGCTGAAGAACATGAAGCATGACAGTAGCATTAACGGTAATGTTAACGTATTGCATGGTGGGAATTCAAATGGAACAACGGTAAGTAGGGATATGACGACTCTGGATTTCTTGGGGCTGGGCGGAGGAGCATTGAGGAGTGGGAATTCTTATGAAAAACAGCAACAAAAGCAAAAAGATCAAATGGGGTTTGAAGGAATTGGGCAAAGAATTCAGGGGTTGAGTCACTTTCAGCAACAAGCATTAATGGAAAAATCCATATGGAAGGTTTGAGATTTGAGAGTACAACATTGTTTTTTCTCCAATCTCTTCAAACACCGGTCCACTTCCCAGAAAAATACTTAATTCCTAGTCCTTGATGTAATGAATTTTTCCCCTCTATATTTTCTTACCTTTATATTTTTTGTCCCAACTGACAATATTAGTCGTGAAAGATTAATTAAAAGTGCCTTGCTAAAGAGTACTGGGGCATATTGAATTGAACCTTAGACGTGTTAAATATTTCTGAATGTTACTCATACAAAAAAAAAAAGGAAAAAAAAAAATCAACACTGAGAAAGCTTTAGAATACAGAGGAGAAGAGCAAGGAAATAAACCAAAAAACTGGTGAGAGGTTGCCCATTTAGCAGCAAAGTGACTTTAAAAGCTTTCCCAAGAAGGAAAATGAGAAAGCTGGATTGAAGTGTCTCCAACAATAGACTCTATCTTCCATTAATGAGTGCTATCAGGAATGTTGATTGCTTGAAAAGCCATGA
Source organism: Corylus avellana (assembly GCF_965113065.1). Taxonomy (NCBI): domain Eukaryota; kingdom Viridiplantae; phylum Streptophyta; class Magnoliopsida; order Fagales; family Betulaceae; genus Corylus; species Corylus avellana. The sequence continues at coordinate 4,627,854 of NC_142490.1, read as the reverse complement.
GAGAGTCTCCCTCCAGAAAAGAGGCAAAAGAGAAATACTTTTGGCCGAACTGATAGCAATGGATTCACTTTCAAGAACTCTGTCGAGGCATGTGTTTAAGGCACTTGGTTATCAATGTTTATGCATTTTTTGGTACGACTTGACCGGCGATGGATTGCTTGCGAAATAACAAAAGCGTCAAAGGGTCCCGGCCTGGGCCAGAGACTCTCCGATGCTTAAGTTAGCACTTTTATGAGGAGTCAAAATATAGTATGAGCTCAGATCTTTTGAGAATGATTTAATCCATCAATTTACCTCCTTGCATTGCGTCCTTTTATTAGGTTTTATGTAACTGCTATTTGTCGTTACACGTACATTTCACGTTCCTCTTGTAGTTGATAGATCATGGGTTGTCCACATTCAGATAATGGTTGAGAAATAATGAAAGATGGTTTGAATTATTGTAAAATTTTATTGTGGCGGTAGCTAATTATCTTTATGTGGCTGCTTGAATAGGACCCATAGTAGATTTTATCCCCCAACAATCACTAATCACAACTGAAGCCACAAAAATTATTTCTAATTGTCACATCAAAGTTTGCTTTAAGCTAAGCAGCCTTCCAGAAGAGGAGACCAGACTTCAAGATTTGAGATGGAAGCTTCCCAAGCATGCACTTGGTTTTTGAAGGTGAGATTAATTTGATTACCGAAAAACCAGATTAAATCCATCACAATAATAGCAAATAATAGGAAGAGCCAAACTTTAGCCTTGCAAATGCAAATGATCCAAGATTGGAGAGAGAGTTCAGGGGGAGGCACGTGCAAAGCGCGTGCTTGATATCAATGAAAATAAATAAATAAAGCGCGATTGTTGGGTGGAGTGAAACGCTGTCGTCCTAGAGTGCTAAACGAAAAACAATGAGAACCACCAAAACTAGATAAGCATTATCACGGAGTGAAAACCAAGATATCCTCCACCCATCGTTGAAATCATTTGCACCACCAATCAAATTCAATCACCTTTCAAAATTCTTCTCACGCACTACCCTCTATTTCCAAAGAATGACTAAAACAGCCCAAATTGTGCAACATGGCACGCTACTATTGGTCAGAATACAGAATCTATTGAAATGTGGGAATGTGCAATACCTTGAGGATCATGTCCCACCTACATAACGAGCAATGCCCACAACAAAATAGAAGCAAGACATGGCAATATTGCAAAACTACTACTACCATCACCATGCATGCAAAAAATGTACATTTTCACCGGATTTTTATGACACAATCCTCCGGCGACCCAAAAGGGAGTGTTGAAGAGGTGAAAACCCGACCGGGACGGTCTCCGGCGGAACAATTTGCACCTCTAGAAACGACATTTAGGCGGCGGCTATTAGTTGGTGTTGGGTCAGCTTCTCTAGTAGCTGTTGGTGCAAATTTTGGTGGGTTAACAAGTTTTCTTCTTGGGGTATCGCCGGAAAGTGGGAGGAACCTTAAGCTGGATTTGATTTATCCTATTGGAGGGTACAGTCGTTGCGTTGAGACAAATGAAGGATTTGGTTAGTAAGTTCATATATATATGTTATAATGTTGTCAAGAGATGTTTCTTTGATTTTGTATTTGCTTTGCAAAAAACAGAATTTATATACCCAGCAAAATGGGTTGGAGATCAAACACTGTTATATCGAGCAGTGGAAAAAACAGAATCTGAACGAGCACTTGATCCACCTCCCATAAACACGGCCAATTCCAACAACCGGCGACGGAGTATCAATGAACCAGTTGTTGCATTTGGTCCGCCCGGAACTCGCGGCGAGCTCAATGTTAGCGTCATTGTGTCGACGGTTCCTCCAGACTTCTCGTGAGTACTCTAATTTTTTGTTAATTTAGCATTGAAATATCCCAAACTCTCATTCTACTGGACTGACGTGAAAATGCCTTGATATTTATAGAATTGAAGCATTTGGAGGAGCAAAAGAAGTGGGAGAAGCAGTGGTTCGGAGCATCACAGGATCGAGCAGACGCCCCGATGTTAAAGGGTCATTGATAGAATCAACTCTAAGAGAGGATCCTGTACAGAATGTCAAATACTATGAGCTGGAATTCAGAGTTGAGAGCCCCTCGTTCCGCAGGCATAATCTTGCCGTTTGTTGCTCTCGTGGCGGCCGGCTTTTCACTCTAAATGCTCAGGCACCAGAATCAGCATGGCTGGAGGTGAAATCAGACTTCCAGAAAATTGCTCATTCATTTACTCTGACCTCCTGATAAGAAGGAGAAATACAAGGAAAGCACTGCAGTTTCTTTTTCTTTTTCTTTTCTTTTTATCTTTTCTTTTTGGATGAATAAAGCAGTAAAGTTTCTTCTTTGAAACACATGATTTAACGAGAAAGTCGACTTTTTTTCATTTTCTACTACGTACAACAATGGCAGCATCATTGAGGCACCATGACTGAAATCAAAGAGATCAGCTTGTAAGCATGAGAGTAGAAAATTACATACAACACATCTATAATTGTGATTAGCTCTTTAAACACTGGACTTCTATACCTAAACTACAATTACTGTACATAAATTCAAGCGCAAGTTATCTGTCTTCTTCTCTTAACCATCTTGTCCAAGTTCTCAGAAACCATTGCAGTCAAATTGGGATCTTCAAATCCAAGCTCTGCACCAAGTCTGCCATTGAAAGACGAAGAAATAGTTCGTCAGCATTTACGAAAAAGATGGAAGCAAAGATATAACAAAATTAAAGTTTGATTTACTTACTTTGGATCAAGGACCAATTTCTGGACTTCTTTAATAGCTGAACTTGCAGCATAAAGTGATATTTTTCCTACCTGTGTAAGAACCCAATACAAAAGAAATGAGAATTTTCACCAAAATAAAGAGAACAATAATTGTTTAAGAGAAAAGAAAAAAGGAATTAAAAAGTTTGAAGGTAATATAAAAAATAAGGACAGAGATGAAAAAGGAAGGAACTGAATACTTCTAGGGAAAATTTCCTTTGTCTGACCTCCAACACCTGAAGTTTTGCGTCGTGGTCATTGGGAAGACAGCGGATTTCTTCGGCCAATCTTACAGCCTCTCCCAGACTTTCAGGAGATACAAAATCAAGACCCAGCTGAACAGTGGACTGGAAATTTTACATGGAAAGCAACATCAACATAATGGTACAAACCAAGTTTCTACTGGACATCTGAAATATTAACATCAGTGAATCTATTTGCTATTAATCCCATCTAAAAATTCAAAAAAGTTCCATAAATGTTAACAAATACTGAAAGGGCATTTCTCAGAAACCATCTATTGCAAATGCTGAGAAAGTGATCAAAAGGGATGTGGATTTGTTTATATATATGTAAATAGAAACATAGGAAAACTACACTTACCCCCCTCAACTATCGCTCAATTTGCAATGTTTTCCAAAAATTTACAATGTACACTAATCTACCAAACCCTTTCACTTAACCCTCCCCTCAATTGGTTTTTTGTTATAAATGACAAAAAATAGCGCAACCCAAAGTGACAATAATACCATTCAAATATAATAATAATAATAATAAAATCTCCAAACCCATGGCTAATGAAGTTCTTTTTTTTTTTTTTTTTTCAATCCAATGGCATAGTTGTACTTTCATACATCTTAGTGGGGTTATAACGGTCTGTGCTTGACAAAATAGGTCAAGTGAAATGCATGTGAGCCCTCTGTTAGGATTTAACAAAAAATCCTAACGGATAGGGGCAAATGAATGGGCTTAGCAAATTGGTAGGGTACATTGCAAATTTTGAAAGTTTGGAGACATCGCAAACTGAGTGGTAGTTTAAGGAGGTAGTGAAGTTTTTCTAAAGAAAATAATAAAACATAATTTCTACTTTATTCCAGACACATGCTCTAACAAATGAAAGATCAAAGACAATTCAGTCTCTCATCGAGAATCCAAATTAATACTCCAATCATGAATAGAACGATACAACATTATTTCTTTCAAACTCAGTACTTCAAGTTAAAACATGCAATACTGGATTCATTTAAAAACATCAGTTATCCTATTCTGAAGGTAATCAACCATAGTGAACTCACCTGAAGATTTCTCGCTTGGAAAGGGCACCCAGCAGGGACAAATACAGCCTGCCCCAAATGCTGTTCAAACAACCATGGCTCAACTCCTGAGGAAGAGTGCTCTTTAGATTTTTAAACAAGCATTCAGAAACGTCCAAGATAGTACACATGATTTAACATCATCAACACACACACATCACTAGGATACAAAGATTAAAATAAGTTAGTATGGCAACTCTAAAGATTGAACTCTCCACTAGTCTGAAGTGACTTTGAGCATTGCTTGATGGGGCAGCTATTACATAGAGAAAAGGGTCCTACTAGCAAAGAACAAACTTTATTTTAAACGAAAAATTGATGTTCTGCAAAGTTTTTGATCCACAGGTGTCTGCCTTTTGTAAAAACATTGTTTTGTACAATTTGAACAAAACTCATTCTAAGCGATTGCCTTTTCCGTAATTTTGTCCAGATCATTACATTTCAGGATCACTGCAATACTTCAGTCAGGAATCACATATTAAATATCTCAGCACATTAGATGAACATGAAAACCAGTATTAAACTGGATTTTCTCTTTTCAAGAAAAAACCTTAAGAGGAATACAGTTAATAGTAGGGAAAATTCCTAAAATTAATACAGTAAATGGAAGTCTTAAAAAGTGCAACACCTGTTTCAAACATACTGCTCAAGTCAAAAGGTCAAATTTCTATCTCCTTCAAAGCTTGATTAACAATTAAAAAAAATATATATATTTGTTACTTGTCCTTACCAAATTCTTCCTTTAACTTCCTTTTATGATGCTCATTCAGGAAAAATGTTTCATCATAAAGAGGCCTTTTCACCTGAGATTCAAAAAGTTCGATAAGGAGCACGCAATAAGCCAATTACATTTTAAGAAAAAGAGTATATTTTGTAAGATTATAAGATCAGAACTTACATTATGGTTTAATACACAATCAGGCTTCCCAAATTCCCTCCAATGAATTCTCAAATATTCAGTCAACTTTGGAACATCCTGCCTGCGAAACACATCCCAAAGAACTCCAGGATGAGTCTTTTCACAGACATCTTCACCATCTCTGTTGGATTGTTCACAATTGACATTATTCTCTTCAACGTCAATAGTTTCAAGCCCTTGATCCACCATCGACTCATTTTCATTTGCGTCCAGTTTTGCCCCACATACATTCTGCACACCTTGACCATCAAGTGATATATCAGATGACTTCCCCTCATCCAAACCTACTTGTGGATCCTGCAGTGAATCTTTCACCTCATATTCCTTAAAGGATTTTTGTATCTTTTGAATCTCCATCTTCTGCCAACCCTTTCGCTTCACATTACATGTATGCACCAATAGGTATACCTGACGATAGAGCTGGGGATGTCAATTCATTTTGACTTATCACTTTGTTGGTTAGTTTACATCAGATGACACAATAGAGGATAAGAATCACATAAAAGCTCATGACATTAGACTCCAGGTACACATGGTTTCAGGGATTTCAATCCATATAGCTTTATCTAATAGATTATGACACATTTTTTAACGAATTAAAGCTAATTAAATTCAAATAACCATAACAATCTGGTCCTGGAGTTACCAGGTGATTGTTTATAAAACTTGGAAAACTGAGTAATGATATTATGTTCAAATCAAAGAGTCTGGTCTCCAAAGAACATAAACAATATAAGTTTATAACTAATGTATAATAGGGCAGTTATGGTTATATACAAATTGCAAACCATGAAATAAGAAATTATAACTTGAGATGCATACATGATTAAGCAAAGCAATATGAGTTTTTCTCATTTGTTAACTCTTAATATTTTAAGAACAAAAGTATACAAAAAATACAGCTATAAATATAATCAATCAAACCTCATATAAGACAAAGTGGTTTGATATGAAGTAGTAGTTTTAAACAGCCAACATAACCAACTATAGGTCAATGAGAAAGGGGAAGAAGTAATAACTTACCATGTCACGCACATTGAAATGGAGATTGGTCACTGAATCGCCTCTACCAAGTTCTTCATAGGTCCCATAAGAAATAAAAATTTTAGGTCCTACATCATTCTGCAAGGAGTAATGAGGCAACTTCGCAGCAACATTTAGAAGACCCCACTTTGAGTGGATATACTCAAGTAAGGGCAGTTTACTAATAAATTCGGGTCTCTGGTACAATAAGAACTCTTCAGATGCACTAGGGGAAGGCCAATCCTTCAACTTTAACATTTCTGGCCAGCCATCTTCATGGATTCGTCCCTCAGAGTATCCTTTTATGAACTGACCAAGTTCAATGTCAACCTGCCATCATATCATGGCATCAATTAATTGACATTATCAAACAATTAAAAATTTATCCAATATAAAATTAATTTGAGTACAATCAACAGAGACATGAGAGAAAACAGAAAAGCCGAGAACAGAGCTGTTAGAGCCTACCTCAGACCAGTCTAAGCAATCTATGGCCTTCACTAATCTGTTCTCATCTTTCATTTTCTCATCTGTTGTCTCCCTTATCCCTCTCCATAAAACCACTGGATCCCAGCTTGAAGTGGATGAGCTATCAAACACCTGTTTGACAATAACAGGTTCACCCCTTGCCCAGTGCTTTCTAAAATTTCCAACCCCATCAGATTTGATACCTTCAGATGTTGGGCTGTACAAGAAATTATCATCACTGTCCTCTCTATGAGCATATTGGCAGAGTCTGGGATCGTCCAACCCAATCTTTTGTGGGCTGCCAGGATTATAGATCCTACAGCCACTAACCATTTCCTCCACGTTTTTTACCAGCTTTGCAACCCAATTCATCTTAAAAATGCGGCTTAAATTTAGTGATGAATTACCACAGCCACCATACTCCTTTGGGGGACATGGAATACTGCCATCACTATTGGCTTGCCAACCAGGAAACTTATCTGGTAATATTAGTTTTAGTTTGGATACTTTCACTTGCTCTGACACAGTTGCTTTCTCTTGACTTTTCCCATCAATCTCATTATCTACCGATTCTACTTTAACACCACTTGGAGATGCTTCCCGAAGATCTTGACAGCAACTAAGGCACAGATCATATGAGCAAGTTGTACAATGCCGATGATAATCTATAATGGGTATCCTACAGAAATTGCTGCAAGAAAACCATCAGATTGAACTACGGTCTTTTAAAACAAGAACATACAGGTATGTGACACTTCTCCACCTATAAATAAACCACAGCAAGTAGAGGAGACACACATCAAACAAACTGATCAGAAAAAATCTTGTTCCTTTACCAGTGAAGATAAATCACAAAAAATCAGATGCAATGAAATCAAGTTGTACACTAAGTAAATACTTTTGAGACTTTGATTAGTTATAAACCAGGAAATATTAATCCAAATAGTTCGTAAGTATTCTTAAGGTACCAGCACATCTGCTCATCTGCATTCAGTTTTGCCCTGGCAAGACCTATATCGCTTCCTGAAGTATATATGTACATAAAAATTGGTCAAGTAATGTATAAAGGATATAAACCAACGAAAATTTAATGCCACTAGGGGCATCAAAGGCATCTTACCATGCAATCTTTTTTCTAGTTCTACTTCAGAGGCCTGCTCATGATGGATTTGCTTAACTACAGGAAGCACCGAAGATAATAGGCAATGGAGATATTTCAACTTGTCTAGCACAGGTATCTCACGTATCCTTACCTGAAACTCAAAAAACACAAGAGTGATGAGATCAGAGAATCACACCCAGCGAATCTTGGTGTGCATATTTCACAAGATTACTGAAACTTAATGGTGTAATAAAATACCTTTATCGAATTATCTGAACGTAAGCACACTTTGCAATTACAAGTGCCACGACATGCAGGACAAATTCTCTGAATTTCTTCTAATGCAATATCCGAGTACCTAAGATATTCAAGCATAAATAGCAAGTAGTAAAATTTGAAACAAGAATACTAACTAACATCTAAAGTGGTCAAATCCTAACCATGTGGAGATACAGTTTTCGCAATATCCTCTCTTGTCACATCTGAGGCACCAAATAACTATGTCTCTATCATTCCTTCGGCACTGGTGGCAAGTTTGCCCACCGGCATCTTCAGAGGAATTCAGGCTCCCATCAGAGTATTCCTGGAAAAAAATTGTAAAACATAGTGTCAGATTACGCAGGTGGTAAAGAAAGGCTACCCAACTAATGCTAAAGGATTAAAGTACAAGTGGTAAAGAAAGGGTTTCTAACTAACACTAAAGGATTAAAATACTAAGTGGTAAAGAAAGGATTTCTAACTAACACTAACACAGGCAACGTTTGAATGTTCTTTAGGAATAAGAACGGGTATTACTAGGAGTACAGTAGGCTGGAATGGAATGACCATTCCTATTCTTTCGTTTGGTGACAACTCATGAATGACCAAATTTTTAATTGGAATCGAATCATATTTTGCCCAAATTTCCTAAAATGCCATAGCTCTAAATAGTCTCAATGTCAAGGGGGTGGTCCGCCACTACAACCAAAAGCTCCAAGGGTGGTCGCACCACCCCAAAGCTCCTCAGGGTGGATGCCGAGGGGCTCCAGGGTTGGCGCGAGCACCCCCGGTGCTTCTGGTTGGGGGGGGTCGACCACCCATGAAGATATTTTTTTTTCAACAAAAAAAAAATATCAGGGCTTTTCCATTCCTGGGGGAATAGCCATTCATATCCTTTTAGGGAGGAATAGTTATTCCTCAAAATGAGAAATATTTCTAGGAGTAATAGAGAAATCAAACAACATAATAGCTATTCCATTCCTAGACTTATTCATGCCTACCAAAGGTGACCTGAGTGATGGACACACTCAAAATCTCCTGGAACAAAATCAAATATTAGAATTGGATATTTACTTCATCATTCTTACAGATAAGGCTCTACTTTGACAATAGTGGGATTAAAGATTTTAACCAAACATCTATAATGTATCTCTCACATCATGTGGCTTAAATGGTATGTTTCAGTCTTGTCCCTACTATTTACCAAAGTGATGATGAACAAATAAGCAACAAGGGAGCTCATAGGGTCATCTGGCTAGAAAGACAGTAAAACAGCTGGACCCAAGGTTTTTTGTTCCTTAAATAGCACTAATCAGGGTGCTAACAGCTGTAATGCCATTATTGAGCAGAACTCATCAAGTTTGAGAGAGTGTAAACAATTAACAAATAATTATTAAAAAAAGGGTCTGAGGATATCACCCATACCATTAAAAAGATTTGTAATTCTACCCCAGAGATGAGCATCTTATTCTCATACTTGCAAGGGCAGCTAAAAGCATGAGATACAATTTAACATAGATGGTGTCATATATGTTAACTACTGCGGAATATATCTATTAGTATAAAAGAAACTTCCTCAGCCACACTTATAACAGTGCATTTACTCCATCCTTCCAGGCTGTCTTCTTGTTCTTCTTATCAATTTATCAGAAAAGGAAGAACAACTTCTCAAATACACAGGAATTATCAAAAGGTCCTCCTAGAAAGTTCCAATCTAAAATTTAACAGATCAAAAGAGTGAACTAATATTAAGAATATTAGTTAATGGTTTCTATTCAACTCGGGGGAACAAATATATATTTTATCCTAAGAAATGCAGCCACATGTTTTGCAACTCAACTCACCGTTGTGGCATCATTAGCATCAAAGCTCCTTTGTGATCTGTTTTTGGATGACTCCATGGCAGAAGCAGTCGGTGTCTTATAAGACCTCCAGTTTTCTTCAAATTGTCCAGCATCTCTTTGTAAATTTTCATTTGTCCTTGGAGGATTACGGACAGGCAAACTCCTCATCGGGGGCGTCTCAGGCGAATAGCGAAACTGATTTTTTGATACCTTCTCAAACTGATTTTTTGATACCTTCTCAAACAACTTTTTCCCTGAGACTGGAGGATAATCCTCAACTTTTGTGTTCACAAGTGGTTCATCAAAATCATCACTCTTACTCTCCAAGTAAATATCACTATCGCCTATTGACTTCCTCTTGGCTTTCTTTAAATTAGCTCTCATTGCAGAATTCGCTGCCCTCTTCTTTGCCTGGATGTAATGCTTCTCACATACCGTTTTATCTGGCATGGACATGGCAGTGCATCTCCACTGTTTCCCATCTGATCTCTTGCAACGCAAATCATCTGGAATTCCGACATTATCCTCACCATTCCCAGAGGTTGAGCGTGGATGATCCATCACCTTATGGTAAACACCAACTGCGATATAACACTCAGAATACCACACTAACAAGAGCAACCTGCAAATAACCATCTAACAATTACCACGCATATCATAACAAATGGTATAATGCAATCAAACAATGCTGAACATGCAAAATAAACCAAACGTGGGAAACCAACAAGCAATGGCCAACTGTCAAGGAACACAAGCCCACATGCACAGATGAAGAAAGAAGGCATCCAAAACCCACCACAAAACAATGAGATACAACAAAATTGTTATATATGCAGCAAGATGGTTCGACCAGCAAACATACCAAGCTGGAATCAGTGCAAGGAAACACATATAGCTCAATTGAGGTTTCTAACAATCCAAAAATCCCTAAACATAATGCATGAAACAAATCAATTAAGCAGCATAAATAGTTTAAAAATTAAATAAATGGGTCAAGCAAAAGCAAAAATTTCAGAAACCCAGATTAAAACAAACAGCATTTGTCCCAAAAATTTATATACAGCGAAAAAAAGAGTCAATCTTGAAGAAGCAAGAACTTGTTAAAAGGCTTAAATTCAAGAACACACACATATGTATAACAGAAAGACAATAATTATCATACAAGCCAGCGAGAGAGAGGGGGGGGGGGGAGAGGTACCTGAAACTAGGGTTTCATACAGAGTTGAAAATAAGAGAGAAACCCGACAACGTGAGTATTCGAAAGTCCCCACAATTTATGTTTAAGGATAAGTGAAAAAAGAAATTTAAGAATTTCAATGGAAAAGGGCCACGTCTATCTCTCCCAAGTCCCAATCTCGCTGTCAGTCCCACCAGTTGCAAACTCCCTTCCTTATGCTTCTTTTCCTTTTCTTTCTTTTTCTTTTGCTCTTTAATTTTTGCTCCGTCTTGCCCTCTTGGTTTTCCAGAATGTGTACAGGTTAACCAGGTAGGGTCGGTACCAGACTACCAGCAAAGCTCAGGAATTTTTTTTATATTATTTTTTTTTAAAAAAAAAATGGGTACCAGTAAAAATTTAAAATTCCTCTAAAAATATATAAAATTTAAAAAAAAAAAATTATAATCAATAGTTATGGAGCACAAGTAACTCGAGATGGGTAGAACCCAACCGCTAAAGTAAGAAAGAGTTTTGTTGGAAAGAATCCATGGCGCCGCTGCTCGGTGCTCACTCTAACTACAATATGCACGAATGGGTTTTGCTTTTAGTCCATTTGTCGGTGGCTTCAACAATTTATGGTACAACAATCTCCGTAACAATAAGGACATGAGATAAATGTGACCAAGTGGTTTTTTTTTTTTTTTAGTACAGCTCTAAAAGCTTCCGCTAACTCATACATAATTATATTTAAGGAACATATCTGCTTTGTGCATACTAGATCTATAACATAAGTAGCCCAAATACAAAAACAAAAATAAAAAACAACTAGAAACTAAAAATCCGGGCGTGAGAGTTAAGCCTCCAGACCGATCTACTTTATCCTTAACCCAAAGGCCATGGCAACAAATTCATCCTCAACCCGAAGGCTAGAACAAACAAAAAACAAAAACCCCACAAGCAGCAGCGGATGAATACGGCATCGTAAACATTCATTTGGAAGACACGCCTTGGCTGAAGAATACAATGAAATCTAAGGTTTAAGAGATTAGATCTTGATCTAGATCTAGATATACAAACTAAATATAAAGCAACCCGCCAGAAATTGAGACCGGAATAGCCTACAGAGAAGACACCAAGCACTGCTACCGTGACCAAGTGGTCTTTTGTTGTTTAGTTTAACAAAATGTTATTTAATATACTTTTTAAGTTTATTATATAATTGATAGGGGTGGGTATCGGTTCAGTTCGATTTGGAAAAGTTATTATCAGCCGGTTAACCGAAACTGTCGGTTAAATCGTTTAATTCACCGATAGCATTTCGATAAGAAAGTATTTCAAAAAATTTGGTTAATCGGTTAACTGTTGACTTTTTTAATTGAAACCCTCAATTAGTTCAAAAAATAAAAAATCAAATAAATGAAGTAACTCGAAAAATCTATACATGAAAAGAGAAAATCTGTTGAAGTTAAGCCACTGGACATGGTAGGCTTGCCACTTGCAACAAGAAAGAGTGAGAGAGAGAGAGAGAGAGCCGCAGGCTAGCCTGGCGCGAGGGAGGCAGCCGCGCGGCGTGAGAAAGAGGCAGGAGGCAGGAGAGGGCAGCAAGTGTGATGAGGGTTAGGGTTCCAAATGAAAGATAAGTTTATATACAAGCTTAAAACGACATCATTTTGAGTTTTAATTAATTAATTTTTTTAAAATGTCAAAATGACGTAGTTTTACTATGCATGTTCGGCTCGGTTTAGTTAATCGATAAAAAATGATTTTATACCGATTAACCGAATCGAACCGAACCGACGTTAGTATAAAAAATTCATACTAATTTTAGAACCACAAAAGTGAGTTAACGGTTAATTTTGGTTTGATCATCGTCAGTATGCGGTCGGTAATTGGTATGTAGTTAATTTGCCCACCCCTAATAATTGAAGCAGTGTTACACTGAAAATTAATTTTTATATTTTTTTTATAAGCTTTGTTGATTTAAAAGCTCACTTTCACTTATACATTATTCTAATAGCATTACTTGAATGTATAATGTTATGCCTTTTTTCCCCCTCGAGGACAAACTTCAACCAATTATTACGGACGCAAGTTCATATACTTTATGGAGACTTTTGTAATCCGTGTTTGTTCCTCGACAATGGATTTCATTCTGTTATTGGCAATGCTTTCTCAGCAACAATCACTTAATGGTGGTAGTTGCCTTTAAAGAACTTCTAACCAAGCCCTTTTACTTTTGTGTACCACTTCGTGCATTCACTAGAGAGGTTCGGATCCATTCTTGGTTCCATTGCCTATTGTTTATTTTCATCTATGTATTTGTCTTTTTTCTTTAGATTTTGTTGTTGGGAAGCCCATCCCGTTTAGTTTGTTTTATTCCATGTAACCTTAGTCCCATTATTTGATAGAAAAAAAAAAAAAAAAAAAACGGTTTGAGTACTTTGTATTAGATACGGGAGTAATATATCATTCATTTTACGTCTCATGTATGCAGCACGCAAGTTACTCCTAGTCTCGTACTACGTATGTGTAGCAACTTTGAGTAGGTATGTTAATTTTGAATACAATTTGTGAATTTTATACGAATTTGACACAAAATTATTTATATTAGTATTTATTATAATCGAGTTCGAATCAATTCTAATCAACCCGAATTAAACGTTTAATAAACATGTCAACCCGTTCAACCCATAGGTTACATGTTCGACCCGTTTAATTATAAATTTTTGTTGTTGTTGTTTCCTTTTATGATAAAAACAAAAACTTTAACGAGTTGATATATCAAACATGTTATTCATTTATTTGAGTTAGTTTCAAATAATTAGTCCAATGGGCGCGTTTGGGCCAACCGATCATAACCAATATTATTAAATGAGTTTGCACTTGAGCCGTCAAATATCACTCGATTGTCGGTGTTTCTCTAAATTTTGGATTACATTAATGTCTTCAAAATTACTAAAAAATTTTAGTATTCCTGAACGACAAAAATACATTTAATAAAAGTTTAATTAAAAAAAAAAAACCCTTAAGTATGCATATAACTTGCAAAAATACAATATACAAACTCACATGTTAACTGTAATAAAATTCAAAAAAAATTGTATGCATATATACTAATTAAACATGAGTTTCTATGTTGAATAAAAAAAAAAAAAAACTAGGATCCCAATGTTCTTGAAATATTAAAATTAATAATTCGCATGTTTATTTTGTTTGGATTTTCAAACTTAGTTATAATGATGTGAAAAGAATTGTATAATTTATAAATTTAACAAACTGTCTCGTCAGTTTCTAACGACTCGTGTTCCCTGTGAAAATAAAATCCTTTCTCTTTTTGTTTTGTTGGGTTAAATATTATTTTGGATGAAATAAAATCAGATCCAATCGCAGAATATAACTCAACGGAGAGAGACTCAGAGGCAGACAAGTATCAAAATATTCAAAGCATGAACAAACAGCCAAACAAAGACCACCACACCACACCCAAACACGTCCTAATTTTTTCTTCTTTTAACGTTTCCGCCTGAAAAATATCCAATTAAAAAGCTCGTCGATCTGAGCGCACACCGGGACAGACGGAGATGGCGATGGCTCGGGCGAGCTCTGGGCTCCAATACCCGGAGCGTTTCTACGCGGCGGGCTCGTACGCGGGCTTCGACGGAGACGCCAACTCCACCTTCAAGGCCCTCACCTCCAAGTTCTCCAAGGAATCCGCTGCCCTCCTTTACGGCTTGTACCAACAGGTTCGTCTCACGCTTTCCGTTCATCGCCGATCCGGTGCGTTTCGCTTCCGAAATGCGCCGTTTCGGTTTCTCTGCGGTGATTTGTGCCGAGATCAATAGGAATGTCGTTTTTGCTATGTGCATTGCGGGTCAATTTCACTTTGTTGGCGTGTGTGCTGCAACGCTGCGTTTGATTCGGGTTTTTGAGTAGTGTTAGAGTTCCGTTGTGCTTCATAAGCATTGGTAGTTTGGGAAATAGCTTGCGTTCGGTACTTTGAATGTGATTTCTAAGGTAGATCTGGATTTTAGGGTTGAGATTGGTGCATTGGAAGTGCTTGATCTGTGGTTGCATTTGGTTGCTGGAAAAAAGGCGGGAAAAGAACTTGTAACTCAGTGAATGAGAATATTTTTCTGACTAATTGAGCTTCTCAGCATCCAAACAAAAGTCGGTTGTTGTGAATTGTGATTAATCTGCATGTCGGTTCAAGTATCTGTGATTGAGTATGTTAATATTTCTGCAGAGTAATTGATTGGTGAATGGTTTAGGATTTTGAATTGAGAAATTGTCTGTTTGATACGAGATGCTCGTGGAAGAATTTGTTGCTGAATTTGCTGTTATCGTTTCAATTGCAGGCTACGATAGGACCTTGTAACATACCGGAGCCTAATTCTTGGAAAGTTGTTGAGCATACCAAATGGAAGAGGTTCGTGTCCTTAATCTCTCTCTCGTAGTTATCTTATAGGCTAATGTGTATGCATTGAACACGGATACATGCTTTATTCACTCATCTCTTGTAGTGTAGCTCTTTCATTTGTGTATTTCGCATTGAGTTTGGCTATAAATGGAAATGGGTCGAATGACATAAAAAATTGTTATGGCGCTTAGCTAAGCCGAGCTTCTAAGCTATGTGTAGGCAAATTCCCCTTTAATAAAATACTTTTTTTTGTGGCTTCTCATACTATATGATGATGATCCTAAAGAATGGGATCCTTGTGACATTTTGGGCTATATGGTGTACCCTTGTGGGATTTGTTTGATGTATTTCTTCTTGTGTATCTGTTTCTTCTTTGTTGAATTTGACTTTCTAAGTATTTTTATTATTTATGCAGCTGGAGTGGGCTTGGAAACACGTCTACCACAGAAGCAATGCGTCTTTTTGTGAAAATATTGGAGGTCCTTGCAAATAAGATTTCAGGGCCATGTTCCTGTACCGTTATGTAGAAGTTTAGCTAATTTTATTTATCTATTTATTTATTTGCTTTATTTTCTTTTGGGTAGGAAGAAGATCCAAGTTGGTATTCTAGAGCATCTAACTTTGTTGCAGAGCCTGTGGTAGATGTGCAAATGAATGTGAGTATCGTGGAACTTGTGTATTTTGTGGAATTCCTCCTCCTTTTCTTTTTATTGGCTGCAGGTTCTTTTATCAATGCCAATTGAGAATTTCATCCATACACTTCACATAATTGAAAACTACACGCATTAGAGTAAGGGCAATATTTTTCTTCTGTTACCCATACAACAAGGTCACATCCTGCTCCACCAATACCATTCCTGCTCCATCACTACTGTTGCTGTTATACACCAATGTCAACACCATTACCATTACTGCTGTTGCTGGCTCTGTTTCATGGCAAATAACCAACTCCTTTGTACTGATGCTACAAGCACTACCACCACCCAGGCATTGCTTGATTCCGACCCCTCCTACTAGCACCATTGCTGGCACCACTGCACAGTGATCTTGAATTACATAATCAACATCACTTTTCCTCCATTTTTAATCACCTGTCTCTTTTTTTTTGGCAAGTTGCATACTACTGGATGATTTAATTTATTATGCTGTGTTTATCTATGACATTTTCTTTAAATGTGAATTTGTAGGTCTCTATTTTTGGTTGGGCATCTGCATACATTCTTGTTTGTTTTAATTTTTAGTACTTATTCAATATATATATAGTTTCTGTTATATATGTTCCCACCTCACAATGGCTGGAACCTCTTCATCCATAACTGTTTTGGAATTGGAGTGGGGAGAGAGGAAGAACTGAGTAATTGAACTGCGTGTTGTTGAGAGCCCTAAGTGTAATAATTATATTTCAATTTTGCCTGTATAGCAGGGACTATAAATCTAGCTCTTTATCACCTTTTTACCTACTATGATTATTATGTTTTTCTTTTCTTCTTTTTTTGTGTAATTTTCTGGGATGTTTTGTAGCATGATTCAAAAGCTGAGCCTGTGGTTGAGAATGGGAATTCATTACCTGAGACAAAGACTATTTCTGCTGAGAATGGGAGCCTGATTGAAACTCAGGATAAAGATGTTGTCTTGGAAGGCCTTGATTCAGTTGCTGTCTATGATCAATGGATTCCACCTCCGATATCTGGACAACGCCCAAAAGCCCGATATGAGGTAATGGCATGTCTTTTCGATAATATAGACTTGTTCCTGGCATTTTCTTCTTCTTTTTCTTCTTTATGCTGAACAAAGCATTTGTCACTTATTTTCAGCATGGTGCGGCAGTTGTGCAAGACAAGATGTACATATATGGCGGTAACCATAATGGGCGTTACCTTAATGATATTCAGGTAAGCAAATTATCTGCACACACACACACATGTATATGGATGGACTCATGCTATATAGAAATAATTTGTCCCATTTTGTCTTTTCTCTTCAGTTATTGCTAAGGTACTGCATTTTCGGTCATTATCTCCTGTTTACATTCTTTATACTTGGGTTACGGTCCTTTTTGCTTTCAATGAGTATTTTTTCTCTCGATAAGTTCTTGACACTTTTCAATATATTTTTATTGCTGGTCGACTTTGGATATTTAATTTCGTGCTTTTGTGATTCTGAGCTTTGTTTCTTATATGTTTTTCCTTTTATAGCGGAAGTCCTGGTTTTACATTCCAACTCTCTAATTTATTTATTTTATTTTATTTTTTAATTTATTTATTTTTATTCTTTCTAACTTGAGGAACAATGCAGGTTCTGGATTTGAGAAGTTGGACTTGGTCAAAGATTGAGGCGAAGGCTGGGGCTGAGTCACTTGAGTCACCATCTCCAGTAACATTTTCTCCTTGTGCTGGTCATTCCTTGGTCAGTATGTAGCTTCTTTAAGCAAAGTTTTCTCACTAATATATGAACTTTGACTTAATATCCATTTGTTTCTTCTGTCATTTTTTTTTCCCATTCTATAGTGGTTTTTAAAGATCTTATCCTTTTTTCTATAGATACCATGGGAAAATAAGCTTTTGTCAATTGCTGGACATACAAAGGATCCATCTGAAAGTATACAGGGTATAACTCAATGTCATTGCCTTGATTTATTCTGAGTTTGTGTCACTGTTGTTGAGGAATATATAGGAAATATTCCTAGAGGAGAAAAATCTGGCGAGATATTTAGTCCTAGAAGAGAAACATCTGGCAAGAAAATGGAATAGTTTTCCATTTTCTGACCTAAATTTTCAATGACACATGATTCACCTTTAAAAATGGATATATATTATCAGGATTCATGACAGTGAAAGTTTTAGAATTTTTTTAATCATACGTGAATATAACACACAATTTAAGCAAGCCATGCAGTACAATCATATGGCAGACATGCTCTGTTTTTATCCTGTTGATTCTATTTCTAAGCTATTTTTCACTCTCATGACAGCGAAGGCATTTGATCTGCAATCTTGTACATGGTCAACGTTAAAGACTTATGGCAAAGCACCGGTATGTATCTTTTTTTCATGTCTAATCTTTAGTGAATATCTGAAATCAACATTATGAGATCCTTGATGTAGTTAAAAGTCTTAAATTAAATTAGGAGTGCACACATTTTTTGAATATTCCTCAGACAGTTGGACATTCAAGGCTTTGGTGTCTATTTCAGAATTGATATGTATAGAGAAGCTAGAAAATCATATCTTTAATTCCCCCATTTTGCCATCATTTGGGAGCTCTCTTAGTAATTTTAAGCTAAGATTGGTTTGTATTCTGAAACTGGTGAGAATTGAAATCAAGTTTTGGATTGCATTTGTAAAATCCTGATTGCAAATTGCAGGGGTGTGCTTGGAAGTTTTTGAAACCAGGTGCTCTCTTATGCGCTGAAAGTGTTTCTTATTGTTCATGTTTTGCAGGTATCACGTGGAGGTCAGTCAGTGACCCTTTTTGGAACAAGCTTAGTAATTTTTGGTGGAGAAGATGCAAAGAGGACTCTCTTAAATGATCTGCATATTCTTGACCTAGAGACAATGACCTGGGATGAAATAGATGCTGTGTAAGACTGGAAATTGCACTAGCACTTTTTTTCTTTTTCTTTTTCTTTTTTGAAGGGGATCTTTATTTTTTATTTTTGAATGGCAGCGATACAAAATACAATTTTTATGATCGTCACATGAATTTAAAACATTTTTATGGTATCTGTTCCACATATGCATATTCTCTTTGTTGATGACAATTTGTGGTGGTAGTCCTAACTAGCTTTTGTATCATGATGGTAATTCAAGTTATATATCTGCCTTCTATCTCTTGAAGTCTGGGTTTTAAGAGAAGAAATGTACTGGCTATCTGTCCTCAAAACAAAAATATATTTTATTTTTGATAAACAATTCAAGACAAAACACTCCTCAAAAGACAAACACAGCCTTCACCTTTATGTTGCATCATAACCTTTTTTTCAAACAAAAAACACATTTACAAACGTACTCGATATCTTTTTACTCCTATCTTACACGTACTGTTTCATATGCTACCTTCTCCCAACTCGTATCTAGATAGGGATATTTTTGAGCTTATCAGATTTTTATTACTTTGCAGGGGGGTGCCTCCTTCTCCGAGATCTGATCATGCTGCTGCTGTACATGCGGAGCGGTACCTTCTGATCTTTGGTGGTGGTTCACATGCAACTTGTTTCAATGATTTGCATGTCCTTGATTTGCAAGCTGTAAGATGACCATCCTGTACTTGTATCCATCTCGTTGTCTACAGAAACTATTATGTATTTTTCATATATTTCAACCGTGTAGATGGAATGGTCAAGACCCACACAACAGGGTGATATACCAACTCCACGGGCTGGACATGCAGGTGTGACAGTTGGGGAGAATTGGTTCATTGTTGGCGGTGGTGACAATAAGAGTGGTATGTATACTGCAAGTTCAACATTTAGATAGAAACTTGATTGAAATGTGATTTAGTGTCATGGGGCATAGCTTTTTTTTTTTGATAAGTAAATGAAATATATATAAAAAGCGCAAAGGGGCGCAACCCGCTTACACAGGAGGTATAAAAAGAGAGCGCCTAAGAGGGAGAGAAATGAAAGAGAAAATCAGAAAAATTAATCTCTAATGGAGCTAGCCAAGCGGCCGTCCAAGAGTAAAGAGTAAAGAAGAAAAAATGGGTCAATTCCTTTATAGTCCTAGTGGAATTTTCAAAATATCTAGCATTTCTTTCATTCCATATACACCACATAAGACACAAAGGGATCATCTTCCACACAACCGCGCTTGAATAAGGATAATTTGGATTCTTGAAAAATAAAGTCTAAGCATACAAGTATTCACTCTGTGGGATAAGAGTTTGAAGTGCTGGCCTAAGTCAGTTCATTAAATGCATTTGGAAGGGCACCTAAGCATCGAATCTTTTAGCTCCTAATAATTGTTTGTATTTTTTTCCCTGGTTTTAAATGTTTTGGTGTTTGGGTATCTGTTTTAAGAACAAAATAAGAGCTATGACTTTGTTCCTAATTGACTATTTATTCCTTCTCGTTTACTTCTTGCAGGAGCCTCAGAAACTGTTGTCCTTAACATGTCTACACTTGTTTGGTCGGTGGTTACTACTGTTCAAGGACGAGTTCCAGTTGCTAGTGAGGTATTTTGCGTTTCTGTAGATCATTACTTATGTGAGGATTTTTGAAAACAAAATCATAGCCTGTTTTAGGAAAAGATATCCTGGCCTCTTGTTGAGCTTGAGATTGTTTTTACTGAAGTAAGTCATTATCTAATTGCCTTGTATTGCAGGGTTTGAGTTTGGTTGTAAGCTCCTACAATGGTGAAGACATACTTGTATCTTTTGGAGGATACAATGGTCGTTACAACAGTGAGGTGAAGGGTGGTTTTGACTTTAGCTGTGGCTTCTCTTGCTCATGCTATGTTTTTTAGTCTGATTTTGGTTGTTTTTGTTAGGTTAATGTTCTTAAACCAAGCCACAAATCTACCTTGCAATCAAAGATGATTGAAACTCCTGTCCCAGACACTACAAATGCTACAAGAGATGTGGAGTCTGAGTTCGATGCAGGCCAAGAAGGGAAAATTAGGGAAATTGTTATGGACAATGTTGAGTCAGAGCCTGTGGTATGTAATAATAATTCATTTTTTGGCCTGTCTTAGATCACAGGAAATATGCTGCTATACTATCTGCAATGTTATTGTTGACATGAAGACTATATCCTAGCAGATAAATAGATTACAAACACAAACATACTAGATACTGTTTCCACTGAAATTATCTCTCCTATACGGCAAATTATTTCCGGCCGGTAGTGAAGTGACTTAGTTATTTATATGCCAGATAACTAGATAAGATCCCGATATTATTTGCACCCTGAAAATTGCAGATCCATTCTTGATTTTCTAATAGAAGGATATATTTTTTCAGAAGCACTCTCTTTTCACTTCTCTTTCTAATTCTGCAAAATACACATATGCCACTCTTGAATTTTAAATTATTTCCAATATTCATTTATTCATGTACCTCGTACTTGCTCTTTTGACACAAAGAACTTCTTTGTTTCATGCAGAAATCTAAAGGTGAGCTTGTGGCAACCCTCAAGGCAGAGAAAGAAGAATTAGAATCATTACTCAGCAAGGAGAAGATGCACTCTCTTCAATTAAAGCAAGAGTTATCAGAAGCCGAGAATCGTAACAATGAAGTATACAAGGTGACTAGTTGCACATATAATATTACTAAATGTCTTCTTTGACTGATGCAGAATCTGTAAGGAGATTTATTTAATGCAGTATGTGTTGCTCTTTTAGTATGCTTCTTTTCTAATTGTCTAAAAAAAAGTATGCTTCTTTTCTTATTTTTCAAAAGCCCTTTCTGGGAGGAAAATAATAATTGTTTTGAACTTTTGGTTGTGGACATAGATTAGATTATGGGACAATAATAAGGGATTGAGGGTTTTTTTTCTTAGGTGAAGACGGGGTGTAAAAAGGGTACACTTTCCCTTGTAGCTTAGAACTCTGTGTTAACAATGGCTTCTTGTAGCTTAGAACTCCATGTGTTAACAATGGCTTTGTGACAGGAAAATAGAATCCCTTATGAGCATGAAGATTATTGCTGGGGGGGGGGGGGGGCGGGGGGGTGGGTTCTCTTCATGTAAGAGATAAGGCGATGGGAGAACTTGCTTGAACCCAATGAGATTCCACTTTGATGATGGGTGGGTTGAACTAGTTATGCTGAACTTTACAACAAAGCTGTTGTGAAAATCCTTTTCAAGTAAAATAATAACTGAGAATAATTGTTTACTAACCAACAGAGCTTTAGTCAAATTGTTTGGTTCCAGAAGTGGTACCTTGATCCAGTCAAGTTTATTTTGCTTCGTCACTTTTCACTGAAGAGGAAGAGCTATTTCAATAGTGGCATCCAAATATGAGCTCAATTTATCATTCAGGATAGGAGTGTATAACTAAAGGTTTCCTCGTTTTGCTGAGAAAAGATGAGAAAAACTGTGAAACATTAACATCTTTATCATGGCATTCAGTTTTCCTCCAGAATAATTCTAAAGTTTGTTTCTCATCAAGGAAGGTAAATCAAGGCTTTGGCAGGTTACTAGGAATCCCATAGTTGTAGTTGCACTACATCCAGAAGCTGGTTTTCACTTGTTTTCAGACTGCTAAACAAATTTACTTAAAACTTACTCCAATGCTCTTTGGACCAAATGTTCTCCTCCCATACATAAATGGCGGACGTAACATTATGGATTCTATCCCATATAGGTGTGTGAGTTGTGTTTACTTATTCAAAAGAAAAAAAAAAAAAAGGCGCGAGAGAGAGAAACTTATAAACTTTCTTATATTGACTTTGATAATCCAATTTCCCGTGTTCTGTAAGATGTATATTTTTGCCCCTTTCTGCAATTAATGCCCTTAATTTATTGTGTTTACCTTGAAGGAGCTCCAATCTGTGCGTGGTCAACTTGCTGCTGAGCAGTCTAGATGTTTCAAACTGGAGGTATGTATCTCATGGTTAGGGAAAACTTTTTGCTGTCATACTAGGTTATCCCAGCAGTTCTGTGAAGAATATTGTCAAGAAATTCCTGACAGTTAGAACTACCTTGCTAGCTGTTTTATACAGAATTAATACTTCAAACTGGAAATTGAAAATGGAAATTTGCGTAGAACATGGAATCATCCTCTATTATGGAAACACTGAAACATTAAAATTAAAATCGAGGCCGTTATCCTGGACGAGCAAGGGCTGGAAGTGCAAAAAATCATAAAATATTATAGTTGTTGTGGTGTGCAGTGAGCATGAAGAGCTTGGAAATATGAGATTGTCTGCTGATTTCCTTTTTGCACCGACAGGTTGATGTTGCAGAACTACGCCAGAAGCTCCAAACAATGGAGACGTTACAGAAGGAACTGGAACTCCTCCAGCGACAGAAGGCTGCATCAGAACAAGCCGCCTTGAACGCAAAACAGAAGCAGGGCTCTGGAGGAGTGTGGGGTTGGCTCGCTGGAAGCCCATCTGATCAAAAAGCTGATGATGCCTGAAAAATTGGTGGAAGCCTAGTTGAATAGTGATTGCTAGATTTGGTTCCCATTGATCCATAATTCTTTCACATATTTTTTTTGCTTTTCCTTTCCCCAACCATGACAGAACCCAGTTCTTTACTGTGATGGAAATAAGACATGAGATTTTTGTTGGTCAGAAGGAAACCCCCTTGGGTTTTCATGAATACATGTTCTGTAATTCAGTGCAATATTTTGCTTGTAAACACAATTTTGTTGGAGTTTGAATTCGAAGTAAATGTATTATTTGAGTGAAGTATAGGTTTTCATTGTTGAAACGTGAAACAATTCCCAGTCATTCTAATAATTTCTGTAAAGAAAGTGATCAGATCAGGTTCTTGGAAATAGTTTGTCACAATTTACTTTTGTTTTGCCTTTCTATGTGGATGGAGATCCATGCTATGGTTCACGCAAGTTTTTCACTTTCAAATCAATAATTGTGAATATACTCACTGGTGAAACAAATCTTTTAACTCTTCTTTCTATCGATCACGTCGGTTCTTGATTGGTATTTTTCTTGAAAAAGTTATGCTATAAATCACATTTCTATTTTACAATTATTCTATGTTGTTGATACGTCAGTTTCAACTAACTTTGAATAAGTCCTTGTTAACAACAAAAAAAACAAAGATTGGTTGAGACCGTCACCTCAATATTGGGAGATAATTTATAGTTGGATGAAAATTTGGTATATAATATTTACCCATTTTTGTAACAAACTGATTTAATGGTTAGTTGGGACTGTCATGTTATAGGTTATGTATGAAATAAAAATGTAGTTTCTAGCATTACTCTTCTTGAAATGTTATTAGACATGTAGTAAACCAGCATTTATATTAGTAAAAAAAAAAAAATATTATTATTAGAAATTTAAATAATTTCTCTACAAGGTATAATAAATGCATGATTTCAACTTATATTAAAATTTTAAAATATTTTTTCATTTTTTGAAAGTACAAAAATTACAAACTAGCTCGTAAGAGTTTCTACAATAACAATGATAACACCTACATTTCGATGTTGAATTAAATGTGTAAACATTAAATTTCATTATGGATAAGATAATTGAATTTCTAGATTAAAAAACCGAAGAAAAAAGAAGGATAAATGATTGCAATACAAGGCGTCAAATTAGGCACTCCAAATTTTAGCTAGAATTTTGCTTAATTTTTCTTCTGAAATCAGCATTATGCTGTTTATACACAGTAATTAATCAAATGAATGTAAATTGTGTTATAAATTTTTTAATACGAATTTTCATTTGGTTTGATAAAATTTATAATAAGGGGGTTTCAAATAGAATAAGTAAGTATTATTTGATTTTAATTTTCAGAATGGATTAGATAATATTTTTTGTAAGAGAAAAATATAAATTCATATCTATATATCACAATATTTTTGTAATAATTTTTTTTAAAGGAAGTAGAGTAAGTAATATTCCTATTCTTTTTTTTTTTTTTTAAAGGAAAAAGAAAGAAATGTGGTGTGAAACTGCAATCTTACAAGTTATATAAGTCATGCGCATGCATTCATGCATACATACATATACATACATATATTGGAGATGTATTCTCACATCTCATACATACATTCTACAGAAACTCTCTTCCATACTACGTGTCGGCAAATCAGGGTGCCATGTTGACCTCCCTAACACTAATCCTATTGCCGTGTGCAGAGAACCCCAAAAGAGAGGCCCATAAACTGCTCAGAACCGATGTGATAAAACACAATCCCAAATTTTCTCAGTATCCAAACACTCCCTCTCTCCCTCTCTAGGGTTTTACTTCATAAATTCTTCAATTCCTGAAAATCTTACAGTGTCTTTCATTTTCTTCGACACAATCTCTACTTGGCCGCATAGCTGATTCTGTTCAAAGGCATGCTTTATCATTCGAGCCCGCAAACGCTGCTTTCGAGAGGGTTTCGGAGAGTTCGGTCTTAGCCCTGCTCCAATGATACCAGTGATGAACACCGATTGTGAATACAATGGGAATTCGAATTTAATCGGAGAGTCGGGAGCGAAAGCTAGAGTGTCGGAAGGCGGCGTCGATGGCTCTAACGGAGAGAGAGAAAATGGTTTGGGTTTAGGGGTTTCTGATGAGGTAAGGGTGTCTTCAATGGCGCTCGATTCCGGGGCTCACGAGGGCGAGGTTGATGCTAGGGTTTCGGAGAGTGGGAGATCTGAGGAGGTCGGAGTTAGAGCCTTCGAGGAGGCTAGGGTTAGGGTTTGTGAGGAGATTGATGGTGGTGGTGGAAGAGTAGGTAAGGAAATGGATTCTAGGGTTTTTGATTTTGAGGATGAAAGCGACGGGAGCGCGGATCGGTTCCATCAAAATGACGGAAATGAGGATCACACCGGTCGATTTGATGCTCAAGATGATAGATTTTATGCTCAGGATGAAAAAGAAGAGCACGTGGAGAAGGGTAAGGTTTTGGAGTACAATAATCTGTTATCGGAGTTTGATGATTTTGTGGCAAGTGAGAAAAATGTTGGTCTAGGAATGTCGAGGGCATTGAGTTTTGGGTTTGAAGTGGGTGACATGGTGTGGGGGAAGGTGAAGTCTCACCCTTGGTGGCCGGGGCATATATTTAACGAGGCTTTTGCTTCTCCCTCTGTGCGGCGAACTAGGAGGGAGGGCTATGTGTTGGTGGCCTTCTTTGGTGATAGTAGTTATGGGTGGTTCGACCCGGCTGAGCTTATAGCATTTGATCTCAATTACGCCGAGAAATCGCGGCAAATAACTTCGAGGAATTTTGTGAAGGCTGTGGAAGAGGCGGTTGATGAGATGAGTCGGAGACGTGGTCTTGGTTTGGCTTGTAAATGTAGGAATCCGTATAATTTTCGGGTCACGAATGTTCAAGGGTATTTTGTGTTGGATGTTCCGGATTATGAGCCTGGAGGGGTTTATTCCGCAAATCAGATTAAAAAAGCGAGAGATAGTTTTAAGCCACGGGAATTTCTTGCTTTTGTGAAGCAATTAGCAGTGGCGCCGAGAGGAGGTGACGACAAAGGCATTAATTTTCTCAAGAATAAGGCTACAGTGTTTTCTTATCGGAAGGCAGTTTTTGAGGAGTTTGACGAGACCTATGCTCAGGCGTTTGGGGTGCAGCCAGGGCGCCCATCTCGTGAACCAGTTGATTTAGACCAACCATATAAAGTGCCTCGAGGTATAGATTACATTCTTCTCCTTGTCCTTGGTTATTTTTTTGATGATTTGTACACCAACATCACGCTCTCTTATGTTGAGATCTGTTTCATTAAACTCAAACCAGTTTGATATTAAGCATATAAAAAGCAAGTTCAACATTGCTATAACCGATTAATGCAGTTTCAATTTCATTGTTCCTCTTAGTATCTCCCAGTTTTCATTGTTCATTGGATGATGGTAATTATTTTGAATAGTTTAAGTGTTGATGATGATCTTAAACATGATGTCACTTGATTTCCCCAACAACATCCTTTCACTCCAAAAAGGGGAAATTTAAGATTCACTAAAAGTCAAAAGCCACCATTGCCCTACACAACCACCAAACCATCCAAGAAGAGAATTCTTACAAAAGCATTGGAACTGTCAAATCGACCCAGCTCCCAACCCATCCCAAACTTGTTCTTTTGCACCGGTATGTATCGTAGCATGGTGGAGGTGGTTGTGGTGGATACCTTCCATAAGGCTGGTATGGTGGTGGTGGTGGGTACCCATATCCTCTTCTCAGTGATTGAGGGGCATATCCTCCAAGAGAAGGAGAATATGGTTCCCTCCCAATACAAGCTCATCCTCTGTATTTGGCAGCACCATTACACCATCCACCTTCTCGCTGAACATGACAGAAGAATTGAACATTCCTGTGGGCTTTTCTGAGGGTTTTCTCGCCTGGTAATTGATAAAAATACATGGATTTGCTTAAGAAGCAATGTGGGCAATCCAGGCCACCTTGGCTACAGCCACCATAGAGTGTGAAGCTATGGTTATGGTTTGTTGGGCTGTGGACTCTTAGACGAAAGTTGCGGGGAAGTTCCATGACGGGTTGGTGCCACTGTCTCGGCACATGTTGGTTTATGTTCAGCCAAATAAATTAGTTGAATATCCATGAAAAAGGAGTAGGTGTTACCTGAAAAGCAGTATAAATAAGAATATGCTTTGACTAACAATGATTTCTATTGACAAAAAAAAAAAAAAAAATCTCTTAGAAAAGCTTTCACATGCATTATTAGAATTTCTTGGTTTATTTTCGGTGTCTTCATATGGTATTCTATTGGATTATTTAATATTGTTTGTATCAATTTTTTTTTTTTGTTCTGTTTGCCTCTGAAATATTAGTGTTGCTGTAGGTGCATATATGCTCCTGTTTCATAGAAATGTATGATGGATAGTTAAGATCATTTTAACCTTGACTTAATTTATTTTCTTAAAAAAGGAAACTTATGATAGATAGTGAGGTTTTAGTACGTATTGATCTATCACTTCCACCTTTTTAGACTGCCAATTTTGATATATGGTCCATATTTGTTAATTAGCCAAGCATTTTCAGTTGATTTGGTTTCTGTTTATAACAATGTGCATAATCAGAAAGAAAATTGAATTTTGTAATGTCCCGCATACACTAGTGTGGTTATGATAAGATTGGATTTGCTTGGTTTATTAATTTGACTAGTCAGAATTGCAGTTTTTTGCTATCCTCATGTTCCTAGAGATCTTCCCCTCTGTGATTTGTATTCATTTATGCACAGGAGCGATGTTAGGCACATCTTTTTCTGTCTTGCAAATTAATTGACTTCAAATGAGTACACTATTTGTTTTCTGATTGGTTTGTTGCCATCTCCAGCTCCTTTAAGTGGTCCACTGGTGATCGCGGAAGCTCTTGGTGGTGAGAAGAGTGCTGCAAAACCTATGAAAATCAAGGACCATTCAAAGAAAGACAGATACCTTTTCAAGAGAAGAGAAGAACCCGTTAACTCAAAGATTCATCAAATAAGTTCAGGGCAGGCAAGTTCCTCTGCCCCATCAGTTTACATGGATGGATCTGTAACAACAGCGGCTGGGGATTATGTCATGCAAAAGAGGGTTGCAGCTGGCCCTGTAAAGCAGATTCTGACAAAATACGAAGAGGTTGCATATACCAGCAAGGATGGTGCAACCTCGGGTCTGGATGGATCTGGGAAAAGAGCTGTATCCGTAGATCAGGCTGCAGCATACAACAGTACCCATGGCCACCAAGATACTTCTGTAGATACAAACCCCCCTCCAGAGAGGTCAGGGCAAGGTGATTATGTGAGTCCCACAAGCACAGGTTTGTCTAGTTTGTCGGGGCAGGGGGCATTCCCACGCATAATAGATGCTACATCACAATCCGTGCAGCAGGAAGGTGAGGCAAAAACTTGGAGATCATACGAAGATTTCCAACAACCTGAGCAGAGTTTTCCAATTAGAGTGGAAGGTGGCCATGGATCAGATCTAGTTAAGGACGGTCGTGGTTCGGCAGATCCTTCACCAATTGATGCAATGCGCTCAAGTGGCTTGAGCTCTGATGGTGGATTTAAGAAGGCAAAAGTTCTGAAAAGAACTATTGGGGACTTGAGCTCGGAGAACTCTGTTATGGGGGAGAAAAAGAAGAAGAAAAAGAGGAAAGAGTTTGGTACGGAAATGAGCTCTGGTCCTCCCAAGAAACGTTTGGCTACTGGTAAAGTAGGGACACCAGTGGGGAAATTAGTGGGAAAATCCACCCAGATTGGTTTGGCTCCAAGAGAGGATTTTCACGTAGAACAGCACCTGAAGAAAAATGTTGGTGCGAGTAATTCCTCAACCAGTTCTATTGGGACACTTTCAACTGTTGGCACGGGAGATAGTGGCATTGATCTCCCACAGCTATTGAGTGATTTGCAGGCCCTTGCTCTTGATCCTTTTTATGGTGCGGAAAGAAACAGGCCTGCAACTGTACGGCAGTTCTTTTTGCGATTCCGGTCCCTTGTTTACCAGAAAAGCTTGGTTTTGTCTCCACCAACGGAGACTGAATCTGTTGACGTTCGTCCCACAAAATCTTCATCCAGCATTGGTGCTTATGAAAATGCTCATGATGGTCATGTTAGAGATCTTCCATCATCAAAGCCAGTAAAATCCATTGTCAGACCTGATGATCCAACAAAAGCCGGGCGGAAACGTGGCCCCTCTGATCGTCAAGAAGAAATTGCAGCAAAGAAGTTAAAGAAGATTAGTGCTATAAAATCATTGGCTGCTGAAAAGAAGACTGGTCAGAAAACTTCCGAAGTACTCCGAGGAGAGGGAAGAGAATCAGTGGTGCCGGCCCCACAGAAGTCTTCCAGACCAGATCCTGTCAAGAAAGTGGAACCCTCAGCGAAGGCAGTCAACCCCACCATGCTGGTGATGAAGTTCCCTCCCTATACATCGCTTCCATCCCTTGCGGAGTTGAAAGCAAGGTTTGCTCGTTTTGGGCCGATAGATCAGTCAGGACTCCGCGTCTTTTGGAAGTCCTCAACATGCCGTGTTGTGTTCCTGCACAAGCACGATGCAGAAGCAGCATATAAATTTGCAGTTGGTAACAATTCTTTATTTGGGAACGGGAATGTGAGGTGCTACATACGGGAAATGGGAGGTGCACCTGAAGGTTCTGAGCCGGGCAAGAACCGAGGTGATGACAACGCTAACGAGGCCCCACAGGTTAAGGATCCTGCGGCTCTGCAAAGACCAGCATCAGGGCTTGGTCATCAGCCTCTTCAGAAGCCAGCAGTCCAGCTGAAATCCTGTTTGAAGAAGTCGTCAGGGGAAGAAGCAGGGCAGGTAACTGGCGTTGGTAGTAGTAAAGGAACCCCGCGTGTAAAATTCATGTTGGGTGGGGAAGAAAGTAGTAGGGGAGAGCAATTGATGGTTGGTAATAGAAACAACTTCAACAACATTGCTACTATTGCTGGTGGTGGTGCACCTTCTTCTTCTTCTTCTGTTGCAATGGATTTTAATAGTAAGAACTTTCAAAAGGTCATTCCTCCATCTCCATCGCCTATTCTTCCTCTGCCTCCTCAATTTGCAAAATCCCCACATAATAATTTGCATTATCCCGAAACAGCACCTCCCAGAAATACTCACAATCTTGTTAACACTCCCAGTCCCACTTCGCCTAGTGCGACCACAGTTGTTGATATTTCACAGCAGTTTATAAGCCTTTTGACAAGGTGCAATGACGTTGTCACCAATGTGACCGGCTTGTTAGGCTATGTGCCGTACCATCCTCTTTGATCAGAAAATGGCCACCACCCATCCCATCATCAAAAATTGGATAAACATGGTTACCATGACACATGCCCACAACTTCATGTTGAAATGTGCATCATTTGCTCCGTGCTCAAAGCCCACATGGCTACCTACTCACGGGTGTACACCAATTATTGCTTCAAGTACACCACGGGGTCCACCTATATATGGGAGGTTCAAGAGCCTTTTTTAAAAGCAAATTGGAGCATTATTTGGGCTTCAAGACGATGTAATCTACAAATTCGATTGCTCCAAATGTACTGGTATTTTGAGAGTGGCATCTTGTTTATCTGTGCTTTGATTTCTTTTTATTAGCTTTATTGTTGATAATGCGGCGTGGGCCAGCGTATATCTGCTCCCGGCATGTCTATTTTTAGCTTTGTTTAAACTGGAAGTGGTGGAAATTTGCTCTCTCAGACATTTTGCATGGCCGGCTGCTTCAGCTCGACGGCCCTTAACCCTAACCCTAGCCCTAACCCCCTTTCTTGCAGAGTTACTCACCCTGGGGTTCCTGGGCTTTCTTAAGTTTTTATATTTATAACCGTTAAATTTAGTGGTTTGGTTAGTATATTGATGGCCGGCTATTGAGATTAGTCTTCGGCGCCAGTTGTTGCTCTCAGGACTGCTGTTTTGTTGTGCAAGTGAGTGGCTATCAATTAGTCATCGCTACTATTTGGCCATATTATGAATTTTTCTTCAAGATTGGAAACGTGTGGAGCGTGCAGCAACATCCAAGTCCCAATCTCTATCAATCAATTTCAAGCACTAAACTCAATTAACAACGGCTGAATCTGATGAGGACTTTCATAATCCTGGGAAATTCGTTGAAATGCCTTTACTAAAAGGCAGTACTGAAAGGAGATTGGTCAATTACCCATTGACAATTGGTCTAGACCTTTTTTTAATTGATTGGTAGACTTTTCCTCTTATGAGGATTCCATTAAGCCACGTTTATCTTGACGACTGAATGAGATTCCCCGCACTACCTACGGCATGTATTTCGGGGGATAAAGTTTATATCCTAGCCGTTGCCGTTTCAATGAAAGGCCAATATTTTGCCACACCATCATTCCACTATAAATCCTAAAAACTTTATTAAACAAAGACTGACGGGCTTAGAGCAACGCCGGCTATTTGATTTCCACGCTAGCTGCTCCCAAAACGGCTTGGATAAGGGAATCTCACAATCCCTTGATAACACGTCCACACGCTCACTTTAAGGAGAGCCCCAGTGACTTCATTCCTTTCTATGAAAGAAATGCGCTATTCACGCGTAAAAAACACGCTCTTCATAATAAAAGGACCCCACAAGCTGCTTAGAAAAATAAAAGAACAGATATTAAGGAAAATCGAACCAAAAAAAAGTTAAAATAAAAAATCATTTTCTTTTCCTTTACAAACCTTTAAAGTTGACTTGGCATCTAAAACATCCAAATTCATGACAATAATAACACACCATTTCTCGTAAAACTTAATTGAAACGCTAGCCCCAACGTTGGATCTCGTAAAAAACCGTTAACCGTGAAGTGAATATTATTTTTTGTTGCTAGTGTTTTATTAGCTAAATTAATTTATGGGAATATTATGTGTTCTTTTGATCTAAGTGAATATTATTATTATTTAAAAAAAAAAACCCTTATTTCAGTAGCACGGTATTTAAAAAATAATATCTGCCTAAAGCTTACAAAAATACTATAAAAACACCTAATATTTTTCGTAATCAAAACGTTGGGAAGTGTTAGAGAGTCAAACAAATGAACTCAGAAAAATTTTTAAACTGAGGTGTCAGACCGTGAGTGGCAGACAAGGGAGAAATAATTATATTTTTTTAAGAGAAGTGCTAAAGAGCCAAATAAATAAACCCAAAAAAATTTTCAAACTGACGTGACAATGGTTTTTAAATTAAAAAAAAAAATACAATTCTCTCTTTCTTGTCTGACACTCACGGTTTACCACGTCAGTTTAAAAATTTTTCTGAGTTCATTTATTTGGCTCTCTATACCCTTTTTTTTTTTTTTTCTAATTTAAAAATTATTTATTCGTTCATTTGTTATTAGGCACCCTAACACTTCTCCAAAACTTTAGCCATATATTTTGGGCTAAGGGTTCGTTTGAGATTGCGTTTGAGAGGCCTAAAAATGCTTTTAACACTCAAAATGCCCATTTAAAGAAAAAAGTATTCGTTTGGTAAAAAAATTAAAAGTGCTTTTAAGAGTATAAAAAGCCTAAAAATGACCAAAAAAACACTTTGTGTCAAAGCTTAAAAATAAAACTTTTGCCCAAAAGCTCTTTTTGACTTAAAAGCTCTATTTCTCAAACACAATTCTAAACATGCTCTAAATATCCAAAAATGCAATCTCAAACATGCTTTAAATATCTAAAAACGCAATCTCAAACATGCTTTAAATATCTAAAAACACAATCTCAAACATGCTCTAAATATTCAGAAAGGACAATAGAAAAATTACGCGATCTGCGGTTTCCTAGATACTATTCAAGAGAAACCACAAGGAAAGGAAGGCACTAGATTTATTTCTCACGTCACCACCTCCACCTTTGTCGTTTCTCATCCACCTGATCGACCCTCTCATCTCTCCCCACCCAACAACCTTCCTATATATAGCCAATTCCAGCCCCACTACTCGCAACCAATTTCCTTTCCTGAATTTTAAATCCCCGTTTCAACAAAATCTTTGTATTCATTCTTGAATTTTCTTTGATCATCTTCATCTTCTTCTTTGAAAGATGGAGTGTAGGCCTTTGGATATCGTGATCAAGTCAGCCAAGGACTTGAAGGACGTGAATCTTTTCTCGAAGATGGATGTGTACGCCGTCGTCAAGATCGACGGAGAACACAGCCTCAAATCCCACAAGCAAAAGACACCCATAGACAAAGACTGTGGCCCGAACCCCAA
Source organism: Corylus avellana (assembly GCF_965113065.1). Classification (NCBI taxonomy): domain Eukaryota; kingdom Viridiplantae; phylum Streptophyta; class Magnoliopsida; order Fagales; family Betulaceae; genus Corylus; species Corylus avellana. The sequence continues at coordinate 4,594,313 of NC_142490.1, read as the reverse complement.
ATGGAACTTCGCCATGAAATTCACCGTCGATTACGCCGCCACCCAGCAGAACCGCCTTACCCTCGTCGTCAAGCTCAAGTCGGATCGAAACTTTGGAGACAAAGAGATCGGCGAAGTCCGCGTGCCCATCAAGGAACTTTTGGACGGTTTCGGCGACGCGAAGGACGTGAAACACACGAGCTATGGCGTCAGGACCCCATCTGGGAGGCCGAAAGGCATGCTGGAGTTCTCGTACAAATTCGGGGAAAAGTTCACCTCGACTGAGCATAAAAACAAATATGTGGCAGGCAAGGAGCAGCAACCGGTTATGGCGTATCCGATGGGGCACGCGGCGGGATCTAGCGGCGCATATCCACCTCCTGCTACTTATGCGCACGCGCCGCCACCTGGTGGGTACCCACCTAATAGCGCATATCCACCTCCGGGAGCATACCCAGCTCCTGCTTATTATGCGCACGCGCCGCCACCGGGTGGCTACCCACCTGCTGCGCCGGCATATGGTGGTTACCCACCGCAGTATCCTCCCCCGGGTGGGTATCCACCTCAGGCGGGATACGGATATGGAGGGTACGGAGCGCCGATGATGCAGCAACAGAAGCCACCAAAGAAGAGCAGCGGAGCTGGAGGGATGGCTTTGGGGCTAGGAGCGGGATTGTTGGGTGGGTTGATAGTCGGAGACATGGTCTCGGATATTGCTGATTCCGGATATGATGGCGGGTTTGATGATGGTGGTGGTTTTGATTTCTAGATCTTGTTTTTTTTTTTTCAATTTTTTTGTTTTTTGTTTTTTTGGCTTAAATTTCGTTTTAGATGGATTGCTCGTTTCCAGATCGAGGGTTGGATATCATACTAACTAAATAAATTCACGGATTTTCCACATTTATTGTGGGTTTGAATGTAAATCTCTTTCTGTGGTTAATTTTAATTTTTTAATTTTTAATTTTTTACATGGTTTGATTTTTTGCATCCTAATTATTTGGATGTTCTGAAATTATGCGTTGGCCGATAGTTTTAATAGGGGTGTCAACTCAGTCTCAATTTTCAGTTTTTTGCCAAAATTAGAGCAACGGGTACTCCGGTTCTTAGTTTTGAAAAACTAAAACCGAGAACTGGGTTCTCAAATACTGGCCAGCTCCAGTTTGTATCCGATTATCCAGACTAAGTAACCCATTTTTTAAGAAAATTGTTTCTCTAATGTCTGATAACAATAACTCATCCAAGCACATTGAAATTGAATAGAAGAACCGGCCACTTGCTTGAGGAAATAAAATAAAATAAAAAATCATTTGGTCTTTGAACCCCACAAAAGACAAAACATCAAAAGCTATAGCATCAACAAAACTAGAGAATTCTAGAACCAGGGTCGCACAGATGAATCTGGTGTGGACAATATCAACCAAACTGGAGAAATCTAGAACCAGAGTCGCACAGATGAATCTGGTGTGGACAACATCAACCAAACTAGAGAAATCTATAACTAGAGCCGCACAACGCATAGGACTTCTCAAGTGAGGCGCCGCATGGAATGTTGTAGAAGAAACAGGCGCCACACGGATAAAATCATTAAAATCATAGAAACATAGGCAATTCTCTAAACCCATCACAAAATCAAACAATATATTTCTCTCGGCTGGAGCGAGGGAGAGATGGTCCGACGGAGGTCACGGAGTGAGAGAGAGCGAGAGAAAGAGAGTCAGAGAGAAGAGAAAGGAGGCGGAATGTGTGAAGTTGTGAAATGAACACTGAAGTGGTAAACAAAACAAACATAAACCTAAAAAATATTAATACATAATTATATATATAATAGGTACCCCGGTGCTGATATCCCGGTAATAACCGGGTGCCAAAAACTGGGCACCGGAACTGAGTCCCAGTTTTTCGGTAATTTTTGACATTTCTAGTTTTCTCTATGCTATCTTCATGTTATGAAAGAAATAATATATATATATATATATATATATATATATAGGGTTGGAGGGAGGGGAGGGTCGAGAGGGGTCAAATGCCCCCCTCAACCTCTAAAAGTTGTTCTTACTGCAGTAGAAAATTTATTGGATCCCTGTTTGCCCACCCTCAATCACAGACAAGAGGCAACACTCAAGTAGTACCGAGACGTCTGGTATGTTTTTACTTCTGCCACAGTTACAACTTTTCAAGCTTTTAGGTTTAGGTTAGATGACAAGAGGGAAGAAGACGATGACAAGATGACATTTACCAAACGCACCGTTTACATTACTTTTCTAGTTTTCTTTGTTTGTCTCTGTGGAGTGTGGACTATGCTGGCAGTAAGTTTAAGTACCTTCTTTCTTTTAACCTGTTGATGGGCTTAGGAAAAAAAAAACAATGTGTAGTGGGCCAACTTTAAAAACAAAAGTCTATATAGTTTTTTGAAAAAAACGTTAGTCCAATTTTCTTTTTTTTTTCTTCCTCCAAATCAATCCAAAGTCCAAACCACTCCCTGTATCATGCCCGTGTTTTTTATTATTTTTTAATATATATATTTTTTAATTATAATATTAAAATATATTATTTTAATATTAACAAATATTAAAAAACACGGGCGTGATGCTCTCTCTATCATAACTCAACAGCACAACACAGCATAGTTAAAAAATAAAAAAAATAAATAAATGAGAAAAAAAAAGAGCCTCCATAGATAAAAAGCATTTACAATGAGCTTTTTATATTTAGATTTTCTTTTAAAATCTAACAAAACACATGAAAATACTCATTTAACAAAGGGAAATTATATATAAAATCCTTAGGTAAACGCGCTTTTTTAAAAAACTCCCTGGGTATTTTTTTTTGAAAATTTAGTCCCTGGGTAACTCGAAATTACAAGAAAACTCCCTACCGTCAATTTTTGTTAACTTCCGTTAGTCTACTCAAAACTCACCGTTTTATCTGATTAAAATATTATTTTTTTTATTAATTTAATTTAAAAAATTCAATCTAAAAAAAAAAAAAAAAAAAATTTGAAGGGTGGCCAGGGGTGGCGGTGCCACCCCTGGCCACCCCCCCAACCCCTATGGGGTGGCCGCAAGCCACCCCAGGGGTGGGGCGAACCACCCCTGGGGTGGCTTGCGGCCACCCATGGGGTGGAAAGGGGTGGCCGCGAGCCACCCCAAACCACCCAAGGGGTGGCTCGAGCCACCCCATGGGTGGTTTGGGGTGGCCCGCCGGCCACCCCAAACCACCACTGACCAATCAGGATTCAGAAATAAGCTTTAAGTCTAAAGGTCTTTACGAACCGGCATATCCAGCTCTGGCAATAGCAATTCCTTCCCCTATAGAAGATCCCCCAACAACAATTGGGTAAAAACAACTTCTCTGAATATTTCGGTGAGAGATTCAGAGGGTTCCATACTTTGGGTCCTTCTGTAAATTCCTATAAGGTATCTCTTACTTTGCACTCTCTCTCTCTCTGAACCCTTTTGATCTGTTAAAGCTTAGATCTTTTTGTTAGATTCATTAGAAATTAGGGTGGCCAGGGGTGGCGGCCACCCTTCAAATTTTTTTTTTTTTTTTTTTTTTAGATTGAATTTTTTAAATTAAATTAATAAAAAAAATAATATTTTAATCAGATAAAACGGTGAGTTTTGAGTAGACTAACGGAAGTTAACAAAAATTGACGGTAGGGAGTTTTCTTGTAATTTTGAGTTACCCAGGGACTAAATTTTCAAAAAAAAATACCCAAGGAGTTTTTTAAAAAAGCGCGTTTACCTAAGGATTTTATATATAATTTCCCTAAAATAAAATAACGAAAATTTTCAATTTTTATATATAAAAAAAAAAATCGAATTTTTTTTAATTTTTGTCTTATAAAATTGACTTTAAAAAAGAAAAAATTGGCCAAGTTTGGATTTTTTTTTTTTTTTTTGGGTTAGTTTTAGTTTTTTTCTAGAAGTTTTAATATTTTTGTTTATATTTTATTAAGGATAATTTCGTCATTGGGGGGAACATTAACAATTTTTGGTAGTTTGGGGGAGGGGAGACATTGTCACAATTGAAAGTTTGGGGGGGACATTGTCAATTGAGTGGTAATTTGAGGGGGTTATGTGGACTTTTTCCTAAATTTTATTTTATTACATTTAATGATGTGTATATCGACATTTGAAATTTTTTAAATTGTATCACATTATTTAAAATTTTAAATGACACTGTAACCTATTTATTATGTGGTAATATATACCCTGTTAAATTTGTAAAATATAATTTGAATTTAAAAATGAATCATCTATATTTTCGCTTGAAAATACAAAAAAATCTTGAACCAAATGGGAAAGATGAAGCACAAAATCTACTGGGGCATGTAAGACGTGAAAGCAATTTAAAAATCATTTACAAGAAGAATACCTAGCACGAGTCCTATTATTATTATTATTATTATTATATTTTTTTGTAAGTACATTACAACAACAAAGAAAACAAAACGTAAAACAACATGAAAGGCCCTAACTAGGCCAAGCAGGCGGAAATAACAGAGAGGGGGCGAAATGAGAATGTTGCCATAAAGAAATCTAGCTACGGCCCAATTTATCACAGAGTGAGCGTAAAAGTTTAAATTTTGTTGACCTTCCTAGCTTTCCAAACAAAAAAAGCTAGAATAAAGTTGATAGTATCAAAGACGACATAATCAATGCGCCAGTCTTGTGAGGTTTTAGGCTGCTAAAGAGTTAAAATAACAACTTAGAAGTCGCCTTCAAGTATAAACCGATTGATGTCAAGAGAGTACGTCAAAGAAATAGCCAGACGAGTAGTTAAAGTTTCACCATAGTTGTAACATAATCTACATCATTTAAAATTTTCAAATAACATGACACCAAGCATATCATTAGATACTGGTCATCTTTGTTTCTCTCCATTTCACTTGAAATGAGGAGGGTGCTTTTTTCATAGCAGTCAAGGGTTTGAGGAAATTGGTGTATTCTAGATATTGGTTATGTTTGTTTTCTTATTATTGCAGCTTTTCTCTTTTATATATTAACACTGTCAAAACTCAACATTAAAGAAGCAATCCAACTTTGCATCTAAATATTTGGAATAAAAATATTATTTTCTTATTTAGTTATGACAATTTCAAAGAGTATGGGCCAACAGCAAAAAAGAAATTAACATAAAATTCCCAATTTATTGACCACTGATCTAGTAGAATAGTATATACATGGTAGAAGGGGCAGACTATTAAGCCACCAACTAACAGCCACAACAGTTTTAAGTGGAAATCAAGGCAATAATAAGAAACCTAAGTCTAGTATCTGCTAACATTATACTTCAAAGTTTCCAGTATATGCCCAGTCTATGCAAAATGCCTGAAACAACACCCCAAAACAGAATTTCTGCAAAGATAACGTAGAGTAGAATGCCTGCTCTCCGGGAATGCCAAACTCCAATGAAAATGTGTTTTTGAATCCAGTATATCTGTGTCAGGAAAGAAAAACAACATTAATAAAAATTAGAAAAGAATATTAAAACAAGGAGGAGCAGGACAATGTTCAAGGTGTAGTTGAGGTTTAGAAAAAATGTCTAGGCTGATTGTTCAGATGACTGGACAGGAGGCTAGAGTTGTCAAAGCACGGGCAGACCTCCGACAACAATGCACGTTCATCGGATAATCAAGGTAGCTTAGCTATATGAAATAAGCAAGACCAATGATATATATTATGATATTAGGTTGAATCCATCAACATGAAAAGGGGATGCTTATTGGCGGAGAAGATCTATAAGTACATAGCAGCATGGATTAGAGGAGGAGAAAAAATAGCAGCATGAAAAAGTCCCTCTCCAATGGAGTTTTGACAAGTTTTGGAAACTGCTAACTTGTTTCTAACCTTGACAAGTTTATGCCTATCTGACAGGAAAATCTAAAGCAGTTTTGGAAACCAAAAAAGAACCGGACTTGATGAGCAAAAAACTAGGAAAAAAAAAAACCTTCTTAAAAACAGTAAAACCTCTATGAAGTCAAGAAACATGCTGCAAATTTGCACTCTTAGTCCAGTCTAGAAAAAATTTAGAAAAAATTATGGAAAGTCTTCATACAAACAATAGGTGGAACCACCAATATTCCCCTTCCATTGGGATCTAATATCATTTTAGAGCCCATTATCTGAACATACTAAGGGGTGGTTACAGGACAGGTTGAGGTGAAAAGTAAAGGCACAATACGATGAAGATATACCAGTGTATTATGGGGGTCATCATAATACCACCCATTAATGAATCCTGCAAAGATGCCTTCAGCTGCCATAACATAGACGAGCATAGCATTCATGCCAATCCATTCCAATGGCAAAAACAGATATCTAAAACCCCAAATGTCAACCTGGTATCGGAGTAGAAAATTAGATTAAACTTGATGTAATCTCATTGAACCTTGCATACCCAAAAGAATTGATAATCAACTTTTAACCAAGCCTTAATTCCAACAACATGGGTCCATATTCAAAAGATATATAAATGATCCTAATGATAAGGGACATTAAAAATTTAATGACAAAAGAATACCAAAATGTAGAAAGCTGAAAACACCAAAGCTGCTGCTCCAGATGTTACACAAACATAGCTAAATGTGTACAACTGCTTATTCAGAGGAATTGCTGCATTGGGAAAAAATTAGAAAACAAGGAGACAATAGATAATATATAAAGTTGCACATACTTAACGTTCAGTTCACACCATGAGTGAAATGAAGGATAATTCCAGAAATGAGGAGGGCAAAACCCATCAGAATCCAGTGCTTCAGTCTAGCTGGATGACCCTGTAATAATTGAAAGAGATCAATGAAGTGAGCAGTTCTTCATGTAAGGTAGGCATAAATCACATGAAACCATAGACCTAACCTCAAAATGTACAAGCACATGTCCAAAATGCACTCCAATGATGGTGGAGAGAATAGCTGATATTGAGCTGCAATCAGATAAATATTCACAGATAGAAGAGGTTCAAAACGAAATTGTCAACGTTTACAGTAATCAAATAAATTACATCAGGGAGGCATACTCATCATAAACTTCACATCAGAGCCAATTGGAGCATCCGAGAGGTTCATGCTTAACAACATGAATCTTTTTTTTTTTGAGAATTAACAACATGAATCTAAAGGTGTAAGAAATCAATAAATTGCTCCAATCAAGTGGTTGAAAGGGAGAGTCTGCCTCTTAGATTCAGCTAAGTACATATTTTTGTTTAGTTGTGAAGAAATTGTGTGCAATTATTTTGAATTTTTCTCTCATTCTTACTATTTCCCTTCACATACTATATGCTTTGGGAAAGAATAGATGAGAAATCAATTTGATAGACCAAAGTCACAGTTCTGTGGTGCAATGGAGTGAATGTGCCCTAGAAATTTTTGTGATGTCCATTTGTTCACTATATCCCTTAAGCAAAGCCTAGTGATTTCCATCATGTGGTTCCCTCAGCAGGATGCATAAGATTATTCAGCGAAAGGTACAACTAGTTACCCGCAAATACGAATCTAGACAAGAGGCACTATTTCCATTGTTCATCAAAATGACACTAGTTAATTATGATGTTAACAGACCTTAAAATTCCTTCTGGTTCAAAAGGGGCATAACACCACGAAGGAGCACCACTTCGGAAAGGCCCCTCATATGGGGAATTCTCAGTGCAAGCCTGCAGAACATAATATTAGAGAAGATTAAATATTCAAAAGTGCCAATGTCTTTCAACTAGTGATCTCAAATTCATAATATGATAAGGAGTAAAATAGAAAACGGCTACACACCTTAGATCTCTTCCAAGCTGGATGTTGATACATGTGCTCGATTCCTAGCACAACTCTATCTATATACCCGACTGCATTACAAGGAGGATCCAGTTTTCCTCTCATGCCACAGGCTACCTAAAATTAACAGAATATACATGTTAATAGATTATCCAACCATTTGTTTTCTAAAAAGTTTTTGACCATGGTAGATAGTTCCATTACATAAGGTGGAACCATTCATGGGTTAAGCTTAGTTGCTAAAAATGTCAATGCACCCCTCACCAAAACTGATTCTGATTACGAAAGACCTTAACCCTTTTCCAAGTGCAGTCATTGCATGCTATGCAAATCCGAATATCAGGATTTCACATGTTCAATCGCTCCATGTCCAAATTGCTCCCAAAGACTAAAATTAGCCAGTTACTAAACAAAATATTTAGTCTGTTACTGACATCTCCAACTATATACAAAGATAATAGCATTATCATTTAAGAAGAAGTTTCTGATTTATAAGAATGAGATAAAAGAAACCAGAAGCTTACTGTAAGCTCAACAGTATTATTTCCATTATGGACAGTGAATTGCCAGTCTGGGACATATGCCCCAAAAAGCACAGCCAAGTAAACAATAAGAACGCATGCTCCCACCAGCCTGAAAATGTTAGAACAGAGAAACTGTTTGATAATAGTTTTACTGATAAATTTTCATCAGGAATACACGATAGCACCCACTACAAACTTACCAATGCCAAGAGTACAACTTGAATACAGAGAACCAGCTCGATGCTAGATCCTTGGCTTGAACATCTCTTGAAAAGATTTCCACCAGCGACACTACCAAATATGCAAGAGCGATTCTCTAGAAAGGGTGAAAAGAATTACTACTTAAATCCATTCCCTACACGGCTAAGATCTGATCCGTGACTAGTATCAACATTACCTGGAGAATGCCGCACCACCTTATTTTTTTCATGTCGACGCCATATGTTAGATTGTCGGGAGCATGTGAATAACCTCCTTCAAAAATGAAGCCAAGTTAACATCCAAGTGAAACCTGAAGCCTATCGTCCTTTCTTAAATTCATTCTAAATAGGGAAAGCAAAATGCAAAAAAGTTGCTGATAAAACGTTTCCCTCAAACCAGCCATCATTTTTGTTGATCAAATATCCTTGTAAAAAAAATGTTATTGCAATGTGAAGGGAAAAAAGTAAGCTGAGTATAAATGAAAATGAAACAAAAACAGACCTTGCAATAGGAGACCCCAAAAGAGAAGCTTCAAAGTCCTAAGAATCACCTTTCTGATGGCCATGGACCGGTTTGGTATTCTCTACATGAGAAAACATCAAGAAATGAATGCATGCTAATGCTTATAAGTTATTCCCTGCAAGACTTATGGGAACAGTACAGAAAGCGAAACCAACCTTGAGAGCAAGCGCAATGGCCATCCCCACAATGAACAAAAAGAATGGCATCACAAAGTCAGCAAGATTGCAACCATTCCATGGTGCGTGCCCAATCATAGGCCACTCTCCTCCGGCATCATCCACCAAAATCATCAACTACAAATGTACATGACATGCAAGCTTAAACCAAAATAGATATCCCGATTTCTTCCTCTTCCTCTTTCATTTTCCATTTAATTACAAATTTCTTCACAAATAAGTCCAGTTACAACTTACACCCATGTGTACTCTACCACGGCTTTTTTTTTTTTTTTTTTTTTTTTCAAACGAAGGCTAACAAACTGAACTTAAGAAACCTAACCTACATTTATTACCATAAAAATAACGTCCTGCCAGCATCACATTCCACGTGGCACAATCAACACTGGATATTTGTATGTTATAAAAAAAATGGAAAAGAGAGAGAGAGAAAAAAAATAAATAAATAACATTTACACGCACGATGAATATGAACATGATATACCCAATATCATTATTTTTCCTTTTTGGTGATTTTGAAGAAGAAAAAAATAACAAAAATTAGAAAACATAAATGCTGAATATTAAATATCCAAAGCAAGTACATGCAGTCAAAATTATAGAAGAAAAAAAAAAAAAAAAAAAGCAACCCATGTGAAAAGGTGGTGGACAAGAAACTTAGAAACTGGAGCCAGAAATTTTGGGATTTCTGCTTCTTCCCTCACTCATTCAGTTCACAAAAATATAACAAATAAACAAATAGAAAGGTTTAAAAATAGAGCTTTATCAATGTACCGCAACAGTGAGGCCTCGGAAGATGTCCAGGGAAGCAACGCGCTTTCGTTTCGGGCGCTTTTGGTCCGAGATATCGGGCCCCGGTACATTCAGCAGGTGCTGGTGAGTAGCCGTATCGGCTTTGATTTCCGCCATTTGATTTGAGTTTTCTGCGAGTTCAACGGTCAAGAGGAACTCTCACTGCCGCTGGAAGAAGGTCTGAACAGACAACCCGAGTTCTGGTCAAACAAACCAGTGATTACGGATAAATGATTATGGATAAGTGTCCCAGGTTTTTTATTTTTTGTCTTCTTCGAAGTGCAATAATGATACTAAATTAACATATAAAAACGGAAGATTGTGCATTCTACATATTTTAGCATAAAATTTCTTTTATAAACTTTTTTTTTTTTGACAACTCATAATTGATAAAATATCAATTATTAAGAGTATTTGTTTCACAAGTTAGTCATTAACTAATTATAATAAATTAGATTTTTTAATTAATCATTTCACAATCAAGACGGGTTTAATTATTGGAGTAATAATATTATTGTTAGATAATTACTTGTTTAGAATTGTCAAAACAGTTATGACTAATGATTTAATAATGTTTTTCTTTTTTTTTTTCTGACAAAATAAAATGTTACAGAAAATATATAGTAATGTGATACAAATTGCTTCTCAAACCATATTTATCATCAACTTAAAAAATTTGTTCGAATGTGGAATGCTGGAGAAAGGATATATATATATATATATATATATATATATATATATGCGGGCCTCCACGCTAAACAGAACTTGGACGCAGTCTTCACATATCTCACACTGAAAAATCTTCTCTTTTTTCCCGTCATGTTGATTAACATGAGAAAAGAGCATTTACGAGCATCATCTTTCCAATTCCAGCACCTTAAAATGGTGTCAGCCACGTCCTCGTCCTCCACCTGTCCCACAAAAGAAATCAAGTCATTCTAAAAGGATTCCAACACTAATAGGATCCTCTCCATTCATGGTCGGGATTTGAAGTTAGTGTATTTAGCGGTGTATTATTTAAATTTTATAAAAGAAGTGTTAACATTGTCCACGACAACATGAATAGGATCTTTGTCCTTAAATTAACATCAAGGATTGTGGATTGTTACCTTTGTTGCCACCAGGTCTGCCTAGAGAGCCTCCTCTACCCCGGCCTCCTCCCATGCCTCTGCCACCTGCATCGTCTACACCACGCCCAATGCCTTTCCCTTGCCTCCCACCAGCACCTTCCTCTCTACCTCTTCCCCTTCCGCGCCCCACACCGGGTGGCCTTCTATCTGAACAAGTTGATAGTTAAAAGGCTAGTGATATATAAATGCATACATATAAAAGCAACGACGCCCATTTTTTCAATCTTTTCCAGCTTCAGTGCAAGTAAAAACTCAAGTAGTTCTAGCAAAACCAGAATGCTAATGATAGCCAGTTCTGGTCAATCCCTGTATAATAAGCTAGTTGTATCTGAAACTTAGAACATCAAAACAAACTCTACCAAGGAAAAAGGAAATATTAGAGCTAACTGAAGCTGTGAGAACTGAATTAAGCGTATAGCTTCTGGATATTTGGCTGAGCTATATTATGCAAATCAAAATTGTACAATAATTTTGAACTCTCACAGAAGTGAATCTTTTTGCAAAGTTTTATTCTAATTTACTCTTTTTTTAAAAAAAAATTTATTAATGCAAGTCCAATAAAATAACAAATTAAACTGAACAAAAACCAAGACAGAGACAGGTCCCTTTCAACTGTAATGAACACCATGTAGCCACAAAATATACCTGAGCGGCTCTTTGTCTCCTCCTGAACTTTGTCAATCACCTAAAGGAAAATGCAAACATTACCATAGGAATTCGTTAGGTCTTGAAAAAGTTGCAACAACTAAAAGTAAGATTTAAAAGTATCAGTACAAACTTGGAGTATTCCCAACTACACAGCACAACAAAACCCAAGAGATACCCATAATGTCATAAAACATTCCCCTCTCAGTGCAACAAACCTTCTCCATTAAATAAGCATAGACTAAAAGAAAAGTTAAATGGAATTCCAAAAGCCCAGAAATATGGCTAGAAGTAAGTCTCAGCCTAACTGCATGATGGACAGATACCTGCCATTTAGTACAAAAGGTATGACAATTGGAAATCCAAGAAAATATATGACACAAAGGAGATGACAGAAGCAACATATAAAGATTCTTCATCTTGTGTAAACAGCTAACAGGGGTTTGGGAGGGTGAAGGCTATCTTTGAGATGTAGCATTGTATTATTGACAACCCCCCACCCCTGACCAAAAAATAAAGAAGAAGAAGAAGAAACCAAAATGGCAAGAAGGTAAGAACTCTGGTCAGGAACAACCAAACTCTATGTTGACGTCACAACAATGCGCTTCTACAGAAGGCATATCATCTAAAGCTTGATCAAGTGTGTGTAAGAGACACATTGTGCCTCTACAACAAGAGGTACAAGCTTTGATGAAAATCCCTTATGGAGCACATCAATGTCGGATTTGGCTAAGCTACATCATTCCAGAGTAGGGGTTTGACTTGTAGCCTTGTATTATTGAGACCCCCCCACCCGTGACTAAAATAAATAAATAAATAAACCAAAATGGCAAGAAGGTAAGAACTCTGGTCAGGAACAACCAAACTCTATGTTGACTTCACAATGATGCGCTTCTACAGAAGGCATATCATCTAAAGCTTGAACAAGTGTGTGTAAGAGACACATTGTGCCTCTACAACAACAAGTACAAGCTTTGAAGAAAATACCTTATGGAGCACATCAATGTCTGATTTGGCTAAGCTACATCATTCCAGAGTGGGGGGAATATATATTGAGGTTAAAAACGAATTTATCAAAAGAAAGAAAGAAAGAAATACCTCATCTGGAACTCGAAGATACTTAATTGTATTCCCACGAATGTAACATTCTGGCATTCTCCAAAACCTATCTCCATCCTACATTGTCATAGTGCGACGATGAATCACAAATACAGTAAATTTAATTTATGGCAAAGGATAAAACTTAAAAAAATTCAAAGAAACTGATGCAGAAATGTTTCGAAAATAATCACTTTTGAGGTACATATGACTTCTCGAAGATGGATATTCATCCATGTATCACAGTTCACCAAATGCCCATTGTAAGTCTCCCCGTTTTTCAGCTCCACTAACTACCAACCACAAAAATAATAATCAGAATAAATATCATCTGCATATCAATTTGGATGGCATTTACAACTTAATTATTTGACTGGCTCCTTACTACAGTAAATAGAAGCCAAGATACCAATTTCGCATTCTGGAAGGATCATTTATGCTGTTTAAAACAACAATCAATGCAATGTAATGTTTGTTTTCATAAGCAAGAAAACTTCTTCAAAAGTTTAACCAAACGACAGCTAAGTTTCAAATTTCATGTATTAAGTACTTCTCAATTGAGTTAATTATTAATTATTCACTTTCTTTATTGTCTTTTTTTTTTTTGTTTTTTTTTTGCAGAAATTATACTTTACCCACCTGTGGCATGGGTCAAGTTTGAATTGCCAACCCATGATTTAAGAGGTCTCGTTGTATTAGTCCATGAGTGTAATGCATTCCAATCGTGAAAAGATTGCTATAGCATTTTTTAGGTATGTGATCAATACATGCGAATTTTAAGCCTATAAAATTTACTTATCAAAAAAAAAAAGCCTATAAAATATTAAGGAGGTGATTTTAGGTGGATAAAGTGCAACTTTCTAAACCATAGGCTGATAATTCGAACTCGACCCAAAAAGCAGCTGGAATTAACCATTTATTTTTTAATCTCTATTATCCCAAATGACAGGATTTAAAAAATTAACTATCTTTCCTCTTCCTACGTTTTCTAGGCTATAATGTGAAAGTGAAACATAAATCAAATCCACGGAGAGACAGCTCTCACCATAGGGTGCCCTTGTGCGGACTTCAGCAATGAAAGAGGAAGCTGAGGAAAAAACCAAATAAAATCATTAAATAAATTCAAAACCAGGGTCTTCATTCTCAAACAACCACAGAGGAAACAGCCAAAAGCACGAAACTCTAACCCTAACAATCAGTACAGTGACCTACATACCATTTTTCCGATTAAGGCAAACCCAGCAGCGATAATAGACCTGCAAATATATCATCATCAGAAGCAACGTAAAGAGAAACATTAAAAAATAAAAAAAGAATTAACCCGTTTGGTTGCTAAGAAAAAAAAATGCAGGAAAAGAAAAGACACCGAAGTAACTTTAGAGTCTTTTTTGAAGATTTCAGAAAGTAAGAGAACATATAAGCTTGAAATTTTCTTTCCCTTGCGGCATTTTTTTTCTTTTCTTTCTTTCTGATTTAACATAGAGAGTTTAGCGCGTAACCTGTAAAATTTGTGTAACAGTTGAAGAAGAAACAGACCTTTGTATTGAGCAATGCGAGGGGACAGCTTGATGACTCTTCTTTGAGGACAGTGGCGGAGTATAGAGGTTTAAAGGGTACGAGAAGATGTTGAGGTTTTTGCATACATGCCCTCGAAACTTATTGATGTTTCAGGACTGAGGGTAAATCTAACTCAGTAGAGTCCTTTTAAAGTGAAATTGATTACTGAATGAGAATCCCATTCACACGCATTGTACTCCTCAAGAATTATGTTAATTAGTATTATTTTAAAAGACAACCAACAAGTACTTCCGTTGTCGTCCAGCGGTTAGGATATCTGGCTTTCACCCAGGAGACCCGGGTTCGATTCCCGGCAACGGAACTTTTTCCTTTTTGGTTTCTTGTTTTGCTTTGTTTTATTTTCTGAATCAGCCAAAAGTCTTTTGCAATTTATTTCCTTACATTTCAGAACCCATGATGCTTTAATTTTTTTAGAAAAAATTTTTTTATTGGGAAAAGTCTACCCCTTAAATTACCAAATAATTTACAATGTCCCATAAGGGCAGCCAAAAAAAAAAAAAAAGACCATAAATTTTTTTTTCAATAAGATAAATAATTCAATAATTTTTTTTTCAAAAAATAATAATAATAATAATAATTTTTTTAAAAAAAAATTTCCACGACCTATTTTTTATTTTTTATTTTTAAAATATGATTATTATTATTATTATTATTATTATTAATTTTAAGGGTATTTTTGGTCAATGGGAAAGACATTGACAATTTTTGGTAATTTAAAAATGACAATGTGGCAATTGAAAGTTTGAGGAAAACATTGTTAATTAGGTAGTAGATTGAGAAAATTGTGTGGACTTTCCCTTTTTATTTCTTAGCTTCTCTGTAGATTATTAAACTAGACTAGAACATATTTAAAACGACACTGCAACTAGAATCACGTTCAGCATTTCATGGTTCTATTGTTAAACTCCTTGTAACAAGAGGGTGTGGAATGACTCCTTTAAACTTTTATTCAAGATTTAGGGAAAAATAATTGCAAAAACTTGAGCTACTTTTCACACTATACATAATCACAAACTTGTCAACCTTGCCCACGAACACTAAAAATTAAAAATCAACCACAATTCTTTTCTGTTATACACATCTTAATATAAACAGTAACAGTACAATGCCACAAAACTGAGGAGAGAAACTCTAATGGCATAGGACAATTCCCGCGGCAAAATACAAAGAGAAAAGAGAGAAAAGACGAAGCAAGGATGAGGAATGCTACAAACATTCTTACTCATACACTCCCTAATGTGGCACTGAAAATCACCATTAGGTTTTCAGTGCCGCATCAAGGAATGTGCATTTCGGAATGTGTATAGCATTTCTCAAAAAAGGATTCACATACTCGATACAAACGGGTATATACGGGTAGGAACTCATCACTATGTCGCTTGTACAGTTACAGCATACACTGGTCTCATAATTTTGTTTTCGTATATTCACTTTCCAATGCCGAGTTCTTTGGTAATGTCTCTTGTCAGGCTAAATTGCAAAGTATTATGCCATGGAAATTGGGTTCGGGTAACGGGGAGCTTCCTCCGAAGATCCTGCATTGCAATCAGATTCATATGTATTATAGGGATTTAGGAGTATAATGAACCTAGAAAGATGGCTAAAGAAAACAAGAAAGGATTCATTTACCTGCCACAAAACCTACTAAAGATATAATACTCTACAGAAATTGAATAAGTAATTGAGCTTGAGTCTGGAAGTTAATTATAATACCTTTTTGTTTGGGGATTTTTATTTTTTGTTGGTGGGCGGGAGATAACTGGACAAGGGGAAGGTTATTGGCACAAGCTCGGGCACTTGTACCCATCCAATTTGTTGGTAAAACAAAAACAAATTTAGAGATCTGTTATTAACTAACACAAGGAAAATCTTTAAAGCACCATTTATTATCGAGCAATTTCCTTTTCTTATCAATTTTCCAAGAACCAAATAGAGGATAAAATGCACAACAAAAAGGTAGTGGGTCTAAAGGAGAGCTGTCACTGATTGGATGATTAAAGTGGTTAGTTCTTGTGGAGTTGATTACCATTTAAGCAATGCCATCCCACATGAAATGATTTGATACCTATATGTTGGACAGTAACACTGGCCTATATGCTAATAAGTGTTGCTTAGAAAGAAGAAACTATCCTATTCTAGATTGAGGGGAGAAAGAAGTACCTTGAAAGTGGTATCAGGCAAGTTCGAATAGGATGCCTGTCAATGTATAACTCTCAGTAAAGACTTTTGGAAAATGAAAACCATTTAACTACAAGAACAGGAATATTTAGTACCTCAAGAGATGCCAAGTACTCTGTCTCATGGTGGCGAATAATGCTAGCTATGGTAATTGCAGAGTCATCAGGAGACTGAAACAAATATGAACATAAGAATTGGATGGTAAAAAGGGGATAAAATTAAATGACCAGAACAGGCATAGCATATTGCGTCATTTATATATCTTTAAAAAATGAACAGTACTGGAATTCTTAAAAAGTATTTCAGGAGGAAAAAAGAAGAAGGAAATCATTACTTTTCCAACAGAATTATGCGGGTAAGCCAATGAATGGGAAGTGGGAATTAAAATAAAAATAAGTCACAGGAAACTAGTCAAACAAGATTTGTAGTCTTTTGGCTATCACGGTTTTAAAGATTACCCAGGGCATAGAACCATAACTCACCCAGCCAAGTTATAAACAAATACAACAGCAAAATCAACATGTTCCAAACACCAACATCCCAAAGTATACTGTGTCTTCAGACTAAGGAGGAAGGGCACTTATGAATCAAGCCTAATCAAGCTTCCGCAAACAGTAACAATAAATAACAACAATGATATAAAAAACAATTGTTGATAGACATGTAATGTTATAATAACCTGAAATACTGTTGAATCTCTGCATTCATGTTTTGCATCCAACTGCACGTTTCCCTCTTCAAAATAATGGGCACCAACCTGAAAGCAGGAAAACAATACAAGGACAAAACTTATTGTAGGTGTATATGACCTCAAGAAAAATTAATGCAGCCTGGATTGCCTAGAAACACAAATGAGAGTAAAAAATAGTCATACACGGCTGATAAGGAATACCTGCAATTTGCCTCTTAGTTCCAGCATTTGATCATCATCCTTGAACTCAATGTTCCATACTGAGCGCCAACTTCCATTGCTACACAATGTGCCATAAAATATGAAAAACTGAAAAATCTTATCATGTAGAAGTCTCTTATTTCTAAAAGACCAGGTACATGGCAGGGTACAAACAGACTGACAACCATGAGTTGGTATAAAGTGATTACGTCCTATTTGAACCATGATGCCAAAGAAAGAGCAGTTTAAATTGTCATTTGACAAATTTCACGAACCAGAAGTTCTGTGGACTAAGTCTAGCAGCGGAGATCACCACAGCAAGCTCAAAATCAAATCCTGGGCCCTCCACATCTTTTCCATTTGTACAGTAAACTGAGCAGACACCTTTTGGATAAGCTTCACCAACATACTTCAGTAATTCAGCATCCAGGGCACATCTGTCAAGAAAAAGAAAATGGCAACTTTAGCAAGTCTCTTTCTATCATGTAGAAGTGTTCCGTGCTCTGTGCTGCCATAAGATACAGTTTTATTTTATTTTTTTCCATTGAATATTCGTATGAAGAAGCATATATAACAGTAAATTTGAAGAAGTTACAAATTAATAGCATAACACCAGCTCCACAAAAGTATCGCTACACTCTCAACGCCATGATGCACAGCAAACATGAGTTTGATACATCATAATTCCTGGCTGAAAAACCTTCAGAGTAATATTTTTGTTTACTTTCAGTACGGGTAAAAATACTCTATAAGTAAATAATTGATGAATGTAAATCCCTTGGGGGTAACAGTGAAAGGAGCTCATTTGGAGCCAGGGGCAGAACTAGAGTTTAGGAGGGGGGGAGGACAAAACTAAAAACACAAAATTTTAAGGGGGTAATAATTAATTTTAGGGGGTCCATTTCATAAAAATACATTCTTTCTTTTTTATGACGAGGGACTTCTCCAAGGCAGGGCCACTTCATGTACCCACCCCTGTCAGATAAACCTCGGATCAGGTAATACTTCGACTTCGTTGGCTGACTGGCCTCAAGAAATTGTTTGCATCCAAGGGAATTCAAACCTTAGACCTGATGGAAATGCCACTAATACCAAGGCCCTTATCACTTGAGCCAAACCCCTAGATTATAAAAATACTAAAATTTAGAAGATATTTTCAAATTTTTGTTACATTTTTTTAAATTTTGGGAGGGCCCAGGACCCCCCAAGGCTACCTATTTGGCACTCAGGACAGGTAAAACACACCACTGATTTGCTGTCAAATCTTTTGAAATTTGAAAGCCAGACACTTATTCCAGTTTAACGGGAAATCTAAAAGATCATAGATTCAAATAGAAAACCAATTCTACCCATAAGAATTATGAAGCGTACCGAAATTCCTCTATATATGAGGATGGAAGTTCCTCATCCAGAGCAGGTCTCACCTTTGTACAAACCTGAACCAGTTCACCATGTTATTTAAGATAATACATGGCAGAAGAAAACTTGACAAAAGGGAAGGAAGATAGGGCGGAGATGGGGGAGGGGAAGAAATTAAAAAAAAAAAACAAAAAAAAAAACATATATATGACATGATTCAACAAAGTACACACCAACTAATCACAAACATGAGTATGAGACATAATAAACATAATGTTTTTCCTTAAGTACTCCATTCAGAGACACAGATAATTGAAGATTTGTCCATAATCCATACCTCTTTCATAATGCAATTCCTAGAAAAAGATTTAAATTAAACTATTTGCTACCCTCATAATCTTATTTGAAACATTAATTGTAAGAACTAAGATATCCATGGATCTTCCATAAATCTAATTCTCATTTGCAATAACAAGCTTTTTCTTATTTCTTTAGAATGTCATCATTCACCTAAAAGTTTAGCATATGTGATAAGTAAGATTAACATATGCCTCGAGGTTTAAGCATTGCCTCCAGTAATGACAAAAAACTTGAATATTGCTTCAGAGTTTTGGTAAAAATCCTACCATCTCTCAAGAGAAAAATAATACAAGAAAAAAGGCATAAATTACTTGTTTAATGTGGTCAACTGTAGCAACTTGGGCAGTCCTTGGATCAAGAAACTCATTCTCATTGAGCTCGCCAAATGATGTAATCAGCACCTGCATCCAAAGCAGTGAGTTAAATATAATAAGATCGGGTTTGAAAATCAAAACCTAACTCAGAAACAGCAAATTTTAGAGCATGATTTGATACAATCAAGTGGCATATGAATCTTCAAGTAGTTAATCTCATTCGTTATTTATTATAAACACATGCAATGCCAAACCCTAAATCCTAATTTTCCAATTCGGGTAATACTAAAGGTACTACATTGTACTATGATTAAGTTACAAAATGACGTTGTCATTTGTGGTAGTGCCAATTCTACCTTGTGATACCCACCAATTGCGTGCAAATTTGTACAGCGAGGACGAATGATGAGGTTTAAAAATTCGGCAACAACATCATGATGTAACTCTTTTATGGTAAAATCTATATGATCACAAACATTTCTATATCAACTGCAAAGAAATAACTAATGCCCATCCAATCCCACAGACAAACCTTGACACTCTCTTATTCAACCTTTACTAAACTCATTGAGCATAAATGATCAAAAAGGAAACCCGAAGGCTGAAGAAAAAAGCAAGTTTTCATAAGGATTCAGAGACTTACATCGCCCATTCTGCCGGGCATTTCGAGGCAAATCATGTGGGATTTATTGTACAATGGAAATGACTCCGAAGCCGATTCATTGTACAATTCTTCGTTGTCCAGTATCGCTTTCACATCTGCAAAAAACAACAAAACCATTCAGAATGTGAAGAAATTAATCGATCACGAAAAAAAAATAGCAGAGAAAGCGAAAAAGAGCAAATCCGAATCTGAAATTGTAGAAGAGCCAGTGTATAACTCAGAAGAAGAAGGCTAATGCGAATTCAATTTTTTAAAATAAAATAAAAATTGCAGAGAGAAAGAGAGAGAGAGAGAGAGGAGCATTACCTTTGGCAACGTATTGGATTTCACCGGCAGGAGAGTTGAGAAAGAACCATTTCGCTATCTCTTTCTTCTGCTTCTCACTCAGCTCTGCTTCTTCAACGTCCGCCATTTCTCTCTCCCTCTCTGTGGGATTTGATTTTTTGGGAGGAAATTACAGTTGTGGGAGAATTTCAAAGGAAATCACAGTTTCGAGAGTGTTGTGGTGGAAAAGGCTCATGAATTGATCTGGACCGTCCAGTTTTGTCGGGTCTACATACACGAACGGATGAGATCCGTGGAGGCCCTCAACTGCGTAGCCATGGTTACTATGCTACGGCCGCACATGGTGCATGATCTGTAAAGGTGCTTTTGATTTGCGTGAGCCGAAAATTGCTTTGATGAGATGACACGATCGTATTTACGCGGAGGGCGTTTAATGGGTTGTCAATCGCATGTTGGGTTTGAAACAGACAAAATTATCTAAATTAATTTTAGGAAAAAATGTAAAATTGGTTCACAAAATTTACCTGAGAAAACAACTTGATTGTATAGATTAAATTATTTTTTTTCATATCTTTCGTTCATTTTAATCCAACGGTTCAGGTCTTTTAAATTTTATATTAAATTCATGTGTAATTCACACATCAAAATTGTTCGTCAAGTTGGACCACTTAAAGACCGAATGTAAGACTACAATTAAATGAGTCAAACCTTTCATTCTTAACCAGTTAATTTTACATTAAGTTGTATCAATGTGTCAAAAATTTCCGGTCCTACTAATTTATTTTCACTATCTTAGTTCCTTTTTTTAATGAATGGTCTTGATTTAAACAATTACAGAGAATCTAGATCCAAGGTGGCTCGAAATGCCAAAAAACTCGGTAACAAAATTCTTGAAATCATCGTTATCTGTCTTGTATAAAACGGGCAGAGTTTTGCCACGTCAATAAACAAATTGAACAGGAATGGTCTTGTCTGCTCCTTATCTGCGTTTGCAATCGGTATCCAGCATAACACCGCACCCACTGGGTCAGTCCAAAACACCCGTACGAAGTCTTGGCAATAGCTTTAAATTGAAAGTAACAGTAAACATGGCAATTGGCAATGCATGCATCAAATCACATCACTCTTGAATCCACTAGTATTTACACTGAATTTGGAAATACAACAGCCTTGACG
Source organism: Corylus avellana (assembly GCF_965113065.1). NCBI lineage: Eukaryota > Viridiplantae > Streptophyta > Magnoliopsida > Fagales > Betulaceae > Corylus > Corylus avellana. The sequence goes on along the minus strand of NC_142490.1, from coordinate 4,572,675 downwards.
GTAGTATAGTATAATTTGTTAGCAGTAGTTCCACTGCCGGAATACATTATCTTCCAAAAATTGTTTCCATGCCTTCAAGGGGCCAACCTCTCCGTAACTTGCTGAAAATTCCTTTGATCTTAGATTCATAAATAAGCCTCTGGCAGCAAAACCCATTAGCTCAGTAGGATCCATATAACCACGCATCCTGGACACAATCCCATCTCCATAGGACAAACCCACTTTGAGATAGGTGTAATTTAGCTTTGGTTGTATCTCTGATTCTTGCCCCAGTGAAGAAGCAGGCTCCTGAGAATACGTAGCATCTAGCCTTGGTGGGATCTCTGATTCTTGCGTCAGTGAAGAATCATCTTCAGTTGATAAATAGCTTCCCATCCCAAAGGATTCCCAGTCAAGTAGCTGCAAGATCCCAGCTGTTTGTTCTACACTTCGTACAGGATGATTTTGTAATTGTGTTGCTTGTTCAAGTGCTAACCTGTCAACTTGAATCTTCAATTGATGTAATCGGTGACCAATTCTTGAAGATACACCATCGTATAATTTTCCTCTTGATGCGTGTTGCGCTTCTTCCACGTTGAGCAAATCATCGAAATGGATAGGGTCCCCAATAAGTATTGTTACCTACAATGGTGGTTGGAATTCAGCAAATTTTGATTAATAACACTGGAGCCATCAGTATAACAAACAGAATAACTGGAGATTGAGCTGTATAGTTTAGTCTTCAGGAGGCTTGGTGTTTCCTGGAGTTTCTGGCTAACTAGCTAGAGTGCATTGTATTCATTGTTGATATATGAAAGATTTATTCATTCATCCAAAAATAATAATAATAATAATAATAATAACTGGAGATAGAGGGAAATAGTGAAGTCCAGAATCCAGGTTATGATGGTATCAAACTACTCAAGTAGTCCATTTTGTTCATTTCAGGTGCTAGAAATTTCCATCAATAAGAACATGACTGCTTAGATAACCTACCGTCTTTCCAATTCTTGGGATTTTGGCTCCGACAGGCATGATCTCCTGCATCCCAGTATGTACAAATGGAATAACCATCGGAATATTGTCTGCATCCAGGACTAACCTGTTCATGTACAACAGTAAATACTCCTTCAAAGAGAAGAAAACGGCAAATCAAACTTTCTAACTGGCAAGAGCTTGGATGAAAACCTCCCTTCTCTATCTCTCTCTGAAAAAAAAAATTCCAAGAAAATTATCTGTCAGACCCCTACCTTCCAACACCTCTCTTGGAAGACCGCATGGTTTTTCCACCATCCAGAGAGCGACTACCTTCAGGGAAGATGTGAACCCACCCACCACGATTCAATTTTGCAATAGCCATATCCATGCCCTGAAGCAATTAAGAAGCAAGATGAGAACATGTGGACAGTTGACAAGTAGTTTAACATCACCAAAGGAAGACCAAATTATAACCAGAGTATAAAAACATTAAATGGCATAAAATATATAGTGATCTAGATACTATATAAATACACACACACGCATACATACATACAGACTGCTATGTATCCGGCTACAAATTCCATCCTGCATTGGAGTCATTCAAGTAGAAATGGTTTTAACTAAAATTCCACATTTCAATTCAGAAACAAGTAAAACATCTGTGGCATACAAGTTAATGGTTCCAAGAAAGATGAGATGTATAAGCTCATACACGATATTCAAAAATAGAAAAATAAATAATGACAACATATAATTTACACAGTTACATGTACACATAAGGACACATGGAGTGGGAAATAATAAAGTCCATATGGCTATTATCCTATAATCTCGCTGCCCTTCATATCAATGCAAGGGGAGGAAAGTTATTAAAAACAAAAACAAAAAAACAAAAAACAAAAAACAAAAAAAAATAATATTCTAAACAGAACAGCCTTGACGACATCCATTGCTTCAAATACAATAGTACAAGTCATCTACAAAGTTTTTCTAACAACACTCAACAAGTGAGCAATATGTTGACAAACGAAATACATGCTTACGGGTATACCTTCTGATAAATACCATCACCACGAGCAACTGGCAATACTTTGACAGATCGAAAGAATGCAGAAAACACGGGATTGGTAAAACAACGATCAGATGCACAAAGTGTCCATCTCAAGTTTTGAGCATCCCAAAGAACACTTGGAGGAAGCAGCGCAGCAATAACAAATGGATCATCCACAGAAGCAACATGATTGCTGACCTAAAAAATTCCCTTATCATCATACACTATATTCAAGGATAAAAATGCAGAAAAATCGAGATGAAAATTGGAAGTTAACACTAAAAAAAATTGCAAAATAGTGTCCAAGATAAACTTTGTAAATAAAATTCAAACTTAAATCCATAAAAATTAGATGAATGGTTTATACCGTAATAAGAGACTTCTCCTTGGGTCTGCGCAGCAATGCGTCATGCAATTTTTCTAAACCATAAACCTGCAACAACAAATAACAGCTCAAATCAATTCTCGCACAAAAAAAAAAAAAAAAATTCCAATCGAAGAAGTAATAATGGGTTAAGGGGCAACATGAAACATGGAATGCCACACACCTGAACACGATTTAAGCCGTTCATAAACACATGACAAACATTTCCAAGAACAGGAACAGCCACAGCTTGAAGCATGCGAACAAGGACGGACTCTTCTTCAGCATTGAAGTCTTTACTCACTGTGGCCAAAAGAATTTCACAAGTAAGAATCTAGACGTGCTTATTTTGAAATTGGAAAGGCTAAAACAATGTTTCTTATCATATGGTCCCATAAGCACCGTTTTTCCAAATCTTGGATGCATACTAGAACACACACCCAGTCATTGTATAGAGGACTTAAAATTTTTGTATAAAGAATACCAATTCTGGTACCCTCCTGTGGAAAAAATCTATAACATTTTCTTCGCTAAAAAGTACTTGGTTGCAAACCTCACGAACTTTCATCAGCACATGTAAGTTTAATTGGAACCATTTTCTCTAAATCACACAAGTAAATTGTGCATTGTATGAAAATTATAATAACATGGCACATGGTGTTTTTCTTGCCCAACTGCCCTAATTTGGGTAGAGCTCACAAGAAGTGAAAGTAGAGGTGCCCTCATTTTCTCATCATGGCACAGAAACCCCAAAAAAAAAACCGCTCCTTCAGGATAAAGATACAACGATTATCAACCCAAAAGGCCACATTACCAAATAGGAACTTTCCAGCAAGAAAAGAGGCAAAAAGGATCCTAAAAAGTTATGAGAACTGAAATAAATGCAACCCAATTGGAAAAATTCGAATTCCTCAAGCTGAAAACCTAGATGTAAAAACTTAGGTATCTAGAAAAAAGCCAGAAACTGAAAATGGTTGTGCTTAAAGTTTGTCTAAAGCCTCTGGCTACCTAGTTTCACACTAGACACATTACCAAAGCATCATTCTATTAGCGTACAACAAATGGATCAAATCACATTCACCCATTATCTAAACTAATTCAACTCAACCCAAAACCAAAAAAGCCAAGAAGAAAGCTAATTCGGCGCCTCTAAAAACAAGATCAAGTACTTTCAAAATCCCGACCAATGATCAAAACACAAACAGAAACAGCAGCATCCATATAATACTTTGATAGTATCTCTCTGTCTTCGAACTTACACATAAATCCATAGAAACACATACAGATGCCAATAAGTCAGAGCAAAATGAAAAAACAAAGAGCCAACTTGCATCTTTCACAAACAAGAAGCACTTTCGAAGCACAAAAATGCAATTAGAAACCAAACCTCCTTTGCGATAGAAAACGGAAGAAGAGGGCAATGAATCCCTGCGGAAATCGCGAAAGCGGCGGAGCAAACGATCGACGGTGGATAAGTAACCGTCGCCGGAAAAAAGCATCGGCTGCTTCCGGCGGCGCCGGTCCACCGCCACTCGGAAGCGGTCCCTGAGGCGGAGCGAGAGCGCTTCCGCCTTGCTCTTCCACAGATCCCCTCGCTCTATCCTGTGCACCGCCATTCCAAATGCTCAACCACAAAGTCCCGCACAGAACAAGAGAGCGTACTCAGAGGAAACACAGAAAGTTGAGGAGAACTCGAGGAGAAATCATAGATGCTAGACTGAGAGAGAGAGAGAGAGAGAGAGAGAGAGAGCTGGGAGACGCGCGAGCTAGTGAAAAGAGAGAAGAAGAGAAAGAAGAGGAAGGGAGGGTTTTTGATTTTACGGTGTGGGAGGGTCTACGGTGAGCGCTTCCGTTGCGTCACTGCATCCGTCGATTTTTGGATAAGCCTGGGATAATATCAATGTGGGGTCCCTGCATTAGATATGGAGGGTCCACTACCGAGGTGCCACATGGCACAACTTTTTTTTTTGGGGCTTGAGCCTGGCCTTTACTTCGGGCCGCCAACGGGCTTGAACTTGAATTTTAAGGCTGTGTTTGCTGACATTTGATTTCAATACTTTTCTTTTCACTTTTTTATTTTTTTAATATTTTTATTTTTTATATTATATCAATCACTTTTTATTATTATTTAAATAAAAAATTATTATAAAACAAAAAATTTTCATTTTTCATATCAAACATCATTACTTTTAAAAAATATATATATACTTTTATTTTTTTTTTTTTTTTATATCAATCAATTTTTGTTACAATATCTGACCATTAAAACCATAAAACCCTTTATCAAATAGACCTGTATCCGTTTATAAATTTATAATAAGACCCATCCATGCACATAATTTTGCGATTCGTTTTTTTTTTTTTAATGATTAATGTGACAGGTTTGGAGTCTGGACAAGTACACTTGATAAATCTTTTCCAATTGTTATTGAATTTTTGTCACCAAAAATTAGTTTTGCAGGATCTTTTTATGAACATTCTCACGACAAATAGTTGTTGGGCAAAGCTGCTACTCTGTACATGTGATTTTGAACCAAAGTATGCTCTGTTTGCATGCCAAGCCGCCGACCATGCATCTAAAATACGCAAAATTAAGCCATCTCCATGTTGAGAGTCTCTAGACTTCTATAGATCTTATGGCTTGAAACCATTTCGGCCAACATAATTGGGACTTATTAATGGCTCGTCAGCTGCATGGGGCTCATCCAATGATGTGATAATCTACCGCTGTCGAAAAGAACATTGATAACATATTTTCAGAAGAGAAAGAGCAAGAATGTTTAGATCGCAAAGCTATTGGAGTACATTGGAAATTTTGCATCATATACAAAAACAAGTGATGTATTATGTATACCTTGAGAAAAGCATTAGCAAATAAAGATTTGATAGTCCGGCACTGCAACTCCGACGTCCAAGTAGTTGACATCAACTGCAACATCCCCGAGATCATCTGGCAAGCAAGCACCATCAGTATTGTGTTAATTCCATCCTTCCAAACGGCATATATATATATATATATATATAAGAGAAGTGAGAGCCCGAACCTTCGTATATGGTCCTTGCAAATCTAACATATTCAGGAATGAGATCTCGATATATTATGCCTTCTGGGAAGGCGTCCAGCACCACCAAGACTCCTGTCGAAGTATTATCAATGCCAAATTAAAGACAAAAGTAATGATCTAAAAAGTTTAGATACTGAGTATTGTTTTACAAGCACAAGTTTGGCTTGCTGGGGCTTGGCACACATATTGGTGTCACTAAAAATCAATTGGAGGGATGCACGATGATGAAAGAGACCATAAAATTTCACTGTAAGCTACATAAATGGCATCTGTCAAGAACTGAAAATGATTTTTGTTGGTTCAATACAGACACGCTAAACGTTTTACGCTTTGGTAAGTTGGTAGAGGTACCTGGTGCCACCCAAGCTTTAGATGAATTGCTAGGCAATGGAGCCAGCCAGAGAATATTTCGCAAATTCATCGAATCATCATATGTCACATTAGACCCTGAAAGATAATGTTAATATTAGCACCACCTCACACTGCAATGGCTGAAATTTCTGAATTCAGTGTCTTTTAAAGTTTAAAATCAAAAGATTAGTCATTATTCACTTTTCACTGGTGACATGGAGTATCATTTGATTTGATTAATTGAAGAAATATTTAGAAAAAATACCAACTGAAGGACTCTACTGAGCTTCTTTTGTTTGTTTTGAAGAATAATTGTAGTTCAAATTATTCTCAGTGAAAGAGAAAAGATTAGAAATTCAAACATATTAAACCAAGCCAGTATAATAATATATGGTATCTGAAAGAGAGAAATGTAATTAGATTCTAAAAGATAACATAGATTAAGGTGTTTTTGTTAAATTTTACCTTTTTGACAATAGCCCATATTGCATGGAAACACTTCTTTATCATATGCTGGATATTCTTTGGCATGGAACCTATCAAACATAAGTTCTGTTGTCATTAAGAGCATCAAGGATAGCAATCTTTGTTCTTGGACATGCTCAATCTTTATTAGCACTCAGCGTTGTAAGAGTGGCAAAATTAAACGAAGAATAATATATAACAACTTACAATATACCGAGTCTTCCAGTATCAACAGCAAGAAAAAGGTGGCCATGAAAGAAATCATAGCGATTCAGGGATATGTTCAACCCAATTGTGGGACCCCGGGAAACAATAACCTCAAATAAAAATTCAAGATAAGAATTCAACTCCTGCCATTTGATAATGAAATGTTACAGTACTTTTAGAAAAGGTGGTGACAAAAAATTGAATGGGATGTTTTAAGGCAGCCAAAATATTATTACTTCGATACCAACCTCACTTATAAAGCGTCTCCCATATGGTGTTCTAGTCAGCTCGCATCGGTTTTCTTTTGATCCTTCAACATCAGGAACCTATTAAATCTAAAGAAAGATGTTTTACTAATCAATCTTCTAAAGATAATTTCAGGTTTAGCAATTTCCAAGATGAACAAAAAGAATATGACTTACAAATTTCAGTTGCAACCCCCACATTACATTATCAGTCACACCTTTCATCAGCACTAATATGAGTGAGCAACATGAAAATTATGGCAACATCTCATCACATAAAATTGTACCAGAATAATCTGAAGATGTGCCATCTCCTCACATAGTGCATTTTCACCCCCAAAAAAGAAATGTTGTATCATATATAATCCACCTCATATTCACTCTGTAACCCATGAAAATTTTCATGGCAGATCTCCATTCCACAATTAAAGTCTAATTATAATGGTCAACAGTTCTAACAATCAAGATCAATCTCCCCAAGTCATAGAAGTCATCACAATTCACAAGGAAGGCATTCCTTCCTAAGCAATCACAAAGTTTACAAAAACCCATGCAGCATCCTCCACAATGCACACCACTTGAAAACAAGTTCACAAGACACAGCATGAACCGTAAATCTCTGCAGCATCAGGGCATTTACCTGACCTACTTGTTAAAATATTTTTCAAATGAAAATAGTTGCAATGCATATCATTTTCCAATACCTCATAGACATTTTAGGTGCATAACCAAAAACACATACATATTCCTACAGGCTACAGGTTTGGACTTATTTGACACTGACCCAATTGCGACAGAGCCAAAACCAGGGCATTCACGTAAATAAACAGAACAGGAGAAAAAAAAAATACAAACTCACAGTGATGATGGTGGGATCTAGGGCGCGATGAATAGCCGCCGGGTCACCACCGGAATCAACAGCAAGGCGAGCCAGTTCCAGAACCGGCTCGGGGGGGCACCAAATGAGCTCATCCTCCTCTCTTCGACTCCTGGCACCAATTTGAATCGGACCCAGTTCTCTTCTCGTCGTCAAGCACTTTCTGGACTCGATTTTGGCTTTTGCGGGAGTGAAGGGAACGAGGAACTTGAGGCAGGATTTGAGGTCCTTGGCAACGAGGGGGTTGATGCTGGAGGACTTGGGCTTGGGCCCGAGGAGAGAGAGCAAGTCTAAAGTGGTAGCTTTCGGTGTGGAAGGTGAGGATGGTTTGTGAAAGAATGGTAGTGAGGAGGAATATGAGGCTGTGAGAGAGATAGAGAGAAGAAAGGTCAGTCTCAGTGGGAGAGAGGGTTTGCCCATCTCTCTCCCTTGCTACTCTTTCTTCAGCTTCGGGGTCTGGACGTTAGACTATGAACAAAAGAATTGCAGGATTTTTTTGTTTTATTTTTTGTGTTTTTTTCCTGGGCAAGAATTGCAGGATCCAAATCTTATCGATAAGAGATTATAGTAGAAAATTGAAGGATCCCACTTGTTCGAAAGGCTAACGAATCAAATGTTTGAACAAGCATCACTAGAGATCAAAAACAATACAATGGTCAAGCTATTTAAGATCAGCTTGATGAAAGAGGAGAACAAAGTTTTTTTTGGGCGTGGCAGTGCTACGTACCACAGCCAATTTCTTGATGTCGATCAGTAATTGTGGTAACATCAGTTTAAGAAGCACGGAAGTTGTGAGATTTTGATGAAAGTTAATGAAGAAGCCCATGAGACTTTGGGATTAGAATCGTCCTCTCAACAGTCAAGTTGCTTGAATCATGGGTTTTTTCATTGTTATATCACACCATTTTATAAGTATGCTTCCAGAAGAATTAGACTACGTTTTTATTGATTTCGAAGATATGATTAAAAGTGTAAGACAACTCAGGTACACGGTACAATGGATTTGAGAAGAGGAATGAGTTCACATAATCACATTCAGATACAGAACATCTCTTCCAACACTAATAATACATGCCCACCATACTAGGTGGTTCTTCTAAAAAGGAAAATGAAATCGCTTTTATGTTATAATGAGACCAAGAAACATGTAAAATGAAACCCATAAAAATTGACTGTAAACATAATGTAAAAGCTTGTACAGATGATCGAGAACCTAAAGCCAACCGACTATCATCAATTTTCAGCTTGAATGTAACATTCCTAGTCCTTGTGCACCAGAATATTGTTCCCAGGGATCAAGCTGTCAGACTGCGGATGAAGGGGCAATCAATTCCAGCTAAAAGCTCCACTGTAACTTGCTTATAACAAGTAGCTGCATATTTCCTGCAAAAGCAGTGATGATGAAGATCAATCAGTTCCAATTATTGCTGCTCCATTCTTTTTCTTTATGTTTTTATACTTTCAAACATCATCCTCATTTATGAAGTCTGTTGAAGCAGCCAAATAGGCTGTGGAATAGCCCCTCACCTTTCATGAAATCACAAAATGATCCCATATAATTTGATTGACTAATTTTCTTCAATGGCCTCACTTGGATGATAGTCAGGTTTCAAATCTTATTGAGACAGATCCATCAGGGCCAATAATTGTACAACCTAGGTTTGATCCTTTTGACTATGAAGCAATTTTTTTGCCAAAAGAAGCTGGAAACTTTTCTTCTAAAAATATGAAAACCCTCTCATAAAGAAAACACCAAATGAAATGCCCTTGTGGTGCCAAAATGATTTTCAATCAGTCATCCAAAGCAAGTAGCAACATGTTTCCTGCACTATTAGATGATTTTTGAGATGCAATAAGAATCAAGGGTAATGTTACTCACAGTCGTATGTTAGGTACATGCTAATGAGAAACTAAAATTCATCTACGACTTTGATGCCAGCACCCTTGTCCCATTCCTCTGGAGGGGCAACATCAGCCATTATCTTTTCCTGACCACGCCAAAGAATCTGGACCCAGTACCAACATTAGCTCAGTAGGCCCAAACAGAACAACACACATAAGACAATTGACAGAAACAATATATGTATAAAATTACCTTGTCTATAACCCCAAATTCCTTGGCTCTTGTCGCATCCATATAAAATGGTCTTTTCATCGCATTAGCTACGGTCTCTACCGACTAAGAAAAGATATAATTTATTCGATGAGTTTTTTGTGCTTTGCTCAATTTGTGGTTTAATGCTTGAAGAAAGATACTAATGCGTCATACTCACATTTCCAGTGTGCTTGGCCAGGAGTTTTACCAGTATGTCCCTGTTTGTTATTACCTGCAAAAGCAATTAAGACACTATGAGCCTCTCTGAATATGTAAACTATATAATCATTTCAAAAGGTAGTGAATTGGGGAGGGGAGCTCACGAACTAGGATTCTGTGTTACCAGTTAATTTTTATCATGGCTAAAAAAATTGCAGCTGTAAAGAAATAGCTAAAAGAATGTTTGGTATAAAAAAAATGAAAAAGTGGTATGGAAAAGTGAAAAAGTTTTGTTTTGTAGTGATTTTTTTATTTGAATAATAATAAAAAGTGAATGATTTGATATTAAAAATGAAAAAGTTAGAATGTTTTTATGTTGATTTTTTTGGGAAATGGTGATGAACAGTATTTGGGCCAACCCCATCCCCATTACCAAACAAACCCTAAAAGAAAGAAAATAGAACAGGCTCAACTCCGAACTGCAATCAAATGATCACAGTTATACTGAAGCAACCTTCCTCTTTCGACTCTTCCAACCCAAGTGTAGAGGACCACTCAAATTACAAGATGCGTAATCTAGGTACTACTTTGGACTGTATTTGGATTATAACAAGGAAAGAGAAACTAACTGGCTCATTCATCTTCAAAACTTTGTTTCCCAATTACATTGAAATGCTAGGACGCACAGAAAGTAGCTTGTAACTACCTCTTTTGCACGGATTAGAACATCACTAGCAGGCATCAACCCAGATGATGGGACACGAGGTTGTTGGATCATGGCTGAAAAAGAATTCAAGCAAACACTTTATACAACATCGAACACAAGAAAGGACGAAAGTATCAAAGGAACAGATCGCAAATTAAAGAAGCCAACTACATCATACCCTTGGCATGCGGCATCATAAACCGTTTACCCTTACTTCCGGCAGAAAGTAGTAGACAAGCCTGACCTATAGCAGCCCCAACAGCAACCGTATGTATCTGTGTAAGCAACAATGGTGATATAACAAGAAAAATGTTAAGCGCAATAGAAGTATTGAAATCACATTTCATAGTCCAAAAATGAAGAAACTATTTTTGCTTCAATTAACTAAATAGATTATATAACCGTTTGGGAGATCCATCAAGTAATTCTTATCCATCTGCTTTGTGTTAAAACAAAGCTCCTTGACATGCTGCAAGGGAAAGGGGGGACTCTACGAGAGTGACATATATGGATATGAACATATTTAGGCTACTTTATCATATTGATGAAACCCAATGTCCAGCACCACCCTAGCCCACGACTGTTGTCACCATTCCATTGCTGCTGCTATATCACTACAACCTCCACAAAAATTGAATTGCCACCACTACCAGAAATCAACACAGGACCAACACTCGCATTCCTGCCAGAATGCCACCATCCCCACATTGCCAATTGAATTGCAATTTTCGACCAACAATTGAATTGCAATTTTCATTTTACACATTGCCAAGTAACCTCACAACAACGCCACATCACACTATCACAATCACCATCAACAACAAAATGCATAATTTGGAGATATAAGAGAATTTTGAGAAAAGATGCTCACCTCATTTTTTAATTGCATCATTGCATCATAGATTGCAAAACCCTCTGTCTCCATCCCAACCTGAATGATAAGGAATTTTACTTTAAGAAATTAAGGGATTGAAAAAAATAATAAATAAAGAGAGAAAGATGATGCATTAGAAAATAGTTTACAACAATAATATACAAAAACAGCAGAAAGTTTATCCAATCAATGTGAATATATAACCAGAATTCTGATTGCAAGTGGATTCCATATCAGTACAAAACAAAAAGGCAAATATTGTATCATCTATAACATAAACTGTAGCTTTATATATCAAATATAATTTTTTATTTGGTAATCCTCAGTTATTACTTTTTATTAATGATAAAGAAAAACGGATTGGCACCCATCCAAATCTCAAATTGGAGCCAATAACAAATTGGACTATCTAAAAGTGAAGAAACCCATATTGCAAGCAAGACTGCCTCAAACTGACCAGATTTAATACATATTAGACAATATTAATCAAACTATTCCCCATCCGAAAGCTACCCAATATGATAGACACATTACCCAATCCATTGCATGTAGAAATTAAACATATAACATTTTATGTGTCATATAATGTAAATCAACGTGAAGCTTACTGTTTCACCATCATCACGAGTTGTTCCTGTAGAATTTATATAAAGGTATATTGGTTCTTTGGGGTCCATCCACTGCAGGTACATCAATTCTGCAACAATGAGCTCTGTCACAGCTGGCACCAACTGAGAGATGCAAATAGTTAAATTGCTGCACAGATTGGAAGAATAAAGATAATGTGGAATACTAAGAGCATACTAAGGAATAAGAATGCAGGTATATTGATGCTGTGATTGCTGAAACATGTTCAGGAACAATTATCACTTCAAAAGAGTATAAACATTGCTTTTAATTGCACTTATATATCACTCGAAACAATTCTGCAATGATTAAATGGAGTTGAGAGGGAACAGAATTCACCATACAAACAACATGTTTGTGAAGCAAACAAAAGAATATGGGAAGAACTGTTTCCATAACAGGTGTAGGTGGAAGCATGAAGCACGAGATCCTCTAAAGGAATCCAGTACACATAATAATTCCTCCCTTTTTTATATAATTAATCGTCACATATCATTAAAAGCGTACACGGGAAGTATACAAGACGAAGCCCCTAGCTAGAAGGAGCAAGTGCACATAATAATTCTCAAAAAGGAAACACCGAAGAATTCTCAGCTGACACAGACAAAATTGACTGTCATGATATTCAACCTATAAGCATGAAACCAATACTCCTGAACTATTTATGCCCCACATTTTTGCTGGCTGGGAAGTGTTTGAATGGCTTGATCAATAAAAGTTTAAGACTGTTCTTCATTTTCTTAAAATGCAAGCAAAGGTAGTTTCTCTCACCCTTGTTAAGTTACAAGAGTCACAAGCCTTCCCATAAAATTATGAACCCTTCCATGTAGGTACCAAGAAATCTAATGAATTTGTTTGTGTTCTCAGTATATTTACTCACGTAAATTTTCATCTGTGAAAAGTAGGGATCTGTCACACCTTTTGGAATCCCGAGGGACATGTTATAAGAAAAATGGCACACACATTCACTATACCTACCACTCCGTGAGAGACTCACTTTGGACTTTTTACACACAATAACAAATTTGACATAAGAATTAATAAACCTTAGTCCACCCCCTACTATTTGTCAGATCAGGATCCCCTCCAATTGGGAGTAATTGGAGAATCTCAATTTTTGAGATCTTAGCCATTCAAAACATCCAAAGGTCTAAAAACCTAGAACACAAAACTTAAAAATACACTCAACACACCTTATTATAAATAATAAAAACATTTATTTATTTTAAAAAAGTAATTGGGGGAGAAGCCACTCCATGGGGCGGCTCGCCGCCGCTGGCGGCCATTCCATGGGTGGCGCGAGGCCACTCCTAGGCCATGGGGGTGGCTGTGCGGCCACCCCATGGCCAAGGGGTGGCCTTGCGCCACCCCCAGAAGGCACTGCCACCCCCAGCAGATCTGGGGGTGGCGCGCGGCCGCCCCATGGCCAAGGGGTGGCCTCACGCCACCCCAAAAGCCCATGAGGTGGCCGTGCGGCCACCCCCAGCAGGCCAAGGGGGTGGCCGTGCCCAGGGCCTAGAGGGTGGCGCGCGGCCACCCCAGATTTGCTGGGAGTGGCCGCGCAGCCACCCCATGGCCAAGGGGTGGCCATGCGCCATCCCTAGATGGGCGGCTCTGGGCGGAGCCACCCCTTTTTTTTTTTTTTTAAATAATTAATTAATTAATTTTTTAATTTAAATTTGGTATAAAATCCTGTATGGTTGTGTTTGTGTTTGAGTTTTGAGATTGGAATATTTGAAACCCTTTAGATTCATCTAAGGGCTGAGAAGGGAGAAAATGAGATTCTCATTTTCTCCCTCAAATGGAGGGGATCCTGATCCCTATTTGTCCTCCAATAAATGAACTGAACTGCTATTTGAAGATGGTGGAAAGAAACAATTCAATAAATGTTAGATTCAAGCACTTACGGGCATGCCAATGTAAACAATCCTCCCATGGAGAAGCAGCGAAGGCAAGTCTGGTGGTGGCCTTCTTGGCCTATGCTCATTGTACGAAACTGATCTTTCCACCTAATTTGACCATAAGATGTTATCATTTTCGGAAAATAAGCAAGAATATAAAAGAACCAGAAGAATCATTCAATAGAAAATTAGAACACACAAAAACATTAAAACTTGACTTGATAAACACTAAACATGAAAATTAAATTAGAGCAATGTAACATATTGGCGGACATAGTTTAGAACGTCATTCTCGTAAGTTTCTATGCAATTTTCCTTCAAATGTTTTGTTTGTTTTGCCAAAAACTTTCTAGGCAAAGTTTTCCCAAAACAAAATTATAAGAACCTCATACACTCAAAATTTATGTTTGGGTGAAATTTACTTTCTCAATATAACTCCCTCTATACACACGCACTGATGCACACAAATACAATTCAAGCAAACCAGAAAATCCATCTGGGAACTATTTTCCACCAAACCGAACAGTCACCAAAATTCAATCCAACAAACCCAATAAAATTCACTCAACATCTCAATAATTTCAAAGCGAACATAACCAATATAAACCAAAATACCCACACCCACATACATACACAAAAACATAAACACATACAAACACTACATATAGTAGAGAGAGAGAGAGAGAGAGAGCTGACTTGGGCAGGTGTAGCCATGAGCTGGGGAGAATCAAACACGTCCAAGTAAGGAGGAGTGTCAGAGTTAACAGGCCGGTTAAGAAACATTTCGGGGCAGGTGGCAGCCACCGAAGCGAGTTTCGAAAGAAACGGGTCCTTAGGGTTTATCGGGGGAATGGGAAGTTTGCCTTTGTTGTGGGCGTTTATGGCACAGAAGGTCCTCAAATTTCTTCTCCTTAGGGACTGCGCGGAAGTTGAGGCTGATGGGAGTGAATAGGCCATGGGAAGGTGTAGAGCGGTGGCCATGGTTTCTGGGATTGGGTTTGTGTTTCTGTTAATGTGTTTTCCGTTATGAAAATTCCAGAAATGGAGTGGTAGTGGAGATTGGGGGTAGTGGGTCGGGTCATATATGGCTCATTGGGCCAATCTAACCTTTTGGGTTCGATGTATGGGTCATAACAATATGAACATCACTATCTAGTTACTTAGACCATGTTTGGCAAAGGCTTTGGACTTTTTTTTTTTTTAATTGTAGTAAAAACGTTATTGATGTCATGATGTGATATAAAATTTTGAGTTTTTTTTTAATAGAAAAGTGAAAATGTTTTGTTTTGTAGTGGGTTTTTTAAAAAAATAGTAATAAAAAGTAATCGACATGATATAAAAAGTAAGAACGTTGAAAAATGTAATTATTTTGAGTCTTTGTACATGACATTGCCAAACAAGGCCTAAGTTAGCAAAATAAGTTTTTGGCTCATTTTCAATAGTCTTAATGATTTATTTGTACCCTTTGGTTGTTTTAGGGTGTTTGTTGGGCTACCCACCCATTTTCTTTGTGTGTCTTCTTCTTTTTTATGTGTTTATCATGCTTTCCCTTATATTGCTTTTTTTAAAAAAAAAAAAAAAAAAGTAGCTAGCAAATTACTCTTCTTTTTTTTTTCTTTTTTTTTTTTTTAATATTTGTTTTGTTTTGTTTGTATCTTCTCTCTTGCATAGATGGGTGGCATCCCTCTTGGTGTATTTTGAAATCATCTTCAAATTTCAATTAATATTTGGGAGATATTCGGTACATTTACGGATTATGTTGACTTTTTTAATGACAATGATGATTTTGTTATTTTTTGCTTATCCTAAGGACTTAGTGCTTAACCACTTTTAAAAGCTCAATGAATTATTTGTCAAAACTCAAAACCGCATTGACCAAAATGCATCTATCCCACTTATTTATCCGCTTTAATTCATATTTTTATTTTACGTACTTTGAATCTAATTGCTTTAATTATTTGGGGCTATGTTACCAATGTATAATGTCGAATGAACCGGCGCATTGGCCTCAACCGCCCTCGGCTCCACCAACCTCCTTCATCGCTGCAGTTGTTTATTAGTGTTTTGTTATTTTCCTATTGTTTTTTTTTTTTTTCATTTGTATTTTCACAACTTGTTTTGTTTTTTTACTCCTTTTGTGTTATTTGAGTTACTATCTCCGAGTTTTTCAGTGGTTGGTTTTTTAGTGGAGACTTTTGTAACATGATATGTGTTGGTGCCTCTCTTAAATTGTCTCTTATTTGGACTCTAACATTACTTTTACCGCTTTAGCCTCATTCTAGTGATTGTTGATATTTTTAAGAGAGGGTTCAGATAAGTTCGCCTTAATCTGTGCTGTGCTAATTTTGCTTATATTACCGCTATATTTGGCCATATAGAGGGGACTGAAATACTTGTTTGTCTCACTTCTTACTATTTATTTGTATTTTCGTTGTTTTCGTTTTTGGTTTATTGTTTAGGAGCCCATCCCTTCTTCAATATTTTGTTATTTTTTCTTATGACTCCTTACTCTTTCTTCTTTTCAGATGAAGAGTGAAAATAATCCTCGATTGTAACTCTTACCATAATTCAATTAAAAAAAAAAAAAAAAAGGAGTTTACCTTCGATTAGGACCCTTTGTACCCTTTGTAAAACATGCCATTTACACCCGCTAGTAATAGTCCACCACGTAAGGATGGAAGACCAAAACACAAGGGAAGGAAAGCACCTTATAACACATTAATCAAATTTGAAACCCATCTAGCTTGGATGGGCTAATCCAGTGTTTTTGCGTTTAATTTGTTTTTTGTTTCAAATTGATGTGTTTAAATCTGAAGGGATACTGTAAATAAGTGAGTTTACACCACATCCAAATAGTAAAAGTTCTCTAAAAAGGAAAAACTTCACAAAGAATCTTTAAATTATCATGCCATTTAAAAAATACTTCTCAAATTTTAAAATCTCTCAATTTTACCATCTAAACTTTCAATTTGATGCAATCTACCCATCTGTTAGTTTCAATAATTAAATAACCTTTATACTCTTAAAACTTTTATAAAATTCTAAATTTACTTTTAATTTCAAATTCAAGTTTTTTTAAAAAAAAAATTAATTAAATGATAATTTATTCTTTTTAGTGATTTTTGTTGTTAGGGTTTTAACGAAAAAAATTGACGAAAGGGATCAACTGTATCAAATTGAAAGTTCAACAAGTGAAATTAAGAGTTTTTAAAATTTGAGAAGTTCTCAAAATGCATAGTTAAATAGCCCTAAATGAGTTACTAAAAAAAAAATATCAAACAATAAATCTTATGTACAGAGTTTTCTTCTAAACTAAATTGAAAAAACTTCATTTATAAAAGTAATAGTATAGACAAAATTAAAATAAATAATATTAAAAATTCATGTGTATAAACTTTCATAGGCTGAATTGAAAGAAAGAAGTTTCTCTAATTCAGTTTCGAAGGAAAACGTTGTCCATTTCTTATGGTGTCAAAGGAAAACCCCTTAAAACTGCCTATACAAAAGTAAACAAACGCATCGATGAGATCTTAGTACGATGAAATGCACTGAGATTATAATTCAGAAGTAGGTTTAAATAATATTTTTGAATAAATATCTGTAGGCCCAGAAAGAGTTCCATTTCATACCATCCAAAATAGGAACATAAAAAAGTAGTACAAACCACACACAACACACATAAAATCCGACAACAATGCCTATCGAACGATCGACATAAGTCAAACATTTCTACCTAAACACAAACCAACATCACTGGGAACCATCAATGGGCTGCCACGGCAGCTTCACTTCCACCGGGAACCAACGGCTCTGATTCGGCTCCATCACCGCTGAAAACCTTGGCAATCCTTTCTGTAGGGACCAACGGCAGGTACGATGAAACCTTGTACCCCTTCTCTGCGGTGCTGAGCACTGTCTCATTGTACTTCTCCGTACAATAAGCCGCCGTCGGTAGAACAGCTTGAGCCACTTGAGGGAAGAGAGGGAGCTGATTCAGCTTGCGCCAGGCTGACACGGCGCACTGCTCGGCCTTCGGTTCATACTTGGAGTAGAGATCCTTGGCAGTAGGCTCACACTTGGTGTACACAGATTTGGCGATTCCTGATGCGGTGTCGACCACCCCGGCACGCTTAACCTCGGAGGCCACAGCCCGAGCCACCACCGGAGCTCTTTGAGCGGCCGAGAAGGCCTGGGAAGAAGCTTGCTTGATGGTTGGTGGCACACGGCGGTCCAACTCGGTCACCGACTCATCTACCTGCAATGAAGTGAGCAATAAATTAATATCATAAATTCTTATCTAAGAAGGAAGCCACCCTCATTCCCCAATTCACCGCAGAGATGATGAAGCAACCCCGCCCCGCCCCTTGAGGGGTGGTTCTCCGCCCGCAACCGAGTTCAACCACCCGATCGACCCATGAGTGACCCACATAAATTTAATCATTCAATTTTATATAAAATTAAAAGTTGAAATAATGAATTGAATAATTTAATATATAAATAAACAATTTTATGAAAGTAGTTGGTGATTAGGATCTGAATTCACCGACCTTGCGGTCCACGAACTTGAGGACCTCGATAGGGACGTCGTGGAACTTGTCGTAGACAGGTCCGACAACGCTCTTAACCGTGCCCTCGACGGACTCAACGCCGGGCTTCAGAGGACCGGACTTGTCCTTGGCGTAACCGTAGACGTTGGACAGGCATATCAGAGCGTGAATCGTTGCCACCTGCACGAACTCCAGGTACTTGAGCGTCTGCTCCTCCTCAGACTTCATCAAACCATGAAAAAATACAATTAAAAAAATAAAAATAAAACCTAATTTGATTGACAAATCTCAACAAAAACACAAGAACAAGAGTTTGAATTAGGGGTCCGTACCATCTCCTGCTGCGATCTCAAATCTCCTTCAGCCATAATCACACTGAGTAATCAACAAGAAACACAAATACCAAATCGAGAGATTGCAAAACGAAAACCTTCTTTTGGTTCTGAGTAATTGAAAAATGAATTTGTTTTGGAGTAAGGGGTTGGGCGGATTTTTATAGGAGAGCGAGAATCACCGATCTCGGTGGGAACCAACGGCTGGATCGGGAGGGTGGTGACGCTACGCGTCTCTCTTTGTCTTTAATGCTTGGTCAGGAATAGCATCAACGCTGAGGCGTCGACTCGTTGACTACTTCGAGATTAAGTTACGGAGAGTTCAGGGGCGGATTGTTCTGGAAGGATGAGAATGAGTGGGCTCTCGTTCGAGCCTTGTAATAGGCCGATAATTTAGGATTGGAATCCCTCCCATTACTTAAAGTCGAAGAATCTCATCGTACCAAATTGTGAATATTTATTTTAAATTTAATAGTCTATAAAATATTAATTACTTTTAAATAATTGGTGAAGATCTCAATCCGATAATTTATGGGGTAAGATTTCGCAGTTGCAGTAGCAACATAGTGCATGTCTATTTCAGTTAAGAATTAATTTTATTAAAATTGAGACATGTGTCTCTTCACCGTTGTGTTCTGACCATATGCATAATGTGTAAAAAAATATGATTGTAACCTTATAAATTTCTTAGAAAATTTTATAATAAAGTTTTTAAAATTGTAATTTTTATTTTAAAATTAAATCATTATAATTTTATTTTGTCAATATTTTTGTCACATTTTTATTATAATGTTTGTTTACCATGCTGGTTAGAGGCTTAGGATCTGTTTAGGATTGCGTTTGAGGGGTCTTAAAGTGCTTTTAACACTCAAAAAGTCCGTTAAAAGAAAAAAGTATTTGTTTGGTAAAAAAAATTAAAAGCGTTTTTAAGGATTCAAAAAGTCTAAAAATTGCCAAAAAAACACTTTTGACAAAAGCTTAAAAATAAAGATTTTACTCAAAAGCTCAATTTCTCAAACACAATCATAAAGGGCTCTTAAAGTGCTAGCAACAACTCTTTCAATCTTATTCTCATGAAAATAAAATAATAAAATAATTTTTTTAAAAAAAGCTTATTCTCTTTTCTTGACATAAGCAAAACTCTAAAAAAGTCCGCAACAGGATCAAATGAATGGGCAAAAGAATGGGTTAAAGAATGGGTTGGACCGGACTCAAAAACTCAACAAAAAAATAATTCAAAATCAATTTCAACATTCTTACTTTTTACATCACATCAATCACTTTTTATTATTATTTAAATAAAAAAAATCACAATAAAACAAAAAATTTTCATTTTTTTATACAAAATATTCTTACTTACTTTTTTTTCTCACATCAATCAAATGTGCTACAGTACCAATCCACTTCCTAAAGTCCATTCCTTTGCCAAACATAGCCTCCCTTTTCTTTTTTTTTTTTTTTTTTTTTAACATGTCCACACGAGAGTGAAGGGGATTCGAACTAGTGACCTTCGCTTCATGAGGCGTGGTCTCCAACCAATTAAACTACATCTTGGGGACTCTAGGGTAACACTTTTGCTTCTCTTATCATTATTTTATTTTATTTAAAAAAAAAAAAAAAAACTTTATTTTTCTTCTATCTTTCTCTTCACATTTATTTGAAATACTATTTAAATAGCATTGAAAAATGTAAGGGAATATATTATAGAGTTTATTATGATAAATATAAGTTATTGTGAAGTTTATTCGAATTAAAAAAAAAAAAAAAAAAAAAAAAAGGCTTAAATCCTTACAAAATATAAGGAAAATTTAAAGCTTAAATCCTTACAAAATATAAGGAAAATTTATATGATATTTCGTTTGAGTTGTTATTTCTCTTTTGTGATTTTGCCAAATGGTATGGTCGCTCAAAAAAATCACTAGAAGGACACCAAAAGAATCTAACATTTTTCAAAAATTTTATCCTTAATTTTAACTTTTATTTAAAAATCCATTGTAAATGTTCTACCTAAATTTCTACCGACAAAATTGGTGTTTGCAGGTGTCCTCCACATGTGAAGTTTTTACTGGTGGACAAATTATGATGATCAGGCCGTCCATTTTTTATCTAATGACCATTGTTTTGTCACGTGTCTCAAATAGAACACGTGGCAAAATAATAACCCTTGAATGAAAAATAGACGGTCTAAATCTGAAATTTCAAAAACTGAAATTCCCTTAAGAATTTCGGTGGATCAAAATCCAATAAAATGACAAATACATTTCCTTTTTGGATAACAAATTATGATGATCAGGCCGTCCATTTTTCATCAAATGGTTATTGTTCTGTCACATGTCCCGTTACTAATGGTTATTGTTCAATCATATTTATTATTTTATTAGTAGTGGGACGCGTGGCAGAATAATGACAATTGAATAGAAAATAGACGGCTTAAATCTAAAATTTCAAAAACTGAAATTTCCTTAAGAATTTTAGTGGATCCAAATCCAATAAAATGACAATGATCCTAAAAATGACAAATATATTTCCTTTTTGGATAACAATTGAGAAGCCTTTATTGTTACCATTTATTAAGGTCACCACCTACACGCAAGAGAAGAAGCAAGAACCCACTTTCTTATTGTTACTGCAACAGGTTGAAAAAGTGCATAAAAATTACCTCAGGATCTTTTAAAGCTTTCACAAAAGAAGAAAGAGATAGTTCAACAGTCTAAAAGGACAATCTCAAAGGGACCTTTTTTTTTTTCTTTTTCTTTACTTTTACCAAAAAAAAAAAACTAAGGATAAGGATTAAGGAGCAATGAACTCCATACTTGAGGCATGATTGGTTTGGTGTTTTATAAAAATATTTGTAGGGTTAAATTCTTTATTGTTACACGTGGATTAGACTTTTATTAAACCTTTTATCTCAGTTTCAAAAAATACTTACAGCACTATTCCTAGTCTCAACAAAATTATTTTTTGGTTTTTTAGGTGATGTAATTTGGTGAAAATGAAAAACTCTCATTTTCAGACTCACCAATTGAATACCCTTTTTCTTTTTCGTTTTTATCTTCTCTTTTAATGGTTAGAGAAAGAATAAATAAATATTTAAGTGAAATAGTAAAAGTGAATTGTTAGAATAATGAGGCTGCCGGAGATGCTTTAAAAAATAAAGTAGTTAAATAGAAAAACATATTGTTAATTATTTTGATGAGTAAAATTTAGTGAAGCTGGTAATTAATGTTCTTATAATTGTCTTAGCTTGTTTAATCATTCCTTTCATTTTTTTATCTAAAACCTCAACCGCAAGTGTCATGCATTTCATATGTCATATCAACATTATTTAAAAATTTTATTTTTATTTAAAAAAAAAAAAAAAAGAATGGAGGGAGTAAGATCTACCTCGTCACCCATCACCAAGGAATCCTCCCCACATCCACCGGTTCGGTCCCATCTCACCAGTGGGTGGTAGGGTGGATTTGACCTCACAATCAACCGTATATCAACTATCTAACAACTAACAACGAATTCGGATCCCCTCCCATTAGTAAGAAATATGAGATCCTCATATTCCTAATCTCGGCCCTTAAATGAATCTAAGGATCTAAGATATCCCAATATTAAAAATCAAAAATAAACACAACCACACTGGATTATAAATCAAATTTGAATTAAAAAATTAATTAATTAATTATTTTAAAACAAAATGATAAAAAGGGGTGGCATCTAGGCCACGGAGGTGGCTGCGCAGCCACCCTTAGATCTGCTAACAATGACTGCGTGTCCACCCCTAGGCCATGAGGTGGCCGCGAGGCCATCCCCAAATCTGTTGGGAGTGGCCGCGCAGCCACCCCCATGGCCAAGGGGTGGCCATGCGGTACCCCCAAATGGGCGGAGCCACCCCTCTGTTGTGTATATATATATATATATATATATAATTTAAAAATAATAATTAATTAATTTTTTTAATTCAAATTTAATATATAATTCAGTGTGGTTGTGTTTATTTTTGAGTTTTAATATTTGAATATTTTGAACTCTTAAATTCATCTAAAGGCTGAGATTAAGAATATGAGGGTCTCATATTTCTTACTAATGGGAGGGGATCTTGATTCACTAACAACTGAAACATGCTCTTTTTTTTTTTTTTCTTAATAAATATATATTTTTAAAACAGATAAAATCTAAACCACATTATAAAAAAGGGATTAAAATTTAAACCCATAATTTAAGTGATTCCATTCACTTTGAAGTTTGAATCATCATCCTTTGACAACTCATGGCCATCGGCAACTTGGAATCAAATATGTTTTGTTCAATCATACACTTCACGTGGAACACTTAAATATCCAACATGCTTCAAATGGACAGCAAAAGATGCAGTCCTCACCGTTGGATTATAATATGAATGTTAAGGTTGGTAGATCGTATCTGTACACAGTGGCTGCCCTACAAGCTGGAGTCCAACTCATTCCTTTATTTTCTTGCTTCCTTGGTTTCTTTGGGTTTGTTAAATTTCTTCAACTTAATTTCTAAAAAATCTTTGTCCCATTTTTTTTTAGTTTCCATTGAATTACTTGTATTAGTAAAACTTGATATATTTTTTTCTAATTTATTATTATTATTATTATTTTCTGATTTTGTGGTTCACACAATATATAGACAATGAATCCCCTTTTTCTCATGTTGCATGCTTAATTCACCCTCAGATTAATTTTAGGGGAAATTATCTTTTCTCCCTATAAACTACCACGCGATGACTATTTCCCCTTATTAACTACCAACTTTACATTATGACCCTATCAAACTACTATTTTATTACCAAAATTCCCATTTCGTCAGTTCACGCTGTTAAGTCAGACGGTCAACCGTACTGTTCACGATGTTGTTCCTTCAGTCAACAACACTGTTCATGCACGTGATGGGTTGACCGTCCAACTTAACGGCATTGATTGACGAAGGGAGTTTTTTGGTAATGAAATGGTAGTTTGATGGGGAGAAATGGTCATCGCGTGATAGTTCATAGAAGAAAGGATAATTTCCCCTTAATTTTAATTAAAAAAATTTTTCAAGAATGAATTAAGCTTGCAACGTCACTTGAATATGCTGAAAAAAATACAAAATAACATTTCTCATTGCAATATGTTCAATTCATTGCAAGTATTACATTTTCACATTTCTTAACGTGTGCTTTGCTTCCATCAAGAGCCTTGCACTCAAAAAGACTGACTAAAATTTCTTAAAATTCTTTATACGAGTTCAAAGCTCACCTACCCAAATAACCCGAGACTTTAGATCTCCTCTCATTTAGAGAATTTGGGCAGAAAATTTCAAAGAATCTTAATCCCTCAATCAAATAGTAAGTTTGAGTTACTTAAGAGTACCATCCATAAAGCCACTCAAAAACCCATTTCAAGACCTAATTAGAATCAGATTTGAAACTTTTGCCCATAAAAAGTAAAAACATTGACACCACTTATAAGTTTTCCCAAAAGCATATGATAATCAGCAAATATGTGGACCCATTATGTCAGATTATTTTTGCCGACACTCAGATTTCCCTCCTTTTACTCAGAATCTTGATGCCATGATTTTTAACATTCACAGAAGGCTTTCCATTATGACAACAGGATTTCAGATTTTCTGGAGTACCAAACAGAGACTAATATTTATTTTTCACAAACTGGTTTGGTGAAAATAATTGCTCTTTTAATTTTCTATACCCATCCATACTATTCATTGCAGCTCAAGAATTCTCCTTTTCTCTGTAGCCCTTTTTCTTGTTTTGCTTTATTTCATTTCTCCCTTCTCTTTTTACTTGCTCACCACCTTTTTCCTCACAAAGGGAAGGAAAAAGAAAAAGAGCATTTCAAATTTGAAAGAAACAAGCTCCACGAGGACTACCAAAATCCCAGTAAATTCCAACCACTAGACATAAATCATGCAGCAGAAAAGAAATATAAAATATAAAAATAACAACAAAAATTAAACAAAAGTTTAAACAATCCCTACAAACCAGATAAATCCATTAACCAACATGAAGAAAAAAATAAAACACAGAAGATAAAAAATATTCAGAGATTCAGAAAGCCCAAGTAGAGGTAAAGCTGAGATCTTGATCCTAAATAAACACAAGCTTGGAAAGAATACTAAAAACAAACATAATCTTGTACAGAGATATCCAAATATAATTATAACAACAACAATGATCCAACACCAACAATCTCTCTCTCTTTCGCTTTCTTCATGTATAACAATCAAACCCATTTCAAAAAAAAAAACCAAAAATTAACGAAAAAAGTTGAAAGAAGAAGAAATCAACTCCTGCACCTTGTAATGGCACTGCAGCCACGGCTATAGGGATTGGCCTGAGCGCCAGGCTGGCAGTTGTAGTAGGAAGCCCCACGTCGAGAGCAGGGCACAGAGTTCCTCTGCAGCGCACCGTAGCTGATGTAGCTGCTGGTGGCTAGAATGCGCCGGCTGATCTCAGAGTCCAGGTCAAACTCGTCCCCGGCCAGGCACTCCGCTATGGTGCCCTTGCAGGGCGATCTGGTGGGTAGCCATCCCAGCTGGTGGCCATGGGATCCACCTGCATGGACGGTGGATGATGATCCGAGAAGAACCAAGACCAATGCACAGATCCCAAGCATGGCTGAAGCGTAGAAAAACCCGGCCATTGTTTTGACAACAAGCTCTCTCTCTCTCTCTCTTCCTTTATTGGCTTTCTGGGTTGCTTTCTTTCTTCGTTTTCTCTCTTCCTTGTTCTTGTTCCTCTGTTTTTTGTGCTATTTCACCTGTTTTCTCTTCTTCAACTGAACTTATTATAGGACAACCAGCCAGGAGATATGGAATCCTGGCATAGTTGGGAGTTTTATAAGTGACACAGAGTGAAAAAAGTGGGCTTGGTCTAGCTTTTATTTACGGTAATGCCATGTTGGGGCTGTAGATAAGAGTTGAAATAAGCGGAAGTGGTGGAATATTTTACATAAAAAAATATGGTGGCCGGCTGCCACTGCTTGGTGGTCTTCACATTCTAGAATTTGACTTTTTATTTTTTTAGTTGTTGTAATATGGTTTAGTGGGTATGAACGAAGAAGTTTGATTGTCTTCTCAACTAATTATTCTCTTTAGGTAGAGAGACAAGCAACCCTCAAGGATACCAATTTCAACAAAGATGTTGAAATATTAGCCACCCTTTGTTGTCAACAACATTAAAAAAAATACTAGTATGTTTGTTTGATAACAATTTTTTTTTTCCGCTCTATTTTGTTTTCTCTTTTCAAAATAAAAACCACAGACACTTAAAAAAAAAAAAAAAAAAAAACTCTAAGAAGCATTAGCACTCACAAATTGAGACTATAGTTTAGCAATAGGTTAAAATCATCAATAAAAACATTACATGACTTATTCAAAGTTCAAGAGGCCTCCCAAAGTGGATTCAAGACAAAAATGTAAAAGATTAAGTTAGGGCAAGATAATATTAAATCTAGGCTTTTTTTTTTTTTTTTGAGAATTGTTACACAAAAGAAGATTAAAAAAAGAAGAAGAAGAAGAAGAAGAAGTGAAGATCGGATTTGGGAGCGATTAGAGTATATTTGTTAATTTGTTTTGGGAGTTCTTTCTACTTTTTATTTAAAAGTGTTTCGATGTAATATAAAACTAAAATCAAATTTTAAATTTTTAAAAATGTTATATATTTTAGATTGTTTGTTAATGTCTTTTAACTTAAAAATGAAAAAAAAAAAAAAAAAAAAAAAGAAAAAGTCATTAACAAATGATTATCTTTTTGGAAGAGTATATATATATATATATATATATATATATATATAAAATCACCCATTGAATTTGTTTTTAGGGAAAATTATACTTTTACCTCTTAAAGTTTGGAGTGATTTTCAATTCAATTTTCAATATTTCAATTTTTGCAATGCACCGCCCAAACTTGCAAATTTTTTTTAATTCGACCAATGTTATCTCAAAATTCTCATATTGTCCATAATTTTTTTTTTTATATATATATAAAAAAAGAAAAGAAAATTTAGGGGGTGCAAAAATGACCAGATGGCCAAAGGGGTGGCTACGGCCACCTCAAAAAAAAAAAAAAAATTAAAAAATAGGGGTAGTATGGAAATTTTGGGATAACATTAGTCGAATTGAAAAAAAAAAATTGCAAGTTTGAAAGGTGTATTGCAAAAATTAAAATATTAAAAGTCGAATTAAAAATCGTCCCAACTTAAAAAGGTAAAGTGTATTTTTCTCTAGTTTTTAGGTCTAAACTATAGTTGGGAGTCGGAAATAGTTTTCAAAGGATTAGGTATAAAATGGCGTCTCACAAGAGATGAATGGCAACTTGGTAGATAAAGTGAAAGGGCATATGCAAATTCAAGAGTTTACTGGTTGTCTCTTTCTTTACACATTAGGTAATGAGGAAAGAAAATAGAATACGGCATCTCTAGGGTTTTGCACCTATTCCCAACTCCCACGTCCGTCCAACAGTCTCTTAACCGAAACACGTTTTCTCTATCCCATCTGGCTCTACGTCCGTTACCGTTAATGTATGTCCCGTGTGTTTTTCCTTATTGCCTCTCTAGTGAGTTTATAGCATTTGGGGTTTTACATCAAATCGTAAAAGATGAATTATTTAAGATTGTATTTTAAAAAAATTGTAACTTTAGAGGTCAAGCTGTGATTTGTCAAAACGCTTAATTATGTTTTCAAATTTCATATTTTAAAATCGTATTTTTTGAAATTCCAAACCGAAACGCCCCTTACAAACTAATCAAACTATTATTTTGTGGTAAATAAATTACTTCGTTAGCTTGGATAAAAATGTGGACTTTTTGTTTCTCTTCTCGTAATACTCTTATTTTCTTAAAAACTAAAATAATAATAAAAGAAAAACTTAACTTTTTGTAAAAAACGCAACACGATTCAAGGTGGTTGGGCCACTTTAGACTTTTTTTTTTTAAAAAAAAAAAAATTATTATTATTATTTACTGATTAATAATTATAAAAGATAAGTTTAGTTTTTCAATGGTCAAAATGATAGTAATTTTGGAAGATTTTAGTCAAATTTAATTTTTTTAATTCATTCTAATGGTTAACACTAACAGAATAATTTTTTTTTTCCTACTTTAATGTATCCAAATGTCACGCATATCAATTTGTGTAACTTTTTTTTTTAAAAAAGAGGTTTAAGTATATGTAACCCATGTTTTCTCTTTTAGACGAGAAAACAAATACAAAGAAAAGCAATAACAGCATGAAAGAAAAGAAAAGAAAAAAAAAAAAAAAAAAAACATGTATTGTGGCAGTAGAATTCTCTTTAAATTTTGTAACAAATAATAAGAATATTTACCAATTTAATTACTTCCTTTAATTTTTGTATTTCTATTTGCCTTAAAAGTTTAAAACCCTCCTTCGCCCGCCTTGGGCATGTCAACGGCAATTCAAACGAACAACGGCTAGACGACCTCTTTTTTTTTTTGTCCGTTTTAACTCAAAAAATGCGGCAAAAACGTGATCGCTTTAAGCGGCGTCAACGTAACGTGCACAAGCGTTAGTAGGCGCGGGACCCATCACAGATCGCTTAGGGCGGTGTTTGCGCGTCCCAAAACCTACCCTCCTCAAGCCAGCTGTCTGTTGAAATCTTTTTCTTTTTCAATCTATATTAATATAAAAGTTGTACATTTTTAATACCAAAAAAAAAGGGTTCTCTTTCCTATTGATTCTTCCCTCATTATTTTTTACATCTCAAATTATTTTATAATTCTTGAACGGCAAAGTTCTCTGAATTCTTTTTTCTTTTCTTTTCTTTTCGTTTTTCTCCTGAGCAAGTTCACTGAATTCTAAGTTGTTGATATGTTGAACATACAAATTGAAAAATGGTATTTGGATATGAATGAATACAGGGTCCCAGACATCCTGGCACGTAGGCATTGTTGATAGATCCGGCTAAGTTGTATGTGATAGAGACAGAAAGAGAAAGAGAGATTCGTCACTTCAGAATCAATCAAATTTGGTGATCCACCTTGTTTAAGCTTATCATCGGAAGAAAACCGTTGGGGTATTAAATTTTTTTTATTATAAAAGTAAGATTTACTACATTTTAATTCGACAATGTTAACCTAGCAGTCTTAACCGACTCTTGTATTTTTTTTTTTAAATATTGATCCAAGAATTCATTAGAATTGCCATGTCAGCAAAATTTTGGGATAATTGTAAGTTGAAAATATAGTCTCTAGCATTACGCAAACTGTAATACCACCGGGTTGATCCTTAAATAAACTCCACCTTAAGGCTTATACCATCATTGTCATGTATGGTATTTGGGACCATCAGTTCAAAAACTTGACGTCACACCTGCCAATCCTCTTTATGCATGTTAAAATCATCACAATCCTATATGATATCCTTGACCAATAGCAACCGAAAATTAAATCAAGTGACAAGAATTTGCTACAACAAAACATGCAGTAGGCATCAACACTTTAAAGATTCGGTTTACAACTACATCAAAAAAACAACAGGGCCTTATAACTGCGGCATGATTGTGACGGATCACCTCCTGAGAGTTATTGAGCCACCCACCAGTCCCATGACCTAACTCAAGAGAATTTCCAAATTGTATTTCACCAGGACTGACAATTTAGAGTAATGCAACCCTAGCAAAATGAAGTAATATCACACGTATATGTTTACTGGCTTGCTAACACTTCATGGAAACTTACTAAATGCATATTATGTACAACATCCTACTTTCTTTTGGTTTCAATTGAGGTGCATGATTATATTCTGTATTTGAGTACACTAAAAATCATTCGAAAGCAGAGCACATAATCAACCACCTTTTGGAATCCTGGATGTAGGATCTACCTTGTATTGAATTGCATTTAATACAATAGCAGAGTGATAATAAGGGTGGGTAAAATAGGAAAAACCACCAAAAATTTACTAGATAAAAAAATAATTTGTGAGGACAAAGCAGGTCATTATAAGAGATGCACTTACAATAGACATACAACCAGTAGCCTGTCTTTGAGATAGAGATCAATGGAGGCTACTGTTCCTCATAGTAGGGTGGTGTTGACTGAATGCATAGTTCGTTATCATCCCCATTATTATTATCATCCTCATCCTCATCCGCATCTACCCAGTTACTAGGATGACGTTGTGAAAATCCATGAGCATTAGTATCTGGCCTATCTGAAAGCAACAAATAGTAAAAATATTAGCCATGTTGGGGGGAGCAGAAACACATGCAAGAATAATCCAATTCACTATCTCTTACTAACCTCGTGATTGTTCTGCATGATCCTTTTCTGCGGGATGGCAGCTAACATAATCAGTCAAGACAATACAATTATGATCAATTTATGTATCAGCATGCATGCAAGAGGGTTAGAAGTTGTTCCGATCACCTTAGCAAAAATTTAGAACCTATGATAAGTGTGGTGTGAGCAGCATTTGCTTTGGTTGGAAAGAGCAATAATCCTATATTGCTGAACTTTTCTGATGCCATTTCTATAATCTACTTTTCTCAAACACCAAACAGAGCCTCGTACCTAGAGAGACCAGCCCAACTGACAGATCCTTTAACTGCTTGCTCTCCACACATAAATCCAGGTATAAACTTATCACAAAGCTGACTAAATATTTTGTTAGTGGAAACTAAATCTTGGTCTTAAAG
Source organism: Corylus avellana (assembly GCF_965113065.1). Taxonomy (NCBI): domain Eukaryota; kingdom Viridiplantae; phylum Streptophyta; class Magnoliopsida; order Fagales; family Betulaceae; genus Corylus; species Corylus avellana. The sequence continues at coordinate 4,542,178 of NC_142490.1, read as the reverse complement.
TGGCTTCCTTGGGAACATATTATCCCCGTTTGGATCAAATGACTAAAGCAGAAAAGGATCATTGACTTTTCTCCAATGTTTTAGATATCATTCTAAGGAAAGGCCCTCAAAGCTTAACTACAGAGGCACTTGCTCCAGAAGATCACAACAGAAACTTAGATGCATATAGAGTGAAACTCCATGAACTTAGGTTCACCTAATGTTTGATACCCTATCCATATAGACACTACGTAAAGCACTCAGCGGGCTGCAAAGGCAGTCCTTTCTCATTATCTACAAATAATTATTATATTTAGCAGGAAAAATACAATTGGAGATAATTCGTAAAGCTTTGACAAGGCACAATTCACAGAATGCAGGAAGCAGCACACACAAAATAGCAAGTCAAGGTTTGATACATGAAACTTGAATTGATGGCATACTGAAGCAAACAGTAAAAATTAGGATACATATTGGGATTTGCGTGCTCATTTCCTCTAGCACATGCAGCTTGTGAGATTTGCATTGTGCTAATCCTCTGAATTTCCCTTTGTTCACTGGCGTTCAAATTTCTTTCCCCTTGAACCTGCCTTTCTCCAGTACCACTTCCACTGCCACTTTTTGCTGCGCTTCCTGCGAATAGAAGTCTTCAAGACTTTGACTGCATAACATATTCTCTTCTCACCATTGAAACATTATATGAACAGTTACCTGAAATTTCAGACCAAATTCTGGTGTGATCAGATGGAAGCTCAGAAATATTTGGTCTACACCTTTCACGTTCAGCTTCAGACCCTGTTCCATGCTCATTCTGGAGATGTCTTGTGCATGTAGCTACCTGTGGAGGTTCCAAGGGATTTCCTTCGTGGAGCTGAGATATAAGCATGGTTGCAAGGACAAGTGTAGCATCAAAGTTTGAGCTGGATCCATCATCTAAGCCGAATTTTGGTGCCATGAGAATTGGCCTATCTCCCAGGTACATGTTTTTTATGAGACGAAGCCAATTTTTAGTTAATAACACTTGCATCCAAAATGCTATGCCAAGACAGACAAAGTCTATAACATTTGATAGTAGTAAATTTTTCTATGGATTGTCTAGCAAACCATCAAGACAACTAATTAATTGATCCAAAGATTCTTTGTATAACTTCCTAGTGGCCATTTATTTGCATCTCAATGAACGTCAAATTGAGGATGACCAATGGAATAATTAAAATCATTTGTATATGTGTCGAAATTAATCAAGTATCAAGAGATGGGCAGCCAGATGATCACAAACAATAAACTGAAGTATGGACAAAAATGTGATGCATTGATGGCCACCAATATGGATTTCTGATGTGATGCAAATGCATAGAGTCAATAATACTCCGATGATACAACTTTTATTAGGGGTGCGAAGTTTTCTCTAAATTTGTTAGATATGAGGTGGGAGATGGGTCCAAGGTGAGGTTTAGTATTGCACGTTGGAAGGATGCATGGGTGGCAGATCATATGCAGTTCCGAAATAGAAATCTACAATGTAATATATTCTTTATTAGACTAGTGCATTATTGGGAGGTGGAAGTGGTCTCTTCTTTCTTAGAGTTGTTGTATTCTCACAGATTAAGACAAGGAAGTGATGATAGAATTTGTTGGATCCCCTCCAAAAAGAGAAAGTTTGAAGTGAATTCCTACTATCATGTGTGTTATCCATTCCTGTAAGTTCCCATTTTTCTTGGAAGAGTATTTCAAGAATGGCATTCTTTGTGTGGACATCGACATTAGGAAAAATCTTGATTTAGACAATTTGAAGTAGAGGAACATCATAGTGGTGGATTGGTGTTGCATGTGCAAGAAGAAAAGTGGGAATCTATTGATCACCGTCTTCTCCATTGTGAAATAGCAAGGGAATTATGGAGTTCACCCTTCATTTGTTTGGTGTTGATTAAATGGTTTATGTATCACCAAATGCATAAACTTGTATAAACTCAAATGACTCTTCTCATCTTGCATTTTTTTTATTGTAATGCCTTGATTCTAAGGAGCTATATATTCCATCAGCTCATTGTTGCTATTTGGTTTTCATTCTTTCTTGTAAATTTCATGTTTTATTTACACAAACTTTCATGTAACTCGACGGATACCAAGTGGTATTGTGGATACCAAGTAGCAAAGGAGTCTACTAATGTAGTGATTTGTCATCAAAACCAATTTGTATCAACAATGATCACATATAGTAGCACACATACAGGCTGAAGCTAGTGTTTCACATGAAGTTCATTAGAAGAGAAACTCCTTGTGGAGGAGGAAAGAAAAATAAAAGAGAGCAAGGGAAACTAATGGACTTGATATATCTTACTCGCCAGCCTTTTCAAAGTACAAGTGAATGTCAACTTCACATCCTTCACAAAAAGTAAGAAAGGCCTGCAATTTGATGATAAACAAAGAAGACTGTGGTCAAAAGGAGTTAATACAAAGTTCAACAGTCATATAAGTAAACTAGTTAGCCAAAACACTTGAGGCTTACACCAGAAAGCATCAAATAATAAAATTAATTATGATGATAATGACAAAGATTAGGTGAATGTTATCTCTAGTTGATGTTTCATCAGTTGGGTAAGGCTTTTCCACGTGAATTATGACTCAAATGCAATTGAAGCTCAGAAAAATTAGGTTCCAAGGCTTGGATTAATATACCTTCAGTTCTTTTACACCAAATGTGACATCTACAGGGTCTCCAGTGTGAGTATACTGCAAAAACTCTTCTGCAGGATCTATCCACAGCTGAGTATGCAGCGAGGAGTCATTCTCTACAATTCAAAAATTGAAGCATTGATATCTTGTTTGCGATGAAGTGAGGGAAGAAAGACTAATATGTTTTTTACCTTTGGTTGGATCTATATAACTTCTGAGTTCAACTGCTTTTCCTTCAATCTCACTTGCAGTGTCAGAAGGTAAGGAGGTCCGTTCTGTTGCAATGATAGTAATCTCCTGAAGAGATGACTGAAAATTAGAAAGCAATCTATTGAAATCACGAGGCCTCACTACAAAGCTGCTTGGGAATTTTCTCCTATCAAGAGATAAATGTTGTATGTCGGGTTCAACATTGCAAGTAATCCAATAGGTTTTTCTCATGCCTGCAAAATGCACAGCATAAAACTGTTTAAAATCAATGTTGGACTTGAATAACACACAAAAGAAGATTGTGCGATGAGAAAAGTTGCATGGTACAGTTATCTAGTAACATGTGCATAGTGCATAACATCATAAATGTAGAGCATTCAATAAGTGAGCCCAAAATCCAAATTCATATTTATTTTAGCCTGATATTGACTTTGGCATCATTTTTTTTTTTATATTTTTTTATATTTTATTTTTTTTTTTGTTGATAAAACTGGAGTCAGATTTTGATCATGACTCAATCAGGAGCTACTCATTAAAGTGACTAGTCCAGGATGAAGGCTTAATGGAGGAAGCCATTGGAGATTCAAGCCAAATGCCACTATGGAATATTCTGCACATAACTACCAACACCTATGTATAGCTTGTCTTGCCTAAATGATCAGCATGGCCATAGCAATAATTTCAAATTTTAATTCTCAAAGAATGTTTGCAGGACACCATAAATTTATTTCATTTATAAGCGTCCCATGATTGCATTCCACTACGGTAGAAATCCAATGTTCCCTTATTGGTTATAAAATAACCCAGAAATGACAAGATTGACCACTAGCATACATGTATAAGCACCCATCAATCCCATCTTTCTACCCCTATATATTGGGCCTGCATCTCCCTATCCAATACTAACAAGTGTAGGATACAATACAAGATATGTAGGAAAGTACTTTACCACTATAGCATTCCAGCGTCCATTGCACTTTTGACGCGTCTGGATCAGGTAACTTTATGCTCAAATTATCAATACTTGCAATGGGTGTCCTAAGAACAGAACAAACGGCCTGAAGATGCTAATCAGCAAGAATCTAAGTAGCAAAATCCCATTAAAATATATAAAACATTGAAAGAAAATATCTTACCTTCAAAAGCACACTGCATTTAACTTGGTTACCAGAAACTGTATAATTGTCAAAGAAACCGGGCTTAAATGTAGTAGACTGATAGGTAGACCGCGATGAATTGAGGGTGTGAAAAGCAAGCTGCAAGCAAGAAATTGTAACTAAACAAATTTAACTTAATACATGAATATTTAGTATGGTACTAATAAATGCTTAACTCATTTGTATCCTCTTTTCTTCATCTTCTTTTTCCCTTTCTTGGTTTATTTATTTATTATTTTTAAATCGTAACACAGCCTAATCCATATAGGTTGAATAGACCAAAAGGGTATCCTAATTCCCCTAATATTAAGTTCGGCTGTTAAGAATATTTCAAACGGATAAGAAAATGAAGTTAAAATTTAAACCTCAACAGTTTCCCTAACTTAGACTAGTTAAAACAACAACGTCATTCACTTATGGAAAAATACAAATTACAACTACATAGCACGTTTGAGGAAATCCTTCGAATTTTCAGAAACCAAAGCTGCAAAAATTCTAGGCGCCAGAGCTATTTATTTTTGTTTTGTTTTGTTTTCCTTCATTTTCTTGCCAACCAAACAAAGCTTCACTTACTGACTTCTCACTTATCTAGTAGGATTCATATAAATCCAACCAAACATATAAAAATATATAAAAAAATAAAAAATATTACACGAAAGCCCCTTTATACTCTTCTAAAACCCTAAGTAAACTACGCTGAAGCCTAATTATGAGTTACCACTGGATAACTTTCGAAGCGCAAATACCAGAAGTAACATATAATTTCTGACATAACAAGTCGACCTGATCACAAGGTAAACTATAATGAGCCCAAGATTTGATTCTATGGATCATTCACAAAATATAAACCCTTCGATAATGTAAAAAAATTAATAACTCAATTGATTCGGTTGGACAAACACAAATTCATGATATTCAGAGGCTCAAATTAGTATGAAATTGTGGAAACGTCAGTGAGATATGAAGTGTTTGGGATCGTGAAATCTGTGGGAAAAGCTAGAGAAAATGGAGGAAAGTTAGGGAGGAAATTTACCTGAGAAGGAGAAGCTTGAATGACGAGCTCGTTACCGACACGTGCGAGGCACGTGATGCACCTAGCGAAGGTCTTGAGCGCGTTCCCGCCCAGACTCAACTCCATTTTCGCCTCTGTGTCTGTCTCTGACTGTGTGTGTGTGTGTGTGATGTGAAGCGAGAGAGAGCACTCACTTTCAATGGGTTGGCGGGAAGGGCAAGCGATTTTGTAATAGTCCGGTTGAATCAGGGACGTCCATGTAAAAAGGTTGCACACCAGATGGTGGGTCCTGAAGGTCATGGATGGTCCAGATTAAACCAGACGGTCCCGATAGTGGGATAACAGATTTTTTTTTTTTTTTTTTTTTTGAAAAAACTAGTGGGATAACAGAAATGGACACTTATGCTCTGTTTGTTCGTAAAATAATTTTCAAAAAATGTTTTTCATATTTTTGGGTGTTTGATGCGACATAAAATAATAGTCAACGAAAAATATTTTTCATTTGACCAGAAATTTTTTTTTAATTTTTGAAAAATAGTTTACATTTTTTAAAACCGTAAACCATTTTCTGAATTTAAGTATCTCATTTTCAAATCGACTAATCCTGCCAAGACCTGCCCAGGACCTCACTAGAACTTGATTGAAATTCGATCGGACCTACCTGAGACCCGTCGGGACCTGCCCGGGACTCATCGGAAGTTGACCGGGACCCGCCCAGGACATTTTCATAATTTATATATATATATATATAATTGTGATTTTCCGTACGCGCCAAACACTATAAAATATTTTAAAAAAAATTATTTTCTGAAAAATATTTCATGTTGAAAATAATTTTTGACGAAAAGCATTTTACGTTGTAACAAACGGAGCCTAAGTTATAACCCATTATTTTTGGCATGAGGCAATAGGTGTGAGGAAAGTCCTGGGACATTGAATATTTGCTGCAGGGAAGATCACCGATAAAGACGTGGCATGTGGCAGATGGTTAGAGGGAGAAGTTCACCATAAAAAACGACAAAAGTCATGTAAAAGGGGATTTTTCCGTCTACTCCTCCTAGTTTGAAAAATGATCCTCTCCATTTCAAATGAAAAATAAAAGAAAGATGACCCATTCCTAATTTAACGGGGGCAAAATTGTTTCAAAATAAAAGGAATCAGCTTCTCTCATTTGAAATTGAGAATATCATATTCCTTCTTGCTCGAACTTTTTCGGCTATCATTGCTCTTTTTGTTCTTGGGCCTTTAGCTGACTTAACTATTTTTTTTGCCCATTTCAACAAACTCCCCCACTAATTTCCTTCTCTTTTATAATAACCAACCCATCAGTATTTTGACTCAAGTTAAAACTGTTATAACATAGAGTGTATCCGAATTGGGCACTCAAGGAAACCCCAACCATATATATTTTAATCAATGGATCATGGCCTTGATATTTCCAGAGCCGAAGTTAAGGTAGGCACATAGAAATCTCTAAGAAAAGGTAGCAGAAGTTAAGGTTACAACTAACAAGGTATGTTTCCCGGCCCACAACCTAAGAGCTATCCATGTGGACAGTGAAAGATTTGGCACTTCATCTTCTACAAGGGCCAGAAAAGAGACCACCCTCCTAGTAAATGGCTATGCTGCGTCTGTGGGGATTTTGGCTGACCCGACCCATATTTTTGGAGAATGTGAGAAGGCATTAAGGACAAATTCATATAATTGTCTTAAAAATTAAGGATCTTCTGAAATGGTGATGAAATATTTTATAATTTAAATTTTGTTTTGTTGTATCGAAAGGTGTATACGGTGCCACATCATTTAAAATTTTTAAATGACGTGACAATATATTCATCATGAAATTTAATCTGGATCATAAGAAGATTTTGATCACAACAATTTTTTCGATTGTTATTGAGATACCACAGCCAACTAGCTAATTTAATGGCTAATCAAAATCTTTGTGAAGAAGAAAACATTATTCCAATTGTTATTATCGTGCATAATAATTGATGAATAATATAGAATCGAAAAGAGAGTCGAAACACAAATTTAACGTGGTTCGGCAATTTGTCTACGTCCACAGAGAGACGGCTGTAATTTTACTTTTATGATTTAGGGTTACATCATACATATATATAAAAAAACTCTAAACCCTACTTATACGGATTTATTAAAAAAAATTTCAAAATACTTCATACTGCGCCCTGCACCCCCACAACTTAATCGTTCTCCCCACAAACTTAATTACGCCTATGGGGCAATATACTCCCACTCCGTCAACACCAGTTTTAATTAAGTTCAGTAATTTTCATGTTAAATTAGTTTCTTAGATTTTGAATGAATCACTCCCTTTCACGCCTTGGCCTTTTGGACCTTTTGGAAACATCGAGTTTGAAGGGGGTTAAACTTCGAGTGATGGTTCCAACATGGTTAAGATTAGAAAACTTGAGTTTAGAACATCGACAAAATTAAAATTAATTAATTAACGGTAAGGTGCTCATTGTGGCACACCTTTTTAACTGCCCCTTTCACCTTAATGTGGCTCAAAATCATCTCAATGCAATTTTTTTATGGAACATGTTTCCCAATTAGTCAGACATGTCGATTTTTTAAGACTTGGCCTATAGCGAAACATTTTTTCTTTAGGTAGGGATGTTTCCTAGGTTAAAAACGTTAGGTGTAGCTCCTAAGCCAATTAAAAATAGCAGCTTAAAGATATCGGGCTTTATAAGTAGTTTTAAGAATGTTTCAGATTGATTGGTTTTATTGGAGTGATAGCATATATGTAACTATCGCTTTCTCTAAGTTATAGCTTATTTGGGACTGCGTTTGAGAAATAGATTGAGCTTTTAAGTCAAAAAACACTTTTTAGCAAAAGCTTCATTTTTAAGTTTTTGTCAAAGTGCGTTTTGGTCATTTTGAAACTTTTTGGACAATTCAAAGCGCTTTCAAAATTTGTTCTCAAACATGTATTTTTTTTTTTTCAAATTGACTTTTTGAATATTAAATACACTTTTAAACCTCTCAGACGCACACCCAAACAGACTCTTAGTCTATATAGAGCAAGAAATGGTCGAGCCACCTTTTGGCTAAATGAAAAGTGGCTGATCCAAGTAATTCTATTTATCACCTATCATCCCCTCCCATCACTCGATTCTCCAAAGCCTATGCGACTTGGTTTTTTCAACACAAAAATTAATTTTCATGTACCAAATATTATAAGAGACCAAACTATACAAGTTTTGGAGATGAGAGGATGATGTATAACGTTACTCAACCAACCCACCCCGAATGACCACCGATAAGCAATTGAATTTTCATGTACCAAATATTATAAGAGACCAAACTATACAAGTTTTGGAGATGAGAGGATGATGTATAACGTTACTCAACCAACCCACCCCGAATGACCACCGATAAGCAATTGGAAAAAAAAAAAAAAAAAAAAAAAGAAAAAAAAAAGATAAACAAAAACAACGGATAATATACTTTTTACTTCTTCTTTTTTTCTCAATATTCTATGGATCTTCATTTTTAGCTTTTTTTACTTGGATCCTAAAAAATCATATTAAAAAAAAAAAAAAAAAGTCTAAAATGACAACCAAATGTAAAGTTATACCATTTAAAAATTGTGATTTAACCAAAACTTATACTAAAACAACTTGATGGGGGCACGATTGTGATGGAAGTGTAATATATAGTATCTTTTATTTAAAATAAAAAATAAAATCAAATGTCAATAGATACTGCTTTATTGCTTTATCAGTAGTGGAATACGAGTGAGATGAAGTTATAATATATAGCATTACTCTAACCATTTATTATTATTATTTTTTTAAAAAAAAAAACTAATGAATATGAACAAAACCATGTATTTGATAATAGTGCAGTGCATAAGACAAGGATGAATAGGATAAATTTGAAGCCATATGGATTGACCTGATGGTGACCTAAACCACATAAACCAATTTAAAACTTTTTTCCTTTTCAAAATAATGCTTGTTGCCTAATTGTGGGCTCTTTTAATCTGCAGGTTAGGTGTGATGGAATTGACAGCACTAACATATAGTTGAACATATCCAAATCGCCAAATCGGGGGTGCACTCATTGAACCCCCATGCTTTATTTTAATCAATGGATAAGGAATCATGAATTTACAGTACCCATATATTAAAGTATTCAAAAAGGTGCCAAAAATTATGGTCACTGGGTTAACTTTCCCACCACCTCATCTGTGTCCTTTCGGACCACATCTTCACATTATTAAGGTCACTGCTGCGTGTCTGTTCAAGTTTGTTGTTTTTTCCACCTGTTTTGTTTAGGCCGGTAAATTTCATAAGAATATTTTTATATTTGGTGTTTAAATTACTAAGAATTTTTATTCAAATGAGATAGGCATTAGTAGTATTACTGCATATTCCGCTCTTACCTAATTCTCATATCACTTAGTTGCTATATTATAGTTAGAGTTGTTCGAGACCTGTTTGGACAAAGTCGCGTCTGTGCAAGTTTGTTGTTTTTTAAGATTACTGTTGCGTGTCTGTACAAGTTTGCTGTTCTTTAACTTATTTAAGCAGGTAAATTTCGTAAGAAATTTTTTATATTTGGTGTTTAAATTACTAAGAATTTTTTATTCAAATGAAATGTAATACTACATACTCGGTTCTTATCAAACTCTCACATCATTGGGCTGCCATATTATAGCTAGGGTTGTTCAATACTTGTTCGGATAGATGAATTTCATAAAAATCCTTTTAAATTTGTTGTTTTAATTGTTAAGCATTTTTATTCAAATGAGATAGGGCACAGGTGATATTACTTACTCATCTCCAATCCAACTCTTGTATTATTGAGTTGATGTGACCGTGCATGTTAGTTGTTTAATTAATCTTTATTAAAAAAGAGTATTTATAAATAATGGATTGGGCACATTCATTTTCCTTGTAAAACTAAAAACATTTATTTCACAACATTAGGATATTTTTGCCATTGTTTTCCAAATTAGTTCATGTAGTAATGGCTAATGAAAGTTGTTGGGAAGGGTATCATTTGTTCGTGGCCAAATGACTTGACCCTCTTGAATCTTTGTGAATAATAGATTTTGAGACAACCCAGAATCTTTTCCTCTGTTTTCTCAACAGTCAACTAAAGGGAAGTTTGACGTACGGATGTTCTTTGCAACATGCTGCCAGAATCCAAATCCCACTTTATTTTGTGTCAGAATTATTTTCATCTTAATTAATTTCTCTTAATGAATTTTTAATCCAGCAGTCTTGCGTCTTAAAAGCTGTAATGGGTTAGGCTTTTAATGATTCGATCTCTTCAATTTTTTTTTTTTATTTTTTTTTAAAAAGGAGATTATCAGATTTTAAAATGAGTTCTCAATTAAATCTAATGGTCAAAATAAATGTAAATATTTATATGTTATTGAAGCAAATGAGTTTGACATGTTGAAAATTAAAGATACCTAATTATTTAAATTTTAAAATCTAAAAATCTCATATTTTAAAAATATTTAAAGAATCTCAATCCACTTTTAATGATGTTTCCAACAAGTTGAGATTAAATTTTTTAATTAGAACACCTAAAAAAATGGTAAGGTGTTCATTGTATCGCATGACCTTTTTGACAGTGAGCAGGACCAATATCATCAACCCCATTTCTTAAATGTATAAAGTTTTCTTTTTAAATTAGGCATTGAGAATTTAATCTATTAAATTAATGCATATTTAGATCGAGTTTGTACGAAATAGATCTATTCCTTAAATGTAATTGTACATGAAAATTTGAAGTCATAAAAATGACTTTGTAACCTTCATAGTTTTTGGTTATAATTTTAAGAACTGTATATTTAGCTTTATGCTCGTAAAACTTCATTAATAGAAGTTTCATGTTTTTCAAAAAAAAAATAAAAAAATAGAAGTAACGTTCCGTAATTACAAAACGTAAATAAAATTTGAAATTTTTTCATTTCAAATTTTATCTTTGACATCTAAAATAGCTTCTCTAGTGAGTCAGTCTTCCACGATCTCAGCTGGCGTAACCTTTCTTTGATTCTCTATCAATTTAAATGGCCAAACTTACTCCAATTTTTACCCACCATTTTGACTGCATTAACAATTTGTTAAGCATCTCCCTCCAAAATTATATCAACGAAACCCATCTCCCTACATAAATTCACTGCATATATGGCTGCAATCGCTTTAGCCACAACATGTTCTAGTGAGCAGCTCGGTGTAGTACTCCGTGCTGCCAAGACAGCTCCCATATGATCTCGTACAATAACACCAATTCCAATACGCCCATGAGAGTAGTCAACCAATGCATCCCAATTAATTTTAAATAAACCAATGGATGGTGTTTGCCAAAATGTTGTTGATTTTTCATATTTTTCTTTGGACATAAATTTCATATAAACCAGTTTAAAGGAAATTTCCTCCGACCAACTTCATTAAGTGTCGAGTGCCATCTCTTACATGTTTTTTTAATATTTTTAGTAGTAATTTATTGTCATTCTACTAATGTAGAAATCCAAACATTAATTTTTTAGAAATTCAAAGATATTGAATGACACTTGTCACTTAATAAAATAAGTTGAAGGAAATTTTTTCGGAACCAACTTGGAGATCGACCCTTCTGAATTCATCAATTAAATTACTACTTTTATTCTTCGATTCTAGGAAAAAATTGTTCTTAAAACTACTTGTATGCAACTTTTGAGGGGCATGTTTCCTATTATAATCAGACGCCAATATTTATTTATTTTTAAGTAGGAATCTTTCATAGAATTAAAAAAGATTTGGTAGCTCTTAAGCCAATGGTAAATCCCTTATTACATGGCATGTTACCATCATGTTATTGTCATAAGTGCCGCCATCATCATCATCATCATCATTAGCACCACCTCTTCCTGCAAAGATTCTTTCAGACAAATCCTGCTCCAAACCTCTTTTACATTCCCCCTCCCTTCTCCCCATCTTCCAAAGGAATCTTGTTCTCAAGGTACAAAGAAGGAATTTGTAAAGAGGATCAAATATTTCTTTCAATGAGACCAAGTCAGATCCTTAAACAACTAAAGCTCTATAGAATATAATTCCATCAAAAGTTCATGCTTTTGTGTGGCATATGCTAACTTGTATGCATGCTAAATAAGAATTAATCTAACTATGTGACAAGAAGAAACATGAGATCTTGCAATTTTGTAAAGAGACCCGTTATATGTAAATCTTTCATGCAATTCTTTTTCAAATCGACCATTGAATTTGTGTAGGTCCTATTGATCCAATGGTTAATTTGAAAAAGAGATGTACGGAATATGTGAAAAGATCATTTTTCTTTTGGGAATTTAGCCCTTCATCTTTTGGAGACCTTTAGTCACAAATTTGGATATGATGCTCTCGCTTCAACATCAAAGCCTTCGTTTTCTTTCTCTTTTCCTTCGCTAGCTTCTTTGGTTGTTTCTCATCTTTCATCTTCATCTTCTCATCAATTGTCTTATCTTCTGCAGGTTATAAATATAGAGAAAAGTATACATATATTCCTCAAACTACCATATCTTGGTTCTATTTATTTATTCATTTTGTTTTCTTAATTTTTAATTTAATGAATGATATTTTTCTCATTGGAAGGACAATGACATTGTTTGGTAGCTGAAGGAAAACATTGACAATAGTCAATAGAGTTGTAGTTTGAGAAAATATGTGTACTTTTTTTATAAACTTATGTCCTCGGTATGTTGCAGCAACAACATATGATCAAAGAGTTGCTCCAAACTATCGTCTTTGGACATCGCTTACTCTGAATCAATTGATATGCTCAAAGAGTTGCTCCTAACTTAAGTAACTCCACTTATGGCAAGAGAATCACATATTGATTACAAATATTTCTCATCCTATTTGTCTCAATCTTCTACTATTTATAGCAAATGAAACCAAACTTTTACTCCAAAACAATCTCCTAATCTTAATCCTACTTAAGGGCTTTTTTTTTTTTTTTTCTCCTAATTAAATGCGGAAAAGGGTTAGAAGGGTACTTAAGGTCTTATTTAATCCTATAAGAAGTCTTCTAAACAACCAAGTGGAAACTCTTTCCTGTCAATATCTAATGTTGAACATCTTGGTGTCTAAACGAGAGCCATAGTTATTTCCAGCTCCATTTTTTTTTTTTGGGGGGGGGGGGGGGATAAATTCAGCTTCAATTTTGTTATCTTTTAATTGTCTGTCAGATAATTCTTTGCAATGAATCTAAATTAGTGATTTTTGTGATGAAACTCACATAGTTGGGCACATTTATCCAAATAAATTGGGAAATAATATATTTGATGCACAACAGAGCAGATGAGAAGTGAGGCCCCACCATTTCTGTGGCCTCCTGGCCTTCCAATTACTCAAAATCAGGGTCTTGTCAATTTTCCACCAATATTACTGGGTGGTATATGAGAAAAGCAAGTGAAAAGCTTTCAGAAATCAGTGAGGCTTGACAAGGAAGATGGATTGAATTGAGGGAAATGGAATCCAGTTCCTGATAAAAGGATAAGCAATTGATTGACTCAAGACTATATATATATATATTGTTTCTTGATTAAAAATTCTCTGATGAATCATTTTCATCCACACCAATATATATATATATATATATATATATATATATATATATATTGTTTCTTGATTAAAAATTCTCTGATGAATCATTTTCATCCACACCAATATATATATATATATATTGTTTCTTGATTAAAAATTCTCTGATGAATCATTTTCATCCACACCAATTCTCCAACACTTTTTATCCTGTCTATACCATTGTTCGTACCCCTTCTACCTTTTTAAGCTTCTTACAATTTTTTTTTTTTTTTTTCAAACTCTGAAAAATCTTCTCTAATATCAATTATTTAAATGGGTTTTTAGGTGTGCCACTAATACAGTTTTCAAAATAAATTACTGAACTCTTTAAAAAAAAAAATTTAATCACAAACACTTTTTTAAAAATAAAACAGAAAATACCTTAAAAAACAATTATGGCATGCTCATTTTTTCATGAGTGGAAGTTGTCATGTTGTATGAAAAAAAAAAAAAAAAAAAAAAAATTGTGGCTAGCTTGGCCGCTGGCCTTTAAAATTGTCTAACGACTTTACGAGGGCCACCAGAATTGCCTGACTGCCTCGAAATTCAACAACCCAATTTTTTTTTTTCTTAGAATTTTTTTCTTCTATTTTCAAATCACTTATTAATTTTTAGAAAATAGCAAACAATTTTTTTTTTTTTTTTTTTTTTTAACTCTACATATAAAACTTTCTTTAAATGTGGCACTAACAAAGCAATTCTAAAAACTTTATAAAACCAACCCCTAATTATATAATAATTGCTTTATGTTCTATTAAGAGGTTCAAGTTTAGGAACAATTAGGGGTGAAAATGTCGGCGGATAATAACTACTCATATCTGCTATCCACAATCCACTATCTACATATACAGATGCGGATGCAGGTAGCAAAAACTAATATCTGCAAATGTGGATGTGGATAGCGGTTTTAGGGTATGCAGAAGTTTCACTTTAGAAAACTATTTTGATTTGTTCTTATTTAATTGCCTTATATGTTATTCCTTTATTATTATTTTTTAAAAATTTCTTGTCACCAACTATAAATTTATTGAAAGCTAAATATTAAATAATATATGTGATGAAAATGTATTGGTAAAATGATTAGCAAGTGTAATATGAATAATAGTGTTCAAGAATAAATAATGTTTTTTTTTTGCTATTTATTGAAAGCAATAATTAGTGAATTACAACTTTAAAGTTTAAAACGCTAATTACTTTAAATGCGGATAGCGAATAATATTTGCATTAACCTCGTGGTTGGGGATAATAATCACATATTGTAAAACCATTATCAATCTGAATTTTACGAATACAAATACAGATATTGATATTATCTGCATCCACATTTTCGCCCTAAGGACAATAATGGTGATTGGTGACCCAAAGAGCTACCATTCTTCCAATGTATTGGTTGAACACCTTTTGTTAATCATAATTTATATAAATTATTTCTACTTGAAATTGCTTTTAAAAAGCTGTATGTTGTACGTATATGATCACCTCAGAAAAGAATAAGAACAAAACAACAAAAGGTTCTCCATGATATCAAAGCTTGGAATGTCAAAGAACACTCAAGTGGGCAGGAGAATAAAAACCCAAAAAAGAGCTTTTTCCCACATATTGAAAAAAAGATACCAAAGGGAGCCCTTCCTTTGGTTGTGTTGGGGTTTCTGGTTCAAAATTGTGATCAAACTTAAATCATGACTCCACTAATTTCCCTTCAAGATTTAATACCCCTTTTAAAAGAGAAGGGCTGCTGATATGTAGGACCCATCAAATGCTAGTTTTTTTTTTTTTTTTTTTTTTGGCATATTACCAAAGTGACCCTGAATAAACCCACTTTAGAAGTCGGAAAGTAACCCTTGGTTAAGAAAAGTAATGAGACATTTTGGTAATGTGATTAGGAAAGGAGTTAGGCCAAGTGTCATCCCACTTTTTTTTTTCTAATATATCTTTGGATACGTAGTTGGAGGTTCAACTGGTGGTGGCTCTGGGTTGGTTAGCTGTTTTGGATGATTTTTTTATTTTTTTTTTCTTTTTTAATATAATATAAAGGTAAAACAACTTTGAACGTTATGTGATTTGGGTAATTATTTGAAAAGAAAAAAAAAAAAAAACCCCAGATTTTTTAACAAACATACCCACTTTAGGCATAGAGTCTAATTCAAGTGGAAGCTAAGAAGCATTTTTGCTTCTATTTGATGATGAGGATGGTATCTTTCTTTATTTGTTCCTTCCCAACTGAGAGAGAAAATTGAGAGATGTAAAAGAAGGAAGGGGTTGTATGCAACCCAATCTAGTTTCTTTTTAATTGGGGTGAAAGCTTAGCAACTTTTACTCTGATAAACTATTTGTTTTCGAGTAATTCAATGTCATGAGTGTTAATTATTGGTCGTGGTAGATTTGAAGCCTGTTAAAACATGAATATTAAACCAATGAATAAATATGTCAAACTCAAAAGGCATTATTAACCAACAAAGCATTTCACGTTAAAGAAGGAAATGACAGCTTAAAAAAAGAGAACAGAAATTGAGAAGAAACACCACAGTTTTAAAGAGAAAGAGACAATACATCACACACTCCAAAGCTTGTTTTAATGAGAAACTGTTTTCTCAAAGTAAGAGAAAGTGGGAAATAAAGAAAACCCATAAAAATTGAAGCCATTTTTTTTCTTTTTCTTTTTCTTTTTATTTTTTCTTTGTAAAAGACGTGTTTAAAGCAAGAAACGTTTTTCCCAAAGGGACACAAAAAACCAGGACCGAACACTTTGTTAGGTAATCTTTTCCTGGGTCTTCTTTTAACACAAAGCTTTGTATTGTAATACATTTGATGTCCCACTTCCCAGTCAAAACACCCCCTTTACACATCAGAAAAAGTTTGAGGGATTAAGAGATTTCAAGGGTCCTACAAACCATTTGCAACTAAGACAGCATTGCAAATCAATGCTTTACTTCGCCATGCCCGGTTAATCATTGTCCCCAACCACTTCTTTGATCAGGTAAACCTCATACCTCATATAAAGTCTCTTACAGAATTCCTACAAACCACTTGCAACTAAGGCAGCATTGCAAATCAATGCTTACTCCGCCATGCCCGTTAATCATCGTCCCCAACCACTTCTTCGAACAAGTAAACCTCATATAAAGTCTTACATTAACTGTTCAAATTGCAATCTTGAACCATTTCTTCGAAAAAATAATCCTCATATAAAATCTCTTACATTAACCGTCCGAATTGCGGATCCCGAATTTAGCTTGATTATTACTTTGAATGATTAATTTTTTTTGTTTTTTTTTTCCTCAATTCTCATCTACAGATATTGGCTACATACCTAAAAACCCATGGACCTACCAAAGCACTTATTGCTCTGTTTTATGTAACTAGCCACCAAGCAAATCTACTTTTGAGACAGATGAGAAAGAGAAAGAGAATGAGAGAGAATGGGGGCCTACGGCTACAAACACCTAAGCAGACAGCAACTTTTAAACCAAACTCAACAGTAAACAGTAGTACTAAATTACCACAAATACCCCACCAAAAACCCACTAGAGCAGTAGAGCAAGCCCCATTTATGTCTTTTCATATCTACATACATCACGTCACGAAAATTATCTCCCCATTGGCTTATACGAGCAGTATAAGCTTTGCCTATACCCAAAATCTCCAATGTTGTCGCTCCATTTGCTCACATGATGGAGCACCCATTTGGATTTTCATCACTGAATAGCTCGAACGAAGAAGCGGATGGGTGCGGGTCGTAATAATATTCCGACGGTGGATGCTCCAGCTCGGGGTCGTGAACCGGGTGCTGCACGTACGTGTGTGAATACGGTGGTGGCGACGAATAGTGTGTGACGTGGCTACTAACGGGGTGTGCTCTGCTGTAGCTCGTTGCATACACTGGCGGTGCATCGTAATGTGGTTGGTATTGTGGTGGGTATTGATGATGGTACACGTGCTGAGGTGTATGGCTGTGATTGCCCGCAGCTGGAATTTCAGTCATTAATGGGCCTTGATGATCGTGCGCGTACCCGTGCCCGTGCCCATGCCCATGATTCGGTGATCCACTGCCAGGTGGCGGTGCATCGCCAGGATGTCCAGCCTCGTCAATAGTGACGGTCGCCTTTTGGCCTTTCTTTTTCTTCTTTTTACCTCCACTGCCACTCCCACCACCACCACCACCACCACCACTTTTCTCATTCCCATTCTCACCGTCGCCAGCACCCTTCTGCTCAGGCACCGGTGACTGACTACCGGCCGCTACGGTTACATTTTGCTTCACCTCAGGCTTCGGCTCCTTCGCTTGTCCACCGGTTTTACCACCTTCACTGACAACATTACAGTGGCTGCCACCTTCACCATTTTTAGCAGAGTCTTGGACTTGAACTTTCGCCGTCTCTTTTTCCTTGTCATCGCCATGGTTGCTTTCTTCAGAGCTTTCTTGTTCGATTTGCTTCTCTTTGTTCTTTCCTTTGCTGCGCTTTTTCTCTTTTGAGTCAGCCTTTTCAGGCCAAAGCTCTGCATGTTTCCCCGTCTTTAACAGTCTCTTAATCAAAGTCTCTGCCTCTACATTCCCTATTACGACGGCTTTTTGTTGCCTCAAATCAACATCTACCTTGTAGACACCTGAGAATCGAAGAGAAAGTTTCCAAATTAGTTAGGGAAACAATTAAATCAACTAGAAATTCCTTTCCTTCCTTTCTTAAAATTACTATTGGACTTGCGATTGGTGTAATTTTGAAAACGGCACAAAAAGAAAAGGAAGAGGTGGGAAACTGGAAACATCGAACTTACAAAAAACAAAAAAAATAAAAGAAAAAAGAAGCAAACATGGAAGAGAAAAACAGAGAAACCAAGGAAAAATACTGATGTTGAGCAAAATAGAAAGAACTCAGATGACAAAAGCTCATAAACCATAAGATTTCAGCTGAAAAAAATACAAATGAACATTAAAAGAGAGATTTAAGGAATAACTTGCAAGAAAGAAAGAACAAAACTAGAGTAAATGAACAAGTTTTTGCTTTCTGGGGAAGCAAATGGAACAAGCCATAAGAAAATGAAACTCTAAAACTATATGGGTTTTGAGGTTACCTTCAATGTCAAGTAGAACCCTTTTGACTTTTCTTTTGCAGCCTTCACAGTGGATGGAGACTTTCAAGACCCATGTCTGAGAAAAGAGGAGAAAAGTTTTAGGCACAAGCAAGAGTTGAAATTTTGTTGAAAAAGAAGAGGGTCTTCAAAGAAACCACTATATAAATTTTACCTTGCCTCTGAGAGGTGCTAAAGTTTCTTCTACTACTTCTTTAGGTGCCTCTTTAGCTTCTGCCTTCGCTTCTGTAGCAGCCATTGGAAGAAGAGGAAAGAAGAAGTTGGTATCTTCAGAGAGAGAGAGAGAGAGAGAGAGAGGGGATGCAGTATGAGTGGGAAGGATTACTTAAAAAGAGGGGAATAAGAAGCTTTGAGAGAGAGAGTAGGGCATAGGGGTTGGTGCTTGATGGGGTGGCAACAGTACAACTGTTGCCAAAGAGAATTAAAATTATATAAACTCACTACATAAATGGACACCTATCAACTTATTTAGAGCATTGATGCTTTTTTGCAAGCTGAGAATACAAGCATTTTCATTTATATATATATATACTCCCCTTAAGCAACTTTACTGAGGGAGTAAGGAACTCCTTTTCTCTTTTTTAGTTTGGGCTCCAAGGCAAGTAGGATTTGGGGAAGTTTTATTTATCACTGAAAACTTCTTGAAGATATATGTTAAATTTTGGAAAAACTTCACAAAATTCTCTCTAAATTTCTACGTTTACTTTAGTTAGTTTCATATACGGAGTTATCTTTACCAGTAACACATGTATTATCTATAATACAAAATAAAAGCATTTAAATTCAAATACTAAAAAGAATATTTAACCCTAAACAGTAAAAGAAAGCTATAGCTAATGTTCTAGACAATTAGGGTTATGATTTCCTTAAAAAAAAAAAAAAAAAAGAAGAATAGAGTTATGGGCCTCAATGGCTACTGTGATTCCAGTTGTATGTGTCTATTATATGTATAGCTTTTTATTTATATATTACAATATATTTTTGAGTGGAGAAAGTGCTAAATTACCACCATTTTCTCATTATTAATATATACTATGAAAATTATTTTTATCAAAAAACATGTATTAAATTAATCGGTACACATTCATTTATTTATATTAATTAGGACAGTTTTTTTTTTCAAATTGGGTTGAAGAAACTGTCTATAAATTAAAATGATATGTGTCAATTTTTTTAATAACATGTGAGATGCACATGAGTTTTTAGTAAAAAAATTTTCAACTTTGTTCTTACTATTAAAAAAAACATGTACATCTTATATGTTTAAATGACACGTCATTTTTATAAATTAAATTTGAGAAAATTTCTCTTACCCAATTTGAAGGAAAATCCTGTCCTATTTATTAATTATATAATTTTGAAGTGCTTCAATTTGTCAATTTAAACTTGATGACCCATCATTTTATTTCATCAAATACACTTCTCCAAGTATATAGAAGTAGTTTTATCAACTAATTAACATCTAACAATGAATCTCAGATGAACTTTTTGATACATTTTTATATTAATTTTTTTTTTATTAATATAAACTTTTAGTATAAATAGTAATTTAAGACTTCAGAATCAGGTTATGAAGAGGCACTTGTTTCTCTCAATCTCTCACTCCTTATGCACTAAGGAAACCAGAGCCTTTGATAAATCTCTTTCAGGCTGGCATAACACTGGGATCAGAAAGTGCTGACTCTCCAAAAGGAATTAATTGAAAAATGTAGAAAAAAAAATCAGTGTTCATAACTTTTAATTATAGAAATGATTTAAATCTGAGAGATTGGTGCTTACTGCTGGGGATGAAGGTGGAAAGCAAATTAATTAGAGGATGAAACTTATTCAGCAACTTTTATTTTTCACAGGTAGATTGTCAGGCCTGGGAAAAGGGCCGTGGTACAATTAGTTTAAAGGTATGGCGAGTTGGGACAGTGGGAGGGGCATTTCCGAAGGTAATAATTAAGTCATGGGCCTGGAAAAGGGCCTGACAAAAAAAAAAAAAAAAATTCCAATTTACTTTTTCACATAGGTTGTTTATTCTGGTCTCTATAGGCTGGAGGAGGATCTTTTCCCTTAAAAGGGTATCAAGCATAAAATGGAAAACTTTATTATATGAAACTGTTGGTCCAACTTATTGGATCATGATTTTGATTTGCTTTTCAAAAGTGAATATAATTTGCTTAAAGATGTTTTGAAGTAGCATTTGGTCCTCCCTTTATATATATATAAAATAACTTGAAAGTTAGATCTATTGTGATCAAGGCCGGCCCTATATATTTTGAAGTCTTAGGTGAAAAGTTTAAGTGGGCCTTTTTTTTAAAAATAATAATATTTATTTAATTTATTTTAATATTAATTATATTTTTATTTAAAAATCATTCTTCTTGCTTTTTAGAATGCAAAATTACTGATTAAGTTTTTATATTCAAGATTTTCTTACATTATTTTTTCAATTGATAATATAGCTAATCCATTTAATCTCTCTTATGACATTGTTGATTTTAGGTAGGATTTTTTCAATTTTAATTTTGAAAAACTTCTTTATGCAGAAGCAACTATAACAGATATTGTCAATAAAATTCAAATCTGAATAAGGCTTGAATAGGGATATAGAGAGAAAAATGAAAATTTATAAAGAGATGAGTTTGTAATTGAATAAAATATTTTAAAAACTTTCCATCGTCTAGCATTTATTTATTTACTTTTCCCATTCGATTTTAAACGTTAGACACAATCTTTGAAACTTGATCCCTTCCCGTTAGTTATATTTGAGGGTTAAGTTCTTCATTTTACAAGGCCAAATAATAATAATAATAATATCTACCTGTTTAAGATTGTATTTTATTTAAAAATATCTTTATTGTTATTTGGTTCCTTTATATATTGATATCAATTTTTTAAGCCTTATTTATTTCAGAATGTCAGAGAATCAAATGATATTAATTTTTTTTGAAATTAAGTAGGGGGCCTTAATTTAAGCATATATGTTGAGTGTGTTTAAATTTTTATTTTTTATTTTTTATTTTTATGGAAACGGGAATTAGGTGTTGATTTTTTTTTTTTTTTTTTTATGGAAATTGTTTTATTATGTTCATTAATTGGTGGCCTTATTAAATTGTGGCATTTTTTAAATTACTTATTTACCATGATTAGAGGCCTTAATTAAAGAGTATGGAGGGTAATAAGGTTTTTATTTTATTTTTTTTATCGAAACTTTTTTTAATTGAGGGCGTTATTAAATTGGGGGCCCAAGGCAATCGCCTAACTCGCCTAGTGGTTGAGACGGCCCTGACTGTGATCTGCCCCTCTTCCCGGTGCACGTGCCCGACATTCTTCTTCTCTAGCTAGTTCTGCTCCTCCCTGTCATCCTTTGCCTCCACACATATGGTCCACGGGTCACCACCTCTTCGGCGACTTCTCCCATTGTGGTTCTCCATTTTTTTTTTTTTTTTTTTTGTGTCTATGTTCATCTCTAAATCTAGTTGCAAACCGTTTTGAGGTGTTCTCCAGACATTGTGCTAGTGCTTCCCACTTGCGGCTGCTTCGATCCGACCACCTTAAGTGTCCTCCTTCTTGTTGTGAAGGTGCATGAAGGGTTGAATGACTTTTTGAAGTTTGTACTCTTTCTTGTTTTTCTTGGTTGTGATGTCTTTGGTACGCCATCTCAAACCTCCTTAATTGGCGGCCACTTTTTTAGCTTTTGTGCCAAGAATTTATAGGGTCGCGTTATTCATTTGGCACATTCATTTTCAATTTATGTTTACTCTCTGATATGATTGTATTGGACTTATTATTGGATTGCCTAGCCAAAATAATTAATTCATATTGTATAATTTATTTATATGCTTATTCTGATTTATTTATATGTTTATAAACATAATTGTCAAATTGTTAGTATTGTATCTCAAACTTGAATTCGTACATTGATTATTATTTGTAAGTTTTGTTTTGTTAAAAAATAACCACTTCTTAATATTGTGTAATTCCTCAATTTTTCATTTAATATTGTGCAAAACAATTTAATGTAGTTAAATTATTCAAATGAATTGTTTATTAAAACACCAAAAAAATTTGAATAAAACGGCCACCACCCGAGACATACCGGCCCACACATAGCCTCACCACACAACCATCAAACCAGCACCTCACCACCTCCAGCCACCCTCTTTGCGGCTGGGTTTATCGGATTCCGTCCAAAGCTCTTTCTCAACAAAATTTCAGCCACACCCGGAGGAGGAATTTCAAAGAAAACTATCAAATTGCTCCCAATCTGTTCAATCTGAATGTTTGTTGGGCTTGGGCTTTGTTCCTATTTTATGTTTATGAAAATAATAAAACGATTTTTCACTCATTTTACAACGTGTTTTAAGTGTCTTTCTTTTCTATTATTTCTCAATAGGTGATATGAAAAGTTACTAAAAACACACAATGTCAGTAGGTATGAAATGAATGTACAATCTAAGGGTGAAGAGTAGCGTTTTTCCTTTGAAAAATACTTGGAGGATTTAATGGTAATCAGGTAATGATGGTATTTTTGAAGGCTAGAGTACTCTCAGTTGAGCATTGATTTATCCATATATAAAATAAAAGCCTTTTAACAACTCCAGCTATTTGCAAGGCTACAACATTTTGCCCTAGCAAATAAGCAATTCTTTGGAAGTGAATTAATTAATTATATGTAAATTACAACGTAAAATTATACACGTATATAAAATAAGGGTACATAATCTATATATAATACACTTTGGTAAAAAAGAACAAAAAAATCAGAAGTTTTCCTTGTGGAAATCAAACTTGGTGGTGGTTTTCCTGGAGAAGTCATGAGCTAAACTTCTTAGCTCCCCAACCAATCCATGTGCTCCACAGTAAAACACCCCTACCACAAATAACAAAACATAATCAGCTCAAATCAAAATTTAATACTAAAAAGATAATGACAGAAGAGTAAAGCTACTCTTCACACTTGAAACACGTCGCGATAATAGTTGGTTTAAAATGAATATAATTGTCAAACAAAAGCAAAGCTAATTACCAACTCGTTCTTCGGGGTGCTTAAGGGCAACGTGCTTGTAAACGTTACGCCAATTAGGTCTAGCAAAATGAGTTCTAACCCGGGTGCCGGAGACAATATCGACACCATTTTTAGCATGTTGTAGCGTTTGAAGCATGGTGATTAAAGCCGACCGAGCATCTCCTTCTTCATAAACACTGGTGCAATAGTTGTGAAGCTCAATCACCTTGTCTCCATCTTTTTCTGCTACCTCATTCATCACACCACTAAACCATTCAAATGAGCCTTGCTCCCTCGTCACCCAATAAAAGTATGCTCGTTTTGTGGCAAAATGTTTTCTCTTATGATCATTTCTTGCACCACTCTCCACCATCCCTTCTTCCACTTCCTTTTGTTGCTTCATATTATTAAGCACATCTTTAACAATACTGATCAAAGGGGTCGCGCCGATGCCGAGGCCAACGAGGAGGAGCACGTCGTACTTTTTGTAGTCTTGCGCCGGCGCTCCATATGGGCCGTCGATTAAGAGTCTCGGGATCCTGCTAATATGTTCCATAATTCAGTTTTAGTAAACAATAATTAAGAGTTTAGTGACATTTAAAATGATCGACCAAGAAACGAAATATCAAAAATCACCTTGGTACGTTATTGCCTTGTCCCATGTCGGCTCTTAGAAGGCCACTTTGGTCGCTAGAAGGAGGCTGACATACCTATGATTACATTACATGCCAAATTAATTCAATATGTTTCAATGTTAAAAGAGAAGAATGTTTAGGCTCATGAAAGAAAAAATTCTTGTGATCAATGATTGAGGAAATTTACGGATCAAAATTTACCTTGGAGAAAATAGCTTTTAGCCGTGATGTCCAGTCGCCCACGGTGCGTATATGGACGCTCAGATAATCGTCCCCTGGAGCCGATGTAATCGAAAAGGGATGCCTGAAGTGCATGATACACTATCTTTAACAGAAGCAAAAACAATACTAACAAGAGAAATGCGATTTAGTAAACTGTGATTCTATTATGATAATATGCTAGTAAAAATCAATCATTGCTTTTCTTTTTAACAAGTTTCTGTTGATTCGAATATTGATTTTCATCGCTACATTATGACGGTCGTCAACTAACTATAGTAGCAGTGATTGAAATTACCATTGAAGGGGAGAGACAGCTGAGCAGTTCACAAAAATATACTGCCCACTAGTGTATCTAAAACCTTGAGGTTTAGACATATGAAGGGACAACACATTTCCAGGGTACACTGCAACCTGAAAAATCAAGATAATTAAAATTAATAAACATTTTTTAATTTCCCTATTATTGCACAAAGATTAATTAATTTGTAGCTCAGTAGGATATATAACATAATTTTGCCAGTAAAAAAAACACTAACCTTTAATATCCGCACAGTTTTATAGCCAGACCTAAATGCTCGAAGTAACCGTTCAGATGCATATAGTAAAACAGGCACCGCCAGATACATCCATGTCTGCGGCAAAATCGTAGCACAAAGAAAGTTAAGAAAATGTCGGGTTCGGGTCGTTTCGAAACATCGGTATAAGGCTATATATATGTCAACCATAACTCGACTCGTTTAAGGTTTTGTGTCGGGTTTTGAAAATTGAAAATGCTTACCGTTTTCTTGTACCATTTCTTGGAGAGGTAGAGGTAGTATCCATGGACTATAAAGAGGACGTAGACGATGACGAATAAGTGGTGGGAGTACCAGAAGGCGTTGAACCCGGTGAGCTTCTTGAGAGTTTTTGGGAGGTTTAGCTGGTTCCGACGGAACCAAGGTTGGGCTAATGTGTATGATATAGCCATGAGCACCACCATGACCACACCGGTCCAACCTTCGGTTCCTTTCACGAACCACCAGTAGTTGTCGGGTCGGGTATTGCCAAAATATTGCTTCATTGGCTCATATTTACTGTCCGTGCAATGTAACAGCCTGGGGAAGTCGCATGTCAAATGTGCACCGGCGTGTAGCCCGATCCCAATTGCAATTCCTACAGCAATTACCTAAATAATTTGTTTGAAAAAACAAAAAAGGCAATGCAATAAGCTCCTGTTTAAATATTAATTAAATTACTCAAAAAATAATTATTAAAAATAGACAACTAATGATTTAGGGTTTGTTTGTGTGTGCATTTTGTGATGTTTAAAAATGTGTTTAATACTAAAAAAAATCCGTTTGAAGAAAAAACTACATGTTTGGTTAAAAAAAAAAATTAAAAGCGCTTTTAAACTCAATTTCAAACGTGTTATATAAGTATTTGGTACCTTATGAAAGTTGATATTATCATCAAAGGGTACGGCCACGCCTAACTTGGTCTTGCTTCTAAGCCAAGTAATGGTGTTTCTGCAGACTGGGAGAAGAATTAGGGCCATGTTGAACTTAAGGGTCTCGGCTGCGCCCTTGGCAGTAGTGACACAATAGCCCATCACGTCAAACACAGCCCTGTGCCTATACTGAATGAATTTCCATGTGAAAAGGCCAGCGCAGATTGAAAGCCACAGAGCCATCACCCAAATCCGCTTCCAATTGTCTTCCACGAAGTAGGCCAGCCCCCGGCAGCACCGCTTTACGGGGTTGCGCTCCTTTGTTGGGACTAGCTTTTGGCTCAGCAACTTGCTCAGAGCACGGCTGTCGCTTGCTGAGTTCGTTGTGTGGCTTATAGGTGCTTGCAGGAGTAGCATTTCCAAGTTGTATAGCTGCAAAGATACGTTTAACTTTGTTATTAGTTTTGGAGAATTTGCGACTAAATCGTAACTTTTGATCCGAATCCGAGCAATTTTCTGTTGTTCGGATTGTTAGTAATTTGGACAAAAAATGTGAAGGCCCGCTTATCCTAACAGGTAGGTGAACTGTTAAAGACCTGTTTGAAAGGTGGATATTATAAGAGGCTTTCATATTTGTTGTCTGAATTACTAGCAATTCGATCGGACAACGAAATAGTTGTAGATCTCTATCCTGTAACTTGGGCCACTTAGAATAAACTCCGGTTGTTTGCTTGAAATCCGAGTAGGCCAAGAGCCTATTTGAAATTACTTTGGAAAATATTTTAACTTTTTGAGAATTCGCTAACATTGTTATTAGTTTTTGAGAATTTGCTACCATTTTGTAAATTTTGATCCGAATCGAAGAATTTGTTAGTAATTCGGACAGAAAATGTGAGAAAGCTTTTATGAGGCCCATTTATCCTAACATGTATGTGGATTGTTTGAGACTTGTTTGGGAGGTGGATCTATAAGAGACTCATATTTATTGTCTGAATTGCTATTAATTAGATCGGACAACAAAATTGTTGCGGATCTCTATTCGATAACTTGGGCCAGTTAGAATAAACTCGAACCGTTTGCTTGAAATTTGAGTAGGCCAAGAGCCTAGTTGAAATTACGGTGGAAAATATAGATTTTATCCCTAGAAAAACCTTTGTTTTTTAGTTTCCCCAAAACACAGTTTTTAGCTTCTTCTTTTAGAACAAAAAAGTCGAGCAATGTTTTTTTTTAAAAAAAAAGTTTTTTTTGTCAAACAAATACATTTTGCTTGACATAGTTTTAAAATATTAAAAGCATTTTTTTGAACTCTTTAACACAATTTCAATCAGACTGTTTTCCAACTAACCAAAAAAGAAAAAAAAGAAATATACAAACCTCAATGTATCCGAGGTTGTTTGGATCCAGCTCTTCCATGATCATTGCAGCATACTCATGGGCGCGTTCTTGGATTGTTGACAACTTATTTGCACAAGCACTTGAGGTAATAATCTGAAAAAAAATTAAGTAAATCAACATAAAATCACCTAATAAATTTTCTATATCAAATAATTGATTGCAGTAAAAGTCTATTTATCAGTTCAATTTTAAATATAATTTTTCACCTCTTCCACCTCTTCTTCAGTAATTCTACCATCCGCGTTTTTATCCACCCTGCATTGAGTGCGTGTTAGACAAAAGATTAAGCTGAAAAAAAATGAAATTTCTCCTCAAAATTGTATAATTAATTATTAAAAAAAAATCAAATTAATCCTGTAGAATTCACCAAGCCCCTAATTCAAACTTAAATGATTATTCTCACATGTTGTTGTCTGATTGCCACCTTATCCATTTTGGCACCAACCGTGTCAATTATTGAAAAAATATGTCGTGGAAATTCATATTATAAAAAACTATGATTAAAATATATATAAGAGAAACATCATCATATAGGACGTTGGCATGGGAACAATTATTAAGCCCTATTTTCAGACGGTGGGTCGTCAAAAGAATATTCTCATATTAGGTTGCACATTATGCATGTGCATGAATGGCTGAATTATTGAGAAAATATATAATAATTTGAATTTGTACACATTATCAATAATAATGGTCTACCAAGTGATCATCTAGCCATTGAAATATTTGGGCACGTAACAGAAGTTGCATGGGAAAAAAAGCTTACATGTCAAAGAACGTTTGTAGCCTCGCGTCAAAGCTTTGATCAGTAATTTGTTCCCAAAATTCGCCCAACTCGGCCTTGGTTATGGAAGATGATGTTATTCCTCTCCGACGAGCCAAAGCATCAAATAGTTCTCCGGCGAACTCACTGGACTCGTTCATCCCTATTAACAATTACACCGGTACCCATCAACTTTAGAGTTACTACTATTAAATTTATGCCCACATAAGAAAGTGTCAATTTATTTGCCTACGGCCCGCATTTTATTTTTTTGGGTATAATATGTTTAAGAAATAGGAAAATATTTGGAGTACTACATTTTTTTTAGTACAATCCCTTTTCAGAAGCCATAATCTGTCACAATCAAATTTAATTATTCAGTAAAACTTATAAATTAATATGGCAGTTCATGTGACACTTACCATGCTAGCCACAACAATCTCCTTACAAACAAACTTTATAGTCCACATGTCACTACTAAATAAGTCATAATCCATCACAATCAAATTTAATTATTTGGTGGCTGACGTGGTCATTATAATGTGAGCTTACAAATAGACGTGATAGTATCATATCAAGGGCGAAACCATCCAAAGCCTTAGGAATTTAGTCCTGTACCCCCTAAAATTATATTTTTAT
Organism: Corylus avellana; assembly: GCF_965113065.1. Lineage (NCBI taxonomy): Eukaryota > Viridiplantae > Streptophyta > Magnoliopsida > Fagales > Betulaceae > Corylus > Corylus avellana. The sequence continues at coordinate 4,513,374 of NC_142490.1, read as the reverse complement.
TAAATTGACTCCTCAAAATCAATTTTTACACCCCCAAATTTTTTATTTTTATTGTCTCCCGTCTCTTAAAATTTAATTATTTAGTGACTAATGTCCATTAGTAAAAAACAATTTAGCAGCGCTCCAAAAAGTTTTCTCCTTGCTACAAAAGTATATGTTTATTTCCCTATTTAGAGAATTGAAAAGTTTTTTATTTTTTATTTTTATTGAAACACGCATGCTCCGTTCAGTTTCAAAAGTACTATGTGTCTACTGTTCTGGATTTTCCCACTAGCAAGGACATGTAAAGAAAATTACGTATATATGACGTATAAAAACAAACAGAAATAAGAGAAAAACAAAGAAAATTAAGAATCAAAAGTAGTTTAACCAAATTGTTGCGTACCTATACATTGGCTAAATCGAGATTTGGGAAGCATCCCATTGACGGCGATTTCATCAAAGCGAGCTTCAACCTCCGACCAACCTTCACTTCCGACATTCTCGGACATAAACTTCAAGCCTTGAATGGCGCGAGCAGCCCCAGATTTGGACCTGTCAACTTTGTTAAACCTTTTTGAAGATGTCATGCGCTTCAGCTCCTGCGACACTTGCCGGAGCTTAAACGACAGCTGGGAACCAAGCGAAGATGGCCTTTTCTCCAGCTGGCTTGCCAAATACACAGTCTCCGAGTCCCCTCCCCTGATGTTCTGCACCGAAACGGTGTCGTCGCGTACGTCTAGAGTGATCTCCACCAAGCATTCTTCGTCTTTGAATCTCGCACTTCTCTTGCTGCTATTTCTCTTGTTGGAAACTAATGGGCCGCTTAGAGGGCCGCTGTAGCCAGCTCGTGAACTTCCGGCGCTTTCTGACTGGTCGGAAAATGAATTCCGTTGGTTTGCTTGAATCGGATCCATTGGTGCTGCTCTGGATTTGGCCTGAGAAGAAAATTGTTAAAAAAAAAGCTTGGTGAGATGAATAAAATAAAATACTATACTAGATTACAAGGGATTGTACTGGAGATGGGGTGTGAAGCAAACTGCCAAACTGGGAAAGAATTTGTAAGTACAGAGGGCTAGAAAGAAGTTGAAAAACTTTTTCCGAGAAATTTGGATTTGCATAAGGGTTGAGGCTTACCCGTGATCAATGTCTGGAAGTATATGATTGTTTGGTAAGAAAGAAAGATTGAGAAAGCAGAGTGAAAAACATAGGAGGGTAGGGAAAGAGATATATATTGGTGAGATATATGGGACGACAATGACAGGTCAAAGAGAGTGAAACCAGTGGGCGCATCTGGATTGTGTGAGTATTGGTTGAGGTGGAGTGGTTGGGGTTTTCCAGACTGTTTCAAGCTTTCAAACCATATATAACAAATAACAACAACAACCCAGATTCAAAATTCAAAGGTGTCTGAGTGAGATCATAGAAAAGTAAAATTTTGTGCCAGGGTCAACCATTTGCATGTTTCTGGCTTCTAGGAAATGAAGGAATTAAGGGGTTGTTTGTTTTGGCATCAAACTTTTTTTTTTTGGTACTTTCAGGACGAAAATGACCTGCCAAGAAAGAAGAAAGAAGAGAGTATATGAGAATACATGGTCTTTGAGAATGAGATTGAGATCTAATGCAATTGTTTGTACAAATTGTAAGTGTGAGGATTCTTGTGAGGCCCACTTGCCTGGATAAGTGTTCGGGCAGCTAATGGTTGATTCAAGCAAATAGGTTTCTTAAGAGCATGTTCGAGATTGAGTTGAGAAATAAAATTTTTAAAGTGAAAAAATGTTTTTTCAAAAGTGTGTTTTGGCCTTTTTTGGAGTGAAGAAGTTCAAAAAAAAAAAAAAATCTTACTTTTGAAATTTTTTACCTAACATGTTAATTTTTTTGGTTGATTCAACTTTTTAGGTACTAAAACTACTTTTTAAGCTTTCTACTCTTTTCGTCCAAGTAACTTCTTTTTTTTCCAAGTTTCTTCTCTTTTTGTCTAACTCACTTCCTTTTTTTTTGTGTGAGTTTCGGGAATATCCCTATTCATAAGTCCGTGATCCACATCTATGAATTGAAAGGTCAGAATGGTCAACTCTGTAATCAATTGTTAGAATCAATAGGTCTTCAAATTATTCATTTGAAAAAAAATTGAAACCTTTCTTGTAATCTCGAGCAAACTCTTAATCCTTTCACAATAACATGCTTAAAGATGTACGAGAACTCTGAAAATGGTTTACACATATGAGAAATGTAAGCCATTTTCTGCATCATGAATATTATATTTCTTGATGAATTGAAAACATTTCGAGTTGATCAATATTTTAGACCACACCAATCAAATACAAAAAACAAAAAATATTTACACCAAAACTATTTTTGAAAAATATTTACGCTAAAACAAGCATGACATTATGTTATCCTTTTAATTTAATAAACTAGAATGGAGAGGATTAGGAAGGCTGAAAGAAAGAAAACGTGTTGAAACTTATCACACATTTTCCACGAAAACTACAGTGGAAGCATAAGAATGATGCTAATTATAGAGCAAATCATGGTGGAATTATTATAGCCATCATGATGGTGATATTTTAAATAAATTAATTTATATATAGCCATCAACTGGCATTATTGACTTGTAGGCTGCCAGATTGATCTATTTGTCGGATAGGTCTTGATTTCATGGTCTCTGCCTATATAGCATGGCATCTCAATGCGATTGTAGCATGAAAACAAAATCTCATCCTAATTTGATTGTATATATTATAACTATATATTAAAAAAATGGACACTTGGGTCTGAAAAGTCTTTCAAAAAGATGTTGGTTACGTATTTTTAGATGCCCAAAGGATATACATGCAATCAATTTCCATGAAAATGTGTCGCATCAAAACTAATGTGTTCAATTAGGAAAATATTATAAAATAACCATGTGTTTAAATTGATTTGACTTTAATAAATTTCATTTTTTTCAATTTTTTTTAATTTAATTTAACAACCTCGTGTTACTCAATTTTTGTAAATTAAGGCCTTTCACATTGATGATGGAAAACAGATAAAAATAATAAAATGATAATTGTACACCTAAATATTTAAAAAGAAAAAAAAAATCAAACCAAAAGAAAAAAAAAAATAAAAAAAAATAAGAGGCTATGTCCATATCAACCCAGAGCATGTTTGACATTGTGTTTGAAAAATAGAGCTTTTCAGTCAAATTTTTTTTTTAAGCTTTTGTCAAAAGTGTGTTTTGACCATTTTTTAAAGTTTTTTAAACCCTTAAAAGTGCTTTTAATTTTTTTTACGAAATGAATATTTTTTCTTTAAACGAACTTTTTAAGTGTTAAATGTACTTTAAACCCCTCAAATATACACCCAAACAAGCCCTCTCAACAGCTGCAGGACTAATCAATCCCCATAGCCATCCATGGCCATGGATGAACTTGATTTTGATACCCATGACCATGAAGATTGGAGCTCCATGTGCATGGTTCTTTTCCATGCCATGAAGTTTCAACCTCCATGGCCATAGAGCTCGACAAGAATAACGGCCTGGAGTTGTGGGTTTTTTTTTTTTTTTTTTTTTAAGTATTATTATATAAAATATTGAGGATGTAATTTTAAATGTTTTCCAATTACATTTAGGTTGGGTTTGCCAAAGGACTTGAAAAAGGGAGTAGATTAGAACCGTAGCAAATTTGATTTATACGAGAAAAAAGTAAGAATGTTTTGTATGAAAAAAATAAAAAAAATAAAAATTGTTTTGTAGTAATTTTTTTTATTTGAATAGTAATAAAAATGATTGATGTAATGTAAAAAATAAGAATATTGAGATTAATTTTAAGAGAAATAATATGATTTTTTTTTTTCAAATCCTTTGACAAAAACACCCTTGGGATCGAGGGTATGTTAAAAAAGTAAAATGATTGCTATTCTAAAGTGATCATTGGATATTTTGATTTGACTTAGAGAAAGCATGGTTTATCCTAGGAATGATGACTTCATGGTTCATACGTTACCGATTACTTCTAATGAAAGAACCCAAAATTTAAATTAATATTAATTTCACTTTTTAATTCCTCCACTAAATGACCCCACAACAACAATGACAACATTAATTATCGTATCAACAATAATAATGAAAAAACCCGTGAACTTGGAGGGTGGATGCTTTTCCACCCCTACGGTTGGTGGCTAATTAACGACATTTTTGTTGCATTTTTTTAAACTTTAATGGTATTTAAGTAAAATTATTTTCTAAAGTCAAATTACTTTTGTCATTTCACATTAAAAATTAAAATGTGTGTTCGTGTTTGTTTTTTTGTCTGGGTTAACGCCATCAACTAACATAGGGAATCCGAAAGGTAAGTGGGAATGAGATGTTTGTTTAATGGGTGTGTTTGGATGTGAATTGATGTGGGAAAAAGTAATAATATTTTGCATAAAAAAAGTGAAAAAAGTTGTATAGAACAGTAAACAAATTTTGTTTTGTAATAATTTTTTTATTTAAATAGTAGTAAAAAATAAATTATTATATAAAAAGTAAAAAAAGTGGAAATATATATATATATATATTTTTTTTTTTTTTTGGGGGGGGGAATAAGTGATGTGAATAGTGAAAAAATAACAAATGGGTTGCCAAACACACCCTTTTGTAAGCTCCTAGGCTCTTAGCATTTCCCCGGATAAAAAGAATCTCAAGTGGTTGACAATTTGACATTTCCACTCCTTATCAATTATCAAAGAATTAGTATCCCTAATTAGCATAGTCCGTGATATTGAATAATGAGAGTAAAAGAAAACAATTCTCTAGTGGCCTCATGGTTATCACAATGAAAGCAGACTTTTACTGTTATGTTAATAATTAATGAAGTACATGACAGCAAATTAGTGCTTGTTTCAATCGTTTTACTGCATAATAATCAACCACCAAAGATTAATGTCAACAAAGATGGTTTGAAAGCCAGCCAAATTAAGGTTTTGTGACTGTGACTCACACTCAACCACAATCGGCGGTTGTCTATGATATCATCAAGTGCATTTGGCATGATGATTTTATTACTCTTATCAGGGCCGGCTCAATGGGTAGGCGACTGAGGCCGTCGCCTAGAGCCCCCAAATATTAAGGCCCCCCCCCCAAAAAAAAATAGTAAATTTGTTTTTAATTAGGCCCCAGGAAAAAAATAAAAAAGATATTAAAACCTCTAATAATAGCAAATAAGTAATAAGGCCCAATTTTATAAGGACCAACATATAGAACGAGAAGTCAAGAACCTTCATGCTAATGCTCCCAACTCTTCTTCTCCTTCAAAATCAGAAATCTCAAACTCCAAGAACTCTCTCGTCTTTGCCTCTCTAAGTCAGGTTTCATTATTGTATTTTTATAATTTATTTTATTATAGTCATAATATTTTTTTTTATTTAAATTGTGTTTGTTGTTAATATTTTTAACTAAGCATAGTAGAAAATATGCATATGGATATGAAAAACTTAAAAAAATAAAAGAAAAGTAGAGAAATTGATTGAACTCAAAGATGAGCTTTAAATATATTTGTCATTAGCAATAAACAAAATATGGAGGGTAATTTAGGTGAAAAACTCATAAATGAACAAGAAATTCATGAAAAAAAATTAGAAGATAATGAAAATACTATTGATGTATCTAACTCTCTTGTTACAAATATTTATGACCTTGGCCAATGAAAAAATATTGATGCAAAATTAAAAGATTTATTAGTAGAAAATGGTCCAATAAGATACAATAATATAGATTTTCCTAAAGATGAGAAGTCTAGGCATTTTTCTAGTACATATTATATACCAAAGTTATCAAATGGGAAGCAACATAATAGAAGATGGCTAGTCTATTCAAAAGATTTAGATAGAGTATTTTGTTTTTGTTGTAAGTTATTTAATTCAAAACCTAATATAACTCAATTAGATAATGAAGGAACTTAAAAATCTTAGTGCTAAACTTAAAAGTCATGAAACAACCAATGAGCATATTATTAACATGAATGATTGGGTTGATATAGAAATGAGATTATTAAAAAATAAAACAATTGATCAAAATGTCCAAGAACAAATTAACAAAGAGAAAGATCATTGGAAAAGAGTATTGCTTAGAATTATTGTTGTAGTAGAGAATTTTGGTAAGAATAATTTGGCATTTAGATGACAAAATGAAAAGATTTACTAAGAAAATAATGGAAATTTTTTAAGTCTAATTGAAATGATTGCATAATTTGACCCAGTAATGCAAGAGCATATTTGACTTAATTTTATTTATTTTTTTTGTTACTTTTTTTTTTAAAAAAAAAAAATTAGGCCCAATTCCAAAGTTTCACCTGAGGCCCCAAAATACATTGAGCCGGCCCTGACTCTTATGTTAATAATTAATGAAGTATAAAACAGCAAATTAGTGCTTGTTTCAACCCTATTGATAATCATTTTACTGCATAATAATCAACCACCAAAGACTAATGTCAACAAAGATAGTTTGAGAGCCAGCCAAATTGAGGTTTTGTGAGTGTGACTCACATTCAACCACAATCGGTGGTGGTCTATGATATCATCAAGTGCATTTGGCATGGTGACTTTATAGACTAAAAATGCAATTTTAAATCAAATTGTAGAAGATTAATTATTTGGGATAGTGTTTTTAAAGGCCAAACTGTGCTTTTGCCAAACGCTTAACTGCATTTTTAAAAATTACGTTTTTGAATTGCACAATTTAAAACTTTTATTTTTAAATCGCACTTTTTAAAATTGAAAACCCAAATAAATTCTAAGCAGCAAGTGGCACTGAAAATATATCTTTGTTAATTTTCATGTGCTTAATTGCAATTCTTCAATAAAATAATTCTTTGATTTGTGAACCAATTAAGTTGTTAAGGTTTGGTCAAATATGAGTCTTATTTGTTATTTTCAGGAATTTTTTTATTTTTTTCTGCACATGCAAGAAGGAACTCTTTGGCTGAGAGCCTTCATAATTATTTTGCTATATTTTATTTAGTCAGAATGTTCGGCAAGCCAAATGTCTGAGAAACTCAACTAAATTATTGTCTTTAGAAAATGAATTTGTTTTGGTAATCTTTAAAGAGCCTTTGCTGGATATCTTACATCATGAAGGAGTCAAAGTCGATGTCTATAGACTATAATGGTAGTCAATTAGTTTAGTTGATAATATCTCTTATTTATTTTATATAAGAGATGAGATCGAATCTCATCTACAGAACCACCACGTTCTTTACTTTTTACCATACCTAAAAAGATAATTAAAGGAGGGATCTCATCTACAGAACCACCAGGTTCTTTACTTTTTACCATACCTAAAAAGATAATTAAAGGAGGTTGGGGAGAACTCGACTCATAGGCTATCATGGTAGCTTTACACATATTCACAAGTGTTTACCAGAGTGTTTATTTTTTTGACTCGGTAATATGTGTAGCACATTTCTCTTCACAAAAACACCCGGGACTCATTTAAAGACGTGTATTTTTCTTAATTCTTGTTGAGGGTACTATATTTTTTACTTAAAAATTTGTATAAATTGATATGGCAGTCTCATGTGATATTTACTGTTAAATCACTATTTAATCAAATATTTAATACTCTCTCTCACAAGTGAGCTCAAAATCTCTTTACTAAATGAGGCACAACACAAAATATTTAACTGGAATAAAAGATAGACTCTGAACCTCCCGCTCTAGTATCATATTAAATCATCATTTATTCTAAAAGCTTAAATTGATAAAAAAAATATAAAATTTAATTATTGAATTAATACTTTAACTCTTACTATAACAACCACCAAACAATTAAATTTACATGACAAATTTTATTGCTTTATTTTTTCTTTATTAACATATTGTCACATAAATTTGTAAAAAAAAGTTGTAGTACTTCAAATATTTTTTTTATTTTTCTTTGATTAGGACTTTATATTTGTTAATAAAAAAATTAATTGCTTTGACTGGAAAATACTTGTTTTGAATAACATCTTGTTAGAAAGGTGACATCATTCACATCCATCTTTTCTACGTACGCCTGCTTTTTATTAAATAAAAACATCAGTTGATGCATGACTGACTTGTGCATTCATCCAGAAAGATTTATGGCCTACAGTTTAGACTTTTATCTTAGGAATCAAGAAGAAGATGTAGCCAATAATACCCATTAATAGTTGCAAGCTGCCAGGAAAAGTAGTGGAAGATAAAGTCTCGATACATGATGTTGAAAATCTCACCTGGTTTCTAAAAATCAGCCAAGCTGCCTCTTGGTTTCACTCAAAACCAGTCAAAATTTGATGGCACTCTCTCTAGAAAAAAAATCTCTTCTCGAAGACCGATGATATGTGTTATAACCTTTGTGTCTCACATTAGTTTAGTTTGACCTTAATCATGTTTATATAAGTTTGTAGGCATCTTCTTTTTGCAAATCGATTTTTAAGGGTGAGTTTTACATAATGTTTGTATTATTAATTGGTATCAGAGCCAAACACCTTGTCAGTATCGATAGAGTGAGTCGCCAAAGACGTTAGCTGTGAAAGCGTGGTGATATGTTACGATTCAAATAGACACTCTTGTTCCTTTTTAATTGTGAGTTTTACCCAAAAATGTTGTTAGGTATTTTAACTGCATGTGTGTGTTTCATTTATCTTCGAGATGTTTGAATGCAGTGGGAAGATGTCAAAGAAGGCGAAAGCGTGTTTGCATTATCTCAAAGTTCGTTGGCTAAATACGATGGAAAGGACAGGCTGTCGTGGAAAAACAAAAATGGCTTATTCATGGTTGTCAAATGAGGGTCATAGGTTGTCTCACACTTTACCTGCTCTTGGCCAACCCGCAAACAATTCTAATTTGGACGGTCTCCCATTGATAATAACGTTGATGTTGATCTTGATGTTAATGTTGTGGACATATACAAAAACGTGTTACAAAAAGTACGTAGGATGATATATTCTCCAAATTAAACTTTTTCCAATGGGTAAAAAACAAGACATGTTTGAGGCCCAGGGAGATGCATATTCTCCAAATATGTAAATACTTGTAGCAGTGGCGGAGCCATTTGAGGCTTTAGGAGTGCCAAGCTTTTAATTTTTTTTTAATTTTTTTATTTTGCTGTTTTCCTATGTACCCAAGTCCCAAAAAATAAAGAAAAAAAAATTATTCTCTCCTACTTACGCAAGTTATTACTTGGTACTCTAAAAAAATTTTTTGCGGCATTCTCAATATAAATTATCTGACTCCGCCACTAACTTGTAGGTTCTTGGTAATAAGCATTTTGATGTCATAGTTAATGACATTATTGTTTGATGCAAAGTGTGTTCAAAGATTTTTTAGAAGTGTCGGTGTCGGCCAGAAATAGTTTGTTAGTAAAAGTTTTTTTTTTTTTTTTTCAATGATGAAAAGAAGTATGTAAAATGTGTACCAAGAGTGTTTTTTTTTTTTTTTTTTTAAGCAGGGCAAGGTTGCTTTCTCTAATTTGTGCTGAGCATTAGCATTCCTTGGACTCTAGCTAGGTGTTGCCCACTAATAGGACGTCATCTTGGCCAGGTGTGGCATTTGGTTTTCGTCCACAAGTGAGGTACATGCTTTTGTGAGGTCACTGAGGTGTCATTCACCGGTGAAATACAGTCCTGACATGATAGTGACGTTGAATTTCTTATCTTCTTCAATCGTTATCAGACATTTGTGTAAGTGTAAGTAATGCTACATGTCTATCTGCAAGTTAGCGGTGCTACCTAATTCTTTGTTTGTTAGGAATATTTGGACAATTTAATAAAGTGGTAGAACAATTATCTCCTGCGATGCGTTCTCCTTTGTTGTTTGAACCACTGGCTAGCTGATTTGCTAGGCCCATTGGAATTCATGGTTTGGGCCCAATGGGTCTCCTCACCTCTAGGCTAGTTTGGTGAATACTCAGTCTATCAATAATCTTTATAAAATAAAAAATAAAAAAAATCTTTATAACTTATAGCTTAAGCTTCCCAACCATTTTTCCTCAATTTAGAGAATAAAACTAATTTTTGATTCCTTATAAAAAAACATTTCACAATAGATTCTCTTATTTTGCTCTATATTAATTAAATATTATTTATTTTTATCATTGCAACCAATGAGAGAGGAGAGAAGAGAGAAAATGATTTGTTTATAATTTAATAAAGCATTGTATATCTACAGTGTTTCCCAATGCATTGAGAAACACTGTAGATACCATTTGGTGTAGGTTAAATATAGGGCTTTTGATGTAAGTATGTTTTTGTGATTTTTTTGAAATTTTTCCTAAACATAGGAAATCGTATGGCATATAGGGCATCTGCTGCTAGTACTCTAAGATATGGTATAAATTTGGTGAGATTATATATATATATATATATATAGAAAGTATAAGAATTTGAACAAACCATAAAATTTTACAACATATTTTCAGATCTCGCTCAAACTTAAATGTAAAAGGTAAAATTTGACCTAATATGTGTTAGAGTAGGGGTGAAAAGGCGGGCGGTTATTAACCGTGGGCTAACCACTAACCATCATAACTGCACTACAAACCGCTAACCACCTAGCAATTAGTGGTGTTTTTAAATTTGCTTGGCTTTTTCCTCATTTATCTTTCAATTTGCTTCTTTGTGATATACAAGTCTGCCAACTCATATCATCATTTGTGATATCTTTCCATTTGCATTGAAATTTGCAGCATTTTCATGTAATAATCGATTTGTGTTAATAAAATGAGGTTAAGAATTGAGCCTTTTCATGTAATGATCGATGTCTTGCATTTTGCTTTTATGTGGTGGGATTTTGGATGGCTGGCACGAACACTTGAGGCATTATTTAAGTCATTAATTTAGTGAACTCGACAGACCAATGTTAGAAGTATTTTCTTGATGCTTTTTTTAATTGTTTTTGAGAAAATATAGAAATCAACTACCATTCTCTCATAGAGTTTTACCTTTCCTCTCCTTCTCTTTGTGTGGCCGGCTAACTCGTCATTTGCCAAAATCCTTGCAACAGTCTAGGAAAGCCCATTTTTGTGCCCTCCGCCTCCGGGAACCTTGGTCTCGGGTGTACGGCATGGTGTGGTTTCTTTGTTTATTATATTTCTCTTTCTCTTTGCTATTCATTTTAAACAAACAAATGGCCTTCAAGTACTCAATCTCTGCTATCCTCTTTCTCTCTACGGTTTTTTTTTTTTTGCTGCTGCTTTCATCGTTGTTTTATGTTGCTTTGTTTTTATGATGCTTATTGTTGATCAGACTTATGGCTTTGTACTTGTTAGTTTAATGAGATTGTTTATTTACATGATCCTCCATTGATCACACTTTTTTTTTTTTTTTTTTAAATGCATGAAAACAACTTCATGATTTCAATGGCAATTGAATACTTGAAATTGATTCAATATTTTTCAATATAATATTTGGCAAGAATAATTTTATGACTTCAATTTCAACGTATACTAAAAAAAAGAATATAACATTTAAATGTAAGGATATAATGTCAATTTAATGATTTTAATTAAGTGTTGGCAAGTACATAATAAAAAAAAAAAAGAGAAATAATATTTAAATGCAAGTAGTGAAAGAAAGAAATAATATGTTTGAGAGAATAGAAAAAAGTAGTAGCTAAAGTAGATAATTATACTTTTTCAATAGCTATTCTGACTATTATTGCTATAAATATTTGAAGTGTCGTCCTATACACATCATTAAATGCAATAAAATAAAATTTACTCTAAAAAAAGATTCAGTCGCAGTAAATGTTCTTCCGTTTAAGTGGGCCCAAAACCCAAAAGTGAGACAGCCCACAAGGCCCGCACCTACCTAGACGGCCCAGACTCGAAACGAAGAAAATAAAGAATAGAAAAGAAAAAAAGAAAAAGAAGAAAACAAGCTTTACTTCGATCGGGAACAAGAAGAGGAAGTAGAGCAAAAGTGGGAAATCGCTCTCGCTGCAAATTTGTGTTCCTTCGTGAAATAAAATTCCGATGGCAACAGCTATGGTGGAAGATTCGAGCTTCGAAGACGACCAGCTCGCTTCCATGACAACCGAAGAAATCGTCCGAGCCTCTCGTCTTCTCGATAACGAGATCCGCATCCTCAAGGTCCTCTCTCTCTCTCTCTCTCTCTCTCTCTCTCTCTCTCTCTCTCTGTAAGGGTTTGTGTGGATTTTATTTCCTTCGTTTTTGTCTGTGCATTAAGATCGTTTATTTTATATGAACGTTTTATTGGTAATAAGTTCCAATTTTTATATGTATTTTAATGTAATGTGTTTTTCCCCAATATATGATTTTGAATGACTTTCAATTTCTTTTGTTTTGCTTTGGTAATGTGTTTGTGTGTATGTTTCATTGCTATTTCTGTATTTATATGACTGGTTTTTGGAACAGAAGTTACAGTTTTTCTTTATACTTCTATGGATCCTTCTTTCTGTTAGTCTATGAATTTGTGTGGATTCTCAGGTTTTTAATTAATTTTTTTTTCCTTTTTTTTTTTGTTGTTGATTGGAAGCTATAGTTTGTTTGTTTGTTTGTTTTTTTTTCTTTATTTCTGCGAATTTGTAATAAAAAACCAGTTGTGTGGATTTCTTACGTGATTGAAGGAGGAGTTGCAAAGAACAAATTTGGATTGGGATTCGTACAAGGAGAAGATAAAGGAGAATCAAGAGAAGATTAAGCTTAATAAGCAGTTGCCCTACTTGGTCGGCAACATTGTTGAGGTACATTATCAGGCTCTCTCGCTCTTAATTTTATTATGCTAAGCGGTTTTTTTCTTATCTCTTTTTATGTTTTGATTGCGAAGAATTTCTTTGATTCCTTATGAAAAGCCTAATATTTGGCGCCATAATTATGTATTTTAGGTTTATATCTAACCGTGAATGACAGTATGGGATACCTGATGACCCTTAGACAGTGGGGATAAGGGTTTTTTTCTTTTCTTTTCTTTTCTTATAAATGTTCATTCTCATTGGGTGTTCTTTTGCTATCAAAAGTAAGACTATGGTGGAGAAGAAGGGCGATCCTGAACTTGAATGCAAGGCAAAACAAAATTAAGCAAGAAGAAGTATAGAATCTTGTTCAAGTATACTTATCAAAAAAAAAAAGTATAGAATTTCGTTCAAGTCATAACAAGGCGATACCAATTCAAGAAAATACATGTGAGAGACACTTCCGAAAAAAAAAATGCGGAAGATAATTGATATGTGAAAATGAAAGAATTTATTTAGATCTTGAATCCAGCTAGTATGTCTTAAAAATATTTCCGTGTTTGTTTACTTCCAAAAAAATGTGCCAAAAACCATGTGATGAGGAGTGGAGCTGTTCTGAGCCAGTAACAACCATTTGGACACCCACTTTTTGTTTTTTGAGAAGTACACCCACTTCTTGTTACTCAATACTACAAATGTTTATTGATCTCATTCTGAATTTTGCTGTTGCATGGGATAATGTGCACCAACATCTCAAATCAGAACTCTTTTTTGATAATCTAGAAGGTATAGTGCAATGATTTTATGCTCTAACCATGATATTTGAGTTGATTTGGTTATCCCACGCCTAATCTGTCAGGCTGTCGCTAGACTAGGCTCCATGTGGGGAACTGGGGGTTTGTACTGAAGTTATTATAGTTATTTGCTTGTTGTACTGGACTCTAATTGCAATCTTGTGTGTTTCCAGATTTTGGAAATGAACCCAGAGGACGAGGCTGAGGAAGATGGTGCGAATATTGATCTCGACTCACAAAGGAAGGGAAAATGTGTTGTGCTGAAAACATCTACTCGTCAGGTGAGCTAGCATATTACTCTAAATACTAGCTCTTCTATTTTACTAGTAGAGTTACTGGATGTGGTTTAATCTTATTTGAACTTTTCAATTATTTTTGTTCTGCTAAAGCTATTTAAGCAGTTTTCTTGTGTTTTCTTACTTTAATCTTTCCAATTATGGAACTTAATTACTCATTAAAAAAAAAATTAATCTTTCCAGTTATGGAACTTATTTTGCTAAAAATCTTGAATGACAACAAGCAGTCTAACTAAGTGTTGATAATTGCTCTTTTCTTTTCGTTTCGGATCAGGATTAATTTGTCATGGGCATCATTGGGAATCCTCAAACTTTGATGGCATTTACTTTTCGTGCAATATATATGTGGGGGTTTAGTATTTAGCTCTGCCCAATAGTTGTACTTGTCTGAACAAGTCTTAGGACTCTTGGGTACGATTTTTGAATCTTGGCGCTTGTATACTTGCTGATACTGGTAGTAATGGTACCTTTTGCACCAATACTGTACGTGTTCACAAAGTTTTATCTTGGATCTTCCTCTAGCTGCTCCATAGTCCAATTATTGCCAATGTTTCTGCTTTTTTTTTTTTTTTCTTTCTTTTATTCAATTGATTAGGTTGTCAGTTTTGGTTAAAAAATATGATGATGTGTTTGGGACCAAGCAATATGCAATAGTTATGTCTATCTTGGATTTGAAATGTGGTTCTATAATCGGCAAAGTCCTGCCTCTTGATGGATGCATTTTGTATTCTTAACCATCAGGGGACCATCATCTGTGTCATAATTAGTATTTGTTTCCTGTAAAACTTGGAGAAAAAAGTGAAATTTTTTGTTGTCTTGTTTCCATGTATCAAAGAAACAATAATCTATATTTCACTTGACTGCAGACTATCTTTCTTCCTGTTGTTGGTCTTGTTGACCCTGATAAATTAAAGCCTGGTGATTTGGTCGGGGTGAACAAAGATAGTTACTTGATCTTGGATACACTGCCATCCGAGTATGATTCTCGAGTAAAGGCTATGGAGGTTGATGAAAAACCTACTGAAGACTACAATGACATTGGAGGGCTAGAGAAACAGGCAAGTTTCTGATTCTCAGCATGATCCTGGGATAACTTCTTTTTTGTTTCTTGTTATGTTGCGTATATAGATTCCTTATTATTCAAGCTGGTTATTGTTGCAACAGATCCAAGAATTGGTTGAGGCCATTGTTTTGCCCATGACACACAAAGAGCGATTTCAGAAATTAGGAATTCGTCCACCTAAGGGAGTGCTCTTGTATGGACCTCCTGGAACTGGGAAGACTTTAATGGCCCGTGCTTGTGCAGCACAAACAAATGCCACTTTTCTTAAGTTGGCAGGCCCACAACTAGTCCAGGTAGGAGACATGATGTTATGCTTTTTATTTCTGCATTCTTATGGCTGATTGCTTATAATTACTTGTGTTGAAAGGTCTTTGGTTTGCTTCTATCAGATTTCTATTTTCTTGCACTTTTTGGCTTATCATTTTACTATGATGCTTATATGCTGACACCTGATACTTATGTTATATGGAGAGCTTCTCTGGATCATCTTATAGTGCATCTGAGGTCTTGTTCTTATAGGGAGTACTTTAGCTGTAATTTTTCCAGATGAAAAATTCAACTATTGTGTACCCTATCCATTGTTATACTGCAATAAGTGTGCAATCTCTATCTTCTAAACTTGTCTCACATGAAGTAACTGAACTTGATTTGTCTGAAGATGTTCATTGGGGATGGAGCAAAACTTGTTCGTGATGCCTTTCAGCTAGCAAAAGAGAAGTCTCCCTGCATCATTTTCATAGATGAAATTGATGCCATTGGCACAAAACGGTTTGATAGGTATGCTGTACCTTATTTCTGCAAGGCAGTAACTTTTGTGTTTCTGGATTTACAGTTCTTGGTTTTTTGGGGTTGGAATAGGTTAGTTTATTAATTAAGATCATCTTATTTTTATTAAAATGTGTTTTGTGTTTTGACTGCAGTGAAGTGAGTGGAGATAGGGAGGTGCAGCGGACTATGTTAGAATTGCTCAATCAGCTCGATGGCTTTAGTAGCGATGACCGGATTAAGGTTTCTCTATGCCTTTTTTTTTTTTTTTCATCTAGTTATTTTCATTTCACGGGTGCTTGAGCACTTTAAAAGTGTTGAATTTGGTTGGAGCGTAGCGTTTGGATTAATGAAATTTGTGATATGAATATGCTTAGTTAAAAACTTCACTTTGTGGGACACAGTTACAGACTAAAATGTATTCAATTTAGTACCTCATATGATAATTAACAGGCAGTGGCACTTAATGTAATTGTACTTGTCTATTTTGGACCATCAATTGACAAAATTTGGATGTAACTTATAGGTGATAGCAGCAACAAATCGTGCTGACATCTTGGATCCTGCCCTTATGCGTTCTGGTAGATTAGATCGTAAAATTGAGTTCCCACATCCCAGTGAAGAAGCAAGAGCTCGTATCTTGCAGGTGAGTTTTTCAGGAGTGCTTTCTTTGATGTTTCTGTGCATTTAGACATTGCTCTGTGCATATTCTCATTAAATCTGAATATATTAGATCCACTCGAGGAAGATGAATGTTCATCCAGATGTAAACTTTGAAGAACTGGCTCGGTCTACTGACGATTTCAACGGGGCACAACTAAAAGCTGTCTGTGTGGAGGCTGGCATGCTAGCCCTTCGTCGTGATGCAACTGAGGTGCGCACTTCCATAATTTGCAAGTTGTTTCCCATTTGACAAAGTTAGATTAGTTTCATTAATCAAGGGAAAGGTTACTGAGATAACTTGGCCTTTTGTGGTCTAAACTTGGCCAACAACCAGAGCAATTGAGGGATTGCTTCAGCTGGGGATGCAGTACTTCTCTTAGTGCTTTAGCTATCCATTCTGTCATCATGGGTCGATTTCTTTTGGTTGTATTAGAGGCCATCATGCTTTTTTTTTTTTCTTTCTTTTATCATCTTCATTTTGAGTGTTGATTTGTACAATTTCAGGTGAACCATGAAGACTTCAATGAAGGTATCATTCAGGTTCAGGCGAAGAAGAAAGCAAGCTTGAATTACTATGCATAGACTGGAAAGTGGGAGGATTCGGTTCATCAAGTTCATCACAAGTTTATATCATGCACATTCCATACTTCTGGAGTGGTAGATTATTCAAGATCAGGACAAGACGAAAACGATGAAGACTTCAATGAAGGTATCATTCAGGTTCAGGCGAAGAAGAAAGCAAGCTTGAATTACTATGCATAAACTAGAATATTTGGTTCATCAAGTTCATCTCAACTTTATATCATGCACATTCCGGTCTTCTGGAGTAGTAGTTTATTCAAGATCAGGACAAAGACAAGACGAAAAGCAAAGCTACGAGTTAGAAACTTGTTCAGAGGAGTTGAAACCTTTCATTGCATTATGCAATTTGGTTACATTTTATCTTTTTATAAGACTACTGCGCCATGTCTTTAGCAGTAGACCATAATTTATAAATGTAGTCAAACTGTGTTTCCTTACAGTTTCTTACACATCGTTGACATGTCGAAGGGTTGGTCCAGTGTGACGTTCTACAATGGATTGTAGATATTCTTCCATTTTTGTTTTTCTTGAAGAAATTTTTTCTTCTTCCTTTTCACTATTTTTACCTTCACTGTCATTCTCACTATTGCTCATCACGCTTGCTGAGTGGGAAGAGTCAGAATATTGATTATCTTCATTATCAGTAACCAAGAAAGTTGTTTCATAGTGAAAATGTGTGGAGGGATTTTCATATTTGTTCTTATCTTTTTAGTTATTTCGTTTCTTTCTTGAACAGAAAGTTGTGAATCCTTATGAAGATGTCTCTAGTAGTTCAAGGTTTCTTCAACATTTCATATTCAGTATAGTTATCAACTTTTTTTTATTAAAGGGCCGTTATATCTTATGTACCATATGTTGGGAGATGAGTTGAAGCTTAAATTGGAACTTATTTTGATTTTTAAATATTCTTTTGAGGATCAGATAAAAGTAATCCTGTATTTTATAGTGCAATAATAAGGGAAAAATTTTCTCAAAAAAAAAAAAAGGGAAAAATGTGAAAGTAGTTCATGTGGTATAAAAATATTCTGAGAGCTATACGTAGTATGCAAAAATAACAAATGGGTCCTTACACTCAATTTTTATTTAATTTTTTTACAAAAACCATTGATGCCACATCAACACTAATAAGATTATGACACATCATTCATAATTTTTTCTTTTAAAAAAAGAATAATGTTGCAAATTACATTTTTATCCTACAAGTGCCTTACAATACTAATATGGACCATATGGTAGTCCTATTAACCATTGTTAAAAAAAAAATCTAAAGGTTTTTATTTGTTGACTACCATGCTCTAACAAGAAGAATGGTATGGATAATATCATCCACGAATCACAATCTTGATTTTATTTGTTGATAGACATGATGAAACCTAAATAGAAAAAAGAAAAGAAACGAAAAAATAAAAAAAGCCATGATCAAGCCGACATAACAGTACAATGATCTTCACAGGTGAGAAATACCATTTTCTATTCTATGGGACTAGATGATCCAAAGAAGCAAATAACTTATATTCAAATCTTCTTTATCTATCAAAACTCATGCTGCTCTTATTCCATCGCCGGATCTTGTATCCAACATGTACGGCTTTCCTCATGCACCCAAAATCAAAATCAATGTCATAGAGACTAAAGTTACACCAACTAGTAAATCCAATGTAATCCATTCCACAAGAAAACGCCATACTTAAAACTGCTCCAGCCTCTAGTCCTTGCTTTTACAAGCTCACAGAGTTTGCAAAAATCCTCCATCCGTTTTGGTACTTGAATCTGCCCAAGAACCCTACCAGTGCGACGATGGATGTGAAGTAGGGTTTACACCATGTTTCATCAAATGCGAGAGATTACAAGGAGTGTACAATGCTTGAACCCTCCGCTTTTCACACATTTTTCTATAAGTGCGGCTTCAACTTATGTGAAAATGTAGCAAAATTTAGGGCTAGATATTGAGATGCTTGCGGGAAAGATGTGTTAGGGTTTGTGTACCCAATGCTTGCACAAGAAAGAACATGACCTATACCCGTGTTGTATGAAGCTTCAATGTACCTTAATTGGTGATGGGATGACACTACACCTCAATGACAAGGTCTCAGCAAAGTGCTTAAATTGTGGCCAATGCTATTGTCATGTGGCATGTGTGAAAGACATGAGATTTGGAGGAGAGGTTGTCAGGTTTGTTACATAAAGTTCATCTCACTAAACTTTGAAAATAAAGGATTTGGGTAAAACCTCTTATGTCATTGACATAGAGATTCATATAGACAAAAATTAAAGAATATTAAGACTGTCTCTAAAAGCCTACATTGAAAATGTTTTAGAGAAATTTAGAATGAAGAACTATGAATCTTTAGTAGCACTTATTATAAAAAGGGATATATTCAGTATAGATTAATGTTCCAAAATGTATTGGAACAAGAGCAACATGACATTAAAATGGCAGTTGGACTACTGGGTCAATGGAGAGCAAATATAGTATCGTGGAATATGCAAGGAACCAAAAACTATAGATTAACCTAAAGATACACTTACCATTTGGTGATGTTTATTTAAGTTTGATTTTTTCTTATTGTTAAAGGGCTATATACTGGAGATGCAGTAAGCAGACTACAATTACTACGTCTACCATGAAAGCAGAAGTCATTACATGCTATGAATTCGTTACACATGTATTATAGTTGAGACAATTTTGTTAAAGGTCTCAAGATTGTCAATTTTATAGTCAGACCCATAAAAATCTTTTGCGATAATTCTACTGTAGTTCTATTTTTTAAGAATAATCAGAGTAAAAGCAGAAGTAACTATATCGATATAAAGTATCACTATGAAAGAGAACATTAAGTGACATGAAGTGTCTATTGAGCATATAAGTATTGAATTAATGATTGCAGATCCTATGATTGAAAGTTTACCGGTAAATAAAGTATAAAGTCATGTATAATATATGAGACTCATTAATTCATTTATGCTTAGTTTCTCTTTAGTTGGTCTTTGGACATAAAGTTATTATTTTTTGTGCACATATATTATTCTTATCCGCGGGAATAAAATAAAGTTAGACCCGAATGGCTTATATGAAGTTCATTCATAAAGTTCATCATTCATAAAGTACTCATTTAGGAAGTTATTACACATTATGATACATAGAAGGGACGACTTATTATATAAAGGTTTTACCGCCATGATTCATGTGTAGTATTCCTTGTGTGAGTTTGAAGATTTCATGAATGGTTGAAATAAATAAAGTAATGGTCATATTATAGAATTGAGCGACGAGCACCATAAGAAATTTATATGTCATAAGGGTCAAGTGGGAGAATGTAAGAAATTCATTTAAGGTATGGCCCGTATGTCACATATATTTACTGTAATTATAAAATAGGTGTTCAATGATTTATTCCAAATAAAGATTATTTTGTGGAATCAAATATTTGAATTGATTATTGATTTGATTCTTATTCCTTCATGGGAGGAATAAATAAGGCAGCAATTCTAATTGAGAGTCCTGACCTACCTATAAATAAAGCATGTGTATTTCATCTATTGGCACTGGTAGGCATAGGTTAGAAGACTCTCCGATTGCTGCAAAAATGTTTTATTTCACTTCATTTGAGCAAAGCAATGGCCGGAAGTACTTATATAATTAATTATTTCGCTACTAATTTATATTGTTAATTAGCATTTAATTATATATTGCTAACATAAGAATCTCATTTCTTTTCATTCTTTTCCCCTTTTCTCATTTTTCCTTCTTTTTCCCTTTCTTTTCTTCATCCGCCGAAAGCAGCCACCCCCTTTCTCATTTTTTATACTTCCTCAACCACAAAGGCTCAAGCAGATGGCTCTCCACATGGGTTCAATCCGCTGGGTTTCCTCTCTTTATTATTCCCGTTTACCTCCCTTATCTTCTCAAATGCACAGATAGACGACACTTCACTCACTTCACTTTGAAAATCTTTATCTTATTCATCTTAATAGGCCTCATGTTAGGCCTAAACAACCTCCTTTGGGGTCACCAGGCCACTCCCAAAAATCAAATATTTTTTTATTTTAATTTTCTTTTTGGCCTTTTGGAGGTGGCCGGACCACCCTCTTAGCCATGGGGTGGTTCGTCTACCCCATACCGGCCAAGCCACCCTCTTGGCCAAAATGAGGTGCAAGGGATGGCGGGAGCCACCCTCTTTGATTTTTCTTTTCCTTTTTCATTTTAATTTTTTAATAGTTTTAGTTTTTTAATATTTATATTTTTTTAATTATTGAATTTTTAATATTTAATGAATTTTATATTATTTCTTAAAAAAAAAAAAAAAAAATTATCTGTTTATTGGCTAAAGTGGGCTGTTATGAACTACCACACTACGCGGTAGTTTTGAAATACCGAATGCAGGGTCGGCCCAACTGCTAGGCAAGTTAGGCCGGCGCCTAAGGCGCCCGAAATTTAAGGCTCCAAAAAAATTTTTAATAAGGCCCAATTTTTATTTTTTTTTTAATAATGCCCAAATGATTTTTTTAATAAAGCCCAAAAAAATTTTAACCCAGAAAAAACAAATACGTTATATGAACAAGAAAAAAACAACAAAAATCAACAAAAACAACAAATATGTTCTTTTTTTTAAAAAAAAAAAATCATTATTTTTAACAAGAATTGAAAATAATAATTTAAAGTCGGATCAATACTTTCACATCAACCCAACTAAATAAAAGTGAGATTTTTGGGAAAAAAAAAAAAATGCTTGATGCTAATAAATGAACACTCATTGTTGGTGATTGCGAGTACGGAATATAAGGACAATTGAATACCTAAAGATTCTCTATACATCTACAAAGGACATGTAACATGATACAAAATTCTGTTCCGTAAGGTCACCATAACTATTGTAGAGGTTTCCAACTTTAATTAACAGCAAAAAATAAAAATAAATTGATTTTGTTCTGATATGCCATGTGGAACAGTGAAACCGACAGTACACATGACCACGTAGTACTGTCTTGTTTGGCTTGAGAGAAAGAGGCATTCTTTGGACAATAATTCAAGAATGTGAAGTAAATTAAAGATGAAGTGAAACCAGTCATGTTTGTAATGGGAGACGATTCTATGGAATGTGGTTTTACTGGCAGATATTGACTGATCCAATGTCATTTTCTAAGAACAGAGACACTCTAGGACACCAAAAAACAGAGTAAATAACACTCATGGATTAAGGATCCATACTATTTGTCTCTACTCTAAGAAATAACCTACTGGATAAAAATGTAGTGAAACTAGCCGACAGAAGTAATCTGGAATGAACCTATAATGGAGCTAATTTTGAATTCATCTAGAGTGTTTTGAGTGTAATCTTTAACCACTATGGGTATATAAGTTATCGGGCACATTCTCCTTGCAAGCCTATTTTTAATGGTGAATTTTATTTGAGGCTTGTATCATTTGGTATTAGAGTCAATTATCATGTCGACTATGAGATTAGAAGCAGATCGTTGAGTATGAAATTGAATGGGTTGTGACTTTGTGCTCGAGTCAGGAAGAGGGTGACCTATAGTCTAGATTAAAATGTCATAATATTATGTGCATGCATAGTGTTAAGTCAATAAATGCTGATAGATGAGTGGAGCTGCCAAAGGAATTGACCGGTTTTATTGTTGAGGAATGATTTCACATTGCCTGTGGAGAAGATCTTGGGCATGTTTATAAGGAATTGACAACCCTTTCTTATGGAACCAGTTTCATGAGATGAGTTATGCCCACGCCAAAAGCACGTTTCTTTGCTTTCTTTCATGGTATCAGAGCCTACTATAGGACGAATGGGGCCTACACTATTTACCCTGTGATAAGGATCAGGAAAAATACTGGCATGCATGTGAGAAAGGGTGTTGTGGAATAATCTCACATTGCCTTGGACATGTTTATAAGGAGACAACCCTCTCCTATTGAACCGATTTTATAAAATGAGTTAGGCTTACGAATTTCTTCATGGTATCAGAGTCTACCACAGAACGAATAGGGCCCACACTACTTACCCCGTGACAAGAATTAGGAAAAATACTGGCCTATAAGTGAGGGAGGGTGTTGAAGAATGATCCCACATTGCCCGTGGAGAAGATTTTGGGCATGTTTATAAGAAATAGACAACCCTCTCTTATGGGACCGATTTTATGAAGTGAGTTAGGCCCACGAATTTTTTCATTTATTAGGCGGAGTGGTTTTTTCTGTCTAAATTAGTCTCCAAAAAGGAACAAGCCTGAAAATAAGATTGAGCCATCTCTCTCTTTTGTTTGGAAGATATTTCAGTAATGAGCCTCTCACCTAGATGATGAGTTGAGGTAGTGTGATTCTTATTATGATCCTCAATGGTCCAACAACTGGGTCCAGTTTCTGGTGCAGAAAACCAGCATCCAATGCGGTCCCTCCCCCCTTATATGGCGTCATTTTCAATTCCAGGTTACTGCTAAGCCAAGCCAATTGCCCTCGAATACCGGCATCCAGTGTATCTGTCGGTTTGAATCTCTCTCTCTCTCTGTAGTTAGGTGAGGGACACACATGGGCTAATGCCTTATAAAGGTTATATAGGAAATCAACTTTAAGCCCACCCAACCATGGATACCATGTTGTGAAACAGAAAACAATATCAAAGAAGAGCTTCCATTAAAAGTGTGGGAAAGAGACTGTGATATGATGCATTTTAGCTTCTCTATGGAAGATCACATGAGAAAGTGATGGAGCATTTGACCCTCCATCTCTCCTTTTAATAATGTGGGTTAGGAGAAAACTTAGATTATGATCACCTATCAATAATAGTTAGGCGAAAGTCCAACCAAAAAGGGACCCACCTACACACTTTTGGATTGTTTTGATTTGATGACTTTTAGCTGCTAAAAGTTTTGTTCAACTGCAAAATCCATGACCCAGTTTTAGTCTGCTTTTGAACTCTTAAATGTAATCATTAAAGCTGAAGAAGATGATAAGTACACTAGCGAAGACTGATGAAGATCAGAAAATAAGACAAAAAGATGGAGTCAAATTAAGAGAGAGAAAGGTTTCCAGAAGAAAGGTATGATGCATAGTACTAACAGTGTTTTGCAGAAGAATTTATGGTGGTAAGAGAAGATAAGGGTGCATGAATAGGGAAGTAAAGAAGGCCCAGTACAACTACAATTGCCAGGCTCAGGGGTTTCTTGGAGTAGCATTAAAGGCTTTCTGGCTAGATCTTCATTGCACATTACCAACACCAACTCAAAAATAAATTCTTCCAAGATAAAAAGAATGAAGCAAAAAGGAGTGGCAGATTTATAAGCAGAGAAAGTTACATTGATGCTTTCATGATTTTGGTTGGAAAAGAAACATGGGGTTTTGTTCCGAGATTCTCCACATGATCATCATCATTTTCATTCTCATATCATTGATTGCTGGCAAGGTGTTGAATGCTGCAGAAGACTTCAATGTTCATGGAGATGGGATTGGATACTACATTCAGAAAGTTTCAGGAGAGGATGAGAGTCAAGAAAAGGGAGCTTTGATTGTGGAAAAGTTCAGAGCTTTGCTGGGACTGAAAAACTTCCACATAAGAAATCCATCACATAGAAGTCATGAAAATATGGCACCATCACCCTCTCCATATCCCACCATTGAAGCTGAAGCTGAAGCTCCATCGCCATCTCCATCTCCAGTGCTGCATATCCATGCAAATCCCCATCATCCATCACACCGGTCGAGTTCAAATATCCCACAACACGACAAGGCTCAAAAAGAGAAGAGAGGAAAAGACCGAGTCAGAACGATTCTTGTTGCAGTCATCTTGTCTGCAGGAGCTGTCTTCTTGGTTTGTGGTCTTGGATTCATCTGGCTCTGCAAGAAACGCAGAAAACTGAGAAAGAAACCCACAAGAATTCTATCTGTCTACAGCAAAAAAGGAGGAACCAGAGGTAAACTAAAGAATGTGAGTACCCAGGATTCAGCAAGCAAGGTGAGCAGAAATCCTGGCCTTGATCTATTTTATCTTAATTCATTAGGAAAGGATTTAGAGCAGCAGACTTGTCTTAAGCAAATTACTGAACCTGTAAACACATCATCATATGATAGCACCCCTAAATGTACAATGCATGAGATGGAAGAACCAATTCAAGAACATGTAAAGATAGATTCTGAAAATGCTAGTAGCTCTTCTACAAGGGAAATTACATCTGTTCATGAGGATGCAGAGTCACTCATATATGAATCAGATGGTGGGAATTCTTCATCTGAGGGAAAAATTATTCCCATTGAATGTCATTCGTCCGATGATGAATCTTTCCATTCTTTTGGTGAATCACTTTCATGGAGAAACGCCCGGCTTTCCAATGCTTCAGCTGGTAGTCTAAGTGAGAAATCAGATATTTTAAGTACTCCACTGGAGTCACAGATCAAATCTTCTCTGCCCAAATCTTTAGATATTGAAATGCCTCCACAATCTCCAAGCTATCCAAAACCAGAAAAACAAACAGTTGAATGTTCTTCAGACAGTCAAAATAGTTTGAAGCACCCATCACCACCACCACCACCTCCGCTGCCTCCACCGCCCCGTGTGACGTGTTTTCCTTCTTCTTCTTCAACTAGAATTACATCTAAAGCTTCATGTTCTTTCACATTGCCAAATTTATCATCTCCAGGAAATTCATTTTCTTCATCAGGAACAAATAGAACTCCACAAGGAGACACACCTTCTTCACCTGGAAACCCTCCTAAACCATCACAATCACAAGCTCCATCTCATATTCCTCCACCACCATGTCCACCTCCATTTTTCTCTGCCAAAGGCCCACCTCCTCCACCATCTCAACTGCCTCGATTTACACCAATGGGGAAAGATGGAACTCCATTAGCAAAATTGAAGCCACTCCATTGGGACAAGGTTAGAGCTGCCCCCGATCGATCAATGGTTTGGGATAAGCTGCGATCAAGTTCATTTGAGTAAGTTTCTTTACACTATAATTAATGTTATTTAGTAGACTATTATACGATTCTCATACAATTAGAATGACGTGGAAGTGAAAATCAATTTTTTGATCATCAAAGCTCTTGGATTACCTGGTAACTGGTTCTGGCGGGTGGGGTCAGTTACCCATAGGAGTTTGATTAACGGTGAGGATTGTTGTATTGTATGCGTTTGCGACGTGCAATTAATCTTAGTAAAGTTCTCCTACGTTATAAAAATAAAAAAATAAAAAAAATAATAATAAAAAAAGTTGTCAAATCATCCCAGTAATACGGGAGTCGTATAGTAGTCTACTAAATAGTATTTTTCTTATGTTATTGGTTACTTTTTTCTTCCTTTCTTTCTGCATACAATTGAACATATTATGATGAATCATGAAAAAGGTTGGACGAGGAAATGATTGAATCACTTTTTGGATACAATCTACAAACTTCAATGAAGAGTGCAGATGAAGCAAAGAGCAAGACTCCCTCTCCAAGCAAGCATGTGCTAGAGCCAAAGAGACTACAGAACATAACTATTCTCTCAAAAGCCTTGAATGTGACTGCTGAGCAAGTTTGTGACGCACTACTACAAGGTATAAGTCCTAAATTTCAAAGCATAAGCAATCGTAATTAAGTGAAGTTTTCCCTATAGTTTTATCCTTAAGATAAAGTACCGCAGAGTATTTGAAAACATATAGCTCCACATCTCTTATGGTGAGAGGAGTTGTATATTTATAAACGAGTAATGCATCGTTATACAACTGGGATGACATGGTAATGAAAATAAGTCTTTCAATCAGCAAAAGCTTATAAAAAAAAAAAAAAAGTTACTGCCATATCATCTAAGTTGTATAAATATCATTTCTCTTTATAAACACTTCGGCTGATAAAAAAATATGTGAAAAGGTTATTTGCTATCAGCATATTTAAACTTCCTCTGGCTCTTTCATCTTTTTCAATATTATCAAATGGTGGGAAACAGGGAATGGGTTGAGTTTACAACAACTGGAGGCACTGGTGAAGATGGTTCCAACCAAGGAAGAGGAGGGAAAGCTCTCTGGCTATAAAGGAGATATAAACGAACTGGGGTCTGCAGAGAAGTTTGTCAAAGCAATTCTCAGGATACCATTTGCCTTTGTTAGAGTTGAAGCCATGCTTTACAGAGAAACTTTTGAAGATGAGGTGGTTCACCTGAGGAACTCTTTTTCAATGCTAGAGGTAACCATCAAACCATAACCACAATTACTTTTTCCAATATAATAATCACTCTCACCCTTATTTATGTTTGTTATCAGGAAGCCTGCAAGGAACTCAGATCAAGCAGACTTTTCTTAAAGCTACTTGAAGCTGTGCTGAAAACCGGCAACCGTATGAATGTTGGAACAATCAGAGGAGGTGCCAGAGCATTTAAGCTTGATGCCCTCCTTAAGCTTGCTGATGTGAAAGGAACAGATGGGAAAACAACCTTACTCCACTTTGTTGTTCAAGAAATAATCCGCTCAGAAGGAATTAGAGTTTCAGATAGCATTATGGGAAGGATCAGCAAGAAAAGCAAAACCAATTCTGTTGAAGAAAGGGAAGAAGATTACAGAAGAATGGGGCTTGATCTTGTTTCTGGCCTAAGTACTGAGCTCTACAATGTGAAAAAGACAGCTGCAATCGACTTAGATGTTCTTGGAAGCTCTGTCTCAAATCTATCAGATGGAATGGCTAAACTGAAACATCTAGTACATAGGGAGTTGTGGGTGGATGAAAGCAATGGGAACTTTGTCAACTCAATGAGATCATTCATTTCTTATGCAGAGGAAAAGATAAAAGAATTGCAGGGGGATGAAGATAGGATCCTCACACATGTCAAAGAAATTACTGAGTATTTTCATGGAGATGTGAGCAAAGATGAAGCCAACCCACTTCGAATTTTTGTGATTGTTAGAGATTTTCTTGGAATGTTAGACCATGTTTGCAAAGAGCTTAGAAGCTCAAAAGCCCCACGAAGCCTAAATCCTCTGGCACCATTCCGGTAGTTTAAATTGCTCGGTGTGTTTATGAGATACAACCCATCACCTATCAAATACTGACTTTATTTTTGTTTCTATGTAAAGCTTTGAAACATGTAGATTGGATTGTTTGTCTACTATGAAATTGTTAAACTACCACTTATTCCAAAAGTTAAGTCGATAGAAAATGGTTAATGTGTGGGCTCAAACTCCATCTTAATAAGGGATGCGAAACACATAGAATATTTAACTCCATAATGATGAAGACAAAGATGAGAGTAGAATTCAAGATCTTTGCTTTGATATCATATCAAACTATAACTCATCACAAAAACTTTACTGACAAGCAAAATTAATTTATTCATTTAATTTATATTCAATCACAAATGGTTGAGCTTGAAGGCTTTTTTTAGGGGTTAGTTGAGTGGATTGAATTGCTTTATTAGGATTTGAAACAAACAATGAATTTTTTTGTCAATCAAACGCAAATCTAAACTAGAAATTGGTATATTGGAACTTTAATTATAAACCCTTACAAACTAGCGTGACAATTCAAGTAACACTTACATGTCATCTACTAAACAATTAAATTTTTTTGTTTTTTCTCATATGACATAAGTTGTGTCTCTATCATTTCTCGCTTTTTTTAGGGGTTGGGTTGAGTGGATTGAACTGCTTTATTAGAATTTGAAACAAACAATGATTTTTTTATTTTTTTTTTGTCAACAAAAGCAAATCCAAACTAGAAATTGATATACTAAAGCTTTAATTATAAATCACTTACAAACTAGCATGACAATTCAAGTAACACTTATCATGTCAGACACTAAACATCTAATTTTTTTTGTTTTTTCTCATGTGACACAATGTAGCACCTTAAATGGACTACTACGTAAATTTGTAAGAAAGTGCAGTGTTCCAAGCATTTTCTTTTGGTAAATCACCAATAGGAATTGATATGCAACGGGTTTGGGAAAAACTAAAAACTACTGAGAACATTTTAGGCTAAACAAAGAAATAAGACAAAGCTTGTTAATTGACTAATTTTAATATCCCAATATCTCTAGTTTATAAGGAGAAATACTACATACACTCTCAAATGCGTCCTCACCACTAATATAGCATTAAAAATTAGTATTAAATTTTAAATTAAATGATAATTTCTACTTTGTAAAAAAAAGGTGCAATAAATGCAGACTTAAAAATGCATGCAGCAATTAGACCAAACTGATCACACATGTAAATTTTCTTTTGGGAACTCCTGAGCAATAAAACATAAACGACATCGTTCTTTTGTAGCACAAATCTAGAATTAGCAAATATCCCAAAATGCCCCAACCTGTCAAGCAAATATCGAAACTATCCTTCAACCCATAATCCCGCCTTTTTTCCTCTTTACAGTTTCTTCACGCATCAAGAACTTTCGGGTCCCCCTACGTGTTAGCTTCCCATTGAACGCCATACGTGTACAGAAATTGCGCGAACAACAAAGCGATTAAAACGCTGACGTGTCAAACTGCTATTTGCTAGAACACTCTAGCACCCCAAAACAGCCCAGAGCTTATAAATACTCGTCGTAACTCTCTGCTTCCCTCAACTAAAAATATTGACGAGATCAACTTCCGATCACTGCGAAAGCTTCAGCGAAACGTTCAGAGTCGCAGACGCCAACGAAACGTCATCTTCAAAAAGAGAGCTGCGCAAAACAACAACAATGAGGTTGAAGGACAAAGCGGTGTCGTTTTTGCTTCTCTTTGTTTTAGGTAAGAAAGGAAAAGACAAAGCTGTCACTCAGTCTCTGTTTATCTTCTTCTTCTTCTTTTTTTTTTTTTTTTTTTTTTTTTTTTTTTTTTAGATTCACATGTGGAGCTCTGTAACTTTGTTTGGTTGGAGGGAAAGTGTGGGAAAGAATAAAAAAGTTAGAAGGTTTTTGAGTTTTTTTTGTATGATATTATGATTCTTGGGAAAACAACATAACGAAGATCTTATGGGTTTTTTCTTTATTTTATCTTTCGATTACTTGTTTAGAGTAATTTCTGGCAACCAAACAGGGGACGAGAAAGTTTTGGAGTAAGTTTTCGGTTTTGGAGATATGAGTGCTCTGAATTTGCAGAAAAAAAAAATGATAGTATTCCTGGTTTTTGTTTTTAAGATTACTTCTTAGATCTCCTTGTTAATAGAAAATTCAATAAAAATAAATAATTCGTTTAATTTTTATCTATTTTACTTTGCATTGAAATGACTTCCAAATGTTTCTTTGGAAGAATTAAGATTTGGGTTTTAGCAGAAACTCAACTGAATGTGTGTGTGTGTGTGTGTTTTTAAAGAATTTTTGTTAGGGGTAGCAGTGGCAGCCGGTGAACCGAAGCTCGGGACCGTTATCGGTATCGATCTGGGAACCACCTACTCGTGTGTGGGGGTGTACAAGAACGGTCATGTGGAGATTATAGCCAATGATCAAGGGAACAGAATCACCCCTTCGTGGGTCGCATTCACTGATACCGAGCGTTTAATCGGAGAGGCCGCAAAGAATCAGGCGGCTCTCAACGCAGAACGTACTATTTTTGATGTTAAGCGGCTTATTGGGAGGAAGTAAGTGAATTTCTTTTCCTTTTAGGCTCCGTTTGTTTTGGTTTGAAGACGAAATGGAGAAAGGGTTTTATGTTTTGAAAGGTGAATTGAAATGGGTTTCGTCTGTTTTTGTTGGTAGGTTTGATGATCCGGAGGTTCAGAGGGATATAAAGTTTTTGCCTTATAAGATTGTGAACAGGGATGGGAAGCCTTATATACAAGTGAAAGTGAAAGGTGAGATGAAGGTGTTTAGCCCTGAGGAAATCAGTGCTATGATTTTGGGAAAGATGAGGGAGACGGCAGAGGCGTATTTGGGGAAGAAAATAAAAGATGCTGTTATCACTGTTCCAGGTATTATAAAAACTTCTTTTTATTTTAAAAAAGTTTGAATGTTCTGAATGTCCTGAGAATTTTTGAATGAACAACTGAGCAATGATAAGGATGGAAATCATGATGATTTGTTTGTCCTAAATCAAGGAATGTGCATGAAGCTCTCTAATCTCATCTCTTGACCCTGTTACGAATTTCTATACTATATACTAGGAAGAGAAGAGGTTGATGAATTGTCAGTTTCTTATGTATATGAATACATTACTTGCTTTGAAAAAAAAAATATATACATTACTTGCAAAACCAGGGCAAGAAAGAGAGATTTTCCTTTGATATTTCTGAGAGTTGTGATTGTTATGTCTTTGCGTTCATGACCTAAAGGGTTTCTATTTCTTGCTTGTTGTAGCTTATTTCAATGATGCGCAGAGGCAGGCCACTAAGGATGCAGGCATTATTGCCGGGCTGAATGTGGCTCGGATAATCAATGAGCCTACGGCCGCGGCTATTGCCTATGGTCTGGACAAGAAAGGAGGAGAGAAGAACATTTTGGTTTATGATCTTGGTGGTGGTACATTTGATGTTAGCATCCTGACCATTGATAATGGGGTGTTCGAGGTTCTTGCCACTAGTGGAGATACCCATTTGGGTGGGGAGGACTTTGATCACAGAGTGATGGATTACTTCATCAAGTTGATCAAAAAGAAGTACAACAAAGATATCAGCAAGGATAAAAAAGCACTTGGGAAGCTTCGCAGGGAATGTGAGAGGGCGAAGCGAGCGTTGAGTAGCCAGCACCAAGTGCGCGTGGAGATTGAGTCTCTTATCGATGGTATTGATTTCTCAGAGCCACTGACAAGAGCAAGGTTTGAGGAGTTGAATATGGACTTGTTTAAGAAGACAATGGGGCCAGTGAAGAAGGCTCTGGAAGATGCAGGCCTGAAGAAAACAGATGTTAGCGAGATTGTACTTGTTGGAGGAAGCACTCGAATTCCCAAGGTGCAACAGCTGTTGAAAGACTTCTTTGATGGCAAAGAGCCAAACAAGGGTGTTAATCCTGATGAAGCTGTTGCCTATGGGGCTGCAGTTCAAGGTGGGATTCTCAGTGGCGAAGGCGGGGATGAAACCAAAGGTAATGATTCAGTTTTAACATTAATTTGTTACTAAAATGTATGGAAAAACTTCATTTCGACCTCTGAATTACCATCTCTTTTGACATGTCCGTTCAAACTTTAAAATTTCTTATTTGAACTTCTGAATTTTCAATTTTTATCACTTTGGACTCTTTTATTAAAAATATAAAATTACCTTTCAATTTTCTTTTTATTAAAAAAAAAATGAAAAAAAAAAAATTTTAAAATAGGTTACAAGGTAACCCAACTGTGAATCATATTGTGATTTTTTTTTAAAAAAAAATTTAATTTGAAATTAAAGATAAATTTAAAATTTTATAAAAAAAGTTAAAGGTATAAATGTTATTGTCTAACTTTTAAAGTTTAAAATATAATGGAAGGATTCAAGGTGATAACAATTAAAAGTTTAGAGGTCTAAAATGAAGTTTTTCCAAAATATTTAGATAATGCTTAGTAAGATTTTCCCTTTTGTCGTCTGCAGACATACTTTTGCTTGATGTTGCTCCTTTGAGTCTGGGAATCGAAACCGTTGGAGGTGTGATGACGAAATTGATACCAAGAAACACTGTTATCCCAACTAAGAAGTCTCAGATCTTCACCACTTACCAAGACCAGCAAACCACAGTGTCCATCAAGGTACAACATATGAATACACAAAAATCGACATGAGAAACCTCACTCTTGATAAATATTCTGCTGCTTACGCGTGTTGTTGTTGAAAATTTTCAGGTCTTTGAAGGTGAAAGAAGCTTGACAAAGGATTGTCGTGAACTTGGAAGGTTTGATCTATCGGGCATTCCACCTGCTCCAAGGTAATCTAAAACAGAACTTACATTAAACTTTACTGCATTGCAATGGTTTTTTTATATCATGGGTTTCTTATCAAATGATGTGATTCTTATTGCAGGGGAGTGCCCCAGATTGAGGTAACCTTTGAGGTTGATGCCAATGGTATCTTACATGTGAGAGCGGAGGACAAGGCGGCGAAGAAGTCGGAATCCATCACCATCACAAACGATAAGGGGCGTCTGAGCCAGGAAGAAATTGAAAAGATGGTGAGGGAGGCTGAGGAGTTTGCAGAAGAGGATAGGAAGGTGAAGGAGAGAATAGATGCCAGAAACCAGTTGGAGACTTACATATACAACATGAGGAGCAGCATTACTGACAAGTTTGCAGATAAGATTGATTCGGAGGACAAGGAGAAGATTGAGAGTACACTGAAAGAAGCTCTGGAATGGTTGGATGATAACCAAAACGCAGAGAAGGAAGATTTTGGGGAGAAGTTGAAGGAGGTGGAAGCAGTGTGTAATCCTGTCATAAAGCAAGTTTATGAAAAGAGTGGTGGAAGTTCAGCTGAATCTGAAGATGAAGAACCAAATGATGAGTTGTAGAATGGTTGGAGGATATGAGAGGCTTCCCAATTGCTTTGTTTTTTTTCTACTAATTACTTTCAAAGCTTAATTTTACTCGTTAGGCGAAACGCTCATTATATAGGAGAAATATAGTTATTAAGTTTTGTGGGTAATTGTATGATTTTTACTGTTCATGTGTGCAACTAGTTGAAATTACAGGCATGGAAGAAAAAAAAATCCATGAAAAATCCTAAACGGCATAAAATGATTTCAGTTGAAAAAAGTTTGGCCATTTTTAGTTGTTTGTTTACTAACTTGCATATGGCCGAGAAAACAGTTAATGGGTCATGGCCAAACAGGCTCTAACTATTTTTTATATGGTTCCATATACTCCCCCTCTATTTGTCAAGGGCTTTTATTCAAAACTCCATTATCACCCGCTATGTAGACAAATTGGTCATCCAGCATTAATGGCAACCTCTGCAACTCTCTGTCTCATCATCTCCATCACGGCAGCTCTTCGCCGTAGCCTCCTTAAGTATTGTTTTAGATCTCTGAACAAATTAAAATAATATATTTATACTTATATATTATCACCTCAAACATAAAGGGGAAAAAAGGAAAAAAACTTTGACAACTAGTTTATCAATAAACCTGCAACGTGGTACGTGGCATTCAGATTCTTTGCAAGCATGAGCATGAAATTGAAGAAGAGACCACATTTTCCTACAGATAACACAACCTCCAGATGCACGCATTTTGCATTTCATTCCATGGCGAAAAAGGCCCTTCATCTTGCGACAATCTGGGTGCTGGCAAAGTGCAGAACGACATTGTGATGCGTGCACCAGAAGATCAAGCATCTTCCTAAGCTGCAATGTGAAATAAGCAACAACATCAGACCCAGGCTACAAAAGATGCAAGCATCTCCAAAGCCTAGATAGTTATGAATGTCTTTCATCAAGATATGCACTGGGTGAGAAATTTATAGTAATACAACTTCTTGCAAAGTCATTTACAAAGAAACACAAAAACTTACGATAATTAGACCCAAACACTCGTGATAATTCTAACCATAGACAGAAGCAACAGGGTTTGGGGCTTTTTCAGGCAAAAGAAACAAAGATAAATTTGATCTGATAGAGCTACTAGGATTAATGTTGATGCAGCAGAGAACCGCAATGATGCATGAGGTTGCAATAATATTTACCAAAGGAGGTGATAAAACAGACGATCTTTAATTACAAGCAAGACAAATGATATGCAGCACCTGCACAACTCTTATTTGCCAACATAAACTTAATGCGAAGCAAAATAGCGTAGAGTTGACTCTGATACCACATGTTAGCATATAAAATTAGATGCTATAAAATACGCAGCTGAAATAAGGATTCAAAATTACCTCTAGCCATGTTTGCTCAAGCGAATTAGAAATTAAACCCTGCAACAAAGAAAGAGATATCTTCTAACCTATGTCTACCAATGCCAATAGATTGTTTACACAGGGCTCTATTTATAAGTAGGTCATGGACCCTCAATCTTTATTGGTTTCTCCTCCCATCAAGGAATAAAATTAGAATAAATTAAATACAATTTCAGTTTTCACATGAATCATTTATATTATGGCCCTTATTTATAAATGATTCATGTGAAAACCGAAATTGTATTTAGTTTCGGCCACCCCACACCGGCTGTATGGGGTGGCCGAAACTACCCCAGCCCCTTGGGGGTGGTCCGGCCACCCCCAAATGCACTCGTTCCCTTTTTTTTTTTTTGGCCAAGGGGGTGGCCGGACCACCCCCTTGGCCACGGGGGTGGTTCGACCACCCCCAGATCGGCTAGGGGGTGGCTGGAGCCACCCCCTTGGCCAAAAATGGGGTGGTCCGGCCACCCCATTTTGGCCAAGGGGTGGCTGGAACCACCCCAGCGTTTTCCTGCTTTTTTAAAAAAATATATATATATATATTTTGCTTAAAAAAAAAAAAATTAAAGATGAAAAAGTCAGCCACGTGTTAGTCCGCACTGTAGCTGGAACAGTGCCGTTCCAGCTACAGTGCGGGGCTTTCCCTAGGCAAACATAGCTAGAGAGGCAGAGAGAAGTGGGAGTCTCTGTGTTTAAAGTTGGTTTTATAACCGCTAAAGTCGGTGGGGAAAAAAACCTAAACGTATTAAACACGTAAATGCACGTTTCACTTCTTTTTTCTTTCAACGTACGTTTCACTTAATTATATTTGGGTTAAAGACTAAATACCTCTGGAGTTTCATAACTTTATTTTCTTTTTCCTAGGTTTTCATTTTTATCACAGAAGACCCATGTGATTTTGATAATAGACCAAATTAGTCATTAGTTGACTTAATGGAATTTCACGTGGACTAATCAAATGTTGGCACGTGGCACCCACTTAATTTTTTAAAATTTTTTTTAAAAAAATGTTTTTTTTTTAAATAAAAAAGAAAAAAAATTGGAGGGCCGAGCCACCCTCATCTGGCCGGATGGGAGTGGCTCGGCCACCTCGTTGGAGCCAAGGGGGTGGCTCAGTACCCACTGGGGGTGGTTTAGGCCACCCCCATGGCTAAAGGGGGAGGCCAAGCCACCCTCAATTTTTTTTTTTCCTTTTTTTTTAATTTAAAAAAATTAAGTAGGTGCCACGTGTTAATATTTGATTGGTCCACGTGAAATTTCGTTAAGTCAACTGACATAATGCCTAATTTGGTCTATTATCAAAACCACATGGACCTCCTATGATAAAAGTAAAACCTTAAAGGAGAAAAAATAAAGTTATGAAACCATATGGGGTATTTAGTAAATAACCCATTATATTTTGCGGGGTTTAACACTTATTTATTGCAATTCTAAACTATACTTTTTATTATATATAGTATATTTAATTTCACTCTCTTTCTCTTACAAAAAAAAAATTGAATCAAATCTACAACACCGTTTAAAAAATACAACATATTTGAAAAGTAACGCTATAAACTAAATTTTTATTTCATAATTATCATACGGTACTAATCTTGCATAACCATTCAACACTTTGGATATATATATATATATATATATATATATATATATATATTTGTTAACAATGACTAATCTAAGGCTCGATTGAAATTGCCACATCATTATTTTAGAATTATTGTGGATAAAAATGTAATATATAGTATTATTATTTGAAAGAAAAAAAATCATATTTGATTCTTAGGTTGTCATGATATTAATTTAGTCATTGGGTTTTTATTTCCACTAATAAAGTCTTTAGGTTTTGTTTAAGTTTAAAATATATCACTTTATCACTTTATTGTAAGAATTGGCAATTGTCATATGTAACATGTGTTTCATTTGACAAAGCAATATGCCAATATCTATGTCAACATCTTAATGCAATGGCACACCGACAGAACCATAGTATTTTGTTATTGTGGTTTGCTCTTTAAGTTCTTAGGTTTTGTGTTTCTCTAAGTTCTACATGTCATGTTGTTAAAGTATTGATTAAGGGATTAAATTTACATTTTCCTATTAGCTTAAACTTTTGAAAAAAACTGGTGAGTTAACATGGTGTCAGGGCCAAAGGTCCTCAGATCAAACCTTGACTCTGTTAATTTATCTCATTTTAATTAAATATTACACATGTTGGACTCCATCTCTTCCTATTAGCTTAAACTTTTTGGACAAGATGTGATTTAACACATGTCAATGATTTTTTAGGAGTCTTTTTTTTTAATTTTTATTTATTTATCTTTTTAATTCATGACTCAACACTTGTTGATATGACATTGCATTTTACTGTAAAATGACATATGGATATATTTTAAATGTGGGCAAAACCTAAGGACCTTATTATTCAAAGCTGCAAGGACTAAATATGATTTTTTTTTTCCTTAGTTTTTTTGTTTTGTTTTGTTTTTTGGTTTTTTTTAACAACCTAAGCTAAAATCTTTTATTTACGTCACCTAAGATAAATAATTAATAAAAAAAAATAATAATTAAAAAAAAAAAAAGCAAAAAATAATAGTTTGGGTCGTCCTGTTTTTCGGCCGTATGCTGCTAGGCCGTTATTTCAAACCCCTAGAACGTTGAGTCCCGACGTCTAACCATACGGCGGCGTTTAATATTTGAATAGAGAGAGTGTAAAAGTGTGAAAATGCGTTCACTCTGACCCAACTGCAAACCCCGACTCCGAAATTTCTTCCGCTCTGGCGGGAAAAACCTCAGCATTGGGCACAACTTTCCTCTCTCTGTCTCTGGTGTGTGTTTCAAATTTTCTGATTATATTTTTTATGTAAGCTTCTGGTTGACTTTTTTTCTTATGTAATAATCTCGAATATTATCTGTATTTATCTCTCCTTTGATATATTCTTGGGTTTGATAAAACTGAAATTAGAATGGTTGATCTCTTTTTTATTTTTTATTTTTTGTTTTACGCCACTGCATCGTTTGGTTGCTGAGAAAATGGAGGAGAGGAAAAATAAGGAAAATTAAAATAAATAAATAAATAAAAGTTTAGAACTTTTCACCATCTGACGAGTATTTTTCATGTAGGAGTTTGGCATTGTGCTTCATTAGATTTTAATGGTTTGTTGAGTTGAGATTACGAAAGGGTTTTGGTGACTCCGTTTGGCTGCTAAGCAAGTGGAGGAAAATAACAGGGAATAAATTTTGGAATCTTAACATTTAGGTTGTTTCATCCCAAGGGGTGGCAGCGGTCATTGCTCGCCCCCCCCCCCCCCCCCCCCCCCCCCCCCCCCCCCTTGCTTGGTTCCGTTTCTTGCCTGGCTGTTAGAAGCTCAATCGGTTGAGGACCATCCTTGAAGAAGGGGAGGTCTACCCTTGGGACTAATTACTTATAATTTTTTTTTTAAAAAAAATGAAAACAAAAAACTTGGCTGGGCAAAGATTGGATTGAATTTTATTAATTTATTAATATCTTTTGCTTTTATGCCTTGTTTTTTTGTTCAGTTTAGATCACTTGCACTACAAATCTTAAGCTTTATTTTTTATTTTTCTTTCGATCGGAGTTATATCTTGGGGTTTTGGATTCTGATTTGCTGCTCTGCCTTCTATAGGCTTAGAGTTACATGCATAGATTACTAAGTCTCAATTGCCCATTTTGTCATTCATTTGAAATTAGTGCTGGAGTTATGGTCAATCTTTTTTTATTTTAAATTTTTTCAATGAATTCTAGGTGATATTTGAATTCCTTGCTATTTAGGACCTGCATTATCTCTGATATTCCACGAAAAATTCTCTTATTGACCCTCTTTATTAATTTTTTTCCTTTCCTGTAAAATTTAAAAATGTATGTTTAGCCAGCACTTTTTTTTCCCCTGATTTATAGTATCTTGTGAAGACAAGACTAAGACAATGTTGCTTTTGCTAAAAAATTTAGTTGTCATATGAAAGACATCTTTGAGTTATGAATTTGTCAGTTGCCTTATTTCCATAAAATTCATTTGAATCTAAAGCTTGATTTGTTAGAGTTTCTATATGGAGCTGATTGGACATTTCTGTAGATTGAAACTTTTCCCAATCATCCACTTTTGTTGTTCTTGCTGTCAGTCTAGCATGCTAAACCATTTCCAATTTGCAGCTAGACCCAAACAGAGCAGGGTTGATAAGTTACTGTGTTCTATCAGGAGATTAAAACTTTTCCCAACCATCCAATGTTTTTGTTGTTGTTGCAAGCTTGACTTTTGGTTCTTATTTTTTTTTCATCAGAGAACATTTTCATACCATGGATGGCGATGATATATCTTCTAATCAAGTCATCGAAAGACTAATTGAAATGGGATTTGAGCATTCCGCTGTCACAGAAGCTGTAAAAGCAAAAGGGTCATCTTTGGATGATGCACTTGAGTATGTCTTGAATGGTCCTCGTAGAAATAGTGGGGGTACATCAATTAGTTCCACCTGTTCCACAAGCAATGGCAAGGCTGTGCAAAAAAGAGCCTTGTCCTCCTTGCATCCTTCAAGTCAAACACGCCAGTCTAGCATACTGAACCATTTCCAATTCACAGCTAGACCCAAACGGAACAGGGTTGATGTTCTATCTGATGTGTTGGTTTCGGGATCAAACGTATTGCCTTCTTGTGTAGAAGAACCTAAAGATCTTTCTGGTATTGGTCGTAACTTTAAATCTGAGGTAGAGCCATTTCTAGTTGATTGCCCTCGAGAGTTGGAAATTGGATCAGATTGGGAGAAGAAAGTTACCAGTCTCTTGCAAAAGCATTTTGGTTATTCATCCTTAAAGAATTTCCAAAAGGAAGCCTTGGCTGCTTGGTTAGCTCACCAAGACTGTCTTGTCCTTGCAGCAACAGGGTCTGGTAATCTTCCTTGTTCAACTATATCTTTGTCTTTACCCATTCCTATTGTTTTGGATGGGTGCTAAGTAGTTGAACGCAATCACTTTTCTACAGGGAAATCACTGTGTTTCCAGATTCCAGCATTATTAACAGGGAAGGTTGTAGTGGTTATTTCACCCTTGATTAGCTTGATGCATGATCAGTGCTTAAAACTAGCCAAACACGGGGTGTCTGCTTGCTTTCTTGGATCTGGGCAACCCGACAGTACTGTGGAACAGAAAGCGATGCAAGGCATGTATAGCATAATATATAGTTGCCCAGAGACAGCTTTAAGGTAAAAGAAAAGATGTATAATATGTAACAACTATTTTACAGAGGTGTTTCCATAATTAAAAATACAATCTATGCTGCCACAGATTGATAAAACCACTTCAGAGGCTTGCGGAAAGTCGTGGAATTGCTTTGTTTGCAATTGATGAAGTCCATTGTGTTTCTAAGTGGGGCCATGATTTTCGGCCTGATTACAGGTTTGTGCTTTCCCTTCTGGCCG
The DNA here is from genome assembly GCF_965113065.1 of Corylus avellana. Taxonomy (NCBI): domain Eukaryota; kingdom Viridiplantae; phylum Streptophyta; class Magnoliopsida; order Fagales; family Betulaceae; genus Corylus; species Corylus avellana. Next base: position 4,473,365 of record NC_142490.1, on the reverse strand, counting down.
AGATGTCCTTTTTAACATTTAGAAGCAGTGGTTGGATTTGATTATAATCATTGCATGTTATTGCTTTATTACTAATATGTTACTATAACTAACAATAAATGGCTCAGCCATGCATGTTATTCACATGAAGGCAAGTGAGTCTGATCATAGTTAATCCAATCTAAAATACCCTGCTAGCAACTTTTTTTAATAAGATAACGAGAAGTCCCATATCTATGTTTTTTTTTTTTTTTTGATAAGTAGAAGTCCCATATCTACTTAGTTTGAGTTAGTTTCTATTTATTATTTATTGTTCACCTTGTTTAGCCAATTATATATTGTTTGTCTTTTCTGTGCCTTTGACGTTTTATCGTCCACTCCTTTTAGGCTTATCAATCTATTTCTTGTATTAGATGATTAGAGTTGTCACAATTAATTGACTTATATGTACTGATGTTTCAGGCGATTGTCTTTATTACGAGAGAACTTCAGTGCTAGCAGTTTAAAATTCTTGAAATTTGATATACCGCTGATGGCATTGACTGCTACTGCCACAACACAGGTTCGAGAAGACATTCTCAAGTCTCTACGCATGTCAAGGGAAACAAAGACTGTGCTTACTTCATTTTTCCGGCCAAATCTTCGGTTTTTGGTTAGGTTTTTTGTTATACCTTTATGTGCTCATTCAGTGTGTTCTCTGAGATTTATGATTTCTAGATGAAAAATGTTAGGCTTACAAACAAATTTTACAAAAAAACTTTTACAACATGATGTGGCACAATATGATTGGGTTTCTCAAAAGTTGAATTTATCTCTTTTCCAATCATGTTGTAAAAGTTTTTTTGTAAAATTTGTTTGTAAACCTAGCATTCCTCTTTCTAGATTGATCCTTGCAATGCAGTTTTCAATTAGGAGAAGAGGAAATTCTAAGGTTTTCCTGATGGACTGTTGTTCAATTATTATTTGATTTAACTCTTATTTGCTTCATTATACTTCGTGTCTGATTATAACGTCCACAATTGTTATTGAAGAAATCCCTATAATTCACTTACTGCCATTTACAGGTAAAGCATAGTAGAACATCGTCACCATCTTCCTATGAGAAGGATTTCCGTGAACTGATAGACATATATGTCAGAAAGAGAAAGAGTGCTGGCAAGAAACAGACTGTAATCTCACAAGAATTAGATGATGCATCTGATGGCTCTGAGAATGGTAGTATATCTGAGGCAGATAGAAGTTCTCCAAATGATTTGGACAACATTGAGGATTCCTATTCTGGCAGTGATGATGAAGTATATGCAGTGAAGGAAAATGGTTCAATAGCTTCAAAGGGAAAAGAAATGTCAGTTGAATATTTGGAAAATGATGTTGACATTTTTCAGGGTGTGGATGATTGGGATGGTATGAGCCTTCTGGTTTTTATTTTTTATTTTTAAATAAATTTTTTCTTAATTTGTTTTTTCTTCTGTTCATATTCTCTGTTGTTTGACTAATAGATACTGTAATAAGTAAAGTAGAACCTGAAAGAAATTTCAAGAATGAAATGTTAACTATGTTTTATCACCAAACTTTCAAGTTCGTTCTAAATTGATGATTTTTCACAACATGTCAATCGCTTTTATTCCTGCAGTTGCCTTTGGTGAATTCTCTGGACAATCTCCTCCTGCATGCTGGGATTTGGGTGGGCTATCTGAGACAATTGATCCACCAAACAAACCAGAAGAAAGACTAAGACTTCTGCGTGAGCCTTTAGAGCAAGGACTAACTATTATATATGTTCCTACTAGAAAAGAAACATTGAGGATCACAAAATATCTTTGTGGGTTTGGTGTGAAAGCTGCTGCTTATAATGCTTCGGTATGTATTCCATATGGCAATTACTAGAAGTTTATTCATATGCATAATATGAGGTCTATGACCAACTTACCATATGATGTTGTTTTCTAACTCTATCTGTCCACTAAGGCAACCCCTTAGCCTGAAAAGAATTATTTTAACAGAAACACTTGGTTCCCCTAATTTCTGAACCTCATTTTCTTATTGGGCCTTTTTTTTTTTTTGGGGGGGGGGGGGGGGGGGGGGGGTGTGGGGGGTCTCGGGGGCATTACAATTTAGTGCCAAAAATTGGTTGTGTGGAATCCATAATGGTAAGGAAACATCCATAGACAGGGAAATCAGGCGGACATCTCTTGATTTTCATGTAATTTTGAGCCTTGCTTGCTAATATTCTTTTCTTTTATTTTTTTGTAATTGTCCTAATGTGCCTCTCATTTGTGCTTATTTCTCTCCCCAGTTGCCAAAATCACATTTAAGGCGGGTTCACAAGGAATTTCATGAAAACTCTTTAGAGGTATGGACTTTCATTCTTCATAGAGATTACTGAAAGTGGAAAAGCCGAGATGGTTTCATGCGTCCATAGATATCATGTTGAATAACTAACCAACTTCTCAATCAGCTATAGCTTGAAAAGTGGCTTCTCCTCTTGTAAAAATAGGGTGAAGGGCAGGGCCATGGTTCAAGATTCAAGATTCACCAGTTGCATGTAGCATCGAAGAACAAAGAAAAACTGTTTTTATATATGTCATGCTTGGTCTTTGGCCATCGCATATCTTGAGGAGTGTCCTAGATAAATCTATGTAAATGGTAATTTTTAGTTGAAGAGAATACTCATTATATCTGTATTTTCTCAATTAAGAGTCGAGTTCTGCTTCCAAATCAGAATTTAGGATTTTAGTGTTGAGCATAAATAGTGTCTATAGAATTTTCTGATATATTACTGTAAATTCAGTACACCTATGCTTAAATATTTCCATACTACCTGATGATGAGATTGTTTAAATATGATTTCAAGCTTGGTCAGACAAAAATGTGTTCAAGAAGATGGTAAGACTCGTTCATTTTAGATATAGATTTTTCTAGTTATTAATACAATGTTTACTTTTTGTGAGTATAAATCAATTCAATTTAAAATCTAATTCATCAACAGAGATTGCTGATGGTCTTATAACATTTGTATTCCATTGTTGGCTCAAGGAAACTAAAGCTCTACACCTGTTAATGCTATATCTGCCCACAGAGGGCAATGGCCTTATTCTATTTCGTTTGTTCTGTTTATTTCACAAGAATATTGTGGCGATAGGAAACTTCAATTTGTACTCATCTATACTGTTACCTGTCACCTGCAGGTTGTTGTTGCAACAATTGCTTTTGGAATGGGGATTGACAAATTAAATGTCCGAAGAATCGTCCATTATGGTTGGCCACAGGTGATCTCTTAAATTTGACTTGGGTGCAATGTTTACTGGGTTTCGCCATTATTTGTTCGTAGACTTGTGCACTAACTGTTACATATCACCTGAATATCTGTTTATTAGTGTGGAAATTTGCATTCATACAAAAAATAGTGTGGAAATTTGCATGCTCTTCTGCCTGCCAAATTTGTGTTTTGTTAAAAAAAAAAAAAAAAAAAAAAAATCATTTTTTTGGTAGCGTGAACTTCTTTTAACCATTAGTTTGCTTACAGAGTTTGGAGGCATATTATCAAGAAGCAGGTCGAGCTGGCAGGGATGGGAAATTAGCAGAATGCAGTAAGTTCTTTTTTTTTGTTAAATTGTGTATTTATTCCTAAATATAATTGAAATTCTTAGTCCACAGTTTCTTCTATGTGCTTGCGGCTCCCACATGCCCTTTTGTTTTAATTTCTTTTTCACCTTGTATTGCTTTGTGGAGAATGGTTTGTGTTGTGAAGTCTAGATAAAGAAATGCAGTGCTGTAAACATAAAAACAAATATATTGTGGTGTTTTATCATTCATATATAGAAAAAAGTTAAATAGAATCTGTTATGTTTTTGCCAAGCAGCTCTATATGCAAACCAAACACGAGTGCCATCACTCTTGCCGAATAAAAGAAATGAAGATCAGACTAAAAAAGCATATAAGATGCTATCTGACTGCTTCAGGTTAGTGACAGTTGCATTTCCTTGCAGCCATTTTTTTTTTCCTCTTCTTGAACAGTTTATTACAAAGATAAAATTGCAGATATGGTGTGAATACTTCTTGCTGTCGGGCTCAGACACTTGTGGAGTACTTTGGGGAGGATTTAAGGGAGAAGTGTCTATTGTACGTAATGCTTCCTTTCTTCTGTTGGATCTGTTGATAATTTTTCTAGTAAAATTTTTCAGGGTAGGAATATTGTAATTATTATTTGTAAATATTAAGCAATGAGTCTGCTCCATTGCCATGGTTAGTAATCCCTTCTGTAATGATGGTCTATAAGGGATAACCTCATCTAATATGCAGGTGTGATGTTTGCGTTGATGGACCTCCTGAAATGCAGAATTTGAAAGAGGAGGCTGATCTTTTGATGCAGGTTATTGCAGCTCATTATGTAAGTAATGGTCATGCTTATTTCAGTTGAGTCAAGATACTACGTTTTTTGTCATAAATATTTGGTTTTAGCATGGCAATATAGCTGCCAGACACTATGCCATTGACCATCTGATGAATAGGTGATTTGATCGTTCTTGATATGTTTTGGCATCCTATTTTTCTACCATGGTCTGCACATGCACAAATGCATGCATACATATCTGCATGCGTGTATGTAAAAATTACACATGTATGTCTGGATATTCTGTCTGGGAAACACTTTGGTCAGCTAAATGCTAATACCCATCTTGAGAACTTATTGCCAACCTGCTAAGTACAATACTTGTAGTATTGAAATTCTAAGCAGTGTACAGACGTAATATGTGCTTTTGGAGGGAGGGTTGTTAATTAATATTATTTTAAAATGAGATTTGTGTTGAATTTCAGGATAAGAGCAGTTTCATGGATGGGTTATATGATGATACCATGTGCACTGACATTAAGCAACGGAGATCTACGGAAATGCCAAACCTCAGAGTGCTTGTCAGTAAAATAAGGGAGCAGGTGATGCTAAGTCAACTCTTTCTCTCTCTCTCTCTCTGTGTGTGTGTGTGGAAACATGTGTCAGATTTTTTGATATGGCGTATAAGACATTTTTCTCAAATTGTTGCTGTTTGCTATTTTTTCATCTCATGACCATGTACAGTCTCAAAAATTTGTGGCAACTGATCTGCGTTGGTGGCAAGGTCTTGCACGAATTATGGAAGATAAAGGGTACATCCGAGAGGCAGATAACAAGGTATACAATTGGAAAATGAGTTTTTCCTTTTCCAGTTGCAATTTTTAGTTGATATAGTTGATCAAGGGAGAGGCAACACCTTGGGAGGTCTTATCCCAAGGGAATTACATGGACGGGCTAGGCTAGTCTGGCTTCTGGTTTCGTTGAGTTTTCATCCGGTGGATTTGGCTTAAGGTGCTATAAAAAGAAGTACAGCATAAAAAAATTGAAATTAATTTTGGACTATTGAAAATGTAGTCTTTTTACAGCACCTAAAACAAAATCCGGGCTTTGGGCCATTTTTATGCTCATCCTTGCACTGATATATTTCTTCAGATTCAAGACACTATGGGGACTAAATATATTGGGTCGTGGATGTCATGCAACAACGTGAACTCTTACTTTCTTATAGTTGTTTTCTAAACCAAAATTAGTAGGTTGAAGATCATAAATGTCCATCCCTTGTACAATCCAACTAGTGTCAAAAATAGTTAACTAGTTGTTCTACCGTGTATCGGGAAGTATGCGCACACGTCTAAAACTGTGAGCAATGTTTGCACATCTGATTGTGCGCTATGCATATGGTGTTGCCTATTTGTGCCTGTATGTTGCTAGCCCTTGTGTGCCATTATTTTTAACTGCATTATCTTGTGCAGATTCATGTTCAGATTAAATTCCCAGCGCCAACAAAACTTGGCTTGGAGTTTTTGCAATCTAGTAGGGAACAACCTTTCAATGTTTATCCTGAAGCAGATATGCTGCTCTCAGTGAGCAAGCCCAAGTCTTATTCATCTTTTGCAGAATGGGGAAGAGGCTGGGCAGATCCTGAGATCCGTCGTCAACGCTTAGAGAGAATGCAAGTGCAACCGAATAGAAAGCTGGATGGGGCACGTGGTTCACGGAAACAAAAGCGTCGAGCACCACGAAAGTCACACGGTAGAAAATCAAACAAACAGAACCCATCTTCAAGAACTGTTCGAGGAAGGATAGAAGCAAAATTATCAAAATACAAGTGACTAATCAAGGCCATTGAATTTGTTGAAGCGTACAGTATATGTATTGAATCTACAATTGAGTTGTTTTGATGGTTAGATATCAATGCTTGAAATTGGAAAGAGCAGAGTTTGGTATATAACCGCATATTGAATTTGAAATTAATTACAGAACTTGTTCACTTCAAACTTTGGAAATAGAAAAGGAAGTAGTAATATCTAGAGAATTGAAGGAAAACATTTTGGACGGTTGTGATAGGAGGTGCAACGAAGGGACAAACATGTTATTGTAATTGAGAATTCTTTCTCTACCGGTAGAGGTACATGAGAAGAGCTCTCTCTTGTTCGAGTAGGGAGCTGAACAAGAGGTCTACCTGTTGGATCTTTTGCATGGAAACAAGATCCTCTTTAGTTCAAATGAAGTGAAGAGTATCCGGTTAGTTATATTTAAGGGGTAATTTTTTGTCTTTTCACTTTTTGTGAGACAAAAATATCTCTTAAATATAACTAATTGGAGATGATCCTTGTTCTTTTGCATAGGCAATGAAAACCCTCTCTCACTATCTTGTTATTATTCATTGCTCCCCTTTGGGCTTAATAATGGGAAATTTGGATCCGCATCAAGGTGGGTTTGCAAATTGAATTTTGCTTTGATTTTAATATTGACATTAATCATTTTGTTAATTTAAATCACCAGCCTTTTTCTTTGGGGAGAGAGAGAGAGACTTTGCCATTAATTAAGTACCATACCTTGCAAAATAAAGGAAAAACATATATAAAGATTTTTCTTCGTGATGAGGCATGGAAGCACCCAATAATGGTCCCACGTAATAAAAGAGAGAAAAGTAATTTGTAGCCCCCCTCAATCCAAGCAAAGAATCCCAAGACACTACATAGTTTCTTTCATATATTCAGCAAATAAAATGATAATAATAAAAAATAAATAAATAAAAAAGAATTCATGGATTATGGTGGCATCGTTTTTGCCATTGTGGGCTTCTCAGCCTCATTCTTCTTCTGTGTGCCTAACTTGAAGAGATGGCATCGGCAACAAATCACAGCAGAGAAACTAAGGCTCATTGGGGAGGCCTTGGAACATGCTGAAGAAAGAGTGCAAAGGTTCCAAGAAAGACACGACCGGATTCTAAGCCAAATATGCACATATTACTTGATCAATAAGGAGCTTGAGGAGGCATTGGCTGCAGCTCGAGCTGCCATGAATGAGGCAATGGAGTTCGCTGTTCATTTGAGAAGAGTCCAAATGAAGATCATTACCTCTTTCCCTGATAAAGTTGATCATGGCGAAGAATCCAATATTTCAATTGATTTTATATAGTCAAAACAATGCATAAAGGTATATATATATTCATTGGTTTTGTACAACACTTTGTCTAAATTATCTGATAATTCATATTGTAATTTGACATTTATTGGTGGGTGGTTCATATATTTTGACAAATTCAAATGATTAAATACTCCATATATTATGGACAAATATTAGGGCTGCTTAGTCATTCCAACGAAAGCACATTAGTTCTTCTTCTAGCTTTCTTTCTCTCTTAAGCTACAAAAACCCCATTGGGAAAAGCTAAAACCCGGATTTGTGAATCCTTCGAGGAAGGATATATAGAAGCAAAATCACGGCCATTGAAATTATTTTTTGTTTTTGAATTTCTTAAAGCGCACAATGTATGTATTAATGTACAATTTGGTTGAATACAGAAAAATAAAGAGAAACTATTATGAAGTGTATTTGAATAGAAACTGAAAATTCTTTGATTCCTTGAATTTAGAAAAATAAATTAAAAAAAAAGTTGTTGCTAGTGTTCTAAAACATGCCAAAACACGAAACAAAATATTTTTAAAATTGTTTAAAATATGCCTTAATAAAGGCTAAAAATGTTTATTACCTAATATGCACATAACGATATAATAATTGAGGTTAATAACAACAAAAATGACGCGAATAATTGTTAGTAACTACATGATGCATATGTGGTTATCGAAAGTAAGAACCGCATAATGTGCCAATATCTGCATATGTATCCGCATGCCTAGCCTTTAAAAAAGCATGACACGATCTCCCTTTCAAATGCCAAGCTTGCTAAGGCTTGAAGCCATCTTGCGAGTGGTGAGCTCAACATCACATCATACCTCCTGGCTCCTGCACCCGTTAAGGGAACTCTTTTTTTTTTTTCTTTTCTCGAATTTATAAGAGTATTTGAGTCTTATTAAAAAAAAAAATTAGTCATTTTTTTGCTTACTTTAGGAAGGGTGTTAACCAATTTTGGTAGTTTAGGAAAAAATGTATATTCTCTTTAAGTATAATGTTCAAGCCTTTGTGTCATGAAGCGCATCTGGTGTAGTGGTATCATAGTACCCTCCCACGGTACTGACCAGGGTTCGATTCCCTGGATGCGCAATACGTTTTACTATTTTTGCTTACAGGCTCTTTGTCAACTGCAGCTAGCATATCCTGGCCTTTTCAGTAAGTTTTACTATTTTTACTTACAGGCTATTTGTCAACTGCAGCTAGCATATCCTTTCAAAAGAGACACCTAATGTAGTCCATATTTTTTAAGATACAAATCCTACGGTCTCTAGATGTTTGCCATGTAGCAAGTTGCTAATTGTATTCTCATGGCCAACTTGTCCAATTGGTCGAGTGTTGTAAATCTTGTGTGTACTATAAATTGAGATTGCCTCTGACCTTTGATATCGAAGGCAAAGTGTCAGTCATTAGAGGCCTAGTCAGGACTACGTGTGTTGAGGCACCTAGCGTATGTAACCTAGGTTTTAATGCCATTTTTAGTTACCACGAATTTTTTGATTTTCTTTTTCTTTTTCTTGTATACATTTTTTGTGTATTTGGGTGTGCCCTTTAATTTTAGTAAAATTTGATTACCTATAAAAAAAAAATTAAAAAAAAAATAGTTTGTTGGTGATGATGATATGGTTGGTGGTTGTTGTTTGAGGTGTTAATTTTTTGTTTTAAATATTTAGAGTAGATATTAATATATTATGATATTAGGTGAATTAATGTGGTTCAAACATGAGTTTTGGCTAAGCTTGGCCTAACCCTTACCTCAAACTCAAAGACTCGAACCAAAGTCAGGGGTACATCCGTCATTCTCAAAGTATGCCAGGGCTGCTTAGTCATTCCAGTAAAAGCAGCCCCATTGGCCAAAACCAAAACTCCCACGGATTGCCAGCATGGCCCGTCCCACAATATCACATAAATTTTATCTTTCTAGAAGAAAGCACCCCATTGGCCGAAACCAAAACCCACGGATCGCGGACGTGTCACAACTCATACCCTTTGGATCAAACATTGGAATACAACAAGGCAAACAAACAATCTCCCAGCCGTCCGATCCAAACCCCAAAAGGCCCCCAAATCTCGAACCCCCACCTACTATAAATGAAATACCGCCCACGATAGTGAACGTCACTCCAAAATTCAAAATACAAACGCTCCAAAGCTTATTCAGTTTCCCTCCAAAGATCTTCAGAGAGGTTTGAGGTTGTTCTTTTCTTAATGGAGACCACGAAGTCGGGGAGGGGAGCCGGAGGAAGAAAAGGCGGCGAGAGGAAGAAGTCGGTGTCGAAGTCGGTCAAGGCGGGGCTACAGTTTCCCGTTGGTCGTATCGCTCGGTTCCTGAAAAAGGGTCGCTACGCTCAGAGAACCGGCACCGGGGCTCCCGTTTACCTTGCCGCCGTACTCGAATATCTCGCCGCTGAGGTACTCTCTCAGATCCCAAAAGGCACTTTTGGATCTGTTCTTTCCCGATGCGTCTTGCATTTTTTATTTTCTGTGTTTGGTTGCCGAGAGACTGAGGAAAGGTGATGACGATTTTAGATCCCTTTCTTTTGGAAGTTATGTTTGGCTGCTGATATAAGATTGGATGTTTGAATATCAGATCCAAATACTTTCGGTTATTCTCAAGCGAAGGCAAAAATCTTATATCCCAAATTCAGATCCACTTTTTCCTGCATTTTCTAAGCATCTAAACAGCTCTCTCTGCGAACATGCAAAAGAAAGCAAATAGAAAAGAGTCTGAATTTTTTTTTTTTTTTTTTTTTTTTTTTTGGTGTGTAGGTTTTGGAGCTGGCAGGAAACGCGGCACGTGACAACAAGAAGACCAGGATAAACCCAAGGCACGTGCTGTTGGCCGTGAGGAACGACGAGGAACTGGGGAAACTGCTTCAAGGGGTTACCATTGCCAGCGGCGGAGTTCTGCCAAACATCAACCCCATTTTGCTGCCCAAGAAGACCGCTCCTGCTGACTCTGACAAGTCCTCTAAAGCCTCCAAGTCCCCCAAAAAAGCTTAAATGTCCTTGTTTTCTTTTATATGTATAACAGTGTTAGCGGTTGGAAGTTTTTGTTGCATAGATGTAGTTGGTAAATTTGAAAAATCCAATGGAAAGCTACTTTCTTCTTAATTTTTTGATGATATCGCACTTTAAGCAAATCGTAATTGTTTTCCAATTTAGAGTTTTGGTTTGTGCAAATGTTATGAAAAGGGAAAGCGTTGGAGGGCTCTTTCTCCTTTCTCGAAAAGTAGAAGGAATATTCAAACCACAGCGTGGAAATTCGATTTTAATTTTTTCCTCCCAGAAACAATTTTGTGGGTGGAGAAGCTCTCCTCCGGATTGTTGCAATCGCTACTGGGGAGTCGGGTTTGTTGAATACTGAGAGCGATCCAGGTTCCAGAAAGCATCCAATTTTGTTCAAACTTTTCTTTGTTTTAAAATCTTTTACTCTCTGTTTGGTTCTTGAGAAAATGGAGGGCAGAGAAGTTTTATATTTCTGAAATGGTTTTCCTTTGTACTCTTTTAGGAGACCAACAGTAGATAACACAAATTGAACCAAGAGTTAAGGTGGGAATAATCCTTGAGTATCAAACGAGAGGCTTCGATTTTTATTTCTAATCCCTTTTCCAACAACGAAACGACGACACTGACTGGGGGAAAATACTAACACACTTCATCAAAGAAATTTGAATGCCACTAACACAGAAAGTTACAAACCGACTGTGTGATTTTGCGGTTAATGGCAATATGAACAAGTGTTCTTAATGCCAAAATGAGTAATAGTAATAAAAAGGTCCCATATTCTTTCTTACATTAACTGGATATATATATATATATAGGTCTTCTTAAAATGATTCATTGTTAATAAAGATAATTAGTAAAAAAAAAAGTATTGTTTCCCTTCATTACCTCTACCCTGATTGAGATGTTGAATAAAGTAGTAGACAACCTACGCCATAAAACAGTACAACTACTTAAAGCAACACTAGCTCAACTTTTGCAAAACAAATAGGAGAAGAACCGAACACCCCAATAACTACAACCACAATTGCTTTGTAATGCTATATACCATAATATTGTCTCACTACTGTCTCATTGTGTTAATATGACATTAACAATTTACTCTTAGATGATTTCTCCTCGTCTCTAAGAGGTAGATTAATCGGCTGGGACCACGCCTAATGAAGCAAAAGTCACTAGTTCGAACTCTCCTCCTCTCTTTTGTGCGGACATGTCAATGAAAAAAAAAAAAAAAAAAAAAAAAAAAAAACTAATTTCTCTTTAGGCCATTTTAAGCTATATTCAATATCATTTGAGAAATGTTTTTTACAAGGTATATTTTATTTTTTGTTTGTAACACGACATAAAAATAAAAATAATTTTGAGTATTTTATAAATATGGTGTTGTTTTGAGTTATTGGTTGATGTTTTTATTTTCAAGTTAAAAAAAAAAAAAAAAAAAAAAAAAAAAAAAAAGAAAAAAAAGAAAAAGAAGGTTGGCTAATGAATTCAGCCCTAGTCGCTTCTGGCCAACTGGGTTCGTCCGAGGCATGTCCTTTTTCGTTTCAGTCTAGGGCTGCTCAGCCGGTTGACCTAAACCGGTTTCCCCGACCAATTTGACCCGTCCATGACGGTTTGCGGGTGGGTCGGGTTTAGCGAACCTATAAACCCGTATCCACCGCCACAATTCTTCGGTCTTTAGTTCTTCACGCAAGCAGCCGCTTTCCTTCTCTTCATTTCTTCACAAAACCGTAGCCGTTGTCGGCACGCCGGGAGGCCCGTGACCATTCTTTGCACTTCTCCACTTCAGTTTTCACTTATCCGTCCCCATGCTTTCATTTCTTCACTTTTCGTTGTTGATCTGCGCCTGTTTTTAAGGTATATCTCTCCCATTCTTTGTTGATATGCGGTTCTTAGCTTAAAATATTTTTTAAAAAATAACAATTTTAATTTTAATTTGAAGTTCTTGTTCCTCCTCAGCTTTGACTGGATAAAAGATTGAGATTCTCGGGCTGTAGGATTTGAAAGCCGACCATGACCCGACCGAAGAGGGTCGGTTCGTATCGGTGACCGACCCCCTTGGTCGGGCAGTGGGTGGAAAAACATTCCACTGGCTGCCATCGAGGTGGGCGTCGGTCTGTGGTGTGTACTGACCCGAGGGGGTCAGTACTCAGCCCTGCGTTTCCCAACTGTCTCTGTTCTTCTTTTGCTTTCCGTTTCACATGTGAATTTGCTACTTTGTGTAACTGTTCATGTATGAGGTTGTTATTTTATTTATTTTCAATCCCTGTTGTCATAAATTTGTTGCGAAGGTTTTGAATGTTTGAGTGACATTCTCAATATTGATTTGAGCAGCTGATGGTATCTTTATTTTATAGTGATTAATCTTGTTCTCTGTTTTTCCGAACAAGTTGCGGTTGCTTCAGCATTTTGACAATTTGGGCTTTTAGATATATAAAATTTCTGGACTTGTTTCTACTGAATGCATATTAGATTACCCAGAGTTTTTGTGTGCCATATTTGGGTTTGATGTGAAGTTGTAAAAATACTTGATGAAATATCTCCTAGGCATCAATTGGTCGTGGAAATGTTTGGTGTACAATGCCAGTTATACTTTGGTGTATAATTGGTGAATGAGTTGGCAGAAATAGAACTTCAAATCTGACAGCATTGCCCCATGGATGCAGCGTCCTCCATTGTTTTTTTTTTTGCCTTTTTTTTAAAAAAAATTCTTCGCACTTTTTAGTGTACAAATTTCACAAAGGAGATGAGTTTCTGGAAAGTCATCTTTTCTCTTCGCACAATTGTTGTTGTCTTCCATTGATGAGTTTCTGGCAGATACTTTGATAGTTTTATATTGAGAAAGAAATTGCTAAGAATTTCATAACAGAGATGATAATTGATGAATTTTATTGCATGAAAGAACGTCGTTGAGCATAATTTGAAGGAGATGCCAAGCTCTTTTTTGGATTTTTTTTTATACATGTCTGTAGCAAACTAGGAAACTATTATATTCGAAATGAAAGTTCTCTTCTAAGATGATTTTATAGACATGTAAATATTGTATAAAGTTATGATTTACGACTTACAATAGAATTAAATTTAAGACTTGTCTGCTTTTGTTTTACATAAACACTCACACGCACATGTAGAGAAAGATTATATGCACCTATGTGCTTATGTAATTACAGAGGTTGGCGCCTCATACAAAAAAAATCAATGTTCCACCCCTACTTGCTGAAAAAATGTTTCATATGAAGAAAAAAAAAAAAGAAGGAATAATGCACAATTTAAAACTATTTTTATCTTAATTCCTTGGTAGTAATGTTATTTTGTTCTTCCATGTTTCTTTTTTACCTTGTTCATAAGTATACTCTAATGTTTAACTTATCAAAAAAAAAAAGTATACTGTAATGTTTACTTATCAAAAAAAAAAAAAAAAAAAAATGAAAGTATTCTCTCATGCTTTGACGTTAGAATTCCATTGTGAGCATATGGAAGTTTGAAGATTATATGTTTTGTTTTCCTGTTGAGAAAACGGAAGAAAAAAAGGGAAAAAAAAAAAATCTATCTCTTTTGCCATTGGCCATCGAAAATATGGGAACCTCAGCTGGATGTTCCCAATTGAGAAATTTGTTGAGCATAATATGGGAACTAGAGCGTGTAGTGCTTGCTTTGACTCTCATGGTTAACTCCTTACATCAGCTTTTCTTTTGCAGGGGAATTATTGCCTTTAGTTATGGACTTGGCCTCAATCTTGACAAGAAAAGATTGAGTCACTTGATAGCCAATTTTGCAGAGCAACATGTTGCAAATGTGGATGAAGGCATGCGATCAGTTCTCCCTGACCATGCTATCACATTCAACACATACATTTATAGTGTATGCCGTCTTCTCCATCACGGTTTATCCCAAGAGATTTCTTTATATCTCAAATCCAAAAATTCATTCCTAGAAAATGGAAACAGGGTACAAAACCATATGATAAGCCATCCACGTCACAATCCAATGATTCTATCCTGGAAACAAACAATAGTAGTGATGAATCTATGATTAATTCCCTTTTTACATCTCTCAAGGACTTTGCGAGCCAGGGCCATTTATCGAAAGCATTCAAAACTTTCTCTCTAATCCAGCTACATGCCTCTTCTGTTGCTTCTTTCGACCTTATCTTACTTCCCATCTCTTCTCTTCTTCTATCTTGCACCAACCTTAAATCACTCCAACAAGGTAAACAACTTCATGCTCAGATTATCTCCTTGGGTCTTGAACAACATCCCACTTTAGTACCCAAACTTGTCACGTTTTACTCAAGCTTTGACCTCCTTCTTGATGCCCATAATATTACTCAGAATACAAGTATTTTGCATCCTTTGCCTTGGAATTTGCTTATCTCTTCTTATGTTAGAAATGGACTTTTTGGGGAGGCTCTCTCTGCCTATAAAGAAATGGTGGATAAGGGGGTTAGGCCAGATAATTTCACTTACCCATCTGTTCTCAAGGCTTGTGGTGAAAAATTGGATTTGGGTTTCGGTAGGGAGATTCATAATACTATTAATTCTAGCTTTGCTGGGTGGAACTTGTTTGTACATAATGCCTTGGTCTCCATGTATGGGAGGCTTGGGGAAATTGATGTTGCTCGTAGCTTGTTTGACGAGATGCCAGAGAAGGATGCTGTTTCTTGGAACACAATGATCTCTGCTTATGCCTCAAGAGGAATGTGGAAGGAAGCATTTGAGCTTTTTGAAAGGATGAGAATTACAGGTATTGAAGTTAATATCATAACTTGGAATACTATAGCTGGTGGGTGCTTGCGGACGGGCAATTTTAAGGGAGCACTTAACTTGCTTTCTCGGATGAGAACTTATGGCATTCATTTGGATTCTGTGGCGAGGATTATTGGTTTGGGTGCATGTTCCCACATTGGGGTCATTAAATTGGGGAAAGAAATTCATGGTTCTGCAATTCGTAGCTGTTGTGATGGGTTTCATAACGTCAAGAATGCATTAATAACGATGTATTCCAGGTGCAAAGACCTTAGACATGCCTATATTCTGTTTCGATTGATAGAAGATAAGAGTATAATTACTTGGAACTCCATGCTTTCTGGCTACAGCCACATGGATCAATCTGAGGAAGCATCGTTCCTATTTAGAGAGATGTTGCTTTCCGGAATTGAACCAAATTTTGTGACAATTGCGAGCATTCTTCCTCTCTGCGCTCGAGTTGCAAATCTGCAACATGGGAAGGAGTTCCACTGCTACATTACAAAGCGCGAAGGGTTTAAGGACAATTTGCTATTGTGGAATGCTCTTGTAGACATGTATGGAAGATCAGGCAAAGTTTTGGAAGCTAAAAGAGTGTTTGATTCATTGAGCAAAAGGGATGAGGTGACTTATACTTCCTTGATTGCCGGATATGGAATGAGAGGAGAGGGGGAAGCTGCACTAGAAGTATTTGAAGATATGAAAAGGTCCCAAACCAAACCAGACCATATAACCATGGTCGCAGTTCTATCAGCCTGTAGCCATTCCGGTCTTGTAATCCAAGGCCAAAGACTGTTTGAAAAGATGCGAGCTGTATATGGTATAACTCCTCTTTTGGAGCATTATGCATGCATGGTTGATCTCTTTGGCAGGGCTGGCTTGTTGGACAAAGCAAAAGAGATTCTCACTACAATGCCTTACAAGCCAACCCCTGCCATGTGGGCCACTCTAATAGGAGCCTGTCGGATTCATGGAAATACAGAGATAGGGGAGTGGGCAGCTGAAACACTATTGGAAATGAGGCCTGAAAACTCAGGTTACTATGTGTTGATTGCTAACATGTATGCTGCTGCTGGTTGTTGGAACAAGCTAGCTAAGGTTAGAACTTCCATGAGGGACTTGGGTGTGATGAAGGCTCCTGGTTGTGCTTGGGTCGATGTGGGCACAGGATTTTTCCCCTTTGTGGTGGGGGACACATCAAACCTCCATGCACAAGAGATTTACACTTTGTTGGATGGATTAACTGAGCTAATGAAAGATGCGGGTTATGTTGCAAGAGTGGAGTTTGGTTCGGAGGACAAAATTATTGAGGAATAGGATCAACAATGGAATTAGTAACTAAACAAAGGGCAGCTAACATATTTTTAGTGGATTTAGATTGTCATTTAAGAGAAGCACCGGAAGAACGGTATTATTGAACTAATTTGAAGCAGAGATATTGTTTTATAGTGAGGCTAAAATGTTGTGTACAAGGAGAGTGCATAATGGGCTTAGAAAGCAGAAAGATTGGTGGGTCTCAACATTGGAGACCTTGGTTGCACATGGAACTCTTCTCATAAAAGACATTTACTTTCATCTGCTCTGATTTTGAAGCAGATTTGAGTTCATTACTTCAGAGGCTTGCAGTTTTTTGGCATTCCAATCTTACCTATTTCTATTGCCAATTTTTGAGGAAATCTGGTGTGCATCTCTGAACTACTATGTCATTTTTTTGTTGGTGAGGTATGCCACCACTAGAGTCATAATGTAGCAAAATTGAATGGAGGATTCACATTGTTTTTTTTCAATACATCAAGCGTACAGATTTCAATTTCTTGTGGCTTTCTTTAACTATATTGAAATTTTAATTCTGTGAAGTTAATAATTGGATAACCGATTTATTATTATTATTATTATTATATTAATCTTAGAATTATATTTTTAGTTCAGATGCTTTTTGCTATTAATTTCAGGAAAATGGAACGGAGATCTTGGAATGCAAAAACAGGATAATCGAGGTAATGAAATAAAAAAAATAAATCAAAATCGATAAAAACACAAAGTTCATCAATATTTCCCTAATGAAAAACCTATGGCCTTTGCAGCCATCCATGCTGTTAAATCATCACAAGAAAAAAAATGCCACCACATTGTTCTTGTGAGAAACTCATAATTATCTGTCATTCTTAGCTTACAAAAACCTCACCTCACCAACAATTAGATAATTTGAGCAGCGTCTCCAAGGGATAGCTCCATTGGCTATGGGCAGCGCTTAATGAAACGGAGGTCATTAGTTTGAATCTCCCTCTCCTTACCCTTGTGTGGACATGTAAAAATAATAATAATAATAATAATAATGAAAGCAGTTACTTTGTGGTTATTGCACAAAAGCCAACTTTTGTGCAAACCACTTAACATCTGACACATTATCTATTTTAAAAAATTGCAAGAAAAATGCATGTTTGCAAAGTAAAGGATTAATTCCCCACACAACTATTTAGCCACCGTCTGCTACCCAAGCCTAGACTCCTCCACCCCATTGCCCAACCGAATCTCTCTCCCTCTCTCACTCTGCCAGCATGGGTGGCCGTAGGGTGGCGCGCGACCACCCCTAGATCTGGCTAGGGGTGGCCGCACGCCACCCCCCAGGCCACAAGGGGTGGCTTGCAGCCACCCCAGGCCACTGGGGTTGTTCGCCGCCACCCCCAGCCAATGGCAGTGGCGGCGAACCGTCCTCACTTTCGTCTGCCATCCTCTACATTTATTTTTTTTAGAAAAATTAATAAAACATGATATAATCAAGTGTGGATGTTTAATTTTTTTTTAGAGTGTCCTAACTGATGTGGCAACCAATGAATAGACGTAGAAGTTATTCCCTTAGATAATTGCCCTCATTGTTTTGATATATTTGGTCATTTTAGTTCCTTTGAGCCAGACTGCCACCGAGATTGATAGGAGTGTCTCCATGGTTCCCTTTCTTCTCAACACTCCCTCTGCTTTCTCTCAGCTCACTGACCCACTCCCTCTCTGTTTGCTTCGTCTCTCCTTCTTTCTTTCTACCCCGTCCTCTTTCTAATTCTCGTCCTCTCTCTGTCGTTCTCACTATCTGGCTTTAAAAAAAAGAAGGAATTGAAAGTGTAGAAAAGAAGACATTTGGGAGAAGCTAGCTGGAAGGAGAATTAAGAAAAGAAAGAAAAGAAAAGGAGATGGGGCATGGCAGCAGTAGGTGAAAGAAAGAAAGGAGAAGGAAATAAAGTAAAAGAAAAAGACAAAGGAAAAGAAAAGAAAAGAAAATGAGAACAGATTCGTTGATTGTGGGGGATAAAGAAGAAAGATGATAAAGTAATATGAAACAATAATGAAAAGAGAACAGATTCGTTGATTGAATGGAGAAGGGAGAAGGAGAATAAACAAAAAGTAAAAGAAGAAATAATAATCAAAGCAAAAGGTGTCGGTAGAAGTGGATAGGAATCCGAAGAAACAATAAAAATGAAAAAGAATTTAAAATTTATTTTTTCCTCCCAACACACCGTACAAAGAATTTTTTTATTTCTTCTCTCCCTTTCTCGGCTTCTCCCTCTCATTCCCTCTCAAACGCTCTCTCTCTCTCTCTCAGACGCTCCAACTCCAAGCCTCCATCTCTCCCTCTCTGAGCACTCTCCATCTCGGGTTTGGGTCCGGCGGGGTTCTTCAACTTCATCGAAATCAAGGTGAGCTACGACCCTAATTTCCTCGATTTCTTTCTGATTCCGTTTGGTTAAGATCCTTTGTTAATTTCTAGTTTATAGTTTTATTTCTGCAAGTTGCAAGTACAAGATTTAACAAATTTTATTTTTGCTAGTTTTATTTCTAGTTTAGATTTGAGTATTTGACAAATTTCTTTTTGCTAGTTCGACATCGTCGACCGTAGCATTGGAGTCTTGTTTTCCTAGAAACTCCTTACACAGAGGGACTGCCCAGTCCACTGCGTTCTTACTCTTGATGTCCTTTAACCTCTCTCTATATCACTATATGAGTGGTATAGGCAGGGGTAAGGGGTTTGCTTATAAACTACAGTCTACGACTCTAAAAGCCAATTCAGAACGTTTTCCCTAAGAGTATTTTCTAGATAGTTAACAACTGTCTATAGAAACTGTCGTGGCTGCCATAGTTTGGTTGATAACTAAATTGGCTGCCAGAGTTTGTGCTTTATCTCTGCAATTATCCAAATCAAGCGAAATTCCTTTTGGGCTAATATTAGCATAATCATGCTTGGTTGTTTGTTGATAATTCCTATCATTAGACATAGTCATTAGGTCTCCTAGTAGGTATCCTACCTCCGATGGAATGACTTGCATCGACCTTTCTTTCTAGAAAGTCTGGATGTATGTAAAACTCTTTGGTTATATCAAAGGTTTGGGTTTGTGAATGAGACTGTATAGTCCTAGAAAAAACGTGGGTTTGTGTATTTATGTTGATGAAAAAAATTTATGAACTTTTATAGATTTTTTTTTTTTGTGATGCATATATTGTGTGAATTACTCAATTTTTATTTAAAATTATGTTTATCATATTTTTAGTTCAACAACTCTTACAATATGAATTGTCAGACTCCGCCATTGACTACAACCACAACAGCTAGCAACCAAATGAGTAATGTTATAATACTTATTATTATTTCATTATGTTGTTATGATATTATCAATTCACTCTTAGATTAATTTTATTAAAAGAAAGAAGAAAAAAAAATAGTGACGGTTGGTAATGTCATGTCAACCTAACGAAATAATGGTTTGGTATAGCACACATTACTCATACCTAATTTTTACCCGTTACAATCTTTTTAGTTGTTTTTTCGTGTTTTTTGTTTTATAATAATATTAAAAAAAAAAAAAAAAAACACTAAAAAAGAGTTGCCAAGTACACAAAAGCATTTACCTATTTTTATTAATTTTTTTCCAGTTTGGCTAAGGAATTCTTTTAAGTTCCTTTTTTTAGACCAACCGATATTTTGACCCGTCCCTGACGGGTTGTGTGTGGGGCGGGTTTATCGAACATATAAACCCGGGGTAAAACAAAACATGCACGCCGCGTGCAAAAATTTTTGTTTTAAAAAAAAATAAATAAATAAATAAATTTTTGCACTGTCGTGCGTGGGACGACGCGTGCTCCCAATCAGTGCTCATAAACCCGTATCCGCTGCCTATCTTAATTTTCTTCGGGTGATGTAAAAGAGAACGCCTGGCGTGATGCATGCCGAGCTGAAATAATAATATTATAATAAAATAATAATATTTTATTATTTTAATTATTAAAAAAAAAAAAAAAAAAAAGAAAGAAGCCCGGCGTGCATGACTGTTCATGCACGCCAGGCGTTCTTAGAATCATGAACCTCTTTCTTCACACAAGCAGCCACCTTCCTTCTCTTCATTTCTCCACAAAACCGTAGCCGTTGTTGGCACGCCGGGAGGCCCGTGACCATTCTTTGCTCTTCTACTTCAGTTTTCACTTATACGTGCCCATGCTTTCATTTCTTCACTTGGCATTGTTGATCTGTCTGCGCCTGTTTTTAAGGTATATCTCTCCCATTCTTTTTTGATTTGCGGTTCTTAGCTTTGACTGGATAAAAGATTGAAGATTGTCGGGCTGTACGATCGGAAAGCCGACCATGACCCGACTGAAGAGGGTCGGGTGACTCGGGTCGGTGCGTATCGGTGACCGACCCCCTTGGTCGGGCAGTGGGTGGAAAAACATTCCACCGGCTGCCATCGAGGTGGCCGTTGGTCTGTGGTGTGTACTGACCCGATGGGGTCAGTACTCAGCCCTGCGTTTCGCAACTGTCTCTGTTTTTCTTTTGCTTTCCGTTTCACATTTGATTTTGCTACTGTGTAACTGTTCATATATCTCTTCTGCCATTATCCATCCCAAATATGGGAACCTCAGCTGGATGTTCCCAATAGAGAAATTTGTTGAGCATAATATGGGAACTAGAGCGTGTAGTGCTTGCTTTGACTCTCATGGTAACTCCTTACATCAGCTTTTCTTTTGCAGGGGAATTATTGCCTTTAGTTATGGACTCGGCCTCAATCTTGACAAGAAAAGATTGAGTCACTTGATAACTGTTAGAAAAGTGTAGTAGGATTAATATGTTATATGGGTATTTTGGTCTTTGTATTTTAAGTTGCAATATATATATATATATATTGAGAGGAGAGGGGCTGCGGGAGAATACTGACAGCCTCCCCTCTTCCTTCTTCTATTCTTTCTTTCATACAAACTAACATGGTATCAGAGCCTACTAGCTCACGCCTTCTTTATTCATCCTGGTTTTTATTTTTTTCTCTTCATTTGGTTGCATTATTAATTCGATACTTACATATGTTGATGATTTCAATGGATGCTGTGGAATTAGCTTTGCAGAGGTTGGCACAAGGGAATACCAGCAACCTGCAAAAGGATCTCTCTTCCTCTAGAACTGTCCAGAAACCTCCCAAGGTGCCCGTAAGTAAGCCTACAGTTAGTGTAAAGACTGGCAAGATGTCGAGGTACGATGATCTCAATGGGGTTTCTATCCTGAGATGCCGCCCCTTAGAATGGACCGATAAAGAACTGGAGAAGATCCGGATATATAATGTCAATCAAGTAGACACTGATGAGATTGTTCTTCTTGGAAACAGCCTAATCAAAGATATTGAGGAAAGTAAGATTAAATCCTCAACCGTCAACATAATCCTCAGTCTGGCCGTCTCTCTGATTGATCCATTTTCAGAAGGGTCCAAATTCTTATTGATTCCACCGTCTGAGCATCAGGGGGTTAAGATATCATATAAGCAACCTATCACCACAAAAGGAGACGCTGAGGAAGCAGAATTGGCGAACTTAGCAAAGCAGGCTAAGAACAATAAAAAGGAATCAACCACCGCAAAACTGCAAAAACAGGTTGATAAGATTAACTTTAAGGAGTCCAATGATGATTTTGAGGAGTCAGAAGAAGAAGAGGAGGAGGTTCAACAAGGAAGTGCCTCTGTGTACACTTTCTTGGCTGCTTATCTATTGCGTCTGCAGTCAAAGCTCCCTGACGGTTTCGTCTCCTCATTAGATCAATGTAAGAACAGGTACGCAGGTTGGTACAAACACGGAAGGGAGATCATGAACAGAGTAACTGTTTCTGCGGAGGTTGCTGAGAAGATCAAAAACGCGCTTGGAAGAAGACCTGAGATCATCCATACTTGGGTGATGTGGATAGCTGTCAATGAGAATCGCCCATCGGAGAGCAAGCTGAGTGTTCAACAGAGAGGATTGGTTGAATATCTTGCTGGTCAAATTTTCTCATATACAGGAATGCATGCTTACACTCTCACCATGGCCATTCAGGAAACTACAAAATGTGAGTTGGAGCTTCTTCTGAGAGAGTTGAATTGTCCCCTAACAAGATCAGCTGTAGTAGGTATACGCAATATCGTGAAGAATCATGAGCTCAAGGAAGGACATTCGACCCAAACGACATACTTTAGATATGCCAGAGTTTGGGATCCTGGTTATTTTTACGAAGTTGAGACTAAATCTTGTATAGCACTAGTTTATCTGGTTGCAAAAACATTTAAAGAGATTGGGACTACCTCAGAAGTTGCTGATCCAACAAAGATCTATGCCCTAACACGGCTTGGAGAGCGGATGAAGGCCCACTTGGATGTTGTCTCCGGCCGACTGGTTAAGATGATCTCCAGTAAGTTACTACACCATTCGTGAAGTCTGGAGATCATCTAGCTGATATGTTTACAAAACCCTTGTGTCGGAAGAAGTTGGAGCTTATTTGTCCCAAGCTGAACTTATATGATATATATGCTTTAACTTGAGGGGGAGTGTTAGAAAAGTGTATTAGGGTTAATATGTTATATGGGTATTTTGGTCTTTGCAGAGCAACATGTTGCAAATGTGGATGAAGGCATGCAATCAGTTCTCCCTGACCATGCTATCACATACAACACATACATTTATAGTGTATGCCGTATTCTCCATCACGGTTTATCCCAAGAGATCTCTTTATATCTCAACTCCAAAAATTCATTCCTAGAAAATGGAAACATGGAAACAGGGTACAAAACCATATGATAAGCCATCCACGTCACGATCCAATGATTCTATCCCGGAAACAAACACAAGTAGTGATGAATCTATGATTAATTCCCTTTTTACATCTCCAGGGCCATTTATCGAAAGCATTCAAAACCTTCTCTCTTATCCAGCTACATGCCTCTTCTGTTGCTTCTTTCGACCTTATCTTACTTCTCATCTCTTCTCTTCTTCCATCTTGCACCAACCTTAAATCACTCCAAGGTAAACAACTTCATGCTCAGATTATCTCCTTGGGTCTTGAACAACATCCCATTTTGGCACCCAAACTTGTCACGTTTTACTCAAGCTTTGACCTCCTTCTTGGTGCCCATAATATTAATACCAAACCAGACCATATAACCATGGTTGCAGTTCTATCAGCCTGTACCCATTCCGGTCTTGTAATCCAAGGCCAAAGACTGTTTGAAAAGATGCGAGGTGTATATGGTATATCTCCTCTTTTGGAGCATTATGCATGCATGGTTGATCTCTTTGGCAGGGCTGGCTTGTTGGACAAAGCAAAAGAGATTATCACTACAATGCCTTACAAGCCAACCCCTGCCATGTGGGCCACTCTATTAGGAGCCTGTCGGATTCATGGAAATACAGAGATAGGGGAGTGGGCAGCTGAAACACTATTGGAAATGAGGCCTGAAAACTCAGGTTACTATGTGTTGATTGCTAACATGTATGCTGCTGCTGGTTGTTGGAACAAGCTAGCTAAGGTTAGAACTTCCATGAGGGACTTGGGTGTGAGGAAGGCTCCTGGTTGTGCTTGGGTCGATGTGGGCACAGGATTTTTCCCCTTTGTGGTGGGGGATACATCAAACCTCCATGCACAAGAGATTTACACTTTGTTGGATGGATTAACTGAGCTAACGAAAGATGCGGGTTATGTTGCAAGTGTGGATTTTGGTTCGGAAGACAAAATTATTGAGGAATAGGATCAACAATGGAATTAGTAACTAAACAAAGGGCTGCTAACATATTTTTAGTGGATTTAGATTGTCATTAAGAGAAGCGCCGGAAGAACTGTATTTTTGAACTAATTTGAAGCAGAGATATTCTTTTAATAGTGGGGCTAAAATGTTGTGTAGAAGGAGAGTGCATAATGGGCTTAGAAAGCAGAAAGATTGGTGGGTCTCAACATTGGAGACCTTGGTTGCACATGGAACTCTTCCCATAAAAGACATTTACTTTCTTCTGCTCTGATTTTGAAGCAGATTTGAGTTCATTACTTCAGAGGCTTGCAGTTTTTTGGCATTCCAATCTTACCTATTTCTATTGCCAATTTTTGAGGAAATCTGGTGTGCATCTCTGAACTACTATGTCATTTTTTTGTTGGTGAGGTATGCCAACACTAGAGTCATAATGTAGCAAAATTGAATGGAGGATTCACATTGTTATTTTTCAATACGTTAAGAGTACAGATTTCAATTTCTTGTGGCTTTCTTTGACTATATTGAAATTTTATTTCTGTGAAGTTAATAATTGGATAACCGATTTATTATTATTATTATTATTATTATTATTATTTAATCTTAGGATTATAATTGTAGTTCAGATGCTTTTTGCTATTAATTTCAGGAAAATGGAACGGAGATCTTGGAATGCAAAAACAGGATAATCGAGGTAATGAAATAAAAAAAATAAATAAAAATCGATAAAAACACAAAGTTCATCAATATTTCCCTAATTAAAAACCTATGGCCTTTGCAGCCATCCATGCTGTTAAATCTAAAAAGAACTGATAAAACAAAATTTATTAATGATCACTGTAGGGCATTTGGTCTAGTGGTATGATTCTCGCTTTGGGTGCGAGAGGTCCCGAGTTCGATTCTCGGAATGCCCCAAACATCTCTCTAAGGGTTCGTTTTTAAGAACTAATCTGCTCGTACCATGCATCATCGCTTCTTCCCATTTTTGGTTTGAATGATTGATTAGGAGAACAGTAAATAAAACTCCAATAAACCTAAACTCTGCTTCATGCTTACTTCTTAAATCATCTAATTTAAGAAAAAAATCATATTTAATTCTTAAATTTTTAATTGATTTGGATTTAGTTTTTTTTTTTTTTTTACATGTCTGCAAACGGGAAAAAAAAAATTGAAAAAAAGATTTGAAGTAGTAACTTCCGTTTTATAAGGTATGACCCTCGGTCAATTGGATTTTCAATTTCAAGAATAAGATTTTTAAGTTTTGCTTAAATTTAAAATATATAAATCATTTATTTATTTATTTTAAATGAGGAATCCTTCCGAGCAAAGACATTTTGTATATCTATTCATGTTGGGTAAACTTTAGACCTGTATAAAGCGTTTCTTTCATATGAATCGGGTAATATTATAACTCGGTGAGCGGACTGACCCCGAAAAAATTATTTACACCAAAAAAAAATTTAAAACTTTAGACCTAATAAAATGTCACCAAAACCAAATTCTTTACCGCTTAAGCCAAGCCCATAAACACGGAAGCAGTTGCCGGAGACATTTACAATCAGCTGATAGTTTAAGTAAAATACGTGTACTTCTCCGAGAAGAAAAAATACACCGCCAGGCTCGTTTAGTCTTCTACACTCTACGAAGTTTAGAAACCTCAACGTCGTCGTCCTCATGAGCCATTTCCTGGTACCTCTTCTCTTTAATTTTGTTCCCATTTTCAGTTACGCAGCGGAAATTCAATTTTTTATTTTTTATTTTTCATTATTTTTTTGATTCGTTTTGATCTAGTGTTTTTAGAAACAATTTTGTGACAGAGAAAGCTTTCAGTTTCTAAGGGAAGCTCTCTCCTCCGGATTGTAGCAATTGCTACTGTCGGGTCGGGTCTGTTGTATGCTAACAGCGACACAAATTCCAGTAAGCATTGAATTTTGTTCAAACTTTGATTTTTTTGGGGGGTTTTTAATTTCTTTTACTCTATGTTTGGTTGTTTAGAAAGTAGAGGACATAGAAATTCGAAATTTTGAGTCTTGCTCAGTTTGGTTTTCTGAATATCAAAGGGTATGTTTGGGATTGAAGTGTGATTTCAAAAATTGCGTTTTTGAAATCACAACTTTTTAAAATTGCAAAGACTTTACCTTCTTATCAAATATTTGTTATGCGAAATAGTGATTTTAGTTTAAATTCGCGCTTTTTCAAATGAGCATCCCCTAAACTGTTTATAGAAATCGCAAATTGTATTCCTCTTTTAAATTAAGTGTTTTTTAAATCACAATGTCAAACGCCTTACCTTTTGCGATATCTTTTAAAAACGCACATTATTCTTGCGAAATCTCAATCTCAAACCCATACAAAGAATGGGAATTGCGTTTTATAGTATTTTCAGAAAACCAAGGCAGTGACAGTGAGACACAAAAATTTGAACCAAGAGTCTAGTTGGGAAGAAAGATCCTTTCTTGGGTGCCAAACAATGATTAAACTGAGATTCCCAGTTTTGATATCTAATCATTTTTCTTATATTTTCCTTTATAAGAATCTCATGCTTCTGTTATGCTGAATGTTAGGAGCAACATTTGCAGTGAAGGTTCCTGTGCCTCTGCGGGAATGGAAAATTACACAGGACACAGTTCCTCGCCCGCGGTTTCTTTCATCAAATCATTGGCAATTTGGTTCGTTCTTTATCTAATTCTTTTTTTATTAGTAGCCCTTTTTTTGGCAATAGATTGTTTCCTTTAAATATACATACATACATATACAATTTGAGCTTGAAATTGTAGGAGTGCTTCCATTATTTTCTTCTAGAGTTGGTTTGGTTCCATCATCGGACAAAAAGAATGAAGCCCCTCCGGCAGTTGGAGATGGCCCCAAACCATGTCCCAACTGCTTGGGCAGAGATGCTATTGCAAATGCGGCTGCTAGGGTTGGTCCTGCTGTTGTCAACCTATCAGTTCCTCAGGGTATATACTTCGGGTTATTTTATATGTTCTGTAATTTATTTTAGTTAGAAATAGAACCTGAAATTTGTTTGCGACCTTTTGTGTTTTGGTAGGTTTCTATGGGATTACTACTGGAAAGAGTATAGGGTCAGGAACTATAATTGATGAGGATGGTTCAATTTTAACATGTGCTCATGTTGTGGTTGATTTTCAAGGCATGAGGGGTTCATCCAAAGGGAAGGTCAGTGGTTTTGGGTTTTTGTATTCAGCGATACAAATAGTAGGGTTGAAATCAAATGTGGAGATTGCATATCTTGATTGTTATTATTATTATTATTATTATTATTATTATTATTATTATTATTATTATTTTTAATATATAAAACTTTTTAAAATGTTATAGAACTTTCATGTGTAATGAGTGTGTTATACCACATGGCATATATTTTTGAACGTGTTACACAACAATAAAGCCATTATAGGCCTCGGCTTAGGTGCTACCACCGGTGGGGCTAAGTTATCTTCTAGATAAATTTTTGCAAGCAAACAAGACGGTGAAATTGATATATCAACTTCACCTTCAAACCTATTGGAAAATGATTTCTTTTTCTATGGTAGTGTGTGTCCCTGAGTGCGCACATGCATGCATGTGTGTGCATAATTCATTTAGTACAAGTAAGAAAAAAGTGAAGCTTTGGAGTTATGAGAGGAGACATGCTATCATGCATGCTGTTGCTTTATCAATTTCTTTCTGAATGTAGGTATCAAATTGTCTTTATATTCTGATTTATTTGCCAAAAAATTCTTACTTGAATTCGATTAGTTGTTATGATTAGCATATTCTAAGGAATCATCTGCAGCCTCTTTTCAATCATTGTTATGGCTCTAAGGGACCTATATATGGGGTTCTCATTCATTTGTTTCTTTACTTTTTTATTTTATTTTTCTCTTTCAAAAGACACTTTAAGGCATCGGTAAATGCTTTTATACTTATGTTTTAGTAGTTCTTATCATTCATATTTGATCTTGAACTATGGAAAATTGTTGCAGGTTGATGTGACTTTGCAAGATGGTCGGACATTCGAGGGTACAGTGGTGAATGCTGATATGCATTCTGATATTGCAATTGTAAAGATTCATTCTAAAACACCACTTCCAATAGCAAAACTTGGCTCTTCAAGTAAGCTTCGTCCCGGGGACTGGGTTATTGCCATGGGTTGTCCACTTTCCCTTCAGAATACCATCACAGCTGGTATTGTAAGGTATTCAAAATATATTCTAGCAATCAAAAATTTCAGTCCCTTTTATGCATTATTTGTGTACTTATATATATAAAGAGAAAATTTAGCTGTCAAAATTTCTTCGATAAATTGCTGTAGTATGTATAGTCAGCACTTGGTTGCCACAGATTATTTACTTAATCGTGGTAGTATATGATAGAGCTCATCATCTTGGGGCTTTACATTAAAGAAGACTAGTTATTTTATTACCTTTCCTCATATCATTTTCACTCTGGATGTAGTTGTGTTGAACGTAAAAGCAGTGACTTGGGCATTGGTGGAATGCGGAGAGAGTATTTACAAACGGATTGTGCAATAAATGCGGTAACTTTTTCTCTGTGTATGTGGCATTCATGTTTGGACCAGGGAATCACTTAAGTCATATTATTTCAAGTTTTTCTAGCCTCCTTAGTTTGATGTGCATAAGTGTGTGTGTCTTAGAGGGTTTAAAGTTGAGTCGATAGTGGAAATGGTTGTCATGTGTGTTTATAGCTTCAGTCCTCTCTTGGATATAGACTTGATACTATTTCTTTCTATTTTTTCTGGTGTAGGGAAATTCTGGAGGCCCCCTTGTCAATGTTGATGGAGAAGTAATTGGTGTTAATATTATGAAAGTGCTTGATGCTGATGGATTGGGTTTTTCTTTACCAATTGATTCGGTCTGTAAAATTATTGAGCACTTCAAGAAAAGTGGGTATGTTCTTATATTTTTGCATGTGATTACTAATTTTAACCATTGGATCACATACTTCGTTAGATATTTAGTTTATATAGTGTTCATCTAGAATGTTTCTATTATTATCCAATTTGAAGCCTTGAAAGGCATCTATATGACTATATCAGATAATTATAATAACTTGATTCTGAAAAAGTCAGAAACATGTGTGTGTGGTTCAAAGTTTGGTTGATGAAATAATGTCCACATTTATGTCAAATCCTCATTGCCCATTTTTGTGTTAAGATATTGCCGCTTTAATATGTTTGGATTAAGTTGTGCCAATGGCCTTACCTCCGCCCCCTATAAGTGTGGGGTGGTGGGCAAGGTTGGGATCTGTACTCCTTGGTTGCTTAAGTTTATGAAGCAAAGAAACAATATTTGGATTAAGTTTTGCATTTAAATACTTAGTAAATACCTGTAGGTCCCAATGGAATGAAAAAATAACATACAACCCTGGTGTTGCCCCTACCAATAGGAGGTTAACTTGTGCTTAATTTTCTGTTGCAAGAGGTATCGATGAAATACCTATACATGGTAATCTCTCTCTCTCTCTTGGTTGCATCATTAGAACATTGGGTCTGCAAGCTATGTATTGGTAGGCATAAGACCCCTTCCCTTGGTGTGAGAAGGTTTTTATCCCACGCCTCTTGTAAGACCCCAAAGAAAGTTAAGATTTGTTTGAAAGCATCATCTTTACCAAGAGTATAATAGATTGTTATCTTATGTAGGAGGGTTGTTCGACCTTGGCTTGGATTGAAAATGGTTGATCTTAACGAGATGATAATTGCTCAGCTTAAAGAAAGAGATGCCACGTTCCCAAATGTCAATAAGGGCATTCTTGTACCTATGGTATGTATTCTAATTGTTTCTTGCCTCATTCTTATTGCATTTACTATAGTGAACTTGGCAGTGTGCCTTTTTTTCTTTTCGTGACTAACTTGTCTGCAATTCATTAAGAGAAATATATATCTCTTGTTAGGATCACATTAGTCTTTTCTTTTCTGGTGATGCACATCTTATAAATTTCATTAGTAATTTGCAGACTTTTCAGATTCTTATCCCAGCTGATTTGTGCTGGCTACATGTAGGGATTACAATTCTCTCTAGTTCATTTCATTTGACTGAGAAAGTACTATCAACATTTGAACACATCTTATAAACAGCTGCCTTCCTTCCTTCCCTTATTTTTTTTTTTAGTTTTCCAATATTAATCTTGTCTCATACAACGGCACCATGAACATGGGATTGGGTTTGTCTCATAGAATCAATTGAACCTGTAATAGTGTGCCTTGACATGTGAGTTGCTTTTATATCTATTTGGGCATTCCATTATCTCCTGCCCCCAGGATGACATTTGATTTGTGCACCTACTGGAAAGAATATGTGTGAATTATTTTGCTGTGAAATATAATTTGCATGCTTGGGTTTGATGATATTACACTGTTAAGAAAAAAAGAAATGCATATTGGTCATTTATAATGGTTTTGCCATTTTTTGACTAGGTAACTCCTGGATCTCCTGCTGATCGGGCTGGATTTTGTCCAGGTGATATTGTGATTGAATTTGATGGGAAGCCTGTTGAAAGCATCAAGGAGGTATTTGACACCTCTTCATCATCATCACATCTTCATTGTCATTTTCACAATCTTCTCAGTGGATGTCAATAGTTTTAAACTATGCAGTTTGCAATGCAGACGCTAAAATGTCTTATGGCTAGAATTTTAACAGTTCATGATTAATGGAGCCATAATCCTTAACTTGTAGATATTTATGCATAATCTTTTTAGCAATTAATCCACATTATAGTGATCAAGCCATATATAGATTTGAAAAGTCTGTAAGATGTGAAGTAAAGGATATGAAAAGAAAATATAACTTGATAGATCTCTAATGTAAAAATCTCCAATCAAATAGAGTTTAGTCCAGAAAACTTGGGCTTTTAACTGATTGAATTCATTGACATAGTTTGTTGCTTGCTATTTACAAGATTGTGTCTCTGATGTTCTATATGATTGGCGAATTTGTCGCAGATTGTTGAAATAATGGGGGACAGAGTTGGAGTACCCTTGAAGGTACTTGTGAAAAGAGCCAAGGGTAGTTTAGCGACGTTAACTGTAATTCCAGAGGAATCCAATCCAGATATGTGAAGAGATATATTTTCTTGGTTATATATTTTTTATATTCTTTGTGATTGCGAAGAAAACAAATGTACAGCAGATGGTGAGTTTCAATAATTAAACTTTAGGTTTTTAGTTTTTCATCCATTCTTATGTGATCCACTCAATGTCAAGGCAATAGTGGAAAAACATTTTTGATAATACAGTGAAAGTATACTTTTTAGTGAGTTTTTACAAGTTCTTTCTCTTCTTCTTCTCCAGCCATGTTGGCACTTAGCACCCATTACCAATATTTAAGGTATTCTGCACACTCACACATACAGACACATAATTGCTTTTGTAAGCTCTTTTGGCTGCATGATTGCTTTTGTGATCTTCTACTTTGGTTGACCCTTTTTGGGTGGAACTCCAAGTAGAATAGAAGGCTTTGAAAATGGGTTTTTGCAAACTCCTTTTTCTTTTTTCTTTTTTTATGTTGAACCCCCCAAAAATAATTATTCTTTACTACTGGACCTTAATGAGTAATCCGCCATGAGTCTGGTCTATTGTTGGTGGATGGTTGCTGAGATTTGGGCCTCCTGGAGTTACTGAACCAGCTTATGCAGTCATCGGCTAGAGTCCAACTTGAGCCGTATTTTCTTGCGGGCCACAGGCCTCAATAAAATGTGGTATGGGCTATGATCCCAATAAGATATGACATGAAGCATTGGTTTTTAAAATTATCATTGAATTTGTGTTGCAAGTTCTAACTCTTTGATGAGTAATGTTAGAAGGAAGACCCATGTCCTTCTTTTGTCTTTTCAAATTGATTTTACTTTAAAATTACTATTTTATTTGTGATATATGATTAGATTTTACTTTAAAATCGAGGTAATGAAAAAATAAATAAATAAATAAAGTTGAGGTATTAAAATCAAAATCGATCAAATGGATGGAGCATGGTATCACTACTGAAGCATCAAGCTGCTGGTCAAATCCTTCGAAAGGTCCTTTGATTCTAGTCTTTAATGGGGACTGCTGAATGGATATATATTCTAGTAGCACCCCCTCCACACCCCCCCCCCCCCCCCCCCCCCCCCCCCCAAAAAAAAAGAATAAAACTTACAAAGAAAAAGAAAAAACCAGAAGTAGGACGAAGGTCTAAGTTTCTAATTTGCACCTTTCTTCCAACTCTTTTAATCTAATTTAGATGGCCCCAATAAGGTTCATAGGGATTCCAATCCAAACCTAGACACTCTCATCCGCTCATCATACTTAGAGTATGTTTGATATTGTTTTTAAAAAATAGGGCTTTTAAGTTAAAAAAATTAAAAAAAAATTGGCAAAAATTTCATTTTTAAACTTTTGTCAAACTTTTTTTTTTTTGTTTATTTTTTATTTTTTAGACTCTTAAAAGCGATTTCAATTTTTTTAACAAATGGGTACTCTTTTTTTTTTTTTTTTTTTTTAAATAGATTTTTTGAATGTTAAACTCACTTTTAAATCCTTCAAACGCACACCCAAATATGCCTTTAACCTTTCCCATCATTGGCACCTACTATGATGGGTCTTTATCTTTTGCCTCTGCCACATTGGGTCCTCTTGTAACCCCACTGAAGGAGAGGCCTTTTGCAGCTCTCCTTGTTAAATCAACCTAAGAAAAAAAATGCTAGCACATTGTTCTCGAGGAAGACTCGTTATGTGCCATTCTTACCCTACAAAAATCTCAAAACTCACCGATGATTAAAGAATTGTCCCAATTGTTTCTAATATACTTGGTCTCCTCAGTTCCTTTAACAGCTGGATTGCCACGTCAAGATTGATATGAATGCAAATCTCCATGCTCACAACATAGCTTCTTGGGCGGTTACCACAAGTTCAATTGACTGCTTTTTCACATATTTGTACCCCTTAAATATGTTCCGAACATCTCCAACAGGGCTTTTAAACTAACTTTTAAGTTAAATTTAGTAATTTTGGTGCTTTAGCATACCTTCTACAATATCAATTTTCCTAAAATTAAGAGTTTTCATTTTACTACTCAAAATACAACTTTTTTTATTTTAGCTACTAGTTTTTCACTATACACTCCAACAAGAACATCTATTTTAACTCTCTACTCTAATTAAATATTATTTTTTAGTATTATTTTATTAATTTTTTTTATTATTTCATTGTTTTCCCCATAAAAAGAAATAAAAAGATAAGGAAAGAGAAAAGATTAAAAAAATAGAAAGAAAGATAAAATATAATAAAATATTATTTACATGTTGCTACAGTAACTTATAAATATGAAAGTTCACTGTAACAGTAGTAGGAAAACTTTCTATTTTACAGTATCTGTTTGCTGGAGATGCTCCAAGTTATTGTAGCAACTTGTAAATAATATTTTATTATATTTTATCTTTCTTTTATTTTTTTAATATTTTTTCTCTCCTTCTCTCTTTTTATGGGGAAAACAAAGAAATGATAAAAAAAATTGGATGGCTTAGGTGCGGTAGTGCAAAACTACCGCACCATGCAGTAGCCCAAAACGACCCAATTTGGGGTCTTTTTGGGCAATAAAAAACTTTTTTTTTTAAAGTAATAATATAATATTTATTAAATATTAAAAAAATCAATAATTAAAAAAGTAAAAGAAAAAGAAAAAGAAAAAATGAAGGCCACCCATTTGTGGCCAAGGGAGTGGCTGGAGCCACCCCTTGGCAGGCCTGGGGGTGGATGAACCACCCCCATGGCTAAGGGGGTGGTCCGGCCACCCCCAAAAGGCCCAAAAAAACAAAAAAAAAAAAAGGTTTGGGTTTTGGCCCTTTGGGGGTGGCCGGACCACCCCCAAGGGTCTGGGGTGGTTTCAGCCACCCCATACCGGCCTTGGGGGTGGCCAAAACCACCCCCAGGCCCTTGGGGGTGGTCCGGCCACCCCCAAAGGGCCAAAACCCAAAACTTTTTTAAAATTTTTTTTTTTCCTTTTGGCCTTTTGGGAGTGGCCGGACCACCCCCTTGGCCACGAACCACCCCCAGACCAGCCATGGGGGTGGCTTCCCTTGGCCAAAATGGGGTGGTCGGCCACCCCATTTTGGCCCCCAACCACTCTTTTCATTTTTTTTTTCTTTCTCTTCTATTTTTTTTTTTTTTTTAAAAAAAAAAAAAATTTAGTTTTTTAATATTTTCTTTTTCTTAAAAAAAATAGTCTTTTATTGCCCAAAACGACCCAGTTTGGGGTCGTTTTGGGCTACTGCATGGTGCGGTAGTTTTGCACTACCGCACCTAAGCCAGATTCAAAAAATCTAATAAAATAAAATTGAAAAATAATATTTAATTAGAGAAGATAGTTAAAATAGATGTTCTGTTAGAGTGTGCTTTGAAAAACTAATAGTTAAAATGAAAAAAGTGATATTTTGAGTAGTTCAAATAAAATAAAAGGTGTTGCTGGAGATGTTTAAATTTCTCCCTGACGGCGAATCAATAATAAAGATCCCCGTGGTAGCATTTTTTTGGCCTTTTAATTTTATTTTAACCTGCTGTGTACTTTTTTTTTTGTTTTTTTTTTTTTTTTGAATTTTTTGTGCTGTCTGTACTGTCTACTATCTCATCTATAAAAAATTAAAAAAAAAAAAAAAAAAAAAAAGTTATGTTTTGCAAATATGCCTTTATTTGATTTGGATCTAGTTTTTTTTTTTAACATATCTGCACAAGGGAAAAAAAATGGGAGATAGATTTAAACTAATGACTTTCGCTTTATAAGATGTGACCCCCAACCGATTAGATTTTCAATTTTAATAATAAGATTTTTAAGTTTTGCCCGAGTTTAAAATATGCACATCTATCACTTTATTGTTAAAATTAAGTGTTCGACATCTACAACACATATCTCATTTGACACATCCATCTCAACACCTCAATATAATGACCTACCAACCGAACTATAGTATTTTATTATTGTGAGTTTGCTCTTTGAATTATTAGGTGGTTAGAGGAGAGTGACAAGGAGTAGGGAGGTCCAATAGCATAATAGCGAGGCGTATATGAAGACATGGTAAGTGTACTTCTCAGACGGTCACTCAATTGATAATGTCTCTCCTAAACTAGCAACTACGTCAAATTATTAAAAATTGTCCATACTCTCCCAAGGCTAACAAAATGATAAAAATAATTATAAAAATTGATCAATAAGATAAAAAATATCCCATTAAATTTTTTATAAAAAGACAAACTAAAAATAAAATAAAAACCAAAAGAAAAAGAAGGGGCAGCAAAAAAACGCTTGGGTTGGTTTTTTATTTTTTTATTGTCTTTGGAGGATATTGACAATTTTTTTTTTTTTTAATAATTTAGGAGACATGGACACATTTTTATTTTTATTTTTATTTATAACAAAGAATTCCTCCCCGGCAAAGACACTTCGAGTATCTATCTATGTCGAGTAAACTTTAGACCCTAGTAAAGTGTCACCTGACTCTCCTCTAGGGGTGAAAAGGCAGGCAGTTAATAACCGTTCGCCAAGCGTTAACCTCTAAGAGTATCTCCAGCAGTCTAGCTAAAAGGGAGATATTAGCTACATTTAGCTATTTTTGTCCTTTTTTTTGCTCAAACAGAATAGCTTCATATTAGCTATTATACCTTAACTACTACAGTGAATAGCTTCATATCTATTCACTGTAGCACACTAGATTGCTGAATATAATATTATTTCCACATTATTTTCTCTCTCCCTCAACATTTCTCTCTCTTTTCTCTTCTCTCCCTCCCTCAACGTTTATCTCTCTTCTCTCTTTTCTGTTCATGAATTTATGATACAAATTCAAGTCATTTGAATTACTAAAAACTCACAACAAAAATTGAATAGCATGCATATAATTGACAAACTAAAAATGGAAAAATAAAAATAACACACAGGTATACTGCGTGAATCAATTCTATTGCAATTTACAAGATGATCCAAAAGCGGTAGCAAATTAAAAAAAAAAAAAAAAAAAAGATTAAAAAATAATATTTAATAAAATAAAGAATATGTTGGAGTTGTCATTAAAAAATGAGTAGCTAAAATAGAGAATTGTGCTTTTTGACTAGATAGAATACTTCTTACTGCTGGATATGCTCTAACCGCCTATATATATAAATACATGAAATGATGTTGTTTTTATGTTTAAAATTTTAAATATAGAGATATGATAGATGTTCAACTGAGTCCAATCTAAAACTCAACTTTTACTTACGTGGCATAAAGTCACATAAGAATTGTGTCAGTTTAAAAATTGAAATTTCAAAAAAAAAGACAAAAATCAAAATACATGCTCACAAAATTTGGGTGTTAAATGAAGCTTAGTTGAGCCCCTATCATATCTCTTAAATATATATAAAAATGTATACAAATCTAGAAACGATAACCATAACGTTTTGGTTTTATTTATTTTTTAAAATTAAAAAATAATTTTTTTTTTTTTTTTTTAAGTGTTACTAACTGGTAATTGTCTGTTAGTATTACTAACGGCCTAGATGGTTATAGTTAACAGTTTTAGCCAATAATCACTAACTGTAACCGTCTCTTCAACCTTACACCCCTCCACATAAGTCAAGTAATATTCCAAAGCCTTTGCCACTTACGCTAAATCTTATAACATTGGTAGTCTCCCCGGAGACATTTACAATCAGCTGATAGTTCAAGGAAAATACAATACGTATACTTCTCCAAGAAGAAAAACTACACCGCCAGGCTCGTATAGTCTTCTACACTCAACGAAGTTTAGAAACCTCAACGTCGTCGTCCTCATGAGCCATTTCCTGGTACCTCCCATCTTCTCTTTAATTTTGTTCCCATTTTCAGTTACGAAGCGGAAATTCAGAAATTCAAATTATTATTTTTTTCATTATTTTTTGTTTCGTTTTGATCTAGTGTTTTTAGAAACAATTTTGTGGCAGAGAAAGCTTTCAGTTTTCAAGAGAAGCTCTTTCCTCCGGATTGTAGCAATTGCTACTGTCGGGTCGGGTCTCTTGTATGCTAACAGCGACACAAATTCCAGTAAGCATTGAATTTTGTGCAGAAATTTTGAGTCTTGCTATGCTTGGTTTTCTGAATATCAAAGAATGGGAATTGCGTTTTATAGTATTTTCAGAAAACCAAGGCAGTGACAGTGAGACACAAAAATTTGAATCAAGAGTCTAGGTGGGAAGAAAGATCATTTCTTGCGTGCCAAACAATGATTAATCTGAGACTCTCCTTTTTAATTTAATCATTTTTCTTATATTTTCCTAGCAACCAAACAGTACTCAATTCCAACAAGTTCTTTATAAGAATCTCATACTTTGTCATGCTGAATGTTAGGAGCAACATTAGCATCGAAGGTTCCTGTGCCTCTGCGGGAATGGAAAATAACACAAGACACATTTCCTCGCCCTTGGTTTCCTTCATCGAGTCACTGGCAATTTGGTTCGTTCTTTATCCAATTCTTTTTTTATTGGTAGCCCTTTTTTTGGCAATAGATTGTTTCCTTTAAATATACATGCATACATACATACATATACATGTGTTTTTGGGATCATTTTGAGCTTGAAAAAATTGTAGGAGTGCTTCCATTATTTTCTTCTAGAGTTGGTTTGGTTCCATCATCGGACAAAAAGAATGAAGCCTCTCCGGCAGTTGGAGATGACCCCAAATCATGTCCTAACTGCTTGGGCAGAGATACTATTGCAAATGCGGCTGCTAGGGTCGGTCCTGCTGTTGTCAACCTATCGGTTTCTCAGGGTATATATTTCGGGTTATTTTATATGTTCTGTAATTTATTTTATTTAGAAATAGAACCTGAAATTTGTTTGACCTTTGTGATTTGGTAGGTTCCTATGGGATTACTGCTGGAAAGAGTAGTATAGGGTCAGGAACTATAATTGATGAGGATGGTACAATTTTAACATGTGCTCATGTTGTGGTTGGTTTTCAAGACATGAGGGGTTCATACAAAGGGAAGGTCAGTGGTTTTGAGGTTTTGTATGTGTTATCTCCCTCAATATTTAATTATAACAATGATTTTCTCTAATAGTTTCAATGCAGCATTCAGTCATACAAATATTAGAGTTGAAATCTGATGGAAATGTGGATGTGTGGAGATTGCATATCTTGATTATTATTATTATTATTATTTTTATTGAAATATAGAGAACATTTTAAAATGTTATAGAACTTTCATGTGTAATGAGTGTGTTATACCACATGGCATATATTGTTGAACGTGTTACACAACAATAAAGGAATTATAGGCCTCGGCTTAGGTGCTATCACCGGTGGGGCTAAGTTATCTTCTAGATAAATCTTTGCAAGGAAACAAGATGGTGAAGTTGATATATCAATTTGTTTTGGATTTATCGCCTGTAAACCTGTTGGAAAATGAATTATTTTTCTGTGGTAGTGATTAGTGTATTCTAAGGAATCATCTGCAGCCTCTTTTCAATCATTGTTATGGCTCTAAGGGACCTATATATGCGGTTCTCATTCATTTGTTTCTTTACCCTTTTTTTTTTTTTTCCTCTTTCAAAAGACACTTTAAGGCATCGGTAAATGGTTTTATGCTTATGTTTTAGTAGTTCTTATCATTCATATTTAATCTTGAACTATGGAAAATTGTTGCAGGTTGATGTGACTTTGCAAGATGGTCGGACATTTGAGGGTACAGTGGTGAATGCTGATATACATTCTGATATTGCAATTGTAAAGATTCATTCCAAAACACTACTTCCAATAGCAAAACTTGGCTCTTCAAGTAAGCTTCGTCCCGGGGACTGGGTTATTGCCATGGGTTGTCCACATTCCCTTCAGAATACCATCACAGCTGGTATTGTAAGGTATTCAAAATAGATTCTAGCAATAAAAAGTTTCATTCTCTTATGCAATATGTGTACTTATACCTGTATATATATATGTGTGTGTGTGTGTGTGTGTGGATTATGTGATTTAAAAAGAAAATCTAGCTGTCAAAATTTCTTCGACAAAATGTAGTAGTATGTATAGTCAGCACTCGGTTTCCACATATATTATTTACTCAATTGTGGTAGTATATGATAGAGCTCATCATCTTGGGGCTTTATATTAATGAAGACTAGTTATTTCATTACCTTCCGTCATATCATTTTCACTCTGGATGTAGTTGCGTTGACCGTAAAAGCAGTGACTTGGGCCTTCGTGGAATGCGGAGAGAGTATTTACAAACAGATTGTGCAATAAATGCGGTAACTTTCTCTCTTTGTGTGTATGTGGCATTCATGTTTGGACCAGGGAATCACTTAAGTCATACTATTTCAAGTTTTTCTAGTATCCTTAGTTTGATGCACATAAGTTTGTGTCTTAGAGGGTTTAAAGTTGAGTCGATAGTGGAAATGGTTTTCATGTGCGTTTATAGTTTCAGTCTTCTCTAGGATATAGACTTGATACTGTTTTCTTCTATTTTTTCTGGTGTAGGGAAATTCCGGAGGCCCCCTTGTCAATGTTGATGGAGAAGTAATTGGTGTTAATATAATGAAAGTGCGTGCTGCTGATGGATTGGGTTTTTCTGTACCAATTGATTCAGTCTGTAAAATTATTGAGCACTTCAAAAGTGGGTATGTTCTTCTCTTTTTTGCATGTGATTACTAATTTTAACCATTGGATCACATACTTCGTTTGAAATTTAGTTTGTATAGTGCTCATCTGGAATGTTTCTATTATTATCCAATTTGAGCCTTGATCTATATCAGATGACTATAATAACTTAATCTCATAATCTGAAAAAGTCATAGACGTGCGCGTGTGTGTGTGTGTGTGTGTGTGTGTCAAAGTTTGGTTGATGAAATATGTTGAAGTTTGTTTGATGAAATAATGTCCACATTTATGTCGAATCCTCACTGTCCATTTGGTGTTAAGATATTGCAGCTTTAATATGTTTGGATTAAGTTGTGCCGATGGCCTTACCTCCACCCCCTATAAGTGTGAGGTGTTGGGTGGGCAAGGTTGGGATTCCTACTCCTTGGGTGCATAAATTTATGAAGCAGAAAAACAATTTTTGAATTAAGTTTTGCATTTAAATACTCAGTAAATTCCTGTAGCTCCCAATGGAATGATAAATAACATACAACCCTGGTGTTGCCCCTACCAATAGGAGGTTAATTTGTGCTTAATTTTCTGTTGCAAGAGGTATGGATGAGATATCTATACATGGCAATCTCTCTCTCTCTCTCTCTCTCTCTCTCTCTGCATTGTTTCATTAGAACATTGGGCCTGCAAGTTATGTACTGGTAGGGATAAACCCCCTTCCTTGGTGTGAGAAGGACTTTATTTGGGCATCCTGTAAGAGCCCAAAGAATGTTAAGATTTGTTTGAAAGCATCATCTTTATCTAGAGTATAATAGATTGTTATCTTATGTAGAAGGGTTGTTCGACCTTGGCTTGGATTGAAAATGTTTGATCTTAACGAGATGATAACTGCTCGGCTTAAAAAAAGATTTTCCATGTTCCCAAATGTCAATAAGGGCATTCTTGTATCTCTGGTATGTATTCTAATTATTTCTTGCCTCATTCTTAATGCATGTACTATACTGAACTTGGCAGTGTGTCTTTTTTCTTTTTCTTTTTCTTTTTCCATTTTTTTTTTGCGTGAGCAACTTGGCAGCAAGTCATTAAGAGAAGAGAACTCTTGTCAGGATCATAATAATTTTTTCTTTTCCCGTGCTGCATGTCTTATAAATTTCATTAGTAATTTGCAGACTTTTCAGATTCTTATCCCAACTGATTTCTGTTGGCTACATGTAGGGATTACAATTCTCTCTAGTTCATTTCATTTGACTGAGAAAGGACAATCGACAATTGAACATGTCTTATAAATAGCTGCCTTGCTTCTTTCCCCCCTTTTTTTTTTTTGTTTTTTGTTTTTTTTTTTTTAATTATTTTTTTATTTTGTATGTTTTTAAATTTTCCAATGTCAATCATGTCTTATATGACAGCAACATGAACATGAATTGGGTTTGTCTCGTAGCATGTGGATTGACTGGTCTCCACTTTGCACGATCAAATATTCTTAATTGATTTTGCTTCTTTTTTACCAAAACTTGTGATATATTATCAGGGCCTTACTGGTGAAGGCAGTATGCTCTTCCCTCTTATGAATCAGTACTCTAATCAAAAGAGTAGAGGCCCAAAAGGAACTGCAGCTTCATTTTGCAGTGGCTGGTCTTTGTTTGCATGATCAGATACATTTGTGGGAATTTACTTCTTGTCAGTCAAATGCAGGCTAGCGGTTTCCCATTAAACCTGTCGGATGTTTTTTGTGTTTTCCATTTGATATAATTAAATCTGTAATAGTGTGCCTTGACATGTGAGTTGCTTTTATATCTATTTGGGCATTCCATTATCTCCCGCCTCCAGGATGACATTTGATTTGTGCACTGACTGGAAAGAATATGTGTGAATTATTTTGCTGTGAAATATAATTTGCATGCTTGGGTTTGATGATATTACATTGTTAAGAAAAAAAGAAATGCATATTGGTCATTTATAATGGTTTTCCCATTTTTTGACTAGGTTATTCCTGGATCTCCTGCTGATCGGGCTGGATTCCGTTCAGGTGATATTGTGATTGAAGTTGATGGGAAGCCTGTTGAATGCAGCAAGGAGGTATTTGACACCTCTTCATCATCATCACATCTTCATTGTCATTTTCACCATCTTCTCAGTGGATTTCAATAGTTTTAAACTATGCAGTTTGCAATGCAGACTCTAAAACGTCTTATGGCTAGAATTTTAACAGTCCATGATTAATGGCGCCATAATCCTTAACTTTTAGATATTTATGCATAATCTTTTTAGTGATTAATCCACATTATAGTGATCAAGCCATATATAGATTTGAATGAGTTTAATTGTCAAAAAATACGTTTGGAAAATGTGAAGTAAAGGATATGAAAAGAAAATATAACTTGATAGATCTCTAAGATTGTGTCTCTGATGTTCTATATGATTGGGGAATTTGTCGCAGATTGTTGAAATAGTGAGGGACAGAGTTGGAGTACCCTTGAAGGTACTTGTGAAAAGAGACAAGGATAGTTTAGCCACGTTAACTGTAATTCCAGAGGACTCCAATATAGGTGTGTGAAGAGATATATTTTCTTGGTCATATTTTTTTGTTTTCTTTGTGATTGCGAAGAAAACAAATGTACAGCAGCTGGTGAGTTTTTCAGCCATTCTTATGTGATCCATTCAATGTCAATCTAGCAGTTCGTGAAAGACAATAGTGTAAAAACATTTTTGATATTACAGTGAAGTATACTTTTTACAAGTTCTTTCTGTTATTCTCCCCCAGCCATGTTGGCACTTAGCACCAATTGCTTTTGTAAGCTCTTTTGGCTGCATGATTGCTTTTGTGATCTTGTACTTCGGTTGACCCTTTTTGGGTGGAACTCCAAGGAGAATAGAAGGCTCTTTTTTTCTTTTTCTTTTTTCCCTTAAAATAAATAAATAAATTTATTTATTTTTAGACGAATAGAAGGCTTTGAAAATGGGTTTTTGTAAACTCATTTTTTTATAAAACCCCTTAAATTATATATTTTTTATGTTGAACCCCCCAAAAATAATTGTTCTTTACTACTGGACCTTAATGAATCATCCGCCATGAGTCTAGTCTATTGTTGGTGAATGGCTGTTGAGATTTGGGCCTCCTGGGGTTACTGAACAAGCTTATGGAGTCATCGACTTATTTTGTTACATATAATAATATACATTGCCACCTATCTGAATGATGTTGTAACATATTTGTTATGTGGTAACATATACCGTTAAATCTGTAAAATATAATCTTGACTATGAAATGACTTCTCTCTATTTCATTTGAAATTTAGAGGATCTTGCTTCAATGACCAAGACAAGTTATTCTTTTCAATTTTACAAGTGGTACATAATTTGAGATTTAGATTTTCTATGCTTAAGTCAGACTAAGTGTACTTTGAGGATATTAATTAATCTCATGAGTTATGATTGCTCAAATAAAATATTGTTGTTTTCTACATAAAATAATTGTTTAAATAATGTCAAGTTCAACATGGACTTTTAGGGCAATAATCCTAACACCTGAGATATTAGAGTAGCTTTCCAATAAAGAAAAGCAAAATATATTGGAAAGATTGACATTCTCACTTGGACTTTTAGGGCAATAATCAATTTAAGACATTCTCACTTGGAAAGATTGACCTCCAGTCAACAGGTTTTGGAAAATTTTGCAGCATAGCTTGAATTTTGGAGAGCTTTTATGGTCTATACACATAGATATGCTATGCTCACTAACAAATTTAACCAAGTGAAAAAGAAAAAGAAAAGTTCTAATGCCATAGAAAGAACATTAATTCTCAACCAAAATCGAATATTGACAAGAATTCAAGGAGCATTCGGAGCAAAATATAAAACAAAGGTAACAAAAAAATAATAATTAAAAGATCATAATTATTAGGATGAAATTCATAAGTCCCCAAACAAACAACACTCTTGCACTTACACTACCAAAATTCAAAAAATCACACCCCACTCCATTACATGTTAGTTTTTGGCCTCAAAATTGATGAAAATCTAGTTACATGCA
This sequence comes from Corylus avellana, assembly GCF_965113065.1. Taxonomy (NCBI): domain Eukaryota; kingdom Viridiplantae; phylum Streptophyta; class Magnoliopsida; order Fagales; family Betulaceae; genus Corylus; species Corylus avellana. Next base: position 4,429,536 of record NC_142490.1, on the reverse strand, counting down.
CGTCTCTTATTTGATGTTTTTCTTCTCAAAATGCCCTTAAAATTATTCCAAAATAAAATTATGGGATTGTTCGGCCACCCAAAAATGGTGGTTCGGCCACCAAAAAGTGAGGGTTGCTCTGCCCCCACTTTTTTTTTTTCTCTATAATTTTAAGGGAATTTTGAAAAAAAAAAAAAAACTATTTTTCGTAATTAGAAAGATACTAAACTAGAGAAAATAAGATAAACTAAAAGATTAAAATATCAAATAAGATAAATGTAGACTCATAATAAAGAGTCCTACACCTTGTCGTGTCCTTCTTGACGTCCCTGCATCAGTGCAAACTTCTCGCCAAACTTATACGAAAAATACAAATACCCTTTAGGCTTAATCGACGGCGTCAAGATCTGATGGACGCCATACTGATCGCTTATGTAATCATCGCAATTGTCAAAAAGCTTTTTAACGGGAATATGAACTTCTGCAATGGTTTTATCTCCTCTCAGGACTCGTCTGTGTCGGAGTTGAATCCTGATAACCAACTGGTTTTGGCGGAGCTTTGATTCTTCCAAGTGAACCCGCATCGGATTGTCACAAAAATATTTTCCAACCAGAGTTTGTTGCTTTGAACCCGAATTTCCCACGATGGAGAACTCAGCATATAAATGCATTTTGAACAAGCAATTCACTTTCATGCCTTCCAAACATGTCAAATTGAACTCAAAAGAACGATAATTCATAGCTGGGAATGTGGAGATACAGAGATGAGAGAAGAAGGAAGAAGGGAAAGATTTGTTTTTCAGTTGAGAAACAGAATGATTGAGAAGATCATCTATATAAATCTTCGTAGATAGAATTTATTCAGGAGTGGGACACTCTCAGTTCAGAGTTTAAGTAGAACAAAATCTCTTCTTTTGTGGATATTAGTTATAGAGAAATTATTATTTACCCCTCTAATTATCTATTATATATATTTGCAATGTTCTCTCAATATTTCAATTTTTAAATGTTATCCTTAGTTTGCGGGGTTGAAATGTTAATAGGATAGTAGGTATTTCTATATAAAAAAAATAAGAAGGCTAAAATTTAGAGAGAAAAAAACCAACAAACAGAAAAAGCAAAAATTCAGGAAGGAAAAAAAAAAAAAAAAAAAAAAACCGAGTTTTCCTCTATAAAAGTGACATGTGTCCCTTGTTGAACATGTGAAAAACACGTGTTTTTTTAATAGCAGGGACAAAGTTGGAATAAATTTTATTCAAAAAGCATGTGTTTTTCACATGTTATTAAAAAAAAAGGACACATGTCATTTCTATAAATTAGGTCGAAGAAAATTCATCCAACTCAATTTTAAGGAAAAACTCTGCAAAAAAAAAAAAAAAAAAAAAAAATTATGAATTTGTCATAATTTTTTTTTTTTTTTGACCTTTTTTCTTAGAATTTTTTATCAAAAGTATTTTTGTTACCCAATGATAGAGTGGGTGGACATTGAAAAAATTGAAGCGGGAGCCATTGTAAATAAAATAATAGTTGAGTAAATGTAGTTTCTCAAACAAAATATATTTAGGAAAGGAATGGGAATGGTGGAGCTATAGGTTTACATATTAATACTAGAATGACATAGCTATTTAAGCCAACAAAAAAAAAAAAAAAAAAAAAAAAAAAACACTAATGAATGAATGAGGGGGGTCAAATTTTTGTTTTTTTATTTTATGAATGAAATAATAAAAAAAAAAAGTTAATTAAAAATATTTGAAAAAGTATAACTAATGAAATAAATAAAGAATTCAGCAAAACTTATATATATATATACAATTTATGCTGTCAAGCTCTTGAAGTTTAGTCTATATTAGTCAGAATTTTTTTAAAGAAAGGGTCTACTAATAGATTTGCCAAATCTATTTCAATAGGAGCTCATTTAGAATTTGATTGGAGGTCAATGAAATCATTGTTATTCTTCATATTCTTAAGTAACTACAATTACATATTTCATACAATTAAAATATGTAACAAAAACTATATATATTCATAAATAATTAATCCAATTTAGCAATATAAATATAAAAACTTAATCAATATTAAAGTTTGATTATATACCTAAAAAAATTTAGGAAAAGGAAATTTTCAAAAAGCAATTGATCTGAACTGTTAAAGGCTATAAAAAAAAAATAAATAAATAAATGACAGACTAAAAGAACGACTTTAAAATTTCGTAGAATTCTAAATTGCAATTAGTAATTTTACTTTTTAGTGTAAATGCCTTTTTATCTCTTGTTTTAAATTTGACGTCTTTGAGGAGCCACTTTTAAAATGAGTCAAACATCAAATTCTCTGTATCTTTCTCTACCTTAATTAAATATTATTATTTTATTAGTTTTAAACCAATCAAGAGAGAGAAGGGTAAAAAATAAGCCTAAAAATTATTTACCTTTAACTTTTTAACTCTTAGAATGTAGAGAGCACCTATGACAAGAATTAAATATAAAGTAGATAAATGAGTTTGTTAAAGGGAAATTATATATAAAATCCTTAGGTAAACGCGCTTTTTTAAAAAACTCCTTGGGTATTTTTTTTTGAAAATTTAGTCCCTGGGTAACTCGAAATTACAAGAAAACTCCCTACCGTCAATTTTTGTTAACTTCCGTTAGTCTACTCAAAACTCACCGTTTTATCTGATTAAAATATTATTTTTTTTATTAATTTAATTTAAAAAATTCAATCTAAAAAAAAAAAAAAAAAAAAAAAAAAATTTGAAGGGTGGCCGCCACCCCTGGCCACCCTAATTTCTAATGAATCTAACAGAAAGATCTAAGCTTTAACAGATCAAAAGGGTTCAGAGAGAGAGAGAGTGCAAAGTAAGAGATACCTTATAGGAATTTACAGAAGGACCCAAAGTATGGAACCCTCTGAATCTCTCACCGAAATATTCAGAGAAGTTGTTTTTACCCAATTGTTGTTGGGGGATCTTCTATAGGGGAAGGAATTGCTATTGCCAGAGCTGGATATGCCGGTTCGTAAAGACCTTTAGACTTAAAGCTTATTTCTGAATCCTGATTGGTCAGTGGTGGTTTGGGGTGGCCGGCGGGCCACCCCAAACCACCCATGGGGTGGCTCGAGCCACCCCTTGGGTGGTTTGGGGTGGCTCGCGGCCACCCCTTTCCACCCCATGGGTGGCCGCAAGCCACCCCAGGGGTGGTTCGCCCACCCCTGGGGTGGCTTGCGGCCACCCCATAGGGGTTGGGGGGGTGGCACCGCCACCCCTGGCCACCCTTCAAATTTTTTTTTTTTTTTTTTTTTAGATTGAATTTTTTAAATTAAATTAATAAAAAAAATAATATTTTAATCAGATAAAACGGTGAGTTTTGAGTAGACTAACGGAAGTTAACAAAAATTGACGGTAGGGAGTTTTCTTGTAATTTCGAGTTACCCAGGGACTAAATTTTCAAAAAAAAATACCCAGGGAGTTTTTTAAAAAAGCGCGTTTACCTAAGGATTTTATATATAATTTCCCTTTATTTTATTCTTGTTTTATAATTTTATTTAAATAAAAATTTACATTTAAAAAAATAAAATTTTCGCTTAATAAAATGAAATTTTTTGTTTTCTAAAACTAAAAAATAAAAATTTCCGTTTAAAAAAAAAAAAAATTTAAATATTATTTTTAAATTAAAAATTTTCGTTTTTTAAAAAAATCATTTTTTTTAATTTATAGGGATATTTTTGTCTTATTGAAAAATTTATAGGGGCATTTTTGTCTTATTGCTAGCCTTGGGGGGACATTGACAATGTTTTGGTAGTTTGGAGGGGACATTGTCACAATTGAAAGTTTTGGGGAACATTGTCAATTGAGTGGTAGTTTGAAGGGGGTACGTGGACTTTACCAAAAAATTTACTATTTTTAGAGATTCAGGGCAGTGAATGTTCTTCCGTTTAACTGGGCCCAAAACCCAAAAGTGAGACAGCCCACAAGGCCCGCACCTACCCAGACGGCCCAGACGCAAAAGAAACGAAGAAAATAAAGAATAGAAAAGAAAAAAAGAAAAAGAAGAAAACAAGCTTTACTTCAGGAACAAGAAGTAGAGCAAAAGGGGGAAATCGCTCTCACTGCAAATTTGTGTTCCTTCGTGAAATAAAATTCCGATGGCAACGGCTATGGTGGAAGATTCGAGCTTCGAAGACGACCAGCTCGCTTCCATGACAACCGAAGAAATCGTCCGAGCCTCTCGTCTTCTCGATAACGAGATCCGCATCCTCAAGGTCCTCTCTCTCTCTTTTTATCTCTCTCTCTTTGTAAGGGTTTGTGTGGATTTTATTTCCTTCGTTTTTGTCTGTGCATTAAGATCGTTTATTTTATATGAACGTTTTATTGGTAATAAGTTCCAATTTTTATATGTATTTTAATGTAATGTGTTTTTCCCCAATATATGATTTTGAATGACTTTCAATTTCTTTTGTTTTGCTTTGGTAATGTGTTTGTGTGTATGTTTCATTGCTATTTCTGTATTTATATGACTGGTTTTTGTAAAAGAAGTTACAGTTTTTCTTTATACTTTTATTGATCCTTTCTGTTAGTCTATGAATTTGTGTGGATTCTCAGGTTTTTAATTAATTAATTTTTTTTTTCGTTTTTGGAAGCTATAGTTTGTTTGTTTGTTTTTTTTTTTCTTTATTTCTGCGAATTTGTAATAAAAAACCAGTTGTGTGGATTTCTTACGTGATTGAAGGAGGAGTTGCAAAGAACAAATTTGGATTGGGATTCGTACAAGGAGAAGATAAAGGAGAATCAAGAGAAGATTAAGCTTAATAAGCAGTTGCCCTACTTGGTCGGCAACATTGTTGAGGTAAATTATCAGGCTCTCTCGCTCTTAATTTTATTATGCTAAGCGGTTTTTTCTTATCTCTTTTTATGTTTTGATTGCGAAGAATTTATTTGATTCCTTATGAAAACCGTAATATTTGGTGCCATAAATATGTATTTTAGGTTTATATCTAACCGTGAATGACAGTATGGGATATCTGATGACCCTTAGATAGTGGGGATAAGGGTTTTTTTCTTTTCTTTTCTTTTCTTATAAATGTTCATTCTCATTGGGTGTTCTTTTGCTATCAAAAGTAAGACTATGGTGGAGAAGAAAGGTGATTCTGAACTTGAATTGCAAGGCAAAACAAAATTAAGCAAGAAGAAGTATAGAATCTCGTTCAAGTCATAACAAGGCCATACCAATTCAAGGAAATACATGTGAGAGACACTTCCAGAAAAAAAAAAACCGCGGAAGATAATTGATATGTGAAAATGAAAGAATTTATTTAGATCTTGAATCCAGCTAGTATGTATTAAAAATATATCCGTGTTTGTTTACTTCCAAAAAAATGTGCCAAAAACCATGTGATGAGGAGTGGAGCTGTTCTGAGCCAGTAACAACCATTTGGACATCCACTTCTTGTTACTCAATACTACAAATGTTTATTGATCTCATTCTGAATTTTGCTGTTACATGGGATAGTGTGCACTAACATCTCAAATCAAAACTCTTTTTTGATAATCTAGAAGGTATAGTGCAATGATTTTATGCTCTAACCATGATATCTGAGTTGATTTGGTTATCCCATGCCTAATCTGTCAGGCTGCCGCTAGACTAGGCTCCATGTGGGGAACTGGGGGTTTGTACTTAAGTTATTATAGTTATTTGCTTGTAGTACTTGACTATAATTGCAATCTTGTGTGCTTTCAGATTTTGGAAATGAACCCAGAGGACGAGGCTGAGGAAGATGGTGCGAATATTGATCTTGACTCACAAAGAAAGGGAAAATGTGTTGTGCTGAAAACATCTACTCGTCAGGTGAGCTAGCAGCATATTACTCTAAATACTAGCTCTTCTATTTTACTAGTAGAGTTACTGGATGTGGTTTAATCTTATTTGAACTTTTCGATTATTTTTGTTCTGCTAAATCTATTTAAGCAGTTTTCTTACTTTTAATCTTTCCAGTTATGGAACTTAATTACTTATTAAAAAAAAAATTAATCTTTCCAGTTATGGAACTTATTTTGCTAAAAATCTTGAATGACAACAAGCAGTCTAACTAAGTGTTGATAATTGTTCTTTTCTTTTCGTTTCGGATCAGGATTAATTGTCATGGGCATCATTGGGAATCCTTAAACTTTGATGGCATTTACTTTTTGTGCAATGTATATGTGGGGGTTTAGTATTTAGCTCCACCCAATAGTTGTACTTGTCTGAACAAGTCTTAGGACTCTTGGGTACGATTTTTGAATCTTGGCGCTTGTATACTTGCTGATACTGGTAGTAATGGTACCTTTTGCACCAATACTGTATGTGTTCACAAAGTTTTATCTTGGATCTTCCTCTAGCTGCTTCATAGTCCAATTATTGCCAATGTTTCTAGTTTTTTTTTTTTCTTTCTTTTATTCAATTGATTAGGTTGTCAGTTTCGGTTAAAAAATATGATGATGTGTTTGCGACCAAGCAATATGCAATAGTTATGTCTATCTTGGATTTGAAATGTGGTTCTATAATCGGCAAAGTCCTGCCTCTTGATGGATGCATTTTGTATTCTTAACCATCAGGGGACCATCATTCTGTGTCGTGGTTGTTTGCATTAGTCAAGATGAACTTGGTGCAATCACCCCCCCCCCCCCCCCCCTCTCTCTCCCCCAAAGCTTATCTAGTTTATTGTGTTGTTGACTTTACAAGTGTAAGATTGCTTTCTCTTGATCTTTTATCTTTGGTCATTTTGAGTTGCATGGAGCCAAGAGGGGTGAATAAGAATTTGGTTTAATATGCAAATTAGTATTTGTTGCCTGTAAAACTTGGAGAAGAAAAATGCGAAATTTTTTGTTGTCTTGTTTCCATGTATCAAATAAACAATAATCTGTATTTCACCTTGACTGCAGACTATCTTTCTTCCTGTTGTTGGGCTTGTTGACCCTGATAAATTAAAGCCTGGTGATTTGGTCGGGGTGAACAAAGATAGTTACTTGATCTTGGATACGCTGCCATCCGAGTATGATTCTCGAGTAAAGGCTATGGAGGTTGATGAAAAACCTACTGAAGACTACAATGACATTGGAGGGCTAGAGAAACAGGCAAGTTTCTGATTCTCAGCATGATCCTGGGATAACTCCTTTTTGTTTCTTGTTATGTTTCGTATATTGATTCCTGGTGATTCAAGTTGGTTATTGTTGCAACAGATCCAAGAATTGGTTGAGGCCATTGTTTTGCCCATGACACACAAAGAGCGATTTCAGAAATTAGGAATTCGTCCACCTAAGGGAGTGCTCTTGTATGGACCTCCTGGAACTGGGAAGACTTTAATGGCCCGTGCTTGTGCAGCACAAACAAATGCCACTTTTCTTAAGTTGGCAGGCCCACAGCTAGTCCAGGTAGGAGACATGATGTTATGCTGTTTATTTCTGCATTCTTATGGCTGATTACTTATAATTACTTGTGTTGTCTTTGGTTTGCTTCTATTAGATTTCTATTTTCTTGCACTTTTTGGCTTATCATTTTACTATGATGCTTATATTTTGACACCTGATACTTATATTATATGGAGAGCTTATCTGTATCATCTTATAGTGCATCTGAGGTCTTGTTCTTATAAAGAGTACTTTAGCTGTAATTTTTCCAGATGAAAAATTCAACTATTGTGTACCATATCCATTGTTATACTGCAATAAGTGTGCAATCTCTATCATCTGAACTGGTCTCACATGAAGTAACTGAACTTGATTTGTCTGAAGATGTTCATTGGGGATGGAGCAAAACTTGTTCGTGATGCCTTTCAGCTAGCAAAAGAGAAGTCTCCCTGCATCATTTTCATAGATGAAATTGATGCCATTGGCACAAAACGGTTTGATAGGTATGCTGTACCTTATCTCCCTGCAAGGCAGTAACTTTTGTGTTTTGGATTTACATCTGCTTGATAATTTTTTTCTGAATCTGAGTGTTCGGTTTTTTGGGGTTGGAATAGGTTAGTTTATTAAGTAAGATCATCTTATTTTTATTAAAATGTGTTTTGTCTTTGACTGCAGTGAAGTGAGTGGAGATAGGGAGGTGCAGCGGACTATGTTAGAATTGCTCAATCAGCTCGATGGCTTTAGTAGCGATGACCGGATTAAGGTTTCTCTATGCGCTTTTGTTTTTTCATCTAGTTATTTTTATTTCACGGGTGCCATCTTGAGCACTTTAAAAGTGTTGAATTTGGTTGGAGCGTAGCATTTGGATTAATGAAATTTGTGATATGAATATGCTTAGTTAAAAACTTCACTTTGTGGGACGCAGTTACAGACTAAAATGTATTCAATTTAGTACCTCATATGATAATTAACAGGCAGTGGCACTTAATGTAATTGTACTTGTCTATTTTGGACCATCAATTGACAAAATTTGGATGTAACTCATAGGTGATAGCAGCAACAAATCGTGCTGACATCTTGGATCCTGCCCTTATGCGTTCTGGTAGATTAGATCGTAAAATTGAGTTCCCACATCCCAGTGAAGAAGCAAGAGCTCGTATCTTGCAGGTGAGTTTTTCAGGAGTGCTTTCTTTGATGTTTATGTGCATTTAGACATTGCTCTGTGCATATTCTCATTAAATCCTTTTCCTTGATATATTAGATCCACTCGAGGAAGATGAATGTTCATCCAGATGTAAACTTTGAAGAACTGGCTCGGTCTACTGATGATTTCAATGGGGCACAACTAAAAGCTGTTTGTGTGGAGGCTGGCATGCTTGCCCTTCGCCGTGATGCAACTGAGGTGTGCACTTCCATAATTTGCAAGTTGTTGCCAATTTGACAAATTTAATCAAGGGAACGAGACTTCTCTTAGTGCTTTAGCTATCCATTCTGTCATCATGGGTCGCATTCTTTTGGTTGTATTAGGGGCCATCATGCATTTTTTTTTCTTTTTTTTTTTTTTCTTTTATCATTCATTTTGAGCTGTCGTGATAAGAAGTTCTAAATCAGAGTGTTGATTTGTACAATTTCAGGTGAACCATGAAGACTTCAATGAAGGAATCATTCAGGTTCAGGCGAAGAAGAAAGCAAGCTTGAATTACTATGCATAGACTGGAAAGTGGGAGGATTCGGTTCATCAAGTTCATCACAAGTTTATATCATGCACATTCTGGACTTTTGGAATAGTAGATTATTCAAGCTCAGGCCAAGACAAAAAGCGAAGCTACGAGTTAGAAACTTGTTCAGAAGAGTCGAAACTGTTTTTTTGTATCGTGCAATTTGGTGACATTTTATATTTTTATAAGACCACTGCCATAATTTATCAATGTAGTCAAACCGTGTTTCAATATCGTTGACATGTCAAAGGGTTGGTCTGTGACGTTCTCCAATGGATTGCAGGTATTCTTCCATTTTTGTTTTTCTTGAAGAAGTTTTTTCTTCTTTCTTTTTCACTATTTTTACATTTCACTTTCATTCTCACTATTTCTCATCACGTTTGCTGAGTGGGAAGAGTCATGATATATTCATTATCTTCATTATAAGAAACAAAAAAAGTTGTTTCATAGTGAAAAATGTGTGGAGAGATCTTCATATTTGTTCTCATCTTTTTAATAATTTTGTTTGTGTCTTGAACAGAAAGTTGTGAATCTTTATAAAGATGTCTCTAGTAGTTTAAGATTTCCACAGCCGGATCTTGTATCCAACACGTACGGCTTTCCCCACCCAAAATCAAAATCAATGTCATTGAGACCAAAATTACACCAATTGGCAAACCTAACGTAATCCATTCCACAAGAAAATGCCATACTTGAGACTGCTCCAGTCCTTGCTTTCACATGCTCACAAAGTTTGAAAAATCCTCAATCAAGTTTTGGTACTTGAATCTGCCCAAGAACCTTACCAGTTCAACGATGGATGCGAAGAATTAGGGTTTAATCTCTGTTTACTTCAACGTAAAATGATTTCATTCGTAAAATATTTTTAGGAAAGCCATTTTCCTTGAAAATATTTTCCGTCGAAAACATTTTACGGCGTTTACCTTGCACACGGAAAATAATTTTTTTTTAATATCTTTTTTTATATATATTTTTTCCAATAAGGTCCCCACTGGGACCTGCACGGAACTTATTTGAGACCCCGCAGGGACCTACCCGAGACCCCGCCAGAACTTAACCGAGATTTGTCCAGGACCTACGCGGGACTTGCTAGGGACCCTACCGGGACCTGCCCAAGACTTGACTGGGACCCACTCAGGACCTGACCGGGACTTGACCGGGATCTGCCCGGAACCTGCCCAGGACTTGACTGAGACCCGCCTGGGACCTGCCTGAGACTTGACCAGGATCCCGACTGCACTTGATCGGGACCAGACCGGGCAAGTCCCTGGCGAGTCTTGGGCAGGTCCAGTCAAGTCTCGAGCGGGTCCCGGCAGGGTCCCAGGCAAGTCCTAGGCGGGTCTCAATCAAGTCCCAGCGGGTCCCAGGCAGGTTTGGTCAAGTCCCAAGTGGGTCTCGGTCAAGTCTAGGGTAGATCCTGGGCGAGTCCCGGGCAAGGCGGGTCCCGGGCAAGTCCTGGTTAGGTCCTGGGCGGGTCACGGGCGAGTCCCGATCAAGTCTCGGGCAGGTGCCAGGCGGGTCTAGGGTGAGTCCCCGTCAAGTCCAAGGAGGGTCTCGGTCAGGTCCCAGTCGGGTCTCGGGCAAGTGCAGTTAGGTCCCGAGAGGGTGCCAGGCAAGTCCCGGCCAGGTCTCGGTAAAGTGCCAGGTAGGTCCTGCCGGGGTCCCGGGTAGGTCCCGGTCAAGTCCCATGAGGGTCCCAATCAGTTCTCGGGCAAGTCCCACTGGGGTCCTGGGCTGGTCCTAGGCGGGTCTCGGTCAGGTCCCGGGCGAGTCCCGGTCAAGTCTCGAGCAGGTCCCGGGCAGATCTAGGGTGGGTCCCGATCAAGTCCTGGGAGGGTCCCGATCAAGTCCCAGGCAAGTCCCGGTTAGGTCCCGAGCGGGTCCCGGTCAAGTCTCGGCGAGGTTTTGGGAGAGTCTTGGTAAGGTCCATCAATTTAAGAATGAGATGCTCATAGTCTGAAAATGGTTTACGGTTTTTAAAACCATAAACCATTTTCCGAAAATTAAAGAAGAATTTTCGGTCAAAAGAAAAATATTTTCCATTGACCACTATTTTACGTCGAAGTAAACACGGTAAAATACGAAAATCATTTTTTGAAAACCATTTTACGTCGAAGTAAACGGAGCCTTAGACTATGTTTCATCAAATGCGAGAGTACAATGCTTGAACCCTTCGCTTTTCACACATTTTTCTGTAAGTGCAACTTCAACTTATCTAGCCCTAAATCCTGGTGCATTTTCACAAAATTTGAAGTTACACTTGAAAAAAAATGTGTGGAAATTGGAGAGTTCAAGCATTCAACACCCTTCGGGAAGATTGAAATTGCACTCCTCGCACTTGAAACATGGTCTAAACCCTACTTCTTTGCATCCATCACACTGGTAGGGTTCTCGGGCAGATCTAATTTCCAAAACGTGTGGGCGGATCAAATGCTTAATCTTCTTATACTTCATATCATTGATTTTCATTATTTGCTTCTGTAAGCTTTCTCACCATATGCATGTAAGGTAAATCTATCTCCTCATCCACTCAATCAAGAAACACAAACTTCAGGAGCTGATTCAACAGTAACTAAAGAACATAAAACCACAATAAAAGGAAAAGGAAAGAAAAAAAAAATATATATGATTTTCTCTGTACAATCTGATGGTCAATTTATACACAAACTATGTTCACTTTCTGAAGTTACATAAATGTGAGATTCTGTGCATTGAATCATTTGTGGTAGGTGGCGTGATTGGTGTTTAACGGATTGTATGAAGAAAATCTGTTGCATGCGCTGCTTGTTTCCATATTTTATTAATGTGTATATATTATTGTATTTTATCAGAGAAAGTGGTAGCAAAATCATGGCTATTAATCAATGATGGAAAATTAATGTTCAATCACGCTAGAATCCTTGAAGCAATTATGCTACCTTTTACTATTTATTTATTACTTTTTCTTTAATGGACGATTTGGGTGTGGATTTGAACCTTTGCCCTACGTAGAATGCAATGGAGCTGTTCAATATTCTTGTAATGGCCAAACAAGCCGTTCTATAGCCATGGCGAGGCTATAGATGTACGACGAGGGTAATGGGCTAATCAGAATTATATAAATAATGAATAATACTAAAGGTTCCATCTTCATCCCGGGTGTGCCCCAGAATCTTTTGCCGATCTTGGGATCTTCTCCGCTGCTGTTAATGATGTCCATAGCAGACTAGATGTACGGAATTTGTTTTCACAGTCAACTCACTCCAATTGGGTGATACTGATTTGCAGGCCTCAGGTTTAGCCTTGCAAATATAGGTCATAAAATTTCCATAGTCCTACGCAAAAAATATTGTTAAGCAAAGTCTAGCGAGAAGGAACTGGGTTGAATAAATTTCTTTCATTTTAGTTTATTAGATTAACACGTGTCCAAAATGTACGTAAAGCAAAACTTTGCGACAGACCAAATTATGGACCAACTTCTTGGAGGGCTTGATTATTCACAACAACACATGATACAAATCTATGGCGTAGATTAAAGTCAGCAGTTTCCTTGGCATATTTTTGTTCAATTTGTAATATCAATAACAGAATATGAATATATACGTAACACATGAAAAACCACAAGAAATTATGAAGAGGGCGCACAACATTGGACCAAGAATTCGGATCCTCAACAATTTGCTATATGTAATAATTTGGACAATAAATGTAAGAAAATTCTTATGGGATCCACTTATTCAAACAAAAGAGTATGCTGCTTAAGACTTGCTCAAACAATTGAGCTTCATAGAAACCCTCTTACATTTACTACCCAAATTACTAATAATTCGAACAACGAAATTGTTGTAAATCTTTGTCCTTGGACCAAATATGCTACTTGCAAGTGAAACTAACCTTGTTGCCATAGCCATTGTTGTAGCAGTCGATGGGGACCGTACCCAATCCTATATTCTCAAAGTAATTAATCCATTCATTATGCTTTTCATTCAAAGCCAGACGCTCAATGGAGTAGATAAATCTAAAATGTCAAACTTGCACTATACTCAAATTAATACCAAAACATATTAGGCAAAGTTTTGTGTCAAATTGGGTCGGAATAAATTTATTTTAATTCAGTCTATTAAACTAACACCTATCTTTAAAATATGTAATTTTCACTTCTTTTTTTTTTTTAATTCCAACATGTTTTATACATGTCAATTTAATAAAATGGGTTAGAAAAATTTCATCCCACCCAATTTAAAAGAAAACTTTAGTAAAAATGTATTTAGATGAGTAACATGTTTTATACATGTTCTTCCAACACAATCTATTATTGAAATTTAGGTCACCTTTTGCTGCATTTATTGAATAATTAAGTGGTATTCTATTCATTTTTTGCTCAAGGCTGATTAAGTGTCACTACAAACATGTACAAGCGTAAATTATCAAGCGTTGATCATAAACGCCATATAGTAAAAACGTTCCGGGTATATTTGAGTACACACCAGGCAAAGACTTCTTCCTGACACATTGGCATATAAATTAGTAACTACCAGGAATTAAATGCGAGGATCCTATTTCTTGGCATTTAATAGCTACAAGCTTACGTTTATTTTACACTTGGAAGAATTAATCTTCTAGTAGTGTGTTTTATCCAAAGAACATTTGACTAATTTGTTCTCTTCTTTTCAAGATGTACATGTCCATATCTAATATATTTTCTTTCAATGAGTATTGTTTGCGAACTTTTTGAGCAACTCTTATGCAGTATGAAATACATTCGCATGGATGTTGTAGAAAGTGATTCATTGTATCATGTAATTTACGAGCCATGATGTGTCGGAATTCATGGTTGGCAGGGAATGGCAGGGGTCAGAAAAAATGGTGATTATTGTAGATCTAGTTGATGGAATTGTGTAATACTTGACATTTGTAAGGGACAAAAAAAAAGAAAGGATTTAGAAAGTTGCCTTTTAGTGTTTGGCTGGATGTGAATAGTTTGAGAAAGGATAACTTGTTAATGAAAATCAACTTTTAAATCAAGGAAAATTTCATCCCAATTATGTGAGAGTTGTATAATAATCTACTAAATGTATGGTATTACTCTTTAAATCCGATATATGGCCTTTTTACTTTAAGATGAAAAATAAAATCATTGGCCAGAAGAAAGCACCATAATTCATGTGAACGCCAAATGCACACATTGGGCTAACAAATTTCCAGAACACACGATTTATATATAAATCCTCACAATGTCACCAGCGGGTAATAATAACATTTAAAAAACCAAAACTCTTAGTTATACCATTATACCCCAATGGTACCAAAGGAAATGTAGGAAAAAAAAAAGACTAGATAAATTAAAACCAAAACTAAAGAAAACAACAACCCTCATAGCTTGTTTCGGAAGACCAATGTTTAACACTTGACTTCCTTCAACCCATGGGCAAGGTAGATAAAGGTAGGATCAGTGGCACCTTCCTTGTAATATGCAAAGACCAAACAGCAATCTTCATGCAAGCTTTCACCAATAAAACTGCCACAAAGATGAACTCAACTAATTAACAGTCTTCCAGAAAAGAGAGCCAAAAAAATAAAAAAAGGAAAGAGTAATTCTGCACAATTATGAAAACTTTCGGACTAGGAACCACATACAATTGAAGGTCGCTGAGCTTTGAAAGGAGGTACTTGGTAGCTCCCTCAATGTGCTTCTTAAACACCACTTGCTGCTCTGGATCCAATTTGGCTGCCAGACTCTTGATGTATCTCTTCATGTATGTGACAAACTGCTTCTTGTCAAAAGTAGGTTGTTCCTGCAAATAATACAAAACCTTCTGTTTAACATATATCCCGAGTGGAAATAATAAGATAATAGCAACTAAAAGCAGTGGGCTTTCTCACCTGAAGCCTAAAGGTATCAACGATGTCAACAACCTTGACAGTTTGGTCATCAACACCTTCATCCTCATCTCCACCTTCAGCAGAAGGGTTTGCTCCAATGTTTACATCGACTGCTCCTTGAACAACCCACTGCCAGATAACAAAGCATATACCAAAGTTAGATTATCTAATTGCTTTGAATACATTTTTTTGTGCCATAGCCACAAAACAAAACATAACAAAAGCAAAGGTTCAAGCTCTCAATCCCCTCAGAAGCACAAACACTAATATGACACCAACAATATAGACAACAAAACTAATAGAACTAACAAATAAAAAGAGTTCCAACCTTTCCTTCCACTTCCCACAGAATTCCATTCTCAATTTCCTTGTAAGGGAAAGAATCGGAGAGAAGCTCGTCACCTGAAATTTCATCAATGAAGATCAGTTTGCAGCTCACACATTATGATATTTCAAAAATAATTTCCCACCTACGATCTAAAGGTCCAGATGTGGTTCAAGAATATAACTAAAGCATAATGTCATTCTCAAAAAAGTATCTTAAGAAACCACAACGATATAAACATTAACAACAAAGGAAAGTTAGCAACCATAGCAAAGAAACTACAACCATATACTCCATAACCCACACTACAAACAATATATGGCATATAACTTACATTGACACGAGCAATGAATAACCATTAAAGATACTATGCAGACTCTACTACTACTGCCTACCATAAGAGTAAGCAACCACCCTTAAACTGCGGTATGCTCTGAAAAACCTTATCCAGGCAAAAGCAAACTCCAAGAACAAACAACACAAGTTTAAACACACACAAAGTACACAGTTATTATGTGCAATCCACCAATTCATTTATTAGCAACATAAAACTGAAAAGGTGATAAGCCAAAAACTTTGAATTCAATATTTGGTTTGTCTTAATTTTCAGAAAATTAGAAGCTCAACCCGACTAATTCAACAAATCACAACCATGTCAATTGCGCAAAATTCTTCCTTCAATAATAAAAATTAATATATATAGATATTTATTTTGTGTCTTGAGAATGTTTTTAAATCGAAGGCATTAAAGAGCATCAAATGAGAGTATCGCACATGGGAAAAAGTGAAAGTGTAGTTGGCATTTAAACAGCCCAACACAATTTAAAGCCTTTGCTTTAAAGCTATGCTTGGGCGCGTGGCTTGTGCTATAGGGCACTAGTGGCGCTTTGATAGCGTACTTGGCACTTAGCACGAAGTATCGGAGCTTAGAACGATCCACAGGATGTAGGTAAATTAATGAACCATTAGTAAAGTCAATTATAAGATCAAATTAACTTTGATTTTAATGATTGTGATTAATAGATCATTACAATCTAACAATTATAGTTAAATAATTGTATAATTTAAACTAACGGTAAGAATCAAGTGTTTGTTAAATTAACAATTTATTGTTGAATTAGCAGTTTATTAACGTTGAAATATTATTACAGTAAGAATAGCCGGTTTATTACAACTCCAGGGCTTGAAAGCTAAGTCCATCACCAATTTCTTTTTTAATTCTTTATTTATTTATTTATTTATTCTCTATATTCGAGAAAAGGGACTGGATGCCTTCTGAATAGTCAGTGCTATTCAGGACACAAACTTCGAGATGCAAACACAAAGCAAGATGATATCGTCCCCACACGATCAGAATAAAATAAGCTTTTGCAAAATGGTTCTGAGCAAGACAGAGACCAAGCAGATAAGCAAAAAAAGGAGAGAAAAGTTTGAGAATATCTTTCAGATCTGTCGAAAGGTGAATTTGTATGTACCGTTGGTGAACCCATGTATGTCACGAATAGCGTAGATCTGTGTAGATCCGCTAAGGGAGAACTGTAAATCTGACTTTAATGAGCTAAAATCTTTGGTGAGTGAATCTAGATCTACACAGACCATTAGCTAATAGACGAGAAAACTCCAACTTTAGCCCCACTCTAAAAATCAGATTGAGATAAAAGAAAATCTATTGAGATAAAAGAAAATCTATTGGATCTGATTGGCAGAATTTGCCAAATCCTAGAAATTTAATAAAAAAAAATAGAGAATCAAATTAATATTTGAGCTTCAATTAGCTCACAAATCAAAAACTCACCCTTACCCTTTCACGCCTAAATAGAATCAAGCCCAGAAAACAAAAATCGGAAATTTTACGTCCAAGCAAGCACCAGACAAAATTCTATCAGAATAATTCTTATATAGAGACATAGCAAAAACCCTATAAACCAATCCGAAAGAAAGAGATTAGAATAGAAGAAACTAAATTAAATTCACAAAACTAGAGATAGAATTTACCTGTGAGAAGATCCTGGTAAACCAGCATGGTTGCAGAGATTTGGTTCTTTTTCTCTGAAGATGAATTGAAACGAAGTTCGAAAAGAACCAAAAACCGAAGCAGCAAAGTCCGAGAGCGTAAGGGAGTTTCGAAGCGGCGAGTATATTATGTATATATAGAGGGAGGGCTGAGAAAGAGCAGGGGTGATGAATTTACCAGTTTGGGTCTAGGTATTGTTTGAAATTACAGTAGTATTATTTCTCTTCTCTTCTGGATCCGAGTAGGCGAGGAAGTGAGAGGCGGTGAAAATACCAAAGTAGGTCCAACCGTCCAAGTTGTGTCGAAATTCTAATGCTGTCCTCCTACTATAAATAACCATAGAATCATAAAAGTGAAATTCTGTTTGAATTTTGTTATTTGTTAAATAATTTCCATTTAAATAAATTAAAAAAAAAAAAAAAGACTATGAAAGGAGTGGAATGGACAAACCTCATTAAACATAAAACACATTACCTAATTTGTTTCTTAAAAAAAAATTGTCCTAAATTATAAAACTAAATATATAAAAAACGGTTTTTGTTTAGGTTGATTTAAATTAATGGATATATTTGTTAACGTATTTTGAAAAAAAAAAAAAAAACTCATAATAGTTTTCACTTTTCTGTCTCATCAGAATACTGTTTCATATTAAAAACAAAAACAAAAACCCTCGAAATGCATTAACAAGAAAAAATTATTTGATACTAAAACAGTTTTGAATTTTTAATTTATTGAATAATGGCAATTCTTTGTAAATCATCATATGAATATGTTAAAAATGTTGTAGAAAACCAAATATATATATATATATATATATATATAT
This sequence comes from Corylus avellana, assembly GCF_965113065.1. Classification (NCBI taxonomy): domain Eukaryota; kingdom Viridiplantae; phylum Streptophyta; class Magnoliopsida; order Fagales; family Betulaceae; genus Corylus; species Corylus avellana. Next base: position 4,411,440 of record NC_142490.1, on the reverse strand, counting down.
GGGGTGGAGAGGCTCGAAGCCGCTAAGGTTGCCCAATTTGGGCAAAGCCGATGGCGGTAAAACAAAGTAGGAAATTCATCAAATCTACTGGCTGCGAATATCCGTTGCATTTGGACATATTCCTTGTCAAAGCTTAGTAGTGACTAGTGGGATAAGAATAAGAATAAAGGTGCACACAACTTTGACCAGTATCCTTTGGGTCTGGGCAGGTCGGGTCTGGACCAATTGAATTGAGTACTTTTTTTATTATTATTAATTTTATAAATAATGTTATAAACTAAAATTTTAGGAAAATGTTAGGTATTTTTTTAGTGTTCTCTTCATGTTCTTTCAACTATGATTTGGCTTTTAAAATTATTGTTGAATTTGAAATCATCATTATTGACTTTTAATCTATTGATAATTTTAAAAGCCACATCACAGTTTGTAGGACACCAAGAGAACACTAGAAGAACACCTAACATTTTCCATTTTTATTTTATAATTATTCCCCAATGTTTATATAATAGTCTCATCTAACTCTCAAATTAATTATTGTTAAAAAAAGAAAGTTATGGAACATTTCTTTTGACATGATTAATAAAGGGCTGAGGCGATGGCCAAATACATGCAATATTAGTCTTATTTCTTGATTTAATTGGAGAGATTGTAACTCTCAATTAGACAAACTTGAATACCAACATCATCTTCAAGTGTTAAAATGAACCGAAAAATGTTTATGTTTAATTACTTAGATTTAAATTAATTACTTTGTTGCTCAAATACAATTACTTGAAAGTATGGCTGTCAATTTTTTACACGACACGAATCGTATCCAACACGAAATGAAAGAGTTAGGGTTAAGGAGTCTGACCCGTTTAATTAAATAGGGCAGGTTGAAGATGACCTATATAGTTTTATATATATGCTTTGACACAACCTGAATTTGACACGCAACATAATGACAGACAATTTTTGACATGCCCTGAACCTAATATGAATACAATACAAAATTAAATTGTTAAGATTGAAGAGTTTGACATGTTTAATTAAATTATTCGGGTTATAGTTAATGTGTATAGTTTTACACACATACATCAATATGACCCGAATCTTGACACACATCTTGACACGCGAACACAAATGATCACCCCTACTTACAAAGAGTAAAAATGTGCAACTATGTGCATATGATAATTTAGTTGTTGAGAATTATATAACAAGTTATAATAATTTAATGCTTTATGCATATAATTATTACATCTCAATTTTATTATTATTATTATTTTTATATGTCTGCACAAGGAAAAAAAATTGGGGGAAAATTATTTGAATTTGTGACTTTCGTTTCATGAGGTGTGATCCCAACTGATTGAACTACTCTTTAGAGACCATCTCAATTTTATTCAATGAGTAATGTTGGGAATATTTTAATTCAACCGGCCCATCAAACCTTAGGCTTCAATGCCAATGCGCATTAAGGTTTACACTCTTCTCTAAAGAATTGACTTAGAAATCAGAGTTTCCCAACCCGGCAAACTGCATAGAAACTTATATTGAAAATATGCAGTGCCTCAAAGAACCATTACAAACGCATACTGCATATTGAAGGCAGTGCCACAAATGCATATTGAATATCCTCAAAGAACGTGTTGTTTACACTGTACCAGACACTGTTCTAACAAGTGATATTGGTTATATAACAAACTTTTTATTATTTATTTATTATTTTTTATGAATTAGTAAATTTGTATAGAAGAGAAAACAATCTGTACAAACACTCTAGCAACCGAGTGCTAGACCCTCCTCCACTTACAAAGTCCCGCAGTTAACCAACCAAGTACCAACCCTACACTCAGCCAAGCAAAGACAATCAAATGAACAAAGTGTAAATGAAACACAAAGACAACCTACACCAGCAAACCAAACAGTAGAATTTTTTCTTCTAAAAGCTTGAATTTCCCATTTTATTATTATTATTTAAAAATAAAAATAAAAACTTGAAAGAATGTTTGAAAAATAAAGAGAAAGAAAGAGACGTAATGGTAATTGTTTGGGAACTATTTTTTTCCCAACTTTTTTTTTTGGTTGATTTGACAAAATTTCACCCAACTCAACTTAGCTAGAAAATTTTCAACCCTACTAATTAAAATCTTTAGTAAACATTTTTAAAAATAAAAAAATATATATTTAAATTTTGGTGGCCAAATTATCCTCAAGAGTCGAGGGTAAGCCACCCCATCTAATTTGGAGGTGGCCGAGCTACCCTCGTTACGGAGCCACCGATCCACTCTTGCCAAGCAGCTTTTGAAGATTTAGATAAGGCCCAATTGACTTCTTGTTAAATGGGGCTACCCATTTTCAAAGGCCTTGAGACCCGGACCAAGTCTAATCGAAATACCAACCCCTCCAAACCAACGAAAAAAAAGCCAAAAACCTTGGCGCAGAGCCGCAGACCAACAACATAAAAATAAAAAAATAAAAAAATAAAAACAATTCTTGGCAACCACAACATCAACTAAAATCCAACCGCACAAGCTCCCTAACTCGATCCCGGCCGTCCATTTCCACCACTAAGACAGCGGTTATTACAACCTCTCTAACAACAATCCAACCCCCAAATCCAACGGTCCGAATCCGGAGAGAGAAACCAATCGAAAGAGAGAAAAACATTAAAACAACGAGCGAGAGAGACATACACAGAATTTCTATCAGACAAATTTTCACATCCCAAGCCATCCTTGCTGTCTCTCTCTCTCTCTGTGCGCTAGAACATTGATTCAAGGTATAGATTCGTGCGACGTCGTTTCGGGACCCCAAATCCTTTTCCTGATCGGAACCCGGGCTTCGGAGTTGGAGATTTAGATTTCAGAACGGTGCTGTTTCGGTAGTTAGGGTTTTCTAAAAGGGTTATTTTCATGGGGCTCGGGAACGACGACGTTTCTGCAGTTGACGAGAGCGCCGATGACGGTGGTGGAGGCGTTGGTGGTGGAACCGGAGGCAAAGGCTTCGGCTCGGTGTCGTGCTCGATTTGCCTCGAGGTGGTGGCCGATAATGGGGATAGATCTTGGGCCAAGCTTCAATGTGGCCACCAATTCCACCTCGGTGAGTGAGAATTTCAATTTTTTCGAATAATTCAGATTGGGATGGGATTTGAAAATTTTTGTTTGATTTGATATTGTTGAGATCTGGGTGTGATTTTGGAGCTTTTGTTTTGTTGGGTTTTGCATAATGAGAAGCTTCAGATGATTGGATTTAGCGTTGATTTACTTTTGTGGCATTGTCTGAGCAAGCAATAGAGTATTGCCAAATAAATGTGACGTTATTGTTTTGATAAGATACAACAAGTATTATCACAATTTGATCTATTATTGTCATCTGACTTGGCGGAACTGACATTTTGATGTGGATTTTGCAAAATTGCGTTTTTTTCTTTTATGTTTTTTGGCGGTGATTTTTGCGTCTTGATGAAGTTATACATAGTTGGATTGGGTTTTTGAAGATCTGGAGAAGGGGATAGATGAAAGATAAAAATTAATTAATTAATTTTAATTTTTTAAAAATATTGGCCGTTTCAAATGAGATGGGTATGGTTAGATTTATCTTAACTCATCATGTTTGTCATTGTCAATTGATAAGGCAAATAATTTGGTAGAGGAGGTTAGAAGCTTCAGTTTTCCACGTGTTAGAAATTTTAGAAAACAATGATCTTTATTCTAACAACAATATCAATGACGAACTTCACAAAAAATAAGTGCTATACATCAATATGCAGGCCACTTTTAAAGAATTTATGAACTCCATGAAAAGGAATGTCATTCCATTTGCACAAATAGAAAAATAATAAATCATAAAATAAGTTGTATGAAATCTGCTACATGTTTTCAAACTAAAGATCTGATAACAATTTTGAGGAACCCTACAACTCTCTAATTATTATTTTCCTTTTGGAGCAGGGGATGCTATCCTTTTGTTTTCTTTCAAGAAGATGATTGCGATTTAGTAACTGCATCTATTTACCTTTATGTGCAAAGTTATTAAAATAAAACACTGGCACAATATGTCATACTTCATCATCTTTTAAAAGTACATTAATGTGCTAGTGAAGTGCCTTCTTGTGCAGTGTGCCCTTCAATAAGTAAGTAGTTTGGCTTAAGCTTATGGTTGCTTTGCTTAAATGATGCAAATGTGTCATTTAGTATGTGGAGATGCATATTCTTCCTCGATGACCTTCTCTGTCTAGACTTGCTTTAACTTTCAATTATCACCTTAATGTTATGAAATAATTGATGCAAGCTAATGGACATCAGTATTTTTATGCTTTCATGGCATATTGGTGTCCTTTCACTTGTATTTTTTGTTTGTTCATATTTGGTCTTTTAGTTTACTGCATATTGTTAATAAGCTGTAAGCATTGCTTTTATGTTCTCTTTTACTTACGGTCATGATTATTTGTTGTGACATATTTTTTTTCAGACTGCATTGGTTCAGCATTCAATGTAAAGGGTGTGATGCAGTGCCCTAATTGTAGGAAGATTGAAAAGGGCCAATGGCTTTATGCTAATGGCGGTCGATCTTTTCCAGAAATTAGTATGGATGACTGGGCCCATGATGAAGATCTTTATGATCTAGGCTACTCTGAAATGGTAAGGAGAAAAGACTTTCACTAAATGTCATCTTTATGCAACATGTCATTGCCAATGTTTTTTTTTTCACCATTTCTTATAAACAATAATATCTTTTGTGGTAGAAGCTCACTTAAATAATCATATTTCCATTGTTTGACTCATTTACTTTCCAGTTTCTTCTAGATTATCACATACTGTCGTCTCATATTTCTTTATTCATTCATATTGAGGTTGCAAATTTGAAGATGAACATGTCGTTTGCTTCATCATGACACAATAATATATGAAGTTGGAAGGCAAGGAGAGCATAAAGCAATCCACCATTGAAGACTTGTTAGAAAGCCAAAAACCAAATTCACACAACCGAAGCAATTCAATGATCATTGAGTGAAGAATAACTGCATTTGCTAGCTCTCCCCATTTCTCAAAATAGTTTTCAAGCCAAAGATTTTGCTTCGTTATTTGCCAAAAAGAAAAACCACTCAATAGGCTAGCCTGAAGTCTTGAATCCCTACCCTTCACCTCCTTGAGTGTACTGCAATTACCTTTACTTTGATAGTAGTTTATAATCCATAAGACATGGAATGACAAAAATTTAAATATGGTCAGTATGATCCACATGATATTCCAACACCAAGTTGATCAGGGTTATTAGGACTGCATTTATGTGAACTGAGCCCCTCTGGGCAGAAGTCCCAAGTAAGATTAGAATTTTGTCTTAGAGAGAAGTGCAAACAGACAATTAGTTTGAGATTGTATATTTATATTTTCTGATGTACCAAATAGTTTCTGCAATCGTATAATTTCGATGGCCTCTATTTCAAATTTTGGGTAGGTGGAGCTGAGTCCTCTCATTGTTAACAGGTCTTTTTGTTTCATTTATCTTTTTAATTTGTACCATTTTTAGCGCCCTTTGTATGTGGGAAGTTTTTATACTTTATGAAATACATTGTTTTGAAAAGGAACTGATGTCCTTAGGGCAAGCCTAACTAGATTTTTCCTTGTCAAAACTGTAGCGTGAAATGAGTGAGCATTTTCACAGTGAAGCTGAAGATTGTCAGCCTTTCTTCGAAGCACAATGTCGAAACGTGAAATGTACTGGCCTTTTTAGCTATCAAATTAGATTATTATGGCCCACATTGGGAACTTATAGTTTAATTCTATTTGGGACATTTAGCAATTAGATCAATTTATTAGGAGGGAGAAAAAGTGGTATGTGCCTCACTCTAAGGGAGCATCCTCTAGGCGGGGGAAAGGCAATACTCATACTTTCTAGTGTTGAGTGCCTCGGGTTTTTTAAGCTTTGTTGTTTTGTGGGTTTTGAGGGCTTGAGTTTTTGCTCGTTTGGAGCCTCTTGTATATACTGCCTGTATACTTAGGGGCTCCTTACGCTTTTTAATAATATGCATTACTTATAAAAAAAAGAAAAAGAAAAAGTGGTATGTGCCAAACAATTAGGTTTGAGGGCTTGGGTTTTTGCTCGTTTGGAGCCTCTTGTGTATACTGCATGTGTATTTAGGGGCGCCTTACGCTTTTTAATAATTTGCATTACTTATAAAAAAAAAAGAAAGTAAAAATTCCATAATAAACTCATCACAGTGGATTTAGAGATAAAATCCTTTCTTTAGCCACAGAGGAAGGCACAAAACATTATCAAAAAGGTCAAGAGATGAAGCCAAAATCAGAATTTTCAAATCTTTAAGGTGCATCGGAAGGAATGTAAAACTATTAGCTGAAAGCTGTAGTCTGTAAATGTGAAAATCAGTTGTGCGTAAAACTAATTTAGATCCTGAACTTTATATCTTGCAGAAAGGATGCTGCAATAAAAAAATTATTAGAACATTTTATGGAGCATAGTGGTACAACAATTTTTTTGGTATCCCAATTGTTAAAACGAGCTTCATGTAAGCCGATGATCACTGCATGCTGGGGCTTTTAAGCTTCCGGAAAATTTTTACATCCTGGACCCCTTCAATTTCAAAGATAATAATGGGTAGTCATTTATAAGATTTCGTGGAGGAGGCAGCCAACCAGCCAACAAGTAAATCATCCCTTTTCTCATCCTTTAAACTGGAACCAAGAAGGTCACTTTGAATCAGATGATTTTCCTAGAGAATTTTATCAGCTCGCTAAATAACAGTTTTGTAGAGTTTTTTGAGAAACTATAGATGGTAAAACTGAGGTTCTTCTGTGCAGTTAGGCACTTGGGGAACTTTTCCATTGCCATGTTCATACTGTTTAGATTCCTCTGATATCCTTCCTGGAGGTATTCAAGTGGCTGCTAATAGTGCAAGCAAGGCCAGAGAGGGAAAAGTAACATTAGCATCTTAGAGAATGGGGTCTGGTGATTCTATTTTGAAGCACACTTAGCTGTTGGTGCAGCTTCTAGATGACTTTAGATGTATGTCTACATGTGACTTTCTCTTGATTCCATTTTTTTGGCAATGCTTCGTTTTTTGACTGGTCATTGATGAAGTAAAAGTGTATGTGGATAATAGATAAAGAGATTAATGTTCCTGCAAATATTATTTGACTATATTATGCTCTTCAATTTAATTTCATTTATTTTCTAAATGTTTTTTGCAGTCATTCGGGGTTCACTGGTGTCCATTTGGTAGTTTAGCGCGACTTCCTTCATCGTTTGAGTAAGCATGATCTCACAAATTAGAGCTCTAATCTGAGTTATTTTGTGCTTCAATATCTATGCTGAGAATCTTTGGTTAAGTCCCTACCCCCTTCTATTAGAATGTCTGCAACCCACACTTTTGCCGATAGCTTGCCATTCTTTGGGATATGGACTGGAGGTGCAGTCACTACCAGTTCAACATGATGGTAAAAGGAAGCATGTTTAAGGACCAAGACTTTACATATTGACACAAACTATCAATGCCAGTAGATTTTGGGTTTACTGGGAGCAACCATTGATATACAAAGTTTTTGATGTAGGACAAGTTGCATTCTAATTCTAAGTGATGCTAGGATTTCTTTTCTTTTGCTTTATTTTATTATTTTTCCAGGTTTTCCTAGTAATATTGGGATATGTTGTTTTTTGAGTTTTTTCTAGTCACTTTAAGTCTTTAATAGTTCTTTAGTTTTTCTATAAGAGAAATTTATATACTACACCCTCATCCAATTGGGCTGATATGGTAGTGCCCATCAGCCTTCGGATTTTATTTTTAACAAGGGCTGAGATTTCTTATCAAAAAAAAAAAAAAACAAGGGCTGAGATTGACACTGCCATGTTAGCACAGTGGGATGAAGGTGTATTATATAATATAGCATTATTCTTCCTATAAACTCTGGGATTGTTTAATTACATTTTGTTTCAGGACTTCTAGTAACATTAGGATTAGGATTTGTAACCTACACTGGTATTGAACTTTATTTTATAATTGGAATATTTTAGTTTAATATTGAGTGGTTTTTAAGGAAAGAAAATATTTCTTCTTTGTTCTTCCTTTTTTGTTCAAGGATTCAAAAAAGTGACATGTTCTTTTTTCTATCCCTTCCGTTATGTCAATTTTCAGAGCCCATAGTGCCTTAAACTCTTCCCTAGGGGAAATGCTGCCCTGATTAGAGAAGGCCTTTGTCATCTGATTCGGGTGTTCAATAACTATTAATTCAGTTATGTTAAGATTAACATGTCTGTATCGACACATAATTAAATATTATGTATATTTGAAAGCGTAAGAAAAAGGAGTTTAAGGTAATAAAAAGTTGAATGTTAGTTGGTGGTAGTTTTGGTATGTCAATTAAGCATTAAACCCCCATTAGCCTAGTCATGCTAATTTAGTATGCTGGCTTTACGTAACTTGATGCAAAAGCAGCACAAACAATTTCCTGTCAATGGCCAAACTGGTTTCTGTATGATATATGATTTCTGATTATCTTCATGGATTACAAATTTATGGTCATCATTCTTGGTAAGGATAATTACATAACAAACTCTAGGGCCTGACCTTAATTTCAAATTAAACCCTTAAGTTTTAATTGCAATAATTTAAACCTTATAGTTTCAAAATTATTGCAATTCAGACCCTTTTGAGTTGCTATAAACGAAAAGTATTGGAAACACACTTAGGTTTCGTTTGAGACTTCTCTGGGCACTAAAGAACTATTCATGTGAACACCAAAAAAAAAAAAAACTCACTAAACAATGACATTGTATCATTAGACCATCTTTATCTTATAGGATCTTTTACACATACTTGTGCTGTTTTGCAAGACTCTTGAGTGCCAAAATACCTTCTGTGATTCAGATTGATGGATTTTGGTGCCAAAATTAATCTCAAGAGCAACTTACCCTATTTGCGTTCCTTTTAGATAACAAAGACCCATTAAGGTTATGGATTCCAAATTATAGGGTAGTCGTTGATGCAATTGAAATTTTAGTGTTTTAATTAAAATGAAGGTCAAACTCTGAGACCTATTATGTAATTTCCTTAATTAACATAGTATAAAATAGTTCCCATCCCATATGCTATTGGAATTTGGAAGCATTAGGCAAAAATGTTTAAGTACAATTACGCATTCTATTGCAATTTGTGAAAGCTATTCTTTATTAGTCGCCCAATATGAGGATATGGAGACATAACAATTTTGTATTGATTGTAATTGCTAAGGAATGCTCTTTTATTCAACTTCAAAAATTATAAATGATCAATTCCCAAGTGTTTCTACCTTATAATGAGACCCCACTAGACCGGTGCTTATGAAGTGCTTTCCAATCGACTACAGTAAGGCTTTGTTGTGTTTAGAGATTGTTGAGCTGAAGAATTGTTGTTTTTTCATTAGGCAAGAAAAGCCTTTGCTGTCTGCTTTCTTATAGATTCTGTTGATTTTTTCTTTTTCTTTTTCTTTTTCTTTTTTCCCCTTCACAAGTGGCATTTTTCCTTTCCACTGTTAATTTTATTTTCTGAACCATTTGTTTCAGGGAAGGGGAATTTTCATCGAGTGCATGTAAGATTTTGCCACTTTTTTTTGCTGCAATTCTGTTTAAAGTTTTTGACCATTTTGACTGAATGGTGATATTGCAATGTAGATCATGATCTACTGGGACAACATGCTATCTTTGCTGATCATACAGCTGTATCGTCTGCTACTCATCCATGTCCATATATTGCTTACTTTGGACCAATACCTCCGTCATCCTCAAATTCCAATGGAAGTGTTTCAGAGGCTTCTAACTTAAACAGTCACTGGGGCCCATCCGTACCTAGTGAGATACCAACTTCCTATGCTTTTCCTGCCATGGATCTTCATTATCACAGTTGGGAGCACCATTCCTCTCCCTTCCCTGCAAGCAATAGTCGTATTGCTGCAGCTGATCAACCTTCCATCCTGCCTGTTACTCAAAGGTCGACAAGGACCAGCTCTGATATACCAAGATCAGGATCTCTTATGCATCCGTTCCTCGGTCACAGGTATGCCTTTATCAAAATGGAGACATTGTTTGTAGGACCCCTTTTTCTGTAGTTGCTCTTTTTTTTTTCCTTTTTTTTTTATTGGTTCAAAATATCAAGTACTGTTAAATGTGGAATATTTGTAGGGCATAGTATCTACTGCTAGTGAATCAAAAAAACGAAAGAAGTATTTCATTTCATTCCTTGTTAAAAGTTTAGAAACTTGGAGAACGGTTTTGATGATGGATTGCATGAGATTCTTATCTGCAGTTTTGTACCCTTCAGTCTATTTTATTAAGTTTTGCAGTATTCAGACCAGAAATATAGTTTTGTCGTATTCGGTCAAATAACGTATTTGGTTGAAAACACAGTATCTTAAAGGAATGAGTGCTTTGAGCTTTTCCTTTTCTTTTCTTTTTAATATGAATAAATGTGTCATTGACAGTGGAGGCACTTAATTTCTGCAGTTCTGGTGGTAGACCAGGGAGCTCAGTGGCTTCTTCAATGATTCCACCTTATCCAGGCAGTAATGCACGAGCCCGTGATAGAGTCCAAGCTCTCCAGGCGTACTATCAGCAACAACAACCAAGCAATTCAAGTTCCATGCGCACACCCATCATTCCTGGCACCCGAAGAACCGGCAGCCATAGAGGCTTGGCTCAAGTAGGTCCAGTGGCTTCGTCATCTGAACAGTCAAGTGGGTTCTATATTGTCCCACCAGGTCGGAACTTTCAAGAAGCAGAAAATCCTTTGTCAAATCGATTCCATTCATGGGAAAGAGATCATTTGCCTTCATTCTCAATGACCCAGGTCGACAGAGACTCAGGTTGGGGGACATATCACCAGGCTGCTGGTGGGTCAGATACCAGTATCAGGTCCAGCACATTCCGGCAAAGGCATGGATCCGAGAGGACACCTGCACAAAATCGGTCATAAACTTTATTGCTTATCCTTTCCCGCTGAAGCAAAAAAACTACCACTACTATGCTGAAACCAAAAAATTATGTATGCTTGAGAAATGATATATCAATGTATCATGCTTGGAGTCTGTCAGATCATGGCAGACTCAAAATACTGTGGAGTGGCCCCAAAAACCATGTTTTTGGCAGGCCACATGGTGGTGTGATGGACTTTCGCTTCCTCTAGTTTCTCTGCCTTTGCGGATATAAAAATAAGATCAAATGTTGGGTGGCCAAAATAGGATTTGAGCAGTTATCTTGCCATTTCCATATCAGCTTGAATCACCCACACAATGGGACTCTTGAGAAGCCCGCAGCTGTGCCTCAGAATTACTGCGTAGTGGGTGGCCTATTTATGTCCAAAAACATTGTCTTGTTTCCTTTGCGAACACTTGTGAAGTTATATGAGTAAAGGAAACTTGTATAAAAGATCAGTTTGTGCTTAACAATATATATTATGGGACATGCATTAATTGGCCCAACTTTTGTTGGTGTTGGTTTTCTCTTATAAATAAGCTTTACCTCAGAATATTAATTTCTCATATATATATATATATATATATATATATATATCCACTTTTTTTCTTTCTTTTATTTATTTATTTTTAGGGTTTCATTTCACCTCTTTGCTTCTGTTGAAGCTAACCGAAAAAGGATGTCCTAAGTAATGCTTCTCTTTCTAGTTTCTACATCTTCTCAGCTGATTCCTAAAGCCAGCAAAGAATTGAACAGGTTCTAGATTGTTTCACGTCCAAGTCTGGCGGAAGAAGTTGGGTGTCTTTCAGTTCCCTTACCCTCATGAAGCTGAAAATTATTTCGTCTAGGTTGTAGGGTTTTATCTTTGGGCCTCCCTCCTCTGGGTGCTGTTCAAGGCTAGATCTATTTAGAATACAATTATTGAGAAAATTGAGAAAATATTACAAAGAGTGATATGATAGAGGTAAGTGGAATTTTAGTTTTTCAAATGTTTGGAGTAGAGTAGGTCATGCCCAGACGGGGTGAAACTCTTGGCGTGTTGGAAAGGAAGGTTTAGTTGGAATGGCTTTAAAATTATTTGGAATGTAATCCCTAATGTCCAATGTAATGCATTTTGACAGACAAATATTTGAAGGAATAAGATCTTCTCCAGTCCATTTTGGACTAGAGAATATTCAGCTCATGAAGAAATCTTAGAGTCACAAATGAAACATTTGTCCACTAATAAAAAAATAATAATAAAATATTTTTTCATATTAAGAAATATATATAAAATAAAATAATAATAAAATAAGGGGTGGTGGGGTAGCGGGGTGGCTGGACCACCCGAATTGGTGTTGGGGTGGCCGAAGCCACCCCAGCCCTCAATTTGGGTGGTTCGGCCACTCCAACCACTCTTTATTATTTTATTAAAATAAAATAATATTTTATTATTATTTTTTTGTTAGTGAACAAGTGTCTCATTTGTGGCTCTAAAATTTCTTCTTAAAAATCTTAACCATAAACTGAATATTCTCCAATTCAAAATGGACTAGAGAAAATTCTATTCCATGCTTGAAGTTTTGATAATTGCAAGAAAACAAGCTCGAACTTTGTAGATCTTTGTGCTCATCTTGTTCTTGATTTTGCCTAATGTTTTTTTATTATACACTTTGTGTACATGAATTGCACCACCAGCACTCTTAATAAATTTGCTCTACTTGCATAAATAATAATTAAAAAAAATATGTTCTTCACACACCCCCTTCCTCATTGTACACCCCTTGCTGTCTAAAACCGATTAGGCTCTATTTATTTGCCTCTCCAATCACCTCGGTAACCAAACATTTAGTTCAATACTTTGGAAGTACAGAGAAGCTCTGCCTCTCGCTTGAGTAACCCAGACTGATCGACCAACCCGCTTACTGATTGGCCCTGTAGAGACCGATGTAGTTCAGCATTGAACCAAGACTTTAATGATTGGCTCAGGAGGACGATAAATAGTCATGAAGGGTTACCAACAAGCACCAAACCACAACAAAATAAAAACAAAGACCGCGCCAGCACATTTTGGTGAAAATGTGCAGTTTATCTGTAGTAATTATTCGCTCCAGAAACATCAATACAAGACCGTTCAACAGATATCCAAATCAAGAATGTATATGTAGCCATCTCTAGTAATATTTAGGTGTCCCAGTGTCCACCAAGAACATCTTACAAAATAGTACTAAAAAAAGTTAAGCTCAATAGCGATCCCTGGAGTCAACAGACCGGCTTCGTTCGGATCTTACCTGTGAACCACAACCATAAAACCAATAAAACCACCATCAGAAAGGAAGAGAAAGAAAAACAAAGAGAGAAGCAATCAATACAAAAATAATCATTAGCAAACAACAGGAGAATAATCATACAGAAGGTGAACGGGATTGTGATAGGCTTGTAATGCTCCTGCTGGGACTTCGACGACTTTTATGGCGAGGAGGCTGCATCATGAAAAACACAACACACAAACAGGAATATCAGTAGCCAACCACGGCCTCAGTCCATGTATGCAAGATATTGCACCCAGCTCCTCATTTTCTAACTCCTTTTTTCTTTTTCCAAAATTAAAAGCCTTTACTTACCGAAGTAACTGGAGATCTGGATCTTGATCGAGATCTGCAAGAAGTCCACAAACAACCCAATTCAATATCCAGAACAATCCTTCAAAACTTTGATGCAAAAGCCTCAATGCCAGTTCCATTTAGAGTTACCACAACCAAAGGAAGAAAACGAAGAAATGAAATGTACCCCAAGTCTTTAGCAGCAACCAACATTAAAAGTACTAACCCAATTTTCTCATGATCACGGCAGCACATTACAACTCAAATGGACTGATAAAGAAAAAAACAAATACAGCGCCATAATGTAAAATCCTAGTTGAAAGGAGAATGACATCCACCCCAGATTCCCAACCACAAGTTATAATAATGTTGAGAAGAAGTTTTGAATCATCTACACCGTGGGATTGTTGTGAGTGGTACCAATAGCACTCAGTTCACAGGAAATCCAGCTTTTAAATTGCAACTCATCCGTCTACAATGATCCAGTCTAGCACACATTGGCAGACCATGCATATAATTTATTAGAACCGCTATTGTAGCATTAAGGTTTTTCCAGAGGTGCTCATCAACAAAACATCATTACCTCAACAACCAAAAGAGTTGCAGGCGTCAGAGTACCACATGCCATCAAGTTCCTAACATGCAGTCCCCAGGTCGCCGCAAAGTCCAGATCTAGCAAACACACAAGTCAACCCTCATAAACAAAGTATGATACTAACCAATCTTGTAAGCCCTTTCTTTAAGTGCCCACTTCCATCTTTGAAAATAAAAGAAAAGCGTAGTATAACTTTATAGAATCTCCAAAGGTTACATCGTCTCAGAACGACGATTTTGCATAACTGTTGAAAAACACTACTAAAAATATAAATTTCAAATTTTATGGTTTAAGTAAGGTTAAGATAAAAGAACAAAATTAACCAATTAGCGTGTGAAAGATAGTTCTGGCTTTTATTTCACAATAATGAAAAAACATAGCCAGTATGACGTTCATATTCTTGTTCTATTTTCATTTACAAAATATTAAAAAATAATAACAAAAGAGGGGGGCGGCAGAGACAGATCTATGGGGGGGGGGGGGGGGGGGGGGGGGGGTTAGGAGTGGCCCTGGTCCCCTCCAAATTACAAGAAAAAAAAAATTTAAGACAAAAAAAAAAAAATTTGGCCCTTGATCCCTCCCCAAATTGAAAGCTGGATCCGTCCCCTGGGGGGCGGCAAAGACCCTTGTTGCATAAAGAAATAGCAGCAAGTAAAAATAAAACAAGTGTAAGGCCAGAGAGAGGAGTGCTTGCCAGCCAAACTACAGCAGTGTAAAGAGCAAAAAAAGGTTACCCAAAGATTGAGCAAGTCCACAGTGCTTAACTGCTTATTGCTATCCATTACATTATAAGCCTTAGCTGAAAAATCAGCTAAATTAATACTCAGTGGGCAAGCAAAATTCTAGCTAAAACATCAGCCAAATGGATACTCAGTGGGCAAAGTAAATTTTATAGGTGTTAATCAAATCTTCCTACTTGACTCAGCCAAACAGAGAGAAATCTAGGAAGTTGTCAACGGAATAACCACCGAAATTTCAAGGGAAAAGAACGTGCCCACCTAAGAAATAAGTCCAGCCAACCCCAATCAGTTGCACTAAAGCCTAGTCAAGATGAGCTAAGAAGTAACTCCACATAAAGAAAAAAAAAAAACACATCCACATAATAATTCATTTAAAAATCAATAAAAATTAGATCGCATTTTTATGCATAAACCTTAGGCATAAAAATCAAGAAGCATTTGACTAAACAAAATAGAAATTGGAGTGCAAACCACAAGAAAGTCCCTGAGGAGAAGACAAACAAAACAAACCTCGAATGAGATACTGATGGAGATCGTTGTGAATATTTTCTCTTTGGAGATATACTGCAAGCAATACATTCCAAGCCAATTTGTATTATTACTAAAAACTCATTTCAAATCTTAATTTGCGAAAATTATCAAAGTTCACTACTTAAGAAAAAAAAATTGGTTAACCTTCTGCTCCTGCCACTATAGCTACTGCTGTGACTTGGGCTTCTCGACATAAAATCACTACTAGGGCTTTTTGAATAGCTCCGTCTGGAATCACGGCTGCGACTTCTAGAGTAGCTCCTTCTTGAATCATTTGAATCATACTCCCTCACCTAGACAAAGCAAATAGAGAAGTAAAGGCAAAATGGGTCGAGAAAACCAGAATTCAACACATCAAGCACATTGTGACATACTCGTATGTAAGACCGCGAAAAAGCATTCCGAAATGCAGTATCATCGAGTTTTTTGATCTACAGGGCAAGACAAGAAAAGACCTTACAAAGAGAACAATGACATTGTTTTGTAAATAAGATTGTCAAACACAAACCAAGTTATACTCCCACAGTGAAACACTGAACAGTGTAAACAAAAAATGTCTCTAGGAATACTAATAGTTAAGTATAGGAACTTACAGCATACTTCATGTCATCATAGTGTGCATAATCCACAATTCCTGCCATGCCTACAAAAAAAGTAGAAAAAATAATAATAATTTGAACCAATAAATTAAAGAATTTTCCATTCCAGTCAAGGAAGTACATATCCAAACTGAAAATAGACAAATTAGATAGACTTTTTCTTTATCAACATGACATGCTACACAGTCATAACTACACCAAACTCATTATGGACACAGGTATGTTCTGACAGACATCTGTAACTCTAAAAGAGAAAAGGGACTTTTACATTTGAGTTTAAAAATAAATACTTATAGTAATTCATTCCAGTGGAGAATAAAAACTTAGCAATGATTGTAAAGCAATCAATGAGAAATTATTATTGTACGAACCTGTTTGCTGAACATTTTCCAAGTTGCATATCTCTTGGATGAATGGATGGTTTAGAAGGCAGTGCTCATGTCTAATTACCATTGACAATTAATCACCACAATTTGCTACATATAGAACATTGAGCTCATTTTTTAAGGTTGAACTTCTAAACTTTCATGTTGCTGAGAACATAACTGATCACAAATATCTAAAACATAAGATCATACTTCAACGGTCCAGTTATTGGATCTGTTGTTCATACCCTTATATGAGGAATAAAATAAAAGGACATAACTGTTGATCTAACTTACCACCACGATCACGGAATACTTGAGAGAAAAGGACATCACCAGCTTGACGCATATAATCCTAATTATTCAATATACAAATCATTAGATATTCAGTAAACCAACTAGTTGAATAAATTTAGAAATTCAGAATTGCAATGATCTTGGATACATACAAACATACATGACTAAATAGGTTCATGCTTACCTTTAGGTCTTGCCATGAAGCAGAAGGAGGTAATCCAGTGACCAAAACTGCGGGAATATTAATTCAATACCGCACTGCATACACATTTTATGACTAAAATCATATAGAAGGCAACACATACCACGATAATCAGAATGCCTCGGAATACCACGGCTACTGCCACCACCACTATAACTGCTATAGCGATCCACTGATGATGAAATTCCTCGCCCGCCATGTGCAAGTTCAACCTTTAAGGGCAGATATATATATATATATATATATATATATATATATATATATATATATATATATCAGCAACAAAGATATAAAAATAAAAGCAATTACACAGAGGTGTTAGTAAAAGTAAATAGGCGAAGAGTCACCAACCCGCAAACGACAACCATCAAAGTTATACCCATCCCGGTGAGAAATTGCATCTTCAGCATCACGTGGGTCTTCAAACTGCAAGAGTGACAAATTTTAAAGAACTGTATGAGCCAAAAGAAAATGGCCAAACAAAAAAAGAAGAAGGCAAATTCATACTGATAATTGAATACATACTCATATTTATAAATATCAGAAGTTTGTACAATTAGAACTCACCTCAATAAAAGCATAACCTGGGGGTCTTGGTGGGAGCTTCAGATCAATGTCAACAATAGGCCCATACTGTATTTAGATATCAAAGATGCAAAAAGGAATCAGCAGCAAATATCTTAATACATCTACAAGATCAATTTCAATGATCATAAACCCTTCCTTCAATTGGCTTATCCAGAGAAATATTGATATCTGATACAAAGACTCCCTCCTATCAAATCCAATAACATTATATAGTTGTCTCAATACTAATTTAAAATATTCATGCCTGTAGCAATTCTATGTCAATGCCAATCTCAGTACCAATCTTTTTCCCCCCTTTAATCCAACAATGGTCATTTTTTAAGATATTTTCTTGGAATCGTAAGCTGACATTCATCTGAATCAACTGGTAATTTTAACTTACTTTTCGTTAAGGAATGACTGAATATTCTATATTTCTACATTTCACCAAAACAAACAATGTCTTCATGCAACCAGCTGAATCAACCTACAGAAGGTACGCCAACAACCAACACATATTTTCATATTTGCCCCAACAATACGCTTATAGCAACTCATTCACTGCACCAAATCCCACGGAAAATCAATCTGTTTTTCTTTATATGTGACAAATTTTACTAAGAAAATTAAAAGGGGAAAAAAAAAATCCACTTCTATTAAAACTATCCAATCTGTCAAAACTAAATAGTTTTCTCACTAAGAGCCGAAAAAAGGACCCAAATAAACTATTTCCTAAAAGCACGCCAAGTATAATTTCAATGGAGAAGTGAGTGTCAAATATAAAATAATACCTTATAAAACAGATCTTCTACTTCTTTCATACGAGTATCACCAGGGAGATTTCCAACATAGATGGTACGGCTTGAGCGGCTACTCATTTTTCCCCTAAAAAACACAATATATATATATAAGCACATAGACCAACAAACAAACAAACAAACAAAAGCAATCAAATGATTTAAATAAGTACACAAACGTTTTGCAGCAAACAATATCATTGACAATATCAGCCATCAATTTACTAACTGAACTTAAATCAACTCCAACAAGAACAATCTAATTAAAAAATAAAAATTACCCTTAAAAAAATGAACTGCAATCTTTTATTTTGTTTTCATAATTACCCATAACAAAGCTTAATTGATAAAACTGATCCAAAGCCAAACGCAAATACAAGTACAGCAATAGAAATAAAATAAATAAATATAAAAAATACTAAATTAAATCGCAAATAAATCTAAACGCGTAATTCTCTGTCCCAATGATTGATATCCAGGGTATGAAACTGGAAAATTAAACGAAAAAATCAAGAGGTAATTATTATATTGTTAAAAAAAAAATATACCTTTCAAGAGAGACAGGAGGAAGTTGAGAAATGGGGGTCTGGTGTGGAAGATTTGGGAGCTTCTGGAAGACACAGGTATACGGGAAGGACGGACTGGGCGTGGTGCAGTAGGGATTCGGTTTTATAGTGCGGGTTAGAGATATATGAACCGTCCGATCTAGAAGATCAACGTGCCATGTGAAGTACGAGAATACTTGAGCAGTGTAAGTCACTCTGAAATGTACCAAATTGCCCTTACGTGACCAACCATTATTTGCCTCTCTTGGACTTCTATTTTTTTATTTTTTCAAGGGAAAAAAGAGGAGTGAATTACAAAAAGAGGTCTCTCCCTCTTAATGGGAGAAAATAAAAGGTAAATAAAAGAAAACGCTTCTAAATACATTGTGAGATGATGCTCATTTAGCAATTGAGTGTGTTATCGAATTATTGCTCATTTAGCAATCGAATATGCTCTCATATTATCACATCTTAAGGGTATGTTTGTTATGATTGAGATTCGTGTTGCATTAGTATGAGTGTTAAATGAGTTAAGCTATTTTTAAACTCGGCTCGACTCAGTCCAGTTATACTCGATTTGATCTCAATTCAAATAAAAAATTAGTTGTTCGTGAAGACAAAAATCTACTCGAATATAAAATGATACATACTCGTATAAAACTCGGTTTAGTTTAGATAAGGCTCATGAGTTCGGCTCAGCTCATATAAGTTCAACTCAACTCATTCAGTATGAGTTGAGCGCGCTCATGTGGGTGGTTCAACCACCCCTACATTGATTAGAGGAAATAGTTAAACCACCTCAAAAACTATGGGTTAATTCAACTATCTCTTTAACCAAATTGATGGTTGCCAATAGGGGTGTCAAGGCGGTTAGTATATTTCACTAACCGCAACTGCTAACTGCCAGTTAGCAGTTAGTGAAATAGATAACCGTCCGCTAACCGTTTTTTAAAAAATTTGGCATTTTTGGGCTTTTCGGGCCTTTTTGAGGTTTTTTTTTTTTTTTTTTTTAGTGTCTTCTTGGGCCCAATTGCTATAAAAAGAGCCCATATTGAAAAATAAAAAATATTTGACCCAAAATTTACATTTACTTCTACTTTAAAAAAATTCCTTAAATATTAAATCATAACCGATTAACTTTTTTTTTCTTTTTTCTTTTTTTTTTTTAAAAAAAACATATATAAAAAAAAAATCAACACAACATATAAAAAAAAAGTTCAGAATCCAGACAACTGTCACAACATATAATGATAATACATTAATACTTAAATTGTGTTTATAAGTAACACTTGGTCATTGTTTAATTCAATGTCAATTACTTAATTTGATATTATACAAATCATATCATCATTATACATTAATAATATGGTTCACTTGAAATATTTAATAAAGTATTTGAATTGTCATTGAATTATATGATTAAGTATTGATATTATACATTTATATTATTTGTATGCATATGTAGACTTATATAGACTTATAACATATATAAACTTATAAGTTTATAACATACATTAGAAATAAGCCTCTAGATATTTAATTGTTGTAATAGTATGAATTTATATACTTATGAGTTATGTCATATTATATATGTATAATTTGTTATTATATAATCAAATGATTTAATGATCAATTGATCATGTGATATAATTATATAAATTATAGTGATAATATATTAATACTCAAATTGTGATTTAATTATTTTTTAAAAAATTATGATTTAATGATCAAGTGATTATATGATATAATCATATAAATTATAGTGATAATATATTAATACTCAAATTGTGATTTAATTATTTTTTAAAAAAATTGTGATTTAATGATCAAGTGATTATGTTATATGTATAAATATTTTTATAATTATAATTATAAAAATATATTACATAAAAAGGCGGTTAGTGGTTACGGTTAGTAAACCCAATAACCGCTAAGTGGTTATAGCGGTTAGGCGGTTAGCGGTTAATACGGTTAGCGGTTAATGGTTATAGCAGTTAGCAGTTAGCAAAAACCGCCCGCATTGACACCCCGCCAAATCACTTTTATGACCTTGATGGTGGCCAAACCGCCACCAAGGCTTGAAAGTTGCTTAGCCACTCCCCTCTTGCCAATTGTGGGGTGGTTGGACCTAAATGGTAACTTGCCTCTTGGTCTTCTCTAAGAAAACTGTTAGGGCGCCAAATAAATAAACTTAAAAAAAATTTTAAATTAACATGGCAGACTGTGAGTGGTAAACAAGGGAGAGAGAATTGTATTTTTTTAATTTAAAAACCCTTGTTACGTCAATTTAATTTTTAAAAAAATTTATTTATTTGGCTCTCTAACACTTCTTCTCCCCCAAAATACTTATTTCATGATTTTTTAAAAAGTTATTTTTAGGAGTGCGTTTGATAAAACTTTTTTTTTTGTTTTTTTTGGTTATTTATTTATTTATTTATTTTTTTTTGGGGTAAAAATAACCAATATGGAATTTCCAGCTTTCGTTTTGGGGTCTCTTCTTTGGACGCCACGGTCGCAGACAGGCAAGAATTGTATGTATAACAAAATTGCATTTAGTCCGCGCCAACCAACTTTGAATGTGCAAACAAGCGACTATGATTAACTCAGAGGCTAGATATATAGTAAGTGGGGACTATGATTCCACGTGTCTTGATGCTATTAATTAGCATAAAATAGGTTGTAGATTCTATTACACAGCGTACAACTTACCCAACGTTCACGAGTTCTAGCCCACGGTTTCGCTGGTTTACAATTTCGCTTCTTCCTCTCTCTCATATTTATACACAAATTCATAGGAAACCAAACCATTGCTTTTTTTCTCTCTGAAATTTGTCTGTCTTTCTCTCGGGTATGGCGGAATCTAAGAGCAAAGGAGAATCTATGAGGGAATGGATTGTCGAGCACAAGCTTCGTGCTGTTGGTATTTTTTTTATTTTTTTCCATTTTCTACGGTTTAGTCTTGTTATCTTGATCTTTGATGTGCTTTTTAAGTTTTCTGAAATTTTTTAATCTGGGTTTTTGTTTATGGTTTATATCTCTTCGATTCTGAAACACAAACATCTAATTTTTTTTTCCCGGCTTTTATTTTTGGGATTTGTTTGATGTTGGAGAAGGTTGTCTTGGCTTTGATTGATACACTAAATAGTTTTTGATTTGGTTTTGTCATTTGTTTACATTGGAAAAGGGTGTCTGTGGCTTAGCGGAATAGCGGGTTCGATTGCGTACAATTGGTCTCAACCAAATATGAAAACCAGTGTCAAGATCATTCACGCTAGGTAAGTTTTGCGGCGTTCATTTCTTGTTCAGATTCCTTTTCTTTTTTTTTAAGATTCGTTGGTTTGTAATTTATTGTTTGATTGCATGCTAAGATATGCTTGTTCTTGTGTGTACCTGGGATATAGCTACTACGTGTAGCTAGGTTTAAGTTTATGTTTTAACTGGATAGTGATAGAAAAAATCCCCTTTGCGTGGTTAATGAAGAAGTGCGAGGAATACAAATTGAAGCTTTACATTTTCCTATTGTGTCTTATTTAAGGAAAGAGCAAACCAACTCAGGAAAATAATTGGAGAATACTTGATTGGGTTGATAATTTTAACGGAAAAATTATTAACTCTATTTTTATTTCACTTTCCCTGGCTTCTCTGCAATAGTAATGAGAAACTAGTGAAATTCGGCCTTACAGTATTGCCTGTTTGGCATTTTATGGAGACAAACTTTGCTTTTGTTTCTGGATGGTGTGATGGTGCTAGAAGGAAAAGAAAGACCAGGTTAATTGTAGTTCTGAAATGTGTTTCCTGTTTTTGGTTCAATTTTGAAAAGCCTACTCTAACTTTGTCTGCTTGATGCAAATCCTGTTATAGCATTCATCTCGGTTGAGGCCATTTCTTAAGAGTTGCTAGGCATTGTGCCTTCTCTCATGCTGTAAACAATTCTTTTGTTGGTTTCTCCCAATTTTTAGCCCCTATTAATTTCTTTGCTTCTGTGGGGTTGCCATAACTCATGGATTAGTTTTGACGTTATTCTAATATGTACTTGGTAGGAGTGTCTGAATCAAATTAGTGGGATTTTCTTTTTCATGAGCAAATCAGACCAAATTATGATAATTAGGGGAGAAACAATATGGTAAATTTCATAGGATCACCTCCCATCGCAAGGTATACCAAGATGTGAGTGCAAAAATTTTGTAGGAGAATGAAAGTTTTGGACTCTTCAAGATTGTATAGTCTGAAAAATGAAACACTTTTAGGATACAGTGAAAAGTGAAAATCTTTTAAACGTTAGATTGTAATTATGAAGGGAACCTTCTCTTCCCACCCTGTTATAGCATTCAGCTCAATTGAGGCCATTTCTTGGAGTTGTTTTGCACTGTGCCTTCTTTCATGCTGTAAACAATTCCTTTGTTGGTCTTCCTCATTGTTTTGGCCCCTATTAATATTTTTGCTTCTCTGGCATTGCCATACCTTGGAACTCTTGGATTAGTTTTGATGTTTTTTTGAATGTGTATTTGGTAGGAGTGGCTGAATCAAATTAGTGGGCTTTTCTGTTTCATAAGTAAATCAGACCAAATTATGATAATTAGGGCACAAAGAATATGGTAGATTTCATTGGATCATCTCCCACCCCAAGGTTTTCCTAGATGTTTGAGTGCAAAAATTTTGTAAAAGAATGAAAGCTTCTCTTTGAGATTATATAGTGTCTGAAAATTGAAATACGTTTAGGATACACTAAAAAGTGAAAATCTCTAAAACCTTAAATTGTAATTAAGAAGGGAACCTTCTCTCTACTCCGTGTACTAAATGTTCTCTTTCTTTTTCTTTCAGTAGAATTCTAATAAAAAAAGGTTAAAAATATTTTGGCTTACCACTTTGTTAATGGTTATGGAACTTATTGAGCATGGTATGATGTGAACCAAGCATCAATTACAGGGATTTGAATTTTATGAAAAGCACTATTTACCACTTATATTACCCTTTTGGCTTAATTTCTAGACAATCCTCATTTCTAAATTACTCATATGTCCGTATGCTTTCCAGTTTTTCTATAGGTTAATGTTAGTTGGCATGAATTGATCCTTTAGATGCAGA
The DNA here is from genome assembly GCF_965113065.1 of Corylus avellana. Lineage (NCBI taxonomy): Eukaryota > Viridiplantae > Streptophyta > Magnoliopsida > Fagales > Betulaceae > Corylus > Corylus avellana. Next base: position 4,387,591 of record NC_142490.1, on the reverse strand, counting down.
AATTGCATTGTAAACTTTATGGTTGTTTAGTTTGCACTGCAAGGAAAGGGATGCTAGAATGATATCTATCCGTCCATTCCAGAAAACCTTCTATAAGGTTGTCATGAAGATAGTGGCACAAGATTCTCACTATTTTTTTTTTAGTAGGATTTATAAAGTTGGGTATCATCCCTTCTCATTTAAAAAAAATAAAACTAATGAGTAATGTGAGAATAAAAGAACCTTAATTTTTAAGCAAAATCTACTCCCTTTTGTTTTTATGTCAAAGAGTCTCTTGCAGTGATTTCCTAGGTAGTGAAGCATTAAAATGCCCATTGCCAGACCTTCTTCTTGGAACCTGTTTTCTAATGTGCACCTAGAATGCTTTTAAAAATCTGTTTTCCTTTCATGTCTTATATCCTAGCAAAAACCTGATTATTTTTTCCCCCTACTTTTATTGCCTCTTAATACATTCCATCTGGGGCCTTTTGGCTAACTTTTTTCTCCCCTTAATTTAATTTCACAGGTTACATGCACAGGCTCTTACGCTGGCTGCATTAGCTGGTGCTGCAGCTGTTGAATGGTATGACCACAGATCAGGAGCAAAGGCTGATCGATATGCAAAGTTCTTTCCACCTGATGCTTACTCACATAAGGATTAAGTGAACTTCCCATATAACCTGCACCGAGTAAAATCTGCTTGGATATGACTAATGGAGGATAATAAAGTTACTTGTTTCCATCACATTTTTAGCAGTGGTATTGAGGTGTTTGGTACGATATTATTGTAGCTCGCAAGTAGCCAGTTTCGTGATAAAATTTGGCATCAAATTTTGAGAAAACTGTGATTTCTTTGTATAGGGCAATATATGATACATTTGGTGGAATTAGGAAATCCATTTATTGGTGATTTTGTTTTGGTCACCCTCCCTTCGTGGGGAATGCATCTAGCTGAATGTGAGTTTGTGGCTATATCTTGGCCATCCATTGTTTGTATATGGTCAAAAGCTTACTGATATTCAGTTTATATGATATCCCAAGTGTTCTAATATGCTTCACAGGAGTCAAATCTGCAAAACCATTTTACCTTGTTTAAATCAGCTTTTAGTTGTTATTAACTTCATTTTACCTTGTTCTCATTTGGAGCTTTCCTTTTTTGTTTTCTGCTGCCTTTGGCTTTGTGATGCTGCTGCTTGTTTAAACTGATGCGGTTTTGACAATTTTGTTGCTTAAATTAGAGATCTTGAATTATTTCTACTCTTGGATTGGTAATATAGAAAGTCTTATTCCATGTTTGTTTGATTTGGTTTTCTGTCTCTGGGAACTTCTTAGTTTCAAAGTTCTGCCTGCTTCTTTTGCTTGCTTTAATGCACACTTGATCAATATCTCGTGGAATTATTTATGAAATGTAATCTCATATTACAGTTCAAAGTGTCGTACTTAATCCACGTGATCTGTAATCAATATTGCAGCCTTCCACCGACTCTTAAATTCCTTGTACAATCTAGGCTGCACCCTGCTCGGCTGATCTACTATTTACCAACCCTCTTCAAACATAAATGTGGAGTTTCTTTTTTAAATTGCAATTTAGTTCTATTCTAATAAATTCAAAAAAAGTTCTAATTCTTTTTTAGTCTACTAGAGAAATAATTCTTAAAAGAGAATACTGAAATAAGGATAGGAAAAATATAAAAAAGTCTCATGAATTAACAGTTATTTTTGAAATAGTTTCATGAAGTTTAAAGTGTGCTAAACTGATCCATCAAAGTATCAAATTACTAAAATGTGTCAAAAATGCTATTTTTTATTTTATTTTTTATTGTAGTCTTATAATATCTTTATTCTCTTAAAAATTGAAATAAAAAATTAATAATAATAATAAAAAAAATAAAAAATAAAGTGACACGTTTCATCATTTTATATTGTGTTGACGTGACATCTAACAAATCAAATGTTTTAACGGAATTTGACTCTAGAGACTATTTTTTATTTTTTTTTGCATATATTAGTGACCTGTGAGTTTACTTTCATACGACATTGAACGATTTGTAATTTATGCCAATCATAGGGTTTGATTTTGAATTTATCCATATTTTGTATATCGTACAAGCAATTTGTAATTTAGACAAATTACAATAACTAATTTTTTATTTATAAGAAAAAAAAAAGGAGGTGTGGGGGAAATCAAAAACTTGATGGTGATTGAAATCAATCAATCAAAAACAAAAGATAAGAAATAAAAAATTGAAATCCATGATTGAAATCCATGTTAGCTCTGATACCATATAAAAGCTCATAATAATTTAAAGAAATGAATGAAAGAGAGAGGAAAGAGAGGAAAGTGAGAAAAATACATTAATGTGATATATGATTTAAGTACATAGCTCTACTTATAGAACTTTACATGTGATTTAAAATATTTCATAATACAAACATAACTCTTAAATTATGGTTAACAAATATCATTTAAATCTCTTGATTTAAAGGATATAAATAAACATTTATCACAAGGATTTATATCCTTGCTTTGCAAGGTGCCTGCCTACCATTCTCCCTAACTCCTCAGCTTCCCATTGCCGCCAAAAGCACTCCATTTCGCCCACCACGTGCTAGCGCATGACACCCACGCACCTGCGCGTGGATCTTACTCTCCGAAGCTTGCATTCCATGCACCGACTAGTACTCTCTGTCTCTTGCACCCCGACCGCTGTTACTGCTTGCTAGTTGTTTTGTTATGTTTCTATATTTCTTTTGTATTTCTATTGTTTATTGTTGTTTTAAATAAGGGTTTGTCTTTTTCCTAGATCTGCTTTCAGCAATGACCTATGGATTGAAGGTTTAGTCATTTTCTAAGAGCTTATTTACATGAATCCTTAAGAGTAACGATATTGAATTTTCAGTCCGTCTTTTGTTTTCTTTTGGTTCTTTACTAGGAGTAAAACATTAATCAATGATGAAGGAGTTATCATACATATGGAATAATTGGCACTATGGTAGAGGCAACAAAGGAGATTGCGTTTGAAAATGCACTAGTAGCGAAGATAAAAAAGTCAGGAAATCAATGACTAGGTAGCGGCTAGAGACGTGATTTCCTAGAATATACTATCAATCTAAAAACTGATTGGGATGGTGACATTTAGAGATTTTGCCCTGTAATAGCCCAAGATGCTATTATGTGTGTCATAGTCATAAATAGCGTTTGGGTTGTAGAGATTCCAAATTGTATTTTTGGCATTGTACTGAGGGAGCAATCTACCTTATTTGATTGTTATACCAATGAAAAGATAACTCGTTACAAAAAAAAAAAAAAAACATCCACACGTTAAAGTCTTATAGACTTATATATTTGGAAAAAATGCAAAATTAGTCCATGTGGTTTACCTGATTTACAATTTACTCCCTGTGATATCAAAACCAACTCAGAGGTCCCTATAGTATGCAAAAAAAATAATTTAGCCCCTGCAGTTAAATTCAATCCATTGACTTAACGGATTCCGTTAGTGTGTCACGTCACATCCAATAAAAATATGACACATGTCATATTTTATTTATGACTTTTAAAAAGCATACTTGAATTTTCCATGTCATATTATTATGCCAACTAATATTCTCACCTCAGATTTACTCAACGTCAAACACAAGTAAAACATTTTTAACAAACCTAATTCTACCAAATTATTGATATGAGCACCACCATCTTCTTTTTCTTCTTCACGGACGTCATGTTCTTCACCATTAGCATTGAAAGAGGTGATTTTAATAGGATTAGGTGGGGAGAAGGAGGACCTCCGATTGTTAATGAGCCCATCATCCACATATGTTCCAGGCTTAACGACCTTCAATCAAGTGATTACGTTTATATAGTATGTGCAAACACAACATGTCAACATTAGAGTTCTTTGAATGGTCTTGGTCAAAAGTCCATACGCAAATATCTGTATGAATGTGCAGTTGAGAAAATGTAAATTCTTTGTGTTTCATTCAGACAAAGAGGTAAACAAAATCCACAAAAAGCAAACACAGTCGTAGATCCCAAAAAAAAAAAAACAAGGAAATCGTTTTTTTTAATCCCATTATCTCCAACAAAAAGCAAGAGAAACTTCAAATTGCTCTTTTGATTTATTCAATTTTTTTTTTTTCTTTTTTGACAGAATTAGTGAATTCTTTTCAATGGAATTTGGGTTAAAGAAATTCTGATGTCTCTCTGTCTCCGTCTCTGTCTCTGTCAAGCAACATACATTTTTTTTTCTCCGTCTCTGTTGAGGAATTTCAACAGAGGAGAAAAGCATTAAAGCCGAGCCAAGAAAAAGTAGAAGATAGGAAGAGAAGAGGAAATTAAATTAAGAAACAGATTCAGAATTTCAAAAGATGAGAAGAGAGCCAAGAAAAAAAGGAAGACAGTACAAGAAGAAGAAGAAGAAGAACATGACCTCCGTGTAGAAGAAAAAGAAGATGGTGGTGCTCGTATCAGTAATTTGGTAGAATTAGATTTGTTAAAAATATTTTACTTGTGTTTGACGTGGAGTAAATCTGAGGTGAAAATATTAGTTGGCATAATAATATGACATAGAAAATTCAAGTATGCTTTTTAAAAGTCATAAATAAAATATGACATTTGTCATACTTTTATTGGATGTGACGTGGCACACTAACGGAATCTGTTAAGTCAATTAATGAAATTTAATTGCAGGGACTAAATTATTTTTTTTGCATACCACTGGACCCTCTGAGTTCGTTTTGATATCACTGGGAGTAAATTGTAATTCAGGTAAACTACAGGGACTAATTTTGTATTTTTTTCTATATATTCTTTGATGTATAATTTGAGTACACAACTTTATTTATATAGATTTACCTTAATTTAGGGTTAACGAATATCATATAAATCCCTTTATTTAAGGAATATAAATAAACATTTATGACAAGGATTTATATCTTAAAAATGCTATTCCAAGTGCTTTCTTTCTTGAATCTTGAGCAATGGCTACAACCAAAGCAGTTTTTCCCCTGCTTTTCTCTCTCTTCGTTTTCTTTCTTCTTCTTCTTCCGCATGCATGCATTGATGCACAGCCGCTTAAGGTTTGCAAGTTTGATGGAATATATCAACTTGGGGACTCTGTCTCTGACACCGGCAATTTGATTCGAGAGAAGCCGGCTCTGCCCTTTGCTCGCCTTCCATACGGCCAAACTTTCTTCAAGAAACCGACGGGCCGCTGCTCCAATGGCTTGCTAATAATTGACTACATCAGTAAGAATCTAACTTCTTCATGTTTCTGTTTTTTTTGTTTGTTTGTTTTTTTTTTTTTTTTAATTTTTTTATTGGTTTCTAAAAAGAACAATCAAAATACTTTGTTGGTTATACATATTTGATCAGAAGCAGCAACGTTATTAACTGACAAATCTGTTTAGAAAATTTTCAACCTCCAAATATTTTGAATGAGTAATGCTACTTTTCACGTCCAATTTACACCACCTCCATGTGACATGTTCTAAACGACTTATCATGTTTACAACCTTAAAAGAGAAAAAACACTTAAAATATATAATGTCAGCCGATGTAAAATATGTGAAAAAAATAGCATTAAGATTGTTTTTTTTTTTTTGTTTTTTGTCATTCTCATTTTTGATTCTTTACAATGTCACTTTTTGTTGACTAGAGTGGATTGGATGTTGTTATTCTTGTAGGAGGAATCTTTCCTACAATAATAATGTTATGCTAACAAAAACAATAATGACAATGATGGTGCTGCTGGTAATCATGATTATGGCAATGACATAATTAAAAAACCGTTTTTGTTCAAAGTTGCTTTTTTTTTTTTTAATGGTTAATAGGCTATATGGGTCAAGTTTTAATTTATTATTTTGAAAATGAGACATTACCCAATTGAAAAACTTAATCGAATATGTTTGGACCGAACTATATTATATTAATTATTCATTCCTGTGACATTGATATAACATGGACTTAAACTTTTGGGAAAACTACATTTTACTCCCATGAACTACAACACCTTGACACTTTCTCCCCATGAACTACTAACTGTGACACTCGACCCCCATGAACTACTATTTTGTGCTCAAAACTCTCATTCCGTCAGTCAAGGCTCATTCTGTCAGTCAAATGTGTTAACTTAGACGGTTTACCCGTTACTTTGCCCCCATGAACTACAATACATTGTCACTTTGCCTCCATGAACTATAACGTATTGTCACTTTGACCATCTGAGTTAATGTCTTTGACTGACAGAATGAGCCTTTGACTGACAAAATGAGGGTTTTGGACACAAAATGGTAGTTCATATGTCGGGTATCACAATTGGTAGTTCATGAGAGTAAAGTGAAAATACGTTGTAGTTCATAAAGGCAAAAGGTAGTTTCCCTAAACGTTTTTATATTCATAGGTGTATACCCAAAAAAATCAATTTTGAGTTAAACAACTTTTGAATTTTCCCCCGTCAATACCATTTTTAATACACTTGCTAGAATCTATAATATATAAAATATGGGAAACCACATTTAACCCCCTTATAGCTAGCTACCACCTTATTTGTAATGTTCCCTAATATTTTAATTTTTGCAATGTCCCCCAATCTACCATTGAGGTTGCAATGTTTCTCTTCCGTTAAGATTTGTTTTAAAAAATGACAATTATACATTGCATAAATTGAAACCCTATATATCGGCTTTCCGTTTTATTATTTATCATTTTTTTTTCTACATAGCATTTTTGTCATTTTGGGTCGGGTGAGTTCTGCAAATTATTCTAAATCGCTATTTATTCTAAAAGTTTAAGCTAATAAGAAATAGTAAATTTAATCATCATCTTAGCACAACCAATATTATGATCAAATTCAGATTGTAGTGCAGTTTAATTATAAAATTTGATCATTTGACAGCTCAAGCAGCCGGAATTCCACTTCTTGATCCTTCTTTGGACACGGATGCACTGTTCACTCGCGGCCGTGGAGAGAATTTTGCTGTGGCGGGTTCCACTGCCTTGTCTGCAGATGTTCTTGCAAAGAAAAACATTTCACCAACACTCACCAACAGTTCTCTCAGTGTACAACTGGATTGGATGCTTAGCCATTTCAATGGGATCTGTTTCAATGCTAATGGTTAATTAATTATCCTCTGATTCCAATTAAGCATGTAATCTGTTTATTAACTTTTAACACTTTTTATCTGCATTTTTTCACCTTTCTTTTTTCTCTTTAATGCTTTGATAGATTGTGCGGAGAAGCTCAAAACAGCCCTATTCTTGGTGGGAGAAATTGGAGGGAATGATTATGAGTATGCATTGTTTCAAGGCAAATCCATTGAGGAGGTCACAGACTTGGTCCCAGAAGTTGTTCAGGCAATAAAGGATACTGTCACAGTAAGTACTCTTTGAGTGTGCCTCAAGCACCGCAATCATGCATCGCAGAAAATGTACCGTATCGTTTTAGAGTGCGTTTTTAAAACATTGTGATTTAAAAATGTAGAAAAATTTGCGTTTTCAAATCACAAGTAATGAGGTCGTTTTTTAAAGGAAAAAGTACAAAATTAGTCTCTATAATTTATCAAATTTACAACTAGCTCTATGCGATATCAAAATGAACTCGAAAATCCTTAAGATGTGACAAAAAATAATTTATTCCCTACATTCAAATTTCATCCACTAATATAATATATTATGTTAATGTGACACTGACTTAAATAGGACATGTGTCACAATTTTATTGGTTATAACATGTCACATTAATGAAATTTGTTAAGTAAGTAAACGAAAATTGATTGTAAAGAGTAAATTGTTCTTTTGCCATACCCTAAGGATGAGGGGCGGAAGGGGCTTCGCCTCCCATAAAAAGTAACATTTTATTTTATTATTATTATTATTTTTATAAAATAGACTCCCCAAATTTTTTTTTTAAAGTTTCACTTGTCCAAATAAAAAGTTACAATTCTGCCTTTGTCAAGGACTTCTGAGTTCATTTTGACACCACAATGAGCTAATTGTAAATCAAGTAAATTATATGGACCGTTTTTGCATTTTTTTTCCTTTTTAAAAACGCACAATTTTAAATGTTAAACTATTTTTTAAGGGTTAAATTACAATTTTACCAAAAGTTAACTATGTTTCTAAAAACCGTGTTTTCAAATTGTACGTTTATTTTTCCTCAGCAAAATTAGTTGCTATATAGCCTATATATGATTTTTGATTCCTAGTTCTATTATTGGTTGCAGAAGGTCATTAGTAATGGTGGTGCCCGAGTGGTTGTCCCTGGACTCTTCCCGATAGGCTGTTTGCCAATCTATCTTACAGGATTCCACTCCAACAATTCGGCTGATTATGATGAATCTCACTGCCTAAAGAGGCTGAATACTTTGTCAATATATCACAATGATCAGCTGAAACAAGCCATTGAAGTTTTGAGAAAAGAAAATCCTGGTGTTGTTATTGTATATGGTGATTATTACAAGGCTTCCCAATGGGTTTTCAGTCATGCTCCAGGCCTTGGTGAGTCTCTCTAAATCTATTAAACTCAGCAAGGATAATATATACAAGTACTTGATATATCTATATATATGATATGGGGATTTATCAATGGACAGGATTCGATGCTGCATCTGTGCAAAAATCTTGCTGTGGTGTTGGAGGTGATTACTTGTTTAGCAAGGATAGAATGTGCGGGAATCCTGGTGTGCCGGTTTGTGCCAACCCAGATGCACGCATCAGCTGGGATGGAGTCCATATGACAGGAAAGGCAAACCAGCATATAGCAAACTGGCTCATCCAAGATATCTTACCAACACTTCATTGCTAAGCTTTAAGTATATAGTAGGTGTCGATTGGGTAGTGCTACGCGTCTATCGGCTTATTAAGAGCGTTGCTTGATTCCTTTCTGACCCCCACCCCCCACCCCCAAAGGGTCTTTGTAAAGACTCGAGCGGATACGAGTGAATCATATAAGTTTCTCAAGTCTCGTATCGGATAATTGTCACGAGTGTACGTGGCTGATTCTTATAACATAATTGGACTCAAGTTCATATATGTATATATAATTAAGTTTTTAATTTGAATGACGTCCAGTATATTATATTAAAATCTCCCTAAAAAAGTATCACTGATTTTGATTTCGTCAACAATTGATGGAACAATTAATATATATGACAACTATTAGCTGATCAATTCAGATTTGAACAAGTCAAATTTGTATAGAGTCAAAGATAATTCAATGCGGTTAATTATGTACCAACTCTTATATAGTTCAGAAGTGAAATGGAGACCATCCATTTAGTGCCATTAGAAAGGCGTAAGTGTCCAAAACATTTTGCTCAGAAAATAAATGGATAATATTACCCTCTAAAATACAATAAATAAATCCTCTCCATTCTCCATTTTTCCTTTTTCCCATTTCTCCTTTTCCGTATAGTTGTATTCAATTATCAGTGCATTTAAGGTAGCTAAATTGTTCAAAAGGTTGGAATGATTTTCATTTTTTCTTCTTCTTTCTTTTACCAAGTAATTGGTTCGTAGAAAATTTTCGAAAGATAGCTTAATCGGTTAAAATTACAGTTAATAAAATGAAGGTCTTCAAATCTCCTATCCCTTTTGCGCGGACTAGTAAACTTACCTTATAATAATTGTTTCTTGAGTCTTCACACGGAAAAACTAGTGGAAACTGTTTCTAATAATTGCAAAATTAATACATCAAGATATTAAAACAGTAGATATTACAGGACTGCCAACAGGGTGGGCCACCTGCTTGTTCATCATGACACGTGGCCAATCAAACCCCAAGGGATAAGGACCCCACCACGTGACATAATCATTGCTCAAAGCAATTTCTTCAGACCATGAGATTCGTGCATTGCGTGTCCAAAGCCTCTCATGGATATATTCCCTCTCTCTCTCTCTCTCTCTCTTGCACCATTGCTTGCGTTTTAAGGTTCTCCATGCCTGGGAGCACTGCTTTTCTTCCTTTCTTTCTTGTCTCCCTCCGCCCACTCCAAATTCCAACACCCTTTACTCACTGCATGGCTTGTGAAAAACAAAAACAAAAAACACCCAGCACAGCACATCACAGCAGCATCCCCCACTTTCTAAGGCATAGTCTAGTGGAAGTACCACTTACTTAGAAGACCATGTTTTTTGACTGCCAAAAACTGGCTTCATCAACCTTACGTCATCTTACACCTCCACTCTGCCATATGGGACAGGTTTAAACGTGTGTGTTTGCTTCCCCTTATATATGCTCTGTACTATGCAGCAGGCAGGCACACACACAGATAAGAGATAAATATTCAAATTCAGATCAAATTGGTAAAACCACTTCACTAGGTTGAGTAAAAAAATAGTTTTTACTTGTTTGTACAACCACCTTTTTCTTTTGTGCTTTTTCTTTCTTTTATTTATTCTAAAAGGGCGGACAGGGCCGATAAGAGTGGCTATTCTACCAGACAGTAATCGGTTGAAATCTTGACCAAAGTCATTATTTAGGAGTTACCTTAATGTCACTAGATTACCACCTTGGTGGTTTTTTTTTTTTTTTTTTCACTGTTTGTTAAGCGTTGTTAAACCCTATGATGGGAATAATTTTATCATTCTTTATGGAATTATATGAGGGAATTATCCGTAGAACTACTAACAGATTTTATGCAACTTTTTTTTTTTTTTTTGAAATTGAAAAGCAATTTATATGAGGGAATTAATAGAGGGCTTTCCACTAATGGCATGTTTTGAACTCAAGCATACTCAAAAATTGTTTAGGTTTTTCTATATTTGAAAATGCCACGATCATCCCAAACTGTCTCAATCTGGAAAAATGAAAGAAACCAAAAATAAAAATAGGGAGACTTGGAATGGAACCCTTCTGTTGGCAATAACAGAGTGTTCTGCAATTGTTCAAATTCACACACACACACAAAAAGAAAAAAAATAAATAAAATAAAACACAGAAATGTACAGTGACTTCTTATTTGGACAGGAAAAACAATGCATGTGTATGCGATAGGCTCTAGGCTTTTAGGTAAAGTTATACTAAGAAAGAGGGTCCTTTACTAGTACAGTAAATTAAATGGGGAGGGGGAGGTGTGTGGGCGTCGTCATCATCTAATAATATATAGGCCATCCATATTGTCAACTCTCTATCATTCTCTTCCCTTCTTTCTGAAGACCAATTTAATTTCCTACGGTGTCACTGCAACCAAATAGTTCACTCACCAGACTAGTATAGACCCAAACACTATTGTAATTTGTATCACAACATATTTAACAAATAATTACATAAAAATAGCAAGTAATTGACACATTTTACTGTACATGTATGCAAAACTAGAAACAGAGGGGGGGGGGGGGGGAGGGGGGTCATCTCATAATATATAGGCCATCCATATTGTCAACTCTCTATCATTCTCTCCCTTCTTTCTGAAGACCAATTTAATTTCCTACAGTGTCACTGCAACCAAATAGTTCATTCACCAGACTAGTATAGATCCAAACACTATTGTAATTTGTATCACAACATATTTAACAAATAATTACATAACAATAGCAAGCAATTGACACATTTTACTGTACATGTATGCAAAACTAGAAACAGAGATCTAGAGAAACAGAGAGAAACAGAGAGCTTACAAATTCACATACGTGTGTAGTACTTGTGCAAGGAGAAGGGGAGAAAGGGTGGGAAACCCATGTTGGAGAAGGGGAGCACGTGCAAAGTACTTCACTCAAGTTTTGAAGCTCAGCTTGCACGTGCCCTGCTTCTCCAGCAAGAGCTACTCACCCACTATAACCATGCCAATCTTCTTGCTGGAATGCATGAAAATGTGGAAAGAGCTCATGCATTATATAGAAGTTCTTGCTAGAGAGAGAGAGAGAGAGAGAATTAAAGAGATGGAGTCTTGAAGTGGGCATTCTTTAAAGACCCATATGAGATGAGAAGCAATCAAAGTCAAAACCCTTTGATTGCTAGTGTTAGGGTCCGTTTGGTAAAGGGATTCAGGTTTTAGTGCTTTGATATCATAGTAAAAATTGATTGATGTTAAAAAAAAAATAAGGATGTATCTTTTTTTTTGAAAAATGAAAATGTAAGAATGTTTTTTTGAAAAAGTAAAAAAAAAATGAGAATGTTTGATATGGAAAAATGAAATTTTTTTGTTTTGTAATAATTTTTTTTTATTTAAATAGTAATAAAAAGCAATTGATATTATATAAAAAATAAAAAAATATTAAAAAAAAATGAGATAAATAGTATTGAATCAAAATTGTTTACCAAACGCAGCCTTATATATACAGTAAGGAAAGAGCCTAAATGGATTTTCTCATTCTCAAGTGAAAATTCCGAGTCTACTTCGACATCACTCTCTTTTTCAGCAAGTAAATGACACATCCCAATAGCATCATTTCAATGTTGAAAGAGTGGGATACACTGGCTCTGAGGTGGGTTGGGTTGGGATTAGTGAGAATTGATAGCATGCAATACTAGATTTGACCCTGAGTTTGACACGGCCCCAGTGAATCTTATTCTTACCGGTTTGATCAACTGTTTGATTAGTGGTGGCCAATCGATTACGTATGTATGGGTCAGTTGTTGGACACTTTCTGCCGCCAAATAGAGCCTTCCAACTTCTCTTGTCCAAATTCTTTCATCCCCATGATTTTTTTGTAATATATATTTGTTTTTTTATTTTTTTGTTTTTTGTGTGGATATCTTTAGTTTTTGATTTTGTCTATATGTAAAATAAGTGTGATAGATACTTCTGCCTTGATCTTCCATTTCAGACCATAGTCCTTTTTTGGGTCTTCCTTGTTAGTCTTAGCTTTGTAATAGAATTATCACTCAAAACATTGACATTGTTCATGAATGGATAAGGTGCAACGGACACCGGCAAAGAATACGAATATTGGTCAAAGATTTATTGGCGAGAAAAAAAACCCTCATCTGTAGTACTTTACAGACAAATTAGTCGGAGTATTTGTAGAGAGAATGGTTATCTAATTGTACTTGAAATGATCGCATATACTTTCCTTATGCAGAAATTCTATTGACAGGGTTCGATCTTGACCATGTATTGTTCATTGATGGGTTGCGGCCTTGGCCAATCGTTGCGCAAAAGGAATAAATTATGGGTTCAAACCAATGGTATTATATCAACTATTTTCTTTTATAAAATGTAATTATGATCTGATGTGGGAATTTAATCACTCACATTCAAACCTATATATATACATATATACCCAAATAAATTATAAGTAAACAACTTGTTTGCTCAACTCAATATTTCATTCATCATGGGAAATCATTAATCTACTTGAGCTTAACTTGAGATTGGCTCAACTAGATGTTCATTCCAGATTCTTCGTAAAATTGACAAATCAAGCTTGAAAAATCACCCACTTACTTAATGATATATCATTAATGATAAAACATAAGTCAAGTTTTCAGTAAAACTCCTGTGATTACCAAAAAGGTTTAAGAGTGTTTGACCGATCTGGAATGAATGAAATGCAGTGAAAGAGTAGCAGGTGGTGGTGTAAAAGGATTGGATAGTGGAGGTAGTGGTGCAGGGGGTGACACAGCTGGGCATCGTAGCAGAAGGAAGAAATTGCACGTTCTGGTTGCGTGTGGGACTCAAGCTGAAGCTTGTTGATTGAAGAGTAAGAGAGAAATCTGGGGGAGTGGGGGGGTGTTTTGTTGGGTTGTGGGAGGGCAGGGGGGGTTCCAAGGTGGATATGATTCCGTATCTTCTATTCATATATTTCTTTCTCTTTTTTCGTCTGCATGGTTTATGGTGGATTCTTACGTCTGATCGAGACCTTTCGGATCATCTGCATCAAAGATTTGATGGTGGGATTGCCTTCTTCTTCAATTTCTCCATCCCATTTCTGCAATGGAATTCGACTAATATTTCCGATATATGACATAATCAGATATATGACATTGGTAATATCAGAAACATCTATTTAATAAATATTAACACTGTGCTTTACATGATTAAATAAACACTAGCGTATTATTTAAAATAAAAGTGTCACAACCAGCACATCAATACACACACATATATATATATATAATAGCCTAGGCACGTGTATGGTAGACCTTAATTCCTCCCCCTAGCCTAACTACCGGCATCATTCACGACGGAATTAACATTTGGAGTTTTGGGGAGGGCAAAATTAAATAATTTAGTGGTAAAGTTCTAAATTTTTGAAAATTTTAAAATTTTTTTTGAAAAAAACATGGTCGTTAGGGGCTAGCTCCCCAAGGGGCCATGTAGTTTCGCCCCTGTCGTCATTTAATCATAACTGTTTATTGTTATTCAAATCGGTTTCTTCATTTTAAGAAAAAGAAAATCAATACATTCTATTTCACACAACATATATATTACGTATATTTTCACAATGATTGTACCATAATTTATCAACTTTGAGTATTTAATGGGTAATTCAATTAACTGAGAATCACGCCTCATAAAGCGGATATCACTAGTTTGAATCTTCTCTCATTTTCTTGTACGAATATATTAAAAAAAAGATTAACCTCGAAAAAAGAAAAAGAAAAAAGAACAAACAATAACAAAAGAGACAACAAAGAGAGCCTCATTGCCCAAAGTTCAGGTGGGCTTAAATGGGCCAGCTTACCAAGGCCTGTACCTTCTAGAATTTTTGGGCATTTTCATTGATGTGTGGGCTCTGACGGTGGTAAAAACGAATCGGTTGCGACGCTAGTTGTACTCGGCGCCATCTCTGCAAAGTGCTTTGGCAAAACCCATCAGGTACGTCTCTCTGCATTTTCTACTTCTCTCTTATTTTCCAAGTTTCTCATTAAAAATGGTATCTACAAATTGACGTTACATATCGGATATGAAATAAATTTAAATGAATCGTTTACAGGTGATGACTAAACCAAAATTAATTGTTCACTGACTTTTGTGGTTCAAAAATTGATATAAATTTTTTATATTAACGTCGGTTCGGTTCGTTAATCTGTATAGATTTTTTATACCGAACGTTGCTGCATAGTAAAACGGCGTCGTTTTGACCTTTTTTTTAAAATTAATTGAAACTCAAAACGGCTTCGTTTTAAGCTTGAATATAGACTAAACTTTCATTGAAACTCATAAACTAACCTCCTCACGCCTGCTGCCCTCTCCACTCTCCAGCTCTCCTGGCCCTGCCTCCTGCCTCTCTCTCTCACTCTGCGTGGCCGTCTCTCTCCGACTGCCTCTCTCTCTCGCCTCCCGTCTGTCGACTATCTCTCTCGCTTTCCCGTTGGAAGCGGCAAGCCGTCGTGTCTCTCTCTCGTCTCCTGTCGTGTCCGGTGGCTTAACTTCACCGTCGTCTCCCTCGATTTCTCGTTGCAAACGGCAAGCCGCCGTACCTCTCTCTCGTCTACCGTCTTTTCAGGTATAGATTTTTCGAGTTACTTAATTTTCTTTAATTTTTTATTTTTTGAACTAATTGAGGGTTTAGATTTTGATTCTTTGACTTTGCATTTATTTTCGAGTTTGTTTATATTATTAGGATTTAGGAATACTTAGGAATGAAAATGATAGATTTTTAGTTTTTTACGCAACCTTGATCTGATTTACGCTACCTTGATTTTTCCTGCAAATAAATTTTCTTCTTTTGGATAAGCATTTGCTAATTGCTGTTATTATTCTTGAATTTTGTATTGCAGTTGAGCCCTTGTTTTTCTTCTCTGTTTGTGTCAGGTTTTGGTTGTTTAGGGTCTTTAGGTATGATGTATAGGCTGGGTCCATGGGGTGCATACATTGGCTCTTTTTTTTTCAGAAGATTGATTGTTGTTTGATTAAGTTTTTTGCATCTTATATTCTTATTGCTTTCTTACTTGATCATTATGTTTATGTTTTGATTTGTTTGATTATTGAAGGAAGCAAATTTAAGGAATTGAAGGTAATCCATGTTGGAGGTGGCTTAGTTGAGACTTTATTTATTATTCTTTGATCGATTCTAAGTTTGCCAAGGTTTGGGATTGCCTGAATCTACCCATTTGTGTAGGTTCTATGTAGAGAATCAATTTTATATTCTGCAATTTTCCATTAAAACAAAAGTTTCAAATTGTTTATTTATTATTGGAAGTTCTTTCTAGTATATATACTTTGCCTTCGTTAAAGCTTGTAAGTTTGTAACCAATTTGTGATAGTAAATTTAAAACCTTTGTTAAAGCTCCAGGCCTATATAGTAAATTTGTTATTTAGCCCGAAAAAACATGTTCAATAAGTTATTTTAGTCTTTTTAGCCCAAAAAAAATTGGCTCCCAAAACAACCAATTGTTGGCCCTTTTAAAAGTAGCATTGGCCCAATTAAAAAGGCCCACGGTTAACCGTTTAACGGACCGAAATTAACCGAAAATTTCGAAATACTTTGTTATTGAAATGCAATCGGTGAACTAACCGATTTAACTGACAATTAACCGACCGAAAATGACTTTTCCGAACCAAACCAATACCCACCCCTAATTTTCCATTGGTTCGGTTCCCAAAAAACAAAGGAATCTGATTACTTATTGTATTTTCCATGACGTTAGTAATAGGGTTTATGGGGTGCGAAACAGAGAATTAAGGTTAGAAGAAAAGAAAGGTTTTTGCTCTACTATGATTGGATTCCGAAGAACCCATGTTTTGAAACCTCTTAGATTTGCTTGTTCCATTTGGTTTTTGAAGTTTCCAAGTTGCAGACTCATTGTTTGGTTGAAGTTCTGAATGAATAATCAATTGTAAAAGAAAAGGTTACATCTTTGTTGTCATTCCCCTTGTGCTTCTTGGCCTACTCTTTGGTTTTATATATACCACTAAGCCTGTTGTGAGTTGGAGATGTTGTGGGTTTGAGACTCTGACCCATTGATTTTGTTCAGGTAGGAAGAAACCGTGGTTTTTTTCACTGATTGCACCGTTATTTTCTGGAATTCTTGTATTCAGTGATTGCATACATAGAGGGGTAAAATGTTCTCTCAGTCATTAGCAATGTGAATTTGCGTTATAGAATGTGGCATATATCTAATTTATTATTTCTTGTCCTTCTCTTTATGTGTTATTCACCATAGAAAGTAGAATGAGAATTGATGAATTTAAGTTGAACCGAAGACTGTTTTTTAATCGTTTGTATAATGACTTTGGTTTAAATGGATTATCCAATCTTAATCGATTGTGGGTTTCTTTGTATTTGACATATTATATGTAGCTGTTTGTTCATATTAGCTTGGTTGCATGCATTATTACCCCTTGAGTTCGAGTAATTATTGGTTGGAGGAGTTTGTAGGACTAGATCAAGACTTCTTTGCTTGGCCAATTGGCCTGATGTGTAGCACTAGTCCAAGCTCAGATGTCTTAAGTTGTGAACCACTCCAGTATTTCGATAGTCCATTCATAGTTTTAGAATGACCATGTTTGATTGATAGTTCCTGAGTATTCATATAGAATTATCTCTTTAAGCTTCTGCAGAGAATTGGGAATGCAAGACAGAGTGTAGGAATTAAGGTTTCGTTGCCTTAGTCCTATGTTTTCTTCTTTGTTTTTGTTTTTCCTTATGTCTTTTATTCATGCTCTTTTGTTTTGATGCTGTTTCAGATGTATCCTTTTCTCTTTTTCTGTATCCATTAGGATTTATTGTGTAATAGTGTCCGACCCTTATCACTGTATATGCTCAAGAAGAGTTGCGAGAAAACAACAAGATCTTTTTTTTATTATACTGAGGCCATTGCGTTCTGCTGAATATATTGGATACTATAAGAAAATATTAGTAGACTAACATTGTCAAGCAAGCTTATATTTTTGGGACTCGTTGAATCGTTTGAGGGCTTCTCTTGGTCATCATGTGGTTTCTCACTTACAAATACTTTCCATTATTCATAACAGTAAGGTTCCTTTAATCTGAGTATGGTAGATGTAGAAATGTTCATGCTTGATCTTCTATTCTACAGAAAGAGAAAGACAATCTGTCAGCATTTTAGTCCAGATTTGAAGAAACGATTTGTAAAACTTAAACATGAAGGAGAATGGAA
Organism: Corylus avellana; assembly: GCF_965113065.1. Taxonomy (NCBI): domain Eukaryota; kingdom Viridiplantae; phylum Streptophyta; class Magnoliopsida; order Fagales; family Betulaceae; genus Corylus; species Corylus avellana. Next base: position 4,369,604 of record NC_142490.1, on the reverse strand, counting down.
GCAGTGTATCTGAATGCTAAAACCAATATTGCTCCATGGTATGAGCTTTTCAAACACAGCATTTGTATTTATATTTTACATTCAGAGGCATTTGAGGATTGTGCCAAGGCATTTTAGCAGTGTATCTGTTAAGCCAGTGTTTTTAGGTTCAGTGTCTAGAGGGCACCACTTCCCATATAAAAGTCAGATGTTTTCTGTTTCATTTAGGAAGCTATTCCTTAAATCTATAAAGCAGTTGATCATTCTCTGCATTTGAGTTGGGCTAGTCGTATAAATGGATGATAACTTTCTGTCATTATCTTGTCTTGATCTGAGTTCCTCTTTGGCTTTCCGATAATTTTCTATCAAAAGTCACAGGTCGTAATATATTCCAGGCAAGAGAAAATCGTTTGAGATATTTTATCCTTATAAATTATAATGTTCTCTTGTATGTTATCTCAGATTATGAAAAAAATCTCAGTTCTATACTTGATTCAACTCATATGTGAAACAGAATGGTTATTCCTCCACCTGTTAGGCCTCCAAGAATTATCAAGTATCTTAAGCCTTATGTCCTGAAGATGCACTTCACAAACAAGTTTGTAAGTGCCCAGGTGATACACACACCAACCGCCACTGTTGCCTCTTCTGCAAGCTCACAGGAGAAGGCCTTGAGGCCAAGCATGGAATCTAGTCGGGATGTGGCTGCTGCTGCAAAGATTGGAAAAATATTGGGGGAGCGCCTGCTTCTCAAAGATATCCCAGCTGTTTCCATTGACTTGAAGAGAGAACAGAAATATCATGGTAAGGTCAAAGCTGTCGTTGATTCTTTGAGGGAAGCTGGTATCAAACTGCTTTAGCTTTTCTTTTGCTTTATAAAGTGAAATTATTGTTGAATTGGCTTATAAGTTTATCATTTCTAGCAATTGATGAAAGGGAAGTGGATGGTGGGGTTTGTGTTTGATGTTGCTCAATGTCATCATGATAAACACGTTTCTGCTCAATGTCATTTGTCATTGGCCATTTCTTGTTGAATGTTAATTTGTAGAACAAGCAAGCACAAGGAATTGTCAGAGAATTTGTATCTACATGCTCGCCGTATAAAGTGATGAAAGGATCTGAATGATTTACAAGCGTAGGTTTGTAAAGTTGCTAATATGACCTGCTTTTTAGCCAGCCAGGGATTAGAATACTGTCCTAGGGATATCCTTGTGCCACATTATATAAATTTTCTCATCCTTTATGGTGGCTGTGTCATGGTGGTGACAATGGCCGAGGTATTGGTTGTGATTGATGCTAGCACTTGTATTATGGCTAGTAGTGGATCATGGACCATGGCTGTGGTGTTATGACTGCCTTTATTTAATGGACGATATCAGGAGGTGTTGCTTAGGGGTGGTAATTTGTGTTTATATGGCAGGTTCATATCGTGTAAAGACATGGGTATGCAATTATATTGGTTTACCTTAAATGAGTCAAACCTCAACTCTAATATGTTAATTTTGTATAGGATTGACATGTTGTGTAAAAAATTATTAGCCTTAGGTCACTGTTGAATATGACCCCACAAAATAAACATGGGCCATTTTTTTTGCCCGTTAGTACCTTTCATTGATGAACAATGAGGGACTTATTTTACCTCTTGGAATTCTGTGAGAGTGAAAAGGTGAAGAGTATGGTGATGAACTTATTACAGCTTGCTGACTAGATAAATTCTTCAGTGAAGAAGAAAACGACTAGGACTATCGTGTCCTCCAACCAAATAAGTGGTCGTGGACAATTACACTTCCCTGATGCTCGAGTTCAAATAAAGTTAGCTTCCCGTGTTAATCAAGGTGTGCTTTATTTGAATAGTCTTGCTTGTGGTTCTTTCTCTCTCCTATTCAGATTCGTTTATATGGATTGGGTTTTTTCTTCTAGTTTATCTGAAAAAATAACTAAAAAAATATTTAAGTAAAAGGTGATTAGGTAGACTCGTACATCAAACAAAAGAATCTCGACCCAAATCTTAAGGAAGGAGACAAAGGAGGACCCCGATGATACACTACTCATAATAATGTCGAGAAGAGTTGGTAATTTCACATCAAGTGGTTCTTTAGGTGGATAAGAGCCAATCAGAGTGAAAATTACTTCATTTTTGGGATTTGGAGAGCGACCTTTACTTGGCATATAAGACTGTTTGAGTAGCAGTGAACTAATATCTTTTCAACTTAAATTTAGATTCTCTGCAATCTGCAATATGATAACTTCATCTGAGAGATTGTTTAGGTACCTGTTCGGATTGTCCGAACACTTGAGCAAGTGGGAATCCAAGCAGCCTATTAATAAGGTTATCTATTGCAGTGCAATAAGGTAGTCTCATACTCTCCTTGTATAGGATCAATCCTGGTCTTCCAATATTAGCCTTAAAATAGATTTTTACTATTTTGATGGTTACATGATAATAGTAACTCGCTTTGATTATAAAATCCTTAATCCAATAAAGGTTAAATTTTATCTCCCGTCGACATTGAGATATTTTATTAGCACCTTTAGGGGAAAAAAGTACTTCAAGATTGATTCGAAAATTGTAAACTCTAATCTAATGAGGCCATTGTGTGTGCTTTTGATTACAGTGATGGTCAAGTTTGTCACTATTGCTTGTTTGGTGGACTCTGATTAAATTCATATCCATCGTATACTGCTACCTATGGCTGTTAATTAACAAAGTCGCTAACAAATAGGCTTGGGCTCGGACTAAGCTGGGAATCAGTTCATTTATTAAACAAGCAAAACTTGAACAAAATTTGAAGCTCATTTATTAAATGAACGATAAACTCGTTTCAGCTCATATAATTTCGTTTTTTATTATTTTTATAATATTATTTTTCTTTGTAATGAGAACATGTTAAGTATTTAAAAATATAAAAATTAATAATTCTCTTCATAATATAATAGATATAACTTGAATTATTGTAATTGTGAGTCTTTATATATATATATATATATATATACTCAAGATTCGTTTAAGATTTGAGTTAATTTATCTAATTATTCAAATAAAAAATCTTATCAATAATTACATCACTAATAATGAGTATGAATTTAAAAATAAAAAATAAAAAATAAACAATCACAACATTTATTTTATATAGAATGAGGAAGTTAATTGGGTAGGTTGTGACCAAGTTTGAGCTTCACGGCCTTAACTCATGGTTGAAAATATATATATATATATATATATATATATATATATATAGTTTAAACCTTCAATATTCGGTTCAGATCAATCAAAACCTTATTGCTACCAAACCACTAGTTTTGTTAATCCAAAATCGTTATGGATCAAGCCCATGTTTAGACCCATTTTCTAATCACTTTATGGATTCAGCTAGGGTTAAGTGTAGGAACCCCACCATTATTTATTTTGGATTTCCTTGTTTTTGATAATACCCAAAAAAAACAAAAAAAAAAAAAACAGTGTGATAAATTGGTAATGCTATAAGCCTATAAGAAAAGGTCACACATCCGATCTGTTTATCGCGAGTCCGCGACAACAAATTGAACATATCGTACGGCGGCTATCATATAGGAAGTAGAATCTAGACTGGTAACTCTTTGCAATTCCACGCAACTTTAAGGCCATTCGCGTCTCATTCCAAAAAAGTCAGTGGCATTCTCGACTATGAAATTAAACTGACCCACCCATCACGTGACATGCCCTCTCACATCGCTTCGAAAGCCACGTGCCACCTGTCCTCCTAATTCCTATAAAAGTCTACGAGCCCTCGGGGCCCACCTCTGTCAATTCGATCTTATCTCTAATACGTGCTACTCGATCCACTTGCCACGTCATCACTTTCAAATTGATCTAGATCCACGGCCCAGATCGTCCTCTGCTCCTCAGACTTGCTCGACCTTTAACGCCCCATTTCGTCGTTAAATATGCTCCCCACTCTGCTCTTCTTCCTCTATTCCGACTATCGGGGTCTCATATAGGTACGCCTGCTTTTTCAGCTAACGTGCGCCATCTTGGCTAGCGTGCACCATGGGCCTACTTGACCAGCTGTGGGACGACACCCTCGCGGGACCGCGGCCGGATAACGGCCTCGGAAAGCTCCGGAAGCACTCGACCTTCTCCTTCAGATCGAACTCCGCCAAGGGTACGCAGCGTTTTGCTATCTTAAGCCGGAAGCGTACTTTACCGGACGCTATAAACATTATGTTCCAATTAACGAACTAAAACAAAGTTGTGGAAACGAAATTATTCCAATCGGATGGCTCAGATCTTTCTGTGCTCAATTTATCATAATCTGACGGCTAAAACTTGGAACTTTTTTAATGAATTATTATATTTTGAATTTCTCTCTGATTTTCTATAAGCGTATCTTTGGGGATCATGAGCCCCTAGCGCACTTTAGCGCATGTTACAACGTAGTTCGTGTTAATACTCCGAGGTGAAAGGAGGAGCAACAAATAAAGTGAATTTTGCTTTAATCCGACGGCGGAGATTTGTTGGGCCTTTTTCTATTATCTGACGGGGGATTTCTATTGATTGGTGTTGATCAGAATCTGATGGCGGGAACGCGAGATCGTACGGTGAAGATCCTTCGGAGGAGGCGAAGAGAGTCACGCGCAGCATCATGATAATAAAGCCACCTGGGTACCAAAACGGGTCTCCTCCGGCGTCGCCCGCGGGATCTACACCTCCGGTGTCCCCTTTATCTGGTAAGCGATAATAGTACTTGATAGATAGTATTTCATTTTTCCATCCGAAAAGACGGATAATGCCCCTGAACTCTTGGGGGTACTTTTTTATTCTCCGGAGAAAGTGGATGGAGCGTCCTCTAGAAGTCTCCACGAGGGTGTTTTTTGTCATTTAACGGTGGTGCCCACTTTTTCGCGGAAAATGATATAAATGATAAATGCAATATTAGGTGGGAGCAGTTATGTAGGTGTTTGTGGGGGAAATGACATGCGCGTCCTTATCAACGTACAATAATGCATCATGGGTATTATCATATGGGTCTAGGGTTAGGTGCAGGTGAAAATATCGCCAACATAAATAATTCATGTTGCCCTTCTTGGAAGGAGTCTTAAATCTTAATAGCATTATAATTATAATTTAGTTGGGTTAATCATGTTGGTGATTGTTGTTTGAAGGAGGTAGATCAGAGTCGTTTCGATTCAGAAGAAGGTCAACCTCGGACGCGTACGAGAAGGCGAGCCCGGTTGGACCAAGGAGCACTCCTTCTTCTTACGACGTGTGAGCTGTGAGCCTGTTTTTCTCGTACGTACGATGTAAGCTGAAAAAAGCTAGCTGTTGGGACTTTTGTATGTGGGGTGTATGCATGATGTTGTTATATGTGTATTTAGGTAGGTGGGTATGCGGCTGCTGTATGGTTTGTTTATGTAGCTTTGTAGATAATGCTATGTAGCGAACCTAGCTTGTAAGATCATCGACGTGATCGATCGTGTAGAGGTGGTGGTAATGCATGTACTACGCTGTCTGTATATACACTACTTTCTGTTGTGTCGTCTGTGGTTTGTTGTGTGTTAAGAGTGTTTGTTTTGTTGGAATAAGAAAGATCTCTCTCTCTCTCTGTGTCGGATGTTTGTCGGAGCAGCATGTTAATGGCGTTGATTCTTGCATGGATTTTGTTTGCTAAACGTAGATCAATGAGGCTTTTCTCAGTTTATTTAGACTGCTATTCGACTGTAACGGTCACGTCAGATAGCAGTGTGACAAATGACTAAATAGCATATTGTTCATTGTTCATCGAAAAAACCTGTGTGTCTCTCATCTGTTTGTGGGTGGAACAACATGTTGAAAACTTAGATCCTAGGATGGATATATATTTGTTTGCTAAAGTTGGAACAATGCAGCTGTGTTGGAATGTGGCCATCAAAATGGGAGGGCAGTGGGTGGGAATCAATAATGAGATTATATATATATATATATATGTTGGCTGATCTCCGATCCGATAATGGCTGAAGATTCTGTAAAGTAGGTACTTTTATTCGTCGGTTAAAATGTGCCTATCAAAATGTTGGGGGTATCATTCGATATTGTGAAGGAATGTTGGTTGATGTCTAATGGCCAAGATTCTTGTTTTTTTTTTTTTTGGATGAATATACTAATGCATGATTGTTTTATTCATTTATCATAAAATGGTTCTGGTCATTATATATGTAACATTTTAATTGTGTCTATTAACATGATTGTCACATTACTTGTCATGATTTTATGTTTTGATTGTGTGTAAGATTAACATATGGTTAACTGACGTGGCAAAAGTGAATGAAAGAACAGAAGATCTGTCTTCAATTTTTAAAACTTAACAAGCTCAAATTAGAGCTTTGAAAAAGCAAGAAGCTTGAAATTTACTAATATTCAAAAAAAAAAAAAAACTGATTATTATTCAACTCCCTTTACCACACAATCATACAAGGCTTCGAGAGGAAAGAAACTAATTGTTAGGGTCCATTTAAATATGGATGGGGATTTCTTACCATTTTTGTAAAATTTTAGATTATCAAATTACGTAATTTATGCCCTTTTAAGCATCGAAACGCTTGAAAAATGATACATATGAAAAATGTGGTAATGTTAATTGAGATGACCAAAAAGAATTTTCATTTTAAAATGCTTTCTTTTCACTTTTATAGAGGCGTTTCTTACAACATAGAGAACAAGAATTTGATGAAAACATACTTAATTTTCAATTGTAACACACCACATTTTTAATAGATGTCATTTTTCAAGCGTTTAGATGCATTAAAATGGCTAAAATTGCATAATTTGATAATCTAGAATTTTAAAGAAATTGTAGGAGATCCTAATCCCTACTAAAGACTTCTTGAATTTGGTTGGTAGTTTGCAATTGTTGTGGAGTCGACAATGGAAGGTCTACAACTAGGATATTATGTCTCCATCAATTGTTTAGCTAACTATGGCTCCGGTTTTACGGCCAACTTAACAGTATCATCGTCATCTTTTTTGTCACTTAAATTCTCTTCGTAGTTTTGATACCTATTTATAGGCTTAGACTTACAATTATAAAGAGGTCAATCATGAATCTTATTGTTGTCACTAACCCTGTCATCACCACGAATTTGAATGTGTTCTTGTCAATTTAACAATTGTGTCTTGGAGTTTGTGGAACGCCATGTGCTTGCAAGGTCGCACATTGAAACTCGAAAAATTTGGCTCTCAAAAGACCCTCTCCCTCACGATTAACGTCGTTAGTAAAGTTGCTACTCTTCGATAGTTGGCCATCTAATCGGGATAATGGCAACTCTTATATCACTTGAGATAAGTAACATACATAAGCAAATGAAAATAATATAAAATCTGCGACTTCAATTATTAGAACTTAGCAAGCTAACAAATTAGCTTTGAATTGTTCCCTACGCAAGCACCAAGTAATTTTGAAGATTCAAACATTGGTTAACAATGCAGATATACTCGCGTGACAGTAGACAACCAACCCTGTGGGACAAAAAGCTTATTCTCATCTTAAGGTAAATACAATTGTTAATCAAGACCGATCAATCATTACATAATTGGTAGGCCCATTTATTCTGTAATGGGTAATTGTTGGGCCCATTAAGGCACCAGAATCTGATTGCTCGGGACAGCAACTAGGGCATAGCAATTATTCGAGGTTGTTGTTCCAGGAGGCCAGGGTTTCATAAGGGTTTAGAGATTTTTATTTTTTTATTTTTTTATTTTATTAAATAAAAAGGTTGGAGGGGGAGGCTAATTGTAGCTATCCTACTTGAGCGTGACTATAGTAGCATCAACCCACGGGGCACCACTCAGAAGGGTCCTAGACGGTGAGAACAACAGGCGCTCCCTCAAAACTGACCGAGTCATAGCTTAACACCTGCCCATCAGGGCATTAATAGGACTCAAAGTGACTAACACTAATAGTTTAAGAGATTTCTATTGCGGAAGTCAAACCCAGGCCCTAGTGCATGTTCAATCTCATGGAGATTCCCTTGAGATCATTGAACTACCACCCTTAATTGTGGTTAAGAGATATTTAAAAGTAAGTATTTCGTATTATTTTTCAAAAGAATTGAAGAATTTTTTGAGGTTTGTATCTCTTTCGATGTCCTTTTTGTTTTGGTCATCGCTTTTAATGGCTCATTTATTGGCTTTTGTTCAAGATACAAACGTTTGGGCCATTTTTTGGCTCATTTCTTGTTATTTAGTTGGAATTTTATATTGTATTTTTAATTTGGATATGTTATTTGAAAATCCATCCCAATTTTTATTTTTTTAATGCTTATATCCCTTTTCCATTTTTTTTTTTTTAGGGGGCATAGCATGCCGCTTCAATTAAATATCGTGTCAAAAAAAAAAAAAAAAAATTTAATATGGTGTCTTAATCGTGTGATGGACTTGACATGGTGCATGTTGGCCATATAATTTAATTGTGGATCTGTCTAATCTTGCAATCAATTAGAGTTGTCAATGTTTTAAGCTGGGGTTACTAGGAGTTTATGAATAGTTTATGATAAATATGGATACTGAAACATTATGGAGTACTTTTGTATAATATATTTGTATTTTATATACAAATCAGTACATTTAAATTGATTGATCCAGTTTTATGATAATCATGTAACGGGCCCACGTCATCGCTTGTGTCTTCTTTTCATCAATTAATTTCTAATCATAAAACAAATTGTTGAAGTCCTATTTTGATGAAACTAATTTTAAAAATTTTAAAAAAAAAAGAAAGAAAGGGAAATAACTTAACAAATATAAATACTGGTTAAAAAGATCGAAATATAAATTATGGTGCGCAAATATAGACAAAGTTTTTCTTCAAACTGGGTTTAAGGAATTTTTTTCAACCTAGTCCATAAAAGTGACATGTGTCCATTTTTTTAATAATATGTGAAATGCGCATGAGTTTTTAGTAAAATATATTCCAACTTTGTCCTTACTATTAAAAAAAATGTGCATCTCACATGTTCAAGAAATACATGTAACTTTTATAGATTAGATTTAAGAAAATTCTTCAAACCTAGTTTGAAGAAAAACTTTATCCCACAGATATTATATAAATTTTTGTTGAGTTTTCGTCCCCTTGATTATCACCTCATGGTAACCCTTCTCATCGGTTATCATTGGTTGTTCTCTTTTTTCTCTCCAAAAAGGAAAAAAAAAAAAAGAAGGTGTGTTTGGGCCACCAACCTAATTATACCACCATTGACATTGAAAATGAAGAAATTATGTTTTTGGAAGCATTCCCACGAGGTCCCTTATTCTCTTTTTCATTCGGATCAGAAATGGGAATGATCCTCCCTCGTAACCCTTTTCCCTCTTTCAATAAGAAAGAAAGAAAGAAAGAAAGAAAGAAAAAAAAGGAAAAAGGAAAAAAAAAAAAGAGAGATTGAAAATGAAGAAATTATGGAATTTCCTCACATGGATGAAGATTAATGTATAAGAAAACAAAAAATTATATGGTCTAAGAACATATGTCTATCACATTCTAAAGACAAATATTAATTTAATAAGCTAAATCGAAAAAAGCAATTTAAAAAAAGAGTAATGCTCGATATTATATTATTATCTTATAATTGTCTAATAATATTGAAATCAAATAATGATTTTTTTAAAAAAATTTAATAATGATTAACTGAGAGTACCATGCTAAGCTTATTACATAAAATGTTAAATAAAATTATAGTATCTAACATTTATTAAATATAAATGGGCCAACTTGCTTTAATCATCTTAATTGGAAGGCAGTAGTACACCTACACACATGGATCCCATCTCCCATTACCATGTGCTCAATTGATTTAGTGGTATCCTCATAAGAACACACATTCAATCAGTAGTCACTATACTTGGATGGCACCCTTGGAGCTATGCAATGGCCAATGGCATTAAATTTGCAAAATGCAACCACTAAGAATTGTTGGGCCATAAATGTCTTATATAATATTTCTGACCAATAAATAATCACATCATGAAAAAAAGGAAACCTTCCCATCTTTGGAGTATTATTGGTTGGATTTCAACCACACAAATTGTTTGTAAAGTGCCACCAATTGGAGCCATCATTAATGCCCAACTCCACCAAAATAAATCTATCAGTCTCTTGTGACACTTTCTTGATTTAATTAGTGGAGTCCCAACCGCCACTAAAAAATATTTAACATTTTACACATAACATTGTAAAAGAGTCGTAAATTTAACATTTTTCTTACAAAATTAGGCGGTCATTACTTTGCAAGTGGCTTTGTCATTTTTTTTAATTTTTTTTTTATGGGGTTGAGGTAAAAGATTTTTTTGCATGTATGTGATATGGGGGGATATGCTAGGTGTTCTTCTAATATTTTTCTTGTATCCTCCCAACTGTGATGTGACTTTTAAAATTATCGTTGAATTTGAGATTATCATTATTGACTTTTAATCTATTGGTGATTTTAAAAGCCACATCACAATTAAGAGAACACTAAAAAAATATTAGAAGAACACCTAGCATTTCCCGTGATATGGGAAGAGGATATGGTCGCATTTTAGCCAACTAGAATATAAAATCCATATAGCAAAAGCTACGATATATTTTCATTTTTTACTTTTTACATAAATTAATTATAATTAAAATTATTTTAAATTTAATTATCGCATAAATATAAAAAAATAATCTTCATTCCAAAAAAATTGATTCATATTTCATAACATAGCCTCTTGTTTTTATTGAAAAAGAAAACTATTAAAATTTGAGAGAAGCTCATGGGCCAAGTGGCCCATCCAACGCAACTCACAGGCGGGCCTATATCGGGTTTATGGATATTCTGGGTAATCGGGCCATCAAAACAGGAACCTAACTGTGTGTTTGGGAATTCCTTTTGCGCCATAGTCAGCCAGGTTTGTCAACCACTGCCCTGGAATAACAAAGTCCCTCAACTCAGTCCGAGAGGGACAGAACGAAGAAAATGGATTGTGGGTTTCTGATTTCTCTGATCTTTTTCAATCTTCTCCTCGTCTTTTCCGTTGGTAAGCTCCTATTTCTCTGTCAAGGTTTTATCTTTTTCCAGATTTGCGATTTAGTGCCTCCCAATGAGACGTTTTTCTCTTATAACCATTTGGGTATCAAAATTTGCTGTTATAGGTGTACCAATCTCATTGGCAACAAATATGTGTTTTTTTATTTGACTAAGGTTTTTATTTTATTTATTTTATGGGTTAAAGCATTCGGTTAACTCTTTAATAGGTGTTGAAAATCAAGTATGTTTACTTTAGAATTTTAGTGCATAGTTTGGAATTTGTTCACATATTGCTCTGAGAGAACTTAGGAGGAAGAGAAGAAAAGAATTTGGAGAACTTATGCTTTATGTTGTACTGGCCTGTGACCAATGAAAACCTTACCTCGGCTGAGGTCAGTAATTGTGTTATTGGGATCACTTTAGGTGAGGTTTGTTTCTATTGGGTACTAATTTATCAAGAACTTAAGAGTCATAGTTGTGGCGCACAAAAACTGTTGGTTGGGAAATAAACAACAGGAATGCGATGGAAAATCTTTTTATGCATTGGATTTTCATAGTAAACATCGTTGCTCATATATTAGATGACAATCCTGCAGACATTGCTCTTTAGTTGGGAGAAAAGCCTGTAGAAAATCCATCATAGGAGATCTTATTACTTCCTTTGAACCTGAAAACAAGCAATTTTCTAAAATCATAAAGTTATTTGCATGTTTAAATTGTTTTCTGCAGTCCCTATGAAGTTTGCTGGTGTGTGTGTGTGTTTTTTTTTTTAAAGTTCTGGATGCATGTTGCAAAAAATGATGCTTTAATGTTGGTTGCAGTACTGCGGTTAATGTTGTAAGGTTGCATTTGTTTTTTCTGGATTTATTTTATTAAGCTGCCACAGACTTTAGACAAGTTTAGGAAATATATCCATGCAGTGATTAGGTATAGAAATTTAGACAGGTTTAGCTACCGTAAACTTGTTTTCTGTAGTGACTGCTAAAAAAAAGTGTGTTTGTTACTGTTCATGTACTGATGTACAGTTTTTCTTTGTGGATTTGCCGTATCTTGCTTTATGAAACTTCAATCTTCTTTCTTCTTTCGTTTATGCTGTACAAATGTTTGTTGGGCTGCCCTTTTAGTTTGATAAATTATAGCTATCTCCTAAATGAGCAGCAATTAAAGTGGCCTTGACCTTTCGTCTCTGTAGATGCTCTAATGTATGTTGTATTCTGTAGGTGGGGGTGTAATTTTATTATTTTGTATTTTTAAATAAGCATGGGATCTGAGTGCCGCTGGGACAAAACTTTGGATTTAATTTAGAGAAATCAGGTCAGGACCTTCCTGTGTTTTTGGTCATTTTGATTTAAGATCCCAATTTTCAATTTGATAGATTAGAAGCCCATAGGGTGTTCGGCTCTCTTGTATACTTTTCGTGTACGAGAGCTATTTTCTTTTTTTCAACAAAATTACTATTCATAATAGAAAAAAATTGATAGATTCAAAATTTGAGTTTGGACCCCTTCTAAATTCGAGACTTTTGTCAGCCTTTCTGTCAAATATATAATAGAAATGACTGAAAAGACATTATGTCCTTAGATAAAAAGAGAAAAAAAAAAGAAAAGAAAAAGAGAACACGGTGTGGCAACCAGGCACCACCTTGGGGGGGTTGTAGTGGTCATGAGCTACCACCTCGGAGGGGTGGTAGTGGTCGTGAGCCACCTCCTCAGAAGGCTGCAATCCTACTTATATTTTCTTTTCTTTTTTGGTCAAGAAAAAAAAAATTAATTTGAGGATATAATTTTATTTTCAGTCATTTTTGTTATCTATTTGACGGAAAAGGTTGGTGGAGATCTCAAATTTAGAATAGGCCAAAGTCAGGTCTTGAATCTATCAAATTAAAAACTGAAGCCTTAAATTCAAAATTGTAAAAAACACAAGGGGGCCCTGAACTAATCTCCCTTAATTTTATTTGTTATTGCTCAATGGAAGTCGTCTTTATGAGTTAAAAATTTTCATTCCCCTGAAGTCTTGAACTAATCACCCTAGTGAAATGAGGTCCTGACCTAATACTTTTGGTGAATGCATCTTAAATGATTTTGAGTCAGCTTCTGTAAGACATACTAGCTTTTGTCATTCTCAAGTTGAAGTTTTCTCATAGTTTTTGTACAAGAAAAAAAGGAAGAAGAAGAAATTGAGGCTTTTGATACTGAAAGTTCCTACATGTAATTAAAGTGTTGAAATTTCATTAAATCTGTTTTAATGTAGGTAAACCTGATGGAGTGTGTGTCTCCCAAGGTGGTCGCTTTCCACCTTTCTCATCTGAAGGAAAACCTCCAAAAAAGGTAAGCAAAGGAACCAAAGATTTGACCCTCTGTAGGGTGTTCCGCAGAAAGACTTGCTGCGATGTGGCCCAGACACATCCTGCATTGCTATCTGTTAGACGTCTGGCTTCAACAGGAGAAGCCAGCCAAGAATGCTTGCACTTATGGGAACTATTGGAATGTTCAATCTGTGATCCACGTGTAGGTGTTCAGCCTGGACCTCCACTGATATGCAGCTCCTTTTGTCACAGAGTCTATGAGACTTGCGCTAATGCTTATTTCTCTATGGATGCAAAGACCCAGGTATGTGGATAACTTTTTCACTTCTACCCTGAAAAATTTATCTAAAGGTCAGAATGATAGGTAATTGGCGTATATGCATGCAGAAAAGGGTTTCTGGGGGGTATGGAATTTCACTTGATTTAGTCCGTCTAGAACTAGGATATCCTCTATACAGTGATCTAATAAACATGTGGTCCACATTTTTTTTGACATCTTTTTGAAATGAGCCTTGTTGACGGTGCCAAGAATGCTTCCTGTGATTTTGTTACCTATATCCAGTGGGAGTTGAGAGCTTTTGGGTTGGATATATGATTTATTGTGCTTTGCCATCCCCTTTTAGTGTTTTCCAGGGATATGGGTAATCTTTTAGTGGAAATTTGTAACATAAAAATTTGCATTGAACTTTTCTCCTTGTGAATGCTAGAAGAAGAAAAAACATGTTCTGATTAGAATTTACCTGCTAGGTTCTAGCACCATGTGGAGTAAAGGACTTTGTCTGTGGTAGGGCTTCTGAATGGGTATCCAATGGCACAGAGCTCTGCCGTGCTGCTGGTTTTGCTGTTAACCCATCTGATGAAATGTACATTAGCACGGAAGACACATCTTGCTATGGTGGTAAAGCCAGTCTAGATTCCATTGCTGATTCATGGAGGCCTTCACATTCTGAGGTGCCCCAGAGAGCGGAAATTTTGGGGTTGTTTGAAGATTTCCAGCGATGGGCGAGAGTGATGCCATTTAGCGAAAGAGTTTCTTGGGCAGTGGGAGGGATGGTTCTTACAGCAGGTTTATTATTTATAAGGTCAGACCAATCCATCCATCTGAGATCAAATTTTCATTGTAATATTCTTTGAAACTTGCTGAAGTTTATGAGCTTGCTGGTTTCTTCCCCTAGCTTATTTTTCTTCGCCTTTTATTCATCATATTAAGTCCTGTTCATGTCCCATTTCTTATTCTCTTATCTATGCCCTCCTTGATTATAAAGTTGCAGAGAAGATGAGATGAGATTAACAGTTGGTTCTTTTTCTTCAAATATGTGTAGCATCTAAAATTATTATTTTTGTCTTGGAAGTAAATCTCCATATGTAATTTGTTGATGTGATCCTTTCAGTAAGAAATTCTGATAAGGGCTTATCATTAGTAATTCTCTGTTGTTAGGGGAGCATTGATCTTCTGCTTATAATTGTTATTTATCATGCAGCAAAAGAAAGAGTCATAGCCATCGCCAGAAGCTTGCAGCTATTCAGCGCACTGCAAGGAAGCTGGAAGCCCAGATGAATGACAAGAAGTTTGCTACTAATCAAGGAAATAGGAAAGGAAGTAGAAGATGACTGTCCTTTGTGAACGTAAATAGTCGTTTGTCAATTACATGCGAATCCTGAACTTATTGTTATAATATTACAGATGAATGTTTTTGGCTGTTTTTATTTCGTTATTCAGAAAAAAAAAAAAAAGTTTCGATTTTTGAAGGTTGTTTAATCTAGATGTTAAACATTCTGAGCTCATGTCTTGAAAATGAGTTTTTTATTTTGGGTGTCTGCGTTCTATTAAGATTGTTGAAAATCCTTTTAGTGTCAGCAGGTGCAGAAGCCTCCAGTAGAGTAAATTCCGTTGGGCTATGCCAGAAGTCTTTGAAAGAAGATTTAAATATTCATCTAACAACGCTGATGTTCTAATTAACTTTTGAATTAATTTTTCATAAAATAAAAAAAAAAACTTAATGATTGATTTAGAGTGTCACGTTAACATTATTAGATAATTATAAATAAAAATATAGTATATAACAATCTTCCTAAAGTTGCTTGAGCAGTATACTTCTGCCACCTATTAAACTCATCCATGGCTTAAGGATCCTCTTCTGCCTTTCACTCCCAACATGATGAACCTTTTACTCTTGTGCTTGTGCAACAGTGCAAGTAATGTATCCTTGTCTCCACGACTTCTTCATAAGACTTAGGATTAGAGGATTTACTTATTGAGGCAATTCCCAGTATGTTGTTATATTTCCTGTTTGTTATCCTCTGAAGTCTGAATCATTCATCTAATTGATTTCAGTAAGCAAAAGGAGCATAATGTCCAATGGCAAAATCCAAAATAAAAGTTCAATTAGAAGTCATTCATGTAATCCACTATTTGAACAAGTGTTTGACCAATAAGTTGCCTCTTGAACATACCACATATGGGACCAAATATACAAATATGCGCAAAAATCAAGCAGGCTATTCTCAAATCAGTACACTCACAAACTGCACACTAATATGCAAATACAGTAAGTGGCCAAAAGGTGTTCAAAGCGAAAATCTCTGCTTCTGCACAGAAGATAGCATGCGTCGTCAATTTACAGTTTCTTACAACAATTTCCAGTGCAAGCTCCAATATGATGAAGGTCATGCTTCTTGTTCACCAAGCCTGTCAGCTAATAGATATTTCAAACCCTAACATGAATGAGCTTGCTGTATCACTTGTATCTCCTATCTGAACAGAAGGAATCTTCCAAATAATCACATGCTTCCAGCTTTAGGGGGCTATCCAAACAAAGACGAGAAAAAGACAGCAGAAACTTCAGGTAAGTATCTATGTTCAGTAGTGAGACTATATCACATGTTAAGAACCATATGTTTCAATACTTCGACAAAGGAGACAAAAAGTAAGAAATGTAAATAAATGAAGATATACCTTTTTAAGTTTCATCTTAGACCCGCTTGTTGATGCTTTACTATCAAGTGGTTTCACTATTTCGAACGAACACACTAAAGATTCATCAACACTCAATAGAGCACCTGCATTGTCAAATTCTCCCCCATAATTAGGAGCTGAAAATATTGTGACTAGTCTTCGTTTAGCAAAAAACTCATATCCATCCTCCACCACCTGCAATAAGTTTAAAAACGTTTTCAATTGGACCAGTTGAATCAAGATCAGGCTAGCAGCAATTTCACTGAAGATGGCAGTATGCATTTGCAGAAGGATGCTTAGAACCATAAAATGCAATGTGTTCATTCGCATTTGCTTGAAAACCTACGAGCATTTGAGTGCTTACTAAATTTGTACTTTTCACAAAATCCTTAATACAAATTAATCTCATATTTGATAGAAAGAAATAAAAATTACTGAAATAATAAGCTTCAACGGTAGAAAGATAATCAAATCACTAGGTATTAAATAAAATTGATAATTTTCCAGGATACAAATGCCCTAAAGATTTCTGTAGGATGGCTGTTTCAAAACCATAATTGTCATATTCTATTTAAAAGGTACATGGCTTCATCCCAGAGGGTTGGATCGTACTGCCAAACATAGGGCCTGCTATACAGAATAAGCATGAAAAAGAGGCTTTTATTGCCTTACCTGATGACCTCGGCAAATGAGGTCGAGTTCATTCTTATCCAAAAAATCGGCAACCCTATCAGGTCCAAAAGTACATGAGACACCTCGATCACTATCTTGCCAGCCCTCAATATTAGGATCAGGATCAGACCAAAGCAGATCACAGAGAAGACCGCTATCTGGGATGTCGGTAGGCCTTGGAAGTTCCTTTATTTGACCCAAATTTTGCAACTCCGGGGAGAGTCCCCCGTGCATACAGAGTATCTTGTCATCAATGATTGCAGCCACAGGCAAACAATTAAAGCAGTCGGTAAATATTTTCCATAACCTAACATTAAACCTCCTTTTACATTCGTCATAAAACCCATAAATCCGGTTGATCTTTGCATCTTCATGGTTTCCTCTCAACAGGAAGACTTTTTCAGGATATTTAATTTTGTAGGCCAGTAGCAAACATATTGTCTCCAAACTTTGCTTGCCTCGATCTACATAATCCCCAAGAAAGAGGTAGTTTGTGGAAGGCGGGTAGCCACCGTATTCAAAAAGCCTCAGTAGATCTTGGTATTGTCCGTGTATGTCACCTGTAAGAGGCCTGCAATATTAGGATCAGGGAGAGCAAGACAGACAAACCATAATTAATACAAATTGCACGCCATTTTGTTGCATTTCATGTATGAGTTCTGCCCTCTGATTTGTAAAAACAAGCTGTAAGGTGATAATCCACAGCAAGTGGCAATTGGTATGTACAATTTGAATGGCATAATTAGTTAATCCTCATAACAGAAATAAACACAATGCAATGTCCCTGCCCTCAGAAAGCTTAACATTCATTTTAACAACCCTTTCAAGCCGCCAATCAATCCAAAATGCCTTCCCACTTAGAATTTAAATAGCTACACGACCTTAGTTCAACCGAAGGGTACAAAATTGCCACACCATGACATTAACAAATTAAACGAATAATCTTTAAATTATCCAAACCCATATAAGATTCATCTAAAAATTTATATAAACCAAACTATATGAAACCAAGATTTTCAACCAATCATCCATAATTTCATCTCCCTCATAGTACATCCAAGACAATATGTAAGCATCCACGACAAGAACAGTATAGAAAAAACTTCCTGTAATTGCATAATTCAATGTCATCATCAGATAAAACAAGAGAGAGGATGAGAGAGCTGACCACATATGCGAACGGGGGCATGAATCTCAAGGAGATTGGGCTGAGAAAGGAAAATTTGCCTGGCGTTGACGCAGAGTTGACGGATCTCCCCCTCAGAGAGCTGCACCTGCTTCCCACCTTTGCCTTCCAATAGCCTCCTTATTATATCATCCAATACCCCCTTATCCATCATCCCCTCCATTGTCATCATCATCATCTTCTTCACCAAATCACACCCAAAAGAGGCTAGAAGGAAAAGGGTCGCTATCAAATTGAGGAAAAATGGATCAAAAAGCTGGCGTTTTTTGGAGAAAGGTAGAAGAAAGAACAACTTTTTACAGGGAGGGAAAAGAGAGAGAGAGAGAGAGAGAGAGAGAGAGAGAGGCTCTGCACAAGAACCCAAAAAATTCCTGAGCTGAATTGAGATGAAGTAATCAAATGACAAACTTTGCCAAATCTAAAGAAAAATAGAGGTTAGAAAGGAGATGGGTATGTGTTAGATCTAAAAAAACAAGAACAGAAAAGAATCAAAAGCTCAAATTTTTACAGAAATTAAAGAAAAAAAGGCTTAAATCTTAAGGAGAGGAAGAAGAAAGAGAAAGTGGGTCAACAAAGGAAACTCCAAGAGTTTTTAGGCTAGTTTACCCCAACCAAAAAAAAATACCCAAGAAGAAAAACCAGGCACCTCCTAGAAGGAAAGAAAGAGAGAGAGAGAGAGAAAGACGTCTGGGCTTGAGGGATCAAAATGAAGATTATAAACTAGATAGTTAAATATGAGGAGGAAAGCCAATTATGATGGACATGGGTTGTCATTTTCCTCTCTCTCTCTCTCTCTCTCTCTCCTCTCCAAAAGCTTACGTCAACTACCAAGATAATTCATTACGGTTGAAACCTTCAAAGGCGGAGGAACAGTGTCCCGCGCATGTTAGCAAAAATTGTCACGTGGAGGATTCTGGAGTTGTGCGCTCTCTCTCTCTCTCTGATTGAATTTTTTTTTGGTACGAGGAATGATGATCAATCAACAGAAGACAAACCGCGTCCAGTTGAAATTTCCTTAGTTTCCTATTTTTTTTTACCAATTCAAAGGGATTTGGCTAAGGTGCAGTAATTTTTTTTTTCTTTCTTTACATTAAAAGTTACTTTAGTTGAGAGGAATCAAAAGTTAATTTGAATTGTGATGTGAATGCTCCTGGGACAAAGAGCTTATAAAACTTTCTCCTCTCTCCTTTTTTTATTTCTTTAAAAAAGTCAAACTCATTTATTTACTTTCTCAAAAAAATTAAAATAAAACTTTTTTAGTCTTTATATTACATTAATCAACACTTTTAAGGAACGGTAGATTTATAAACAAATTTTACAGAAAAATTTTTATAACTAATGTCGCACAATATTATTAGATATAAGATAACTTCAAATTTTAAAAAAGTTAATTAATTTGTAAAAAATTTTCTATAAAATTTGTTTGTGCACTCCCATCATCCGCTTTTATTATTAAAAAAAAAAAAAAAAAAAAAAAAAAAAAGTGGGGGAGGGCTTTTCCAAATAGACCCAAAAGTTTCCCAACTTTGGGAAAACCGCGTATTTTGAAGGGTTCATTTTCACACGTGTAATTTTCAATTAGGGTACACGTCTCCACCAATGACAACGAAAACGACGCTTAGGTAGCACGTAATGTTGTATAGTATTTTAACTTGCAGGTGGCCAATCATAGATGGCCGCGTCATTCTTGCTAGGTCAAAAATCGCAAAGTTTAGAAATATCCTGCCTGCCCAATGGTTTATAGTGGGGGTGGGGGTTAAAATAACATTAAATTAGTTTTTATTTTTATTTTGCATTTTTTGTGGTGAAGGCATCGCGTGAGAAATTTCGTGAGTCAATTTCTTCATCATTATAGTTCATCCACTTCCGATACAAAACAGAGTTGCATTATTATATTCTTTCTTTACTTTTTTTTAAAAAAAAATATGTTATGAGGTGAAATAAAAGTTGAAACAGTTTTGTATTTTGAGTTTTTTTTGTTAATATATTTTTTCTTGAGATTAGAAAATAAAAGAAAGAAAAAAAAGACAAACAAACATGACCAATGAAAAATTATAATTTTTTTTTCTAGCAAAAAAAGAAATAAAGGTAAGAATTTGGTGAGACAAGTTCAGTGGTATTGGAAAGCTTATTCAGAGGGTTACGAATTTATATTTCACGAAAATTTTTCCATTCTAATATTTACTAAGTTAGAACAAGTTGTGAATAAAAATACAAAAAATTGTTTTAAGAAGTTCGATTGATAGTCAATTGATGTTGCGTCAATCGAAGTGATAAGGTTCGCCCAATAAAAATTTTTAAGAAACTCAATCGATATTTCGATCAATCAAATTTGAGATAGGGGTAGTATTATGAATTTACCGGAAGTTCAAAGTCTATCAATTTTCCACACATGCAATTATGCGATGTACAATCCTCACGTTTATTTCTCTCCAGTTTGAAAATTTGAAACATATTCAAAAAGAGGGGATGCCTTCATATTCAAGTATTGAAACCCCTGTTGAGAAAGTTGTTCGAGTTTCAATATAGTCAGCTTTAAAAAAAAAAAAAGTCAGCATAATTTTCTTTTCAACGTTTCCCTGAAAAGAAAGCTCAAAATTCAATTATACAGAAAAACAACAGTAGCAGTCAAAGTTCCAGTTCATTCTAGTCAACTTGGTTGTTGGTGCAGAATGTTTGAACGGCTGGAACTGTGACAAAGCCATAGGCTCAAACATTTGGACCCTCCTCTCTCTTTCTACAACCTAATTCACATCTTCAATCCAAAAAAGCTTGCTTGAGTGGAAGATAAAGTGTTCAGCTCATATCTATAAACAAATCAACATCACCATCATTATAAAACTAAGGTGGAAGCCTAATGATACTTGTTTGTAGTGCAGTGAATGGTGCATTAATATGTCCATTCATGCCCATGCTCCACAAAAATTGGTCAGATCTATGAGTAAGCTTTATTCCAATCACCAGCGAGCTTAATCTGCTACTAAACATGAGTAATTTTAGAAATCCCTTTAGCGTTCCTTAAAAAATGATGTGGCTTTTAAAATCACAATTTGATCAAAATTCAATAATGATCTATCATATGACTAAACACACCCCATACAAGCCAAAAGCAGATTCTTACTGCTCTTATCTAAGTTAGATGCGTAAGACTTATTGATATTTGAAACAATGCAAAAAATTAAGATGAAGATAGAAAAAGAAAAAAACCCCAAAAATTAAGTTGGTTCGACCTTAGAAGCCTATGAGAGGCTATATCTTGATTATATTGACTTGAATAATTTATGATTACAAGAGACAGATGTATAAGAATATGTTGAGACATGCATCGTAATATACAAAACCATTGTAACTTATAGTATTATACAAAGCCATGGTAGCCCACAATTTTGTATAAAAATATGGTCTATATACCTAGAATATTCTCTCTATATTCTAACTTCAAGAAGACTCCACCGCAATAAAATTTTGTGTCAAGCAAAGGTTGCAGAAATGATCACAGACACATGCAAACAGATTTAAAAGAGGAATTTTTCTAGTAATGAAGTGACTTTACAACTTGCAACACGGTTGACTACTTCAAACAAGTAAACAAGAATCCAACAGTATTTGGACCATAAAGAAGCTTTTCTCCTAGCATAAGCTCCAATTCTTTTACAGAAGTGAGGAAGAGCCGCGATTAGATTAAGCACAAGCTGTTGTATCTTTCACTCTAGATTAACGTAAGTCTGAAGCAATTCTCCTGATTCATACTAAGGAATTATAGTTTGACCACACAAGCTGCAGTTTGTATCACACACACAGATTTAAAAGAGGAAAATTTTCAAGCAATAAGGTGACTTTACAACTTGCAAACATGGATGATTCCACACACAAAAGCACTACCTCAAACAAGAAAGAACCAGTCGTTTATCTGGCACCTAACTAATGACCCAAAAGTCAAAGCCGCGAAAAAAGGCAAATAAACAAGAAACCAACCATACTTAGAGCGCATAGATGCTTTCCTCAGTAACATAAGCTCCAATTCTTTAAGAAAGTGAGGAACAGCCACAATTAGATTAAGTATTGGCCGTTATCTAGTTCCTAGCAGTCTAGATTAGGACAAGTTCAAAGGAATTCCCCCGATTCATGTACAAAGAAATTATAGTTTGACTGCACAAGTAGCATTCTGTCAGTCAAGTCAATGGAATGCCAGCCGGCTATAGTTTATTAAACACTAAACAATGACTCAGAAACCAACCCTCATGACTCACATATGCTTTATGACTAGTTAGATCATGCAATTTACGCCTATGAACTTATAATTTCAAGCAATTCCATTTATGTAGTTGCAAGATGCTGCTGAACTAATTCCAAGAAAAATTAGAAAGGGGCATTGTCTGGGATTGTGATTTTCTTTTTCTCCATCGGGTGATAAGCCAGTCTAAGACGTCCCCCATATCATCATTCTAGCCTCCAGTGAAGCTATGGCTCAATTGGCACCCCCCTTTGTTTAAATGAGGGAGGCCTTTCAAGACTAGGTTCAAACCTGGGCATTAAGGGTGGTAAGCAATTCCTCCCCGTGGGGAAGGCTGATAACTTTTATAAAAAAGAACAAAAAAAAAGCCAAAAAAATAAAAAATAAAAATAAAAATCATCCTGCCAAAAGATTGCTTCCAGAATTTAGCTCTAAGCAAATTCAACTTTTGGCAAAGAGATTGCTCCACAGATTTTTTTTTTTTACTTTTCCAGTTATGTTCTAGCTAATCATCATTTAATATTTGGTGTAAAAAAAAGGCTTTCCAAAAAACTGAAAGAAACATGCTATATCTAACAGCTCCAGCTACAAACATTCATGTGCAGCAGCAAAATTTAGGTGAAAATCTGATTGCTGAGTTTTAGTTCATTTTATTTTCAGGTTAAAAGAGACGTTGATATAGTTCACATGACAGAGAAGTCAAACTAAACAAATTCTTGGGCTAACATCAACTTTGATTTTAAGGGAAAAAAAGAAGAAGATACAATAGTTGAAACAGGCACATCTAAGTGGTTATGATTCCATATTGATGCATAAATTAAAAGCCCAAATGGATAACCAACTTGGGTTGGCAACTCAAATTTCAGCACAATTGTATACTTGTGCAGAGAACCCATGCCTTAGTATATAACATGGGAGGTTCAAGTCTCTACAGTTGTGATAGTAATCAAAACCATAAAAAGTGTTAAGAGTACTATTATGTACCATCGTATTACAGTTGTACCATATCATATTTGCTCATCGTACATGAAATCCTCAGTGGAAGTGAATAAGAAAGATTAGCCCTTGGCTTTGTACATTGTGGACATAGACAGATATGGCCGAACCATGTTAATTTCCCCTGTTCTTCTTTTTCCAATCTTTCCTTTCTTTTCTCATCTCAATTTCTCCAACAAAAATTCTTTACTATAGAAATTCAATTACAAGTAACTAGAGGAACAAGTATTGTTTATCGTTCAATGTTCTATTTTCCTTCTCATTTAACTTATGCACATGAACTACTGTCATGAAACCATTCATAATTCTTACAGCCAACAACAATGTATACAGGAAGTACCACTAACTATGCAGGCAGAAGAGCAATTGATGTTAAATTTTATAACTCTGAAAAGCAATAATAAGAAGTTTCACTGTCTAAACCTGGAAACCACTTCCAAACAAATAAGCTACTTTTCTGTGCATTTCTCATACCAAACTGAGTACCTCAAATGTAGCATACCAGTGAACCTATTTTCTACAAATTAAATACTAGAGCTAACCAACATCCTAACAATGCTACTAGATGATAGAAACAAAGTATATGTCAGGTTCATTGGAAAGGACTCATAATCGAACTGAACAATTGTAACTATCACCACCACATTTTCATTTATATTCAGGAAAAAAGAGTTGAGTTGCAGAGTTAAACAAATTCCAACTGGAACTTATATTTAGTGTATGTAATCTGTTTGTGATCAGCTGAAAAATTATTCCAATGGCTATAGTATGCAGTAAAAAGCTACTGCAAACAACCAACAGGCCGTCAACATTAATCTGAATACTAAACTGATAATATTTAGAAGAAAGCACTGACTACATCAAACAGACAAGAACCCAGAATTCAAATTCAAGCACATACTTCTTTGATTCAGTTTTCCTATTAAAAGAAATAAGTGCATTTGCTCTAAAGTTCATTACTTGTCCATTATCGCAATTCAAATCTCACCTCCTTAGACAAGCTACATAGTTGGATTGGGCACAACTGAGCGGAGGTAGGCTTTTGTTTTGATTGCATTATTATAAACAATATGCAAACAAAGATCACGTTTAACTATTCTACGTCAAACTCAAAATTACCGCAGATCAAGTTTAATAGGAAAACTGAATAAAAAATTTGAAGTTTAATAGGAAACTGAATAAAAAATTCAATCGAACTGCAGTTTAAAATGTTTCCATATCCATTATTGTCACGGTTCTTTTCCTCTCTCTATGACCATCAGCAATCGGGTAGTAAGCAAAAGCAAATCAATTGATAAACTGATAAAACAATCAAAGAAAAGCAATAAAACGCACAATTTAATGGAAAAGCAACAAGAATTTACCAAATTAAGCAGAACCCACCACAATTATTTCAAATCAAACAAATACCCATAATTCAAATTTCTCAATACAGCATTCTATTCCTCAATTCCATCAGTAAGAAGAAACAGATGGGTTTGTTCTAACCTCCTCTAGCTGCTCATCACTGCAATTCAATCCACAGCCACACTGAGGACACTCCTCAAAGTTATCAATAGGAAAATCCGCACCTGCTATCCCAACCGAGAATCCGATATTATCACCGTTCCTTTGGACCTCAACAATGTTAACCCACAGGAAGAGGAGCTTCACACTAACTCCCTCCAATGTTGCGAGCTTGCCTTTTGATATATACCCTTTGATGGTGGACTGGTACTTCAGCTGGTACGACCCTTCAAGGGAGAAGCTACAGCTACCGCCAAAGGAGGCAGAGAAATTTCCTGTTAATGGGTCAAGATAATAGTCTGTCACACCTTTGGGGAGGAGACCAACAGGGAAGTTGTACTCCTTGAGAACTTCATAGGCTGAAGGCCTGGTGGTGGGTGTTAGGTTTGATTGTGATGCAAAGGATAGTGAAGTGAACAGGATGATGCATAGAATTGCTGGTGCAAGTATGAATCTTTGAACGAAGAAGAAACCCATCTCTTTCTCTCTCTGTTTTTTTCCTTCTTGCTCTTCCTGCGCAATTTCTCCGCCTATGTATGTTTTGTCTGCCTATTTCTTGTTGAGACTTGAGAGTTGAAATACTGTTGAATGGTTAGGTAGTTGAGCCATAATTGGAATGGGAGCTACAGTCGAGAATTTAGACCCACTTTTGATGGGTTTCAAATGGGCTGGGCTAGCTAGAGTAAATTTGGGAAAGACCCAACAGTTTTTAAATCCAAACCATTTAGCAAAACCAAAAAGTGATCGGGTCATAGGTTGATACTACCATCTCAACATTATAGAATTGTTGTAAGATAAAAATGTAATTTTTAGCACTACTTATAAACTTAAGAATAATACTACATTTTTATCAAAAAACTCTGATATGACAGAGTTCTAATCAACACTTGGATCAGTTCTTTATTAAAATAAAAAAAATAAAATAAAAATTTAAAAGTTGGTTAAGACTGATATGTCAGCATTGTGGGATAAAAATGTATATTTATGACCAAAAAGTAGAATAAAGGGTTTAAAATGGGGTTGGGTCTGGTGAATTAATAATCAGCTGTTAACTTGATGATCGGATTGATGGGTTAAGCAAGATAAAATGGTATTCACATTTTTCATAGATGGTTTAAGCAGTTAATTCAATCAATAAAAGGAATTTACCGTTTGGTATAGCGGTTTCAAAACGTGGGGTTTGAAAAGAACAGTTTTGAAATGCAATTAATTTAAACATAATTTTTAAAAATATAATTAAGTATTTGGTAAAATATAGATGAGATATTATAATAGGGGCTGGGTTGATGTCCGTCAGGTTCATTTACAATGGCAACCCCACATTTAAGGTACCTTATTCCTACTTCCATATCTTGCTTTGACCCAGTAGGGGAAATCATACATTTATGGCAGATGGGTCTCTGTTGTACCATATTGTTTACACATGAGAAATACACTTTCTTTCGTATTACATTTCTCTAGTAAAAGGGTTTTATTGAATCTACTCAGCAGCCAAATTTTTTTTAACAATCTGTACACATGGTATAGGAACAAATGAAATGAAATGGCGAGTTCTAGATGTCTATCCTTAAAGGAGTGTAAGAGGGGAGGAGGCGCTAGCTAGTGTTGCGATTAATCCCCCAAATCTTGGGATATTATCTGGGAGGACGAGGGGAGAAGGGGCTGGTGTTGCGATTGATCCTCCAAGTCGGAGGAAGATGGGAGAAGGGACTGGTGTTGCGATTGATCCTCCAAGCCGTCGGAGGATGGGAGAAGGGGCTGGTGTTGCGATTGATCCTCCAAATGTTCGGATATAATCTAGGAGGGGTTGTCGGTCATGTATATTGCATATAGCATCAGTTGTGTTACTCCCAAAAGACACCCAATCACATTTGATACCTGCATGCAATTACTTGCCCGTCAATTCTTGTGTTGACTTAAACACGTATAATATTTAATTAAAATGCATGAGAGTTTGACGAAAACAAAGTTCAAACTTAAAACCTTTGTTTAATATCATGTAGTAAATCATAACTTATCCCATAAATTTAATTTTTAATTTATACTATATATATCAATCAGAAAATGAAATACAATTAAAGATGATGATGGCGGTGAGAATAATGAGCAGTACTACTTACTCCAAGGAATTTATCCTCCACAAGGACGGCATAGTAAGTCCAAATCCCTCTATTCAAGAACATGAAGAGGAGGGAAGGAAAGGCGTGTGCTCTACGATGTTCTACACATTGCAATTATATATATATAAAAATTATCAATAATTTAACAACTAGAACTTGGGAGAAGTCTATATATATATATATATATATATATATATATACGGATCACTGTTCATTACTGTTTGGAGTTACTGTGCAAAATCACTGTTCACTTTTACTGTTCATGTTCGGACGACACGCGCAGGATTACTGTTCAGATGCACTGTTCACTCACTGTTCAAGATTTGTCTGCCGACAGCTACTGTTTCAGATTGTTTACTTTCACTGTTCAGACTGGCGCCAGACGTGCCTTTACTGTTTACTTTTACTGTTTCCTTTTGACCGCATGAACGCGGCTCATGATTGTAATTTGTTTTGTGCTTTGTTATCAGCCTATATAACGGGCTCCCCTCCCCCATTGTAAGACAGAGGTTTTATTGAGAAGTTTTAGAAAGTCTCTATCCTTCTCAGAAACTATCTAGCCATTCCCCTTCAGATTCTTCTTCTTCTTCCCTATCCCTTACTTCAGTAAGTTCTAACGCTTACTTCTGTAAAGGTTTTATAATCTATAACGATTATTATTTTTCTGAGTTATTCCTCATCCCTACTTTTAATTTCAGTTGTTTATTTTGATTATACAATTGTCATACCGCCACTTTAGACGGTTCTACTGCTTTGATTTACAACTGCTTATTTTCTGCATTCTATTATCACCATCCCCTCATCCCTGCATCTATATATATATATATATATATCAGATGATCAAGAACATGGAGCAAGACAAAATTACTTTCTATGGCTGCCAGGGTAGAAGAATACATGAATATATTTAGGCCTACACACAAGAATCCTATGACATCAATCCGTGTATCTCCTTGCAACATAAAATGAGTAATCAAAATCGCTCCTCCAAGAAACCACACATCCAAAACCGCAGCAAATGCTGCTGTCTTTTCCTGAAAAGCAAATTGCATATGGTTGATGATTGTTGGATCATAAATCAAACCATTAAATACCCGGTAATCCACGGCTTCAGCTTAATCATGGAAAGGCCCAGGCCCAGTAAGGACTCGGACAAACAAGTCCAAGACCTACATATCCGAGGCCCTTATATCCGAGACCCATGGGATCCGAGACCTTCCAGCCGAGACCCATGGGATCCAAGACCCTTGAGCTGAGACCATTAAGTTCGAGACTAACTCAGGATACACAGGTCTCGGCTACCAGGATAACTCGAGTATCTTAAAAGATACAGCCGTTAACAGATAAATGATCTCGTTTATTCAAAAGCTACCATATCTATTTAAAATGCAAATCAAATATATTATCCAACAATCATTTACAAATGTTCTAATCAAGTGATACATGCAACAACCAAATCTTATGATCTTGATCCCCTAAGATCTTGGAGAGGAGGATCACCCAAATCCCTTGTCAGTAACTGCATCGCAGAAACTCAGGGAATAGTGATTCACTGGTGGAGGGACTTCCACTACTTGATGCCTATAAATGACAGATGATCTCTCCATAAGAGAGTAAGCGCAACTTTGCCATTAATTTCTTCCTTTGTTGCTCATTCTCTTTCCCATTTTGACTTAGGCATCGGAGTGTCCCCGCCGGCTCACCCCCGGTCTCTTCGATCCTTCTTTCTTCTTTGTTGTGCAGCCAAATCATTCGTGTGTTGGTCAACTCAAACTCGGCAGACGTGCCACGTCATCATCAGGAAAACTGTGTATCAACAATGATGATGATGATGATGATGATATAGACATTACAATGATGATGATGAGTAATTAACATATACACTCACCCTTCTAGGTGGAAATACAAGGAATAATCCGACATAGACAGCCTCCACAACAGCACCAATGCCATTAACAGTCACTACAAGCAGGCCATCAGTCTTTTCCAGTCCATAGTAAGTCCACAGTGCTGTATTCAGTAGCGTCAAAATGAAAGGAAGGCTATCAAAACCTTGTGTTGATCGACGCTCAACAATCCGCCGAAATGTTTTTCTGCAAAAATGTCTGAATTTCTCATTTCATACCAAAACAAGAAATCTAAAGATTGATGTAATACTTACAAGAGAGAAATTATAAAGAGTAAAACTGATATGATGATGCCTGCAACAAAAAGTATATGTGGAGGATCAAGGTACAACCCTAATTAACATGCATGAATGCCCACCAAAAAAATATGTGTGGAGGATGAAGTTGGCGATTACCTATAACTCCAACAACAAAACTCAGCTCAGCCATGTTAAACACACAGAAGGTTTTCCAACTTTTGCTTTGAATTTAAACTTCCTTGGCTTGAATTTCTAGTTCATATATATATAACTGCCATCTAACTGTTGATGCTGACTGTACCAGTCACGTGTACTTAGTTTGTTTTTTAAGTTAAGTTTGTTATTAAGCTTAGTTAACTGACTCTGTTTTACATTACTACTACTAAAACAGACTATATAATGTAACTGCTTACTTTAGTAAGCTTTTGGAAATTTGTTTGTATAATGCTGGAGGCCCATTTTTCACAAATAGATTTTGCTTGTTTTTAGAACTGACTAATTTTTTTTTTTTTTTTTTTTTTTTTTTGGGGCCATAAGAACAAATAGGAAATGAAGACTTGGTCAAAGGGCTTCCAGGCTAGGCTTTGAATTTCTAGGATCCATCAATTTTTAATCAGCAAAAGGTTTTATAGAATCTACTAAACTCCATGTGCTTTATAAGAGTTCAATTTGTTTTTTGTCCAAGGTGTAAACGAGCCGAGCTTAAGCGAGCTTTCCATGTTTAGGCTTGTCTCGTTTAAATTTTACTCAAGCTTACGCTCGAGTCGAGCTCAAGGGCGAGCCAAAAAAATTGAACTCGAGCTCATAATAAGCCGAGCGCGAACTTGCTCTTATATTTAATTTAATTTTTTTTTTTTTAAAAAAAAAAACTTTAACTTCAAGTACTTTAAAACAGCTTAAGAAGCTAGTTTGCATATAGGCATTTGCTTAGCCTGACTAGTCGAGTATGGAGCCTAAGTCAATACAGCAAGGCGCTTGGTTTCAAAGAGAGAGGATATGCATCATTCTATAGATAAACAAACTTGGGGATTTGTGTTTTCTTAGCAATGTGGGATAAGTTAACAGCATGTATTGGGACAACGCCCCCTACAAAAAAATATTTTTTTAATGTCTCTCTCTCAATCTCCCTCACCAGTCATAGCGCATTTTCCACCTGAACTCTCATTTCCCACTCTCTCACTCACCAGACAGGTAATGATAATGTTTGGGTCTGTTTGATTTATTCAATAGTTTCTGCCTTTCGCAATCCCCCTCAATAGTTTTTGCTTGATTCTTCTTCCTTTTGTTTGGGTAAGCTCTAATTGAATCGGGGTCTTTTTAATGATTGCTCTTTCTTTTTGATCACGAAGGGTCTAGAATTTTTCATTTTTTAATGCTTAAATATCAATGAGATTTATAATTAATTATGTGTTACTTAGTTTATATATATATACACACACGAGCTTATACGAGCTTGCTCACGAGCCTAACCGAGTCGAGCCGAACTTGCTTCGTTTAATATTCGAGCTAGCATTTATGTTCACAATCATGAAACGTTTCATTTAATAATCGAGTCGAGCACGAGCCGAGCTTATACGAGCAGATACTGAGCTCACTCGCAAGCGGCTTGCTCACTTAACACCCCTAGGTCCCACAATAGGAATAAAATCAGAAAATTAATTAAAAATATTAATGAATGAAAAATGATCTCAAATCTATTACAATATCTGCATTTATTAAGTAGCTAATTAATTAACAATATTTTTTACACATGATGTAGGAACAAATAAATGAATGAATGAAATAGCAACTTCTTCATCATCCAGGTACTAGACTTTTATCCTTAAGGAGTGAAAGAGGGCAAAAGGTGCTGGTGGTGTGATTGATCCTCCAAATCTTTGGATATTTTTTTGGGAGGACTTGGGATTCCTGTATTTTGCATATAGCACTAGTTGTGCTACTCCTAGAAGAAACCCAACCCCATTTGGTACCTGCAATATATATATAACTCCCCTGTCAATTTTTTCCTTTTTTTTTTTTTTTTTTTTTTATTACAGAAAAAGGAACAAAAATCTAAAAACATGGAGAAGGCTGCATTTAGTATATATCATACAAAGTATTTCATCGGATTGAGTTAGAGAAATTTTTTTAACCCAATCTATTAAACTTATATCTGTCTATTTGAGAATTACATGCATTTTGAATAGGGTTAACCGTTAACATATGTTAATTCATAAGATTGATAACATACTATTTTTACATATATTTTTAAAAATGGTAAGCTATTAAAAAAAATTCATGTAAGAATCACGTACTCTTAAGAACAAATATTTAATTAATAGATGACTATCAAAGAATTTTCTTTAACTTAGGTTCCGTTTGTTTTAGCGTCGAATATTTTCTAACAACTATTTTCCATGTGTTCGATGTGATCGAAAACATTTTTGGTTTGTCCAAAAAATTCTATTTAAGACAGACCATATATTGATTCCACGGTTTGGTTGTGGAACTTTTTCTAGGATAAGTTGTCAATGAGGTGATAGGCATAGCTAGCTTCCGTTCAAATTATAATACAATATTTAGGATCTCATTAGAGTCTAAATCATATTTTTTCTGGTTAATTATTATCATCTCTGTTATGGATTATTGGCTTCCAAGATTAAACTTTAAAGCATATATTATATTGTCGGGCCATATATAGAACATGTTGAACCAATTTCTTTCCTACCTTGTTGAGATCTCACCTAATTAATTCAAGAGTCTTAGTTTAATAATATTATATCAGCCACTCACTTTTATGATTAATATCTGATGTGGGCAGCTCATACTATAATAGTGAATGCCTTGTCATAATTGAGAGAATTTCTAATCAAGGCAGCACGACTCTAGTTAGGTTATTACATAACATCTATGCTCAAATCTAATGAAAGCTCCACCATATATAATATATACCCAAAAAAATGGAACAATTAAGAAAAAAAAAAAGAAAGAAAGAAAAATCTGCTACAGGCCATCCATGATATATCTATTAGAAGATCAAGATCAAGTTTTTGGTTTGAGCCAATGACACGGATTAAGGCTAATTAAGAATACTGTGTGAAAATAAGGTTTAAACTCAAGACTTTTATGTTGATATTATGTTAAAATTATCACTTATCTTATAAATTTAATCATTTAATTTTTAGTATAGCAATGAAAAAGAATTGCATGCTTGATTTGAAAGAAATTCGAAAAATTAATTTAATAACAGCATGAATGCTGTAGTTTAAGCAACGGTTAAGATTGAATATCTTAAAATCTCTCTTTATTTTCTCTCTCCTATTAAAAGCTTCTAAAAGTAAGACAACTTTAAAATTCAATCTTAATCATTGCTTAAACTACAGCATACATGCTATTATTTAACAGCATGTAAGCCGAATCTCAAATAGATAAGCTATGCATTATCAGAAAATTAAATACAATTAAAGATGTTAACGATGATGATGAGAATGAGTAGTATTACTTACTCCAATGAAGAAATCATTCACAAGGATGGCATAAATTGTCCAAATCCCTCCATTCAAGAACATGAAGAAGGAGAGAAGGAAAGGCATGTACTCCACGCTTTTAGCTGTCACCACCCTTTTCTACACATTGCAGTATATATAAAATTCATCAATAATTTATATATATATATATATCAGATGATCAAGAACATGGAGGAAGACAAAATTACTAACCATGGCTGCCAGGGGAGAAGCATACATGATTATATTAAGGCCTGCACACAAGAATCCTATGACATCGATCCGTGTATCTCCGTGCAACGTAAAACGAGTGATCAAAATTGCTCCTGCAAGAAACCCCACATCCAAAACAGCAACAAATGTGGCTGCCTGAAGAGAAATTAATCATGGCGGACAATTAATACCATAGCATACATGCATATGGTTGTTGATGATGATGATGAGGAGTAACATATACCCTCATCCTTGGAGGTGCAAATACAAGGAATAATATTGTAACGTAAACAATCTCCACAACAACACCAAAGCCATTAACAGTCGCCGTGAGCAGGCCACCTGTCTTTGTGACTCCATAGTAAGTCCACAGTGCTGAATTCAGTAGCATGCAAATGTAAGGAAAGCTCTCAAATTCTTGTGTTGATCGATGCTTAACAATCCGCCAAAATGCTAACATAATTGTTCCAACCAATCTTTAAATTAGTCTCTATTAAAAATAAAAATAAAAATCAAATAAAAAATCAAATGGTTAACTAAGACTATCACATCAGCATTGTTAAGATAATATCAAAAAAAAAAAAAAACTAGGGAATGGTTCACCTGTGGAAATTTTGGTGACGTGGCAAGTAAGAGAAATTTCAGATAAATATGTTAGTTGGGCTAGCTTCCATTCAAAGTAGAACCCGACCTGCAAGTCTATGTGCCGTTAATTCTTCATTCACCATAATCTCCATCTATACAATATGAACCATGCATCATGCATCATGCACCACATGCTGTTGCTAACTTGCTAATGTATGTATGTATGTTGCATCATAAGCCGACCCTGTTAAGCATTACAAATTAACCATACATGCATCATTGTGACACTGACATGCCACATCATGGACCCATTACATTATTAACTATGTCTCAGTTGTCCTCGTCTACTTTGAATTTAATGATGTCTTTACCATTGGCAAGCCGTACGTTTGCAATAGTAACGAATTAACGATGCTAGGCAAAGCGGAACAAAAACTTGGCAATATTAGCTGTTTTTTTTTTTTTTTTTTAAGTATATTTTGACACATTTTTAGATAAATAAAATACTTTTTGATTTTTTTTATTAAATATATTAACTTTTTATTTATTAAGCTTATTAACACAATCTCAAACAAACTTTTATTTATTTTTGTAAGTCCAAACATGCTCTTAAGAATACCATCTTGGTCTACTTCACCATTACAAATGAGAATATAATTATTCTTCTAATAATGAAATAACACTCTTATGAAAGAAGGTTTTTTGGGAAAAAAAAAATTAGATCATAATCGATCCACCAACCACCTCTATCTGTGTAGATAATAATAATTTTTTTTTTTTTTTTTTTTTTTTTAAACTGAAATTTGTAGATTTTATTGATAAAAGCTTAAGAACATGAAACTCTTATAACACAGAGCATAAATGTTTGAAAAATTATAGCCAAATACTATGAGGTTATAAAGTTATAGATACAATTAAAAAATTCTTACAATTAAGTGCATATTTATAACTTCAAGCTTCCGCTAATTTATATACAACTACAATTATAAAACAGATCTGCTCCAAACATATTAGAGTGTAAATCATAATCTTATAGTTGAATTATCCTTTATAATTTGCTAGGGGAAAAAAAACAATCGTTAAACTGTTATGTGCAGTTCATTTATGGATCGCTACTTTCCCATGTCATTCCCTTAAATTAATTAGAAGTGGAAATAAATATGGAGGAACATAGCTGCTCCATAGCCTTTGATCTTGTCAGGTCAACTGATTTCGTCAGGTTGCTGTTGGTATGGCTTGCCATTGAGTAATAAATGTGAGAAATTTTTTTATAGAATTTATCTGTTTAAATAAAATGGGTAGATTGTTTCAAATTTGCTCATGTAAGTGTGTCTTATGAGATTTCTTTCATAATTTGAGCAATAAAATTGATGAAAATCTTTATTTGCGATATGTTAAGTTAGACCTTTTTCAATGTATTTTATTAAAAAAAAAAAAAAGCCAGACTTTGAATGAGTATACTAAATACCCATTTGAGTATTGTTTGTTCTTAAATTGAATCGGGATTTTATTTCAATTGAAATAGAAAAAAATTATTTTATAGATCTAATTGTATATATAATCATATGTTGTTATATTATTTAAAAATTGATTAAATACGAATAAATAAAATCTGAACTATGAAATAAATTATCTTTATTTCACTTAAAAGGAAGGGCATCATGTCTCTCAACCAAAAGTTTAGTTGCAAAGTTATTTTTCTATTTTTGACAATTTTTTATACTCATAAGTCATAAAGGTACAAGTACAAGCTCCGGAGGAATAAAAAAAAGGATGTTTATGTTGCACCCAACGAATTTATATCTCTCTAGTACTACATCTAGCTCATAAAAGGAAATGGAAGATAATTACATATAAAAGTTATGGTTTTTTTTAGCGTTTTCTTGATCATAAGTAAAGAATGTTTTCAAAGATAAATATGATGGATCGTTGGGATTTTTTATTTTTTTAAAACAATATTTATGTAAAATCAAGAGAATACCAAAAAAAAAAAGTAATAATAAGAGGAACGATAGCGTTCCTCATAATTACAATAGTAGTGAACTTGAAGGGCCTAAAAAGTTTGTTTAAAGAAAAAAAATACTTGTTTGGTAAAAAATTAAAAGCGCTTTTAAGGGTTCAAAAAGCTTAAAAATGGCTAAAACGCATTTTTAGCAAAAGCTAAAAAATAAAGCTTTTGCTCAAAAGTACTTTTTAATAAAAGCTCTATTTCTGAAACGTAATTCCAAACATGCTATTAGTCATGTAAGCGGCCTAGAAGCTTTAATGATGTTGGAAAGAAATCTCAATTTTTCTATAAGCTGATTCTTTGTAAAAGCTCTTCTTTCATTGAACTTTATTATTATTATTATTATTATTATTATGTCTAAAGACATAAATAAAATTTTGATGTAGATATTGAGTGACCGACAACTTGAAAATGTTGTTGTCTACTAGTCTAGGTCAACATACAATTATTGAAATTGAATGCTTCTTAGGAAGTGAAATTAACTGGGTTTTCGACAAGATAAGACAAA
This sequence comes from Corylus avellana, assembly GCF_965113065.1. Lineage (NCBI taxonomy): Eukaryota > Viridiplantae > Streptophyta > Magnoliopsida > Fagales > Betulaceae > Corylus > Corylus avellana. The sequence continues at coordinate 4,333,710 of NC_142490.1, read as the reverse complement.
TAAAGAGTGATTATACAAAAATTAAAAAATAACACTTTATCTGATACCCTTTTCTCTTATTTACCATTAGTGGCTACTGTGGCTTCTTCAAGAGATCGGATGCCGCTGCCCGCGGCGGGGTTGAGCGGCTCATATTGCTGTTGATCCTCTAAATTGTCCAACACTTGCCTCGATGGCTTAGGTTTCCAATACATTGCATAAAGAATCAACTGAGCTGTTCCAAGAAAAAACCCTGTCCCATTTGGTATCTACAACAAAAACCATGCATTCATTCAATTTTATGGCGTTTATTTATATGCAGGGAATGTGAGACACTTTATATGCATGAAATTCATCTATCTGAATGTCTGAATAGACAGTCGGGCAGATAATTGTCGTGGATCGTTATCCGAATATAAAACCGTAACCTTGTGTCAAAAACAAAAATTGATTATGGGGAACTTACTCCAACAAACAAGTCTTTGGCGAGTAAGGCATAGGCAGTCCAAACTCCTCCATTCAAGAAAAAGATGAATGAGAGAAGGAAAGGCATGTATTCCACACTCTTTGTGGTCACCACCGTTTTCTACAAGCAATTTTACATTAAACGACAGGACAAAGTGAGGAGTAGAAGCAACAGTACTGCATGAAACACATGCAGTTTTAATATAATAATCTTACCATAGCTGAGAGAGGAGAAGCGTATGCAATCATACTGAAGATTACACACAGTAAGCCTGCAACAGCAATCCTCATTTCTCCATGTAGCAGGAATTGAGTCAGCAAAACTGCTGCTGCTGGAAATCCCACATCCAAAATTGCAACAAGTATGGCAGTCCTAGCCTAACATATATACAATATATATCATTATTTGTGACATTTAATCGAAATTTTGGACTCCCTTTGTTTCGACGTAAAATGTTTTTCGTTGGGCGTTTAGCTTGTACCAAAAATGAGTGAAAACGAGAAACAGTCGGCAACTTCTAGCAACCTCCGGCATAAGTTCGGCATAGCCCGACGACTTGAAAATAAGAAGCTCAAATTCGAAAAATAACTTACGATTTGAATGTTTTATGTTTGACTATTATTTTCTATAGTATCAAACACCAAAAAATAATTTTCAAAAATTATTTTACGACGAAACAAATAGAGCATTAAAATCTATTTGTAAGGGGGAAAAGAAGAAGCATACCTTCATTCTTGAAGGTGCCAAAAGTAGAAATATGATAAGAAAAATGATCTCGACAATAGCACCGAACATATTAACAGTGGCGACGAGCAAGCTATTGGGCTCAATAATTCCATAGTAAATCCAAAAGTATGCATTCAACAATTTGCAAATGTAAGGAAGGCTCTCAAATTCCTCAGTTGATCTACGCTTCACAATTCTCCAAAACGTTGGTCTGCAAATTAATTATAATCCAAAATATTCTTTTTTCACTCAGTTCCCACTAGAGATCAATAGTATTTAAACAGATCAAAAGGAGCTTACGTACGTGGGAGAAAGGTAGAGTAGCCCTGACATAATGTTGCCTGAAAAGTATACGAGCAAGAAAATCAAAAGAAGAACAAAAGAAGAGATAAAAAAACATTTGTATGTAGAAAAACAGAGGTTTTGGTGCTTGATGAAGTATTATGTCTAATGAGCGTAAACAATTTCTAAGAGCGTTCGAGCTTTACCCGACTCGTATAGAGGAACGCTTTACACCGTGTCCTGAAAATCTAGTTGCCCCGGATATTCCGGTTATTTATTTATTGAAAAAACAAAACAGAGAAAAACAGAGATGATGGGTTGGAATTTACCTAGCACCCCAGTAAGGTAAACTAAGCTTATCATGCTGAGAAAGATGAGTTTCAATCGAACAAAGGAACGTGATGATTGGATTCTGTAAAGGATCTGTTGAAGAGTGGGGCTTTTGATCAGACTCTTCAATTATCTTTGAATCTCCGACGACAGAATCATCATCACTTCAGTTTGAGGCGTCAAAAGCTGAGTTGTTGCTACTCTGTTCTCTCTTGGAGCCTCACTTCTCATTTGGTGAGACTATTCTATCACTTAAAGTAAACAGATGATCATTGGGATTATCCCTGTTCACAAATGAAGCCTATCTCAGACTGTAATTATAGTGAGCTGAAAAGTTCAGTGTAACCACGTGGCACATCCTAATTGGAGACGAGCGAATGACCAAGAATTGCAGCTGTCGTGCCGTGCCGTTCTCTCACTCTCAGCATATTCCTTATTTCACATCTATTGTAAATAATATATATAATGTTAAATGAGAGTAGCTTCGACCTGAAATTGGGTGTTTTGTATATTCAAATAGGAAGTAGATACATAAACTTAAAATATTAAAAATAATATAACTTTTTTTTCCACTAAATATTTTTCATTCTCTTAACAAAATACATTATAGACAAAATACCCATTAACAAAACCATCACAGTCATCGTCTTGATTGGTTTTGGAGACTCTGGTATCGAGAGCTCGGTGGTAGGTGAGGGGTTTAGTGGTAGGTGAGGGGTTTAGTGGTAGGTGATGGGCGTTGAATTTGAATGAATGGAAAAGTCTATGGAAATGATTTGAATTAAAGATACCATGTTGTCATTGGTATTGTATTCAGTATTTTTATCTAATGTGTCAAATTTATATTGAAGATTATAAAATGAGATTTTACTACACATTCTGATAGAAGGGTCTCTTATATTAAATTAGATTTTATAGATTTAATTGTGTATATAATATGATAATGTACATAATGAATAATTTGTTATATTATTTAAAATTTTTTAAATGATGATATATTATGTGCATCATTAAATCTAACAAAACAAAATTTGAACAGCTAGGATTCATTTCTCTTAATGCGTCAAAATGACCCATCCATGAGACTGATGAGAGCATCTCCAACAGTATTTCTAACCTAGCTTTTTAGTTAAATTTAGCTATTTTGTTAACTTTTCTTGCTTGAACAGATACTGTAAAATAGAAAGTTTTCCTACTACTATACTGTTACAGTAAAGTTTTATATTTACAAGTTACAGTAACAACTTGTAAGTAATATTTTATTATATTTTCTCTTTCTTTCTATTTTTTTAATCTTTTCTCTCTAATTCTCTCTTTATCTCTTTTTATGGAAAATATAAGGAAATGATAAAAAACTAATAAAATAATACTAAAAAATAATATTTAATTATAATAGATAGTTAAAATAGATGTTCTTGTTGGAGTGTGTAGTGAAAAACTAATAGCTAAAATAAAAAATAAATAAAAAAATTATATTTTAAATAGTAAAATGAAAACTCTTACTAGGGATGTTCTCAAGTACCAATCAAAAGTTCAAAGCAAAGGAAAGTTTGGTGCTTGATTTTTCATCATTCAATATTGGAATTTTTTGCAAGGTAACTTTCTTTCCCCCTCCCCAATAATTAATGTAATGACTCGTGCGAGAGTAATACAATGTTTACTACAAATGATATTTAATAATTGGTAAAATGATTCAGATGTTAAATTTTTTATTTAATTATTTAATTAATTATTAATTTTCACATCAATTTTTAAATAATTTTGTAGCAAAAATTGTAGTATTCCAAATCCTCTTCATAATGCAATTTATGCTACTAGTAACACACTATCATGTGGAGAGCACATGATATGGAACTAATAATGCCATTTATGGTAAGTTTATAAATAAATAATTTGACTATATTCATCTAGAAAGACTAATTAATAATCACACTGCTCATTCAAATGAGAAAATTCCTTTAAACCGGTTGGGATGAAAATCTTATGTATAAATTATGAATAAAAGATTCCAAGACAATGACCAAAGATGAGGCCCAAAACAGGATATATTCACGTACTGATAGAGACATGGGCATGATCCAATAGCTGGATTGATACTTTTCACTCATTTAAAATGTTTGAACACATGAGGATTGTCAGCGAAACGCTTTATTGTGGTAGTGGAAGAAATCAGCATCGGCCTCGAGCCGCCTTCCAAGGAGGAGATAGGCTTGCAAAAGAGGTAAACTGTAAAAGGCGTTAGAAGCCTGCCGACTCTAGAGGGTTAGAGCATTTAGTCTCACCAAATTTTACTCACCAAAATAATTAACTCACTTTTTTAGAGCACTTCAACAACCTCACTATTTTAACAATCCACTTTCACGATTTTATTTAAATATTTGTTTATTTTTTTTTAACTATAAAAGGAAGAGAGAGAAACGAAAAGCAAAAATGAAGAGAGATAAATGAGTCATTTAATTAATAGGTGAGTGAACAATACTTTTTATATTTGGTGAGTACTGTTTATTTCACTATTTTTTTTTTTTTTTTGGTTAAAGTAGTAAGTCTGAAAAATAGAGATTTAAGCAACTTTTATTAAATTGCCTCACCAAAATAACTAAAAGATAGTTTTAGTGAGGTTGCAAGGAGTGCTTTAAAGGGATTTCACGCCCAAGTCAATATGGGGTGTGATGGAGAAATATGTGGTGAAGAAATAATATAATTGACAGTAAGAATAGAAATTTGTGTACCATAACTTTATATACTAACATATAAAGTGACTGGGAGAGAGGGGGAGAAAGTGACCGGCCAGGAGAGGGAGAAGGTGACCAGCCGGGAGGGCGAGATGTAGACCGGGCCAGGATGGGGAGGCCTTGGGCCGGTTAATCTGGTCCCTCCAAAAACGTTGTTTTCATCCAAGGTTAACGTCATGCATTACCATTGATTTTTAATTTGAGAAATGTTATGTTTACCTAATATTTTACCAAGAGATGGGTAGTGAGAGAAATACTATGAGTACCAAAGAATAAGTTTCACATCATTTTAGTATTAATCTCTTAATAAAAAAATTTAGTACACCTAGCATTTCTTATTTAACTACTATCCGACCCAAGAATTAATTCATCACATGCAGATGTGGAGAGTCCCCCAACCTGCCCTCTCCTGCGTTAGGTGGGTTGTGAGGGACCTCCCACCCCCGCAACTACTTCCTATCCCGCGGAAGTGGTCGTTGGGACCTTTACCTTTTTCTTTTTTTTTTTTTTCTTTTTTTTCTTTTCTTTTTTTTTAATATTTTATGAAACAAGGATTTTTTTTCTTTCTACAATTCGTTTTTTCTTCGTTTTTATTTTGTAATTTCATAACCACTACGTTGAAAAAACGGCTGAAATTTGTAGTAACTAGTAAGTGATCATTTAGATTTATAAATTTATTTTGAAATCTCAGGAATTTATTTGTTACAGATTCAAAGGATATTGACTAATTAGTAATTTTCCTGATTTTTTAATTTTAGATATTACTTTATAAATGAGTTGGTCATCGAGACAAAGATTATTGGTGGCACATATATCCGAGAATACTCCTACTAAATAATGAGTCGTTATTTCCATAATGGAGAATCACCACATATGTCGCATTAGATTCTCATTGATACCCTGACGAAGCTGAGTCAGACTATAGCTCAATCAGACTTGAGGGAGTATTTGTCGTTCCTATCATCTAGGCCCTTCTTGTGCGGTTTCCAGTAAGTAAGTGCTACTATAGTTACACCCAAGTAATAACCATAAATGATCACTTAGCCTACCCTTTTCCAGAAATAATGATAATAATGATAATAATGATAATGAGTCGTTAGCCCAAATGGGTTAGGTGAGGACTCATTTGGGCTAACAACACGGGCAGTCACGGCTCAGCCCAGGAAAGCAAATTCATTGGTCACGTGAAACCAAACATAATATATATGTTGATTGAGGAATCTACGTCGGTGGAGCGTGAAATAGTGTCGTCGCTGTAGAGCTTCAAGATACTGAACAAATCTTCAGCTACATGAGGAAGAGAATCCGGCCATCTCTCTAACTCTAAGGTTTTTGCAGGGAAGGATGGAAATATGTATATATATATATATATATATATATATGGAGAGAGAGAGAGAGAGAGAGAGAGAGAGCATCTTTTGGCTATGGGATCGATGATCTATATACAGTAGGCAACAGGAAATTGTGATGGCCCAATATTAATTATATATTGTTTTTGAAGTATTAAGAGCCAAAATTGTTAATTAGTGTAATAGATTTGGATTATTCGTTGAATCATTCATGCTTTTTGCAAAAAATAAAGGTTGCAAGTGGGTGGCCTAAAAGATTCATGTTATTTTTGTTTCAATTGTTGGCCAAATTCTGGTTTTTACAATATATAACAGTACTCCTACTTTGTCTTTTTCTCTTTTGTCCACATAGTTTTTGGCTCCTCGTATTGTTGTTATTAATAATTATTAAGATTAATGTTATAAATTATATATTTTTTTCTAATGTTGAGGTGATAGTCTAAATATTAATATGTTGATGTAGCAGTCTTAACCAATCTAAAGAAAATAAAAATTTGATATGCATATGTGGTCTTCAAATTCAGACTACTACTTTACCGACCTTCAGAGATTAACTATGTTCTCTTACGTTTGATTTTGTCATTAAATATTTTTTTTTAAAAAAAAAATCAACAATTATAAATATCACAAATGGGCAAGTGTCTGTCTTGTAGCATAAGTAAACAAGTTTAGTTTACTAATCATATCTAACACACTCTGTTTAACTATGATCCCCTGATACTTACAATACTGCAAACATCAAATACAAGGCCAAACTTGGAAAAACATGATTGAAATTGACGTTATGTACATGTTGCCTAGTAATCAAGGGTGAATCTTTTCTCCACTTTCAACATCATCTACATGGGCCCAATTAGAGTGCACTTCATATGGATTCAAAGAAGATGCCTTCAAGATTCTTTGGAAGCTGTACTGTCGGTTTACAGGCGGCTTTGGGAGGCTTCTTCCCTTGTCGAGGCTTAGATTTTTGAGGGCCTCTTCGTCATCCTCATGAAATCCTTGCATCTGGATGATTCCTTTGACAAGGTGTGCACATCCCTCTTCTTCCATTTTATCCGTTGATTTTGTTGAAATTATATTTGACTTGTTCTTGTAGACTGCGTACAGGATCAGCTGTGCTGACCCCAACAAAACGCCTACGCCGTTTGGTACCTGAAAATGTTTCGATAAAACATTTATGAAAAATGTTAAACATCTCAAATTTTTGTTTCAAAAGTTAGTTATCAAAGATGGATGGGGGACTTACACCAATAAAGAAGTCTTGGACAAGCACGGCATAAGCCGACCAAATGCCAGCATTAAGGAACAGAAAAAATGAGAGGAAAAAGGGCATGAATTCCACGCTCTTCGTCTTTATCACCAACCTCTGCCAAAATCAAACAATTTATATGCAAATTCTCATGAACAAATAACATATATAGTTTAATGGAGGAGATTAATGAAATAATTACCATGGCTGATAGAGGAGATGCATACATGCCAACGGTTAAGCCAGCACATAAAACTCCAACGAAGGTGAGCCGCACACTTCCATGGAGTGCCAGAAGAGTTACTGCAATTACTAACCCAAGAAAACCCACATTCAATATGCCCACCAACTTCGCTGTCTTTACCTGGTAAATATGTAGGAGAATGTATGAAGGATGAAATGAGGCATTTTCCATTTCTAAACTAAATTTTCCACCGACTAGACCTCTCTCTTGTCTGACTAGACCCCTCTCTTGTCTGACTAGACCCTCTAGCTTGTTATTGGTTTACAACAAATAAGTGCTATCATGGTTATGCACAGCCAGACAGAGTATTCACGGTTGCTCAACCCTTCATACCTTTTTTTAATTAGTAAAAAAAAAAAATAGAGCTTTTTCTTTATATATATATTGAGTACCTTGAGATGGTTTGGAGCATAGATGAGAAAAAGAGTGACATATATGAACTGAAAGATGACACCGGCGCCATTCACCGTCCAGACAAGTAAACCGCCAGGCTTAAGAAGTCCATAAAACGTCCATAAACTTGTGCTGAGTAGAGTTGTTATATATGGAATGCTTTTGTAATTCTCTGTCGATTTCTTCTTCACCACCTGCAAAAACGTTTTTCTGAAAATAGGAAAGAAAAAAAAACAACCATATTTTTAATCAATGAGATTTTTTGCTTAATTAACTAGCTATGGTGGTTATGTTGTGGAGGAACGAAAGTTCTGACCAAATAATCCATTTTGAAATAATCCATTTTAATTCAGCATATATATATATACACTCTATATCTTAATCAATAAAGAGATTTAGAAAGAACAATTGTTCTTTTGACATGCATATTGTCTCATCACTTACATGGGAGAAGCAAAAACCAGTATTGAAATTATGTTGCCTGTAAATAAAGAAACATATATAATGTGATAAGAAAAGAGAAGAGATTAAAAGAGGGTTTATGAGAGACAAAATAAATAGACAAACCAATAATGCCAATGATGATGCTCAGGGCAGCCATGGGAGTAGCTAGCTAGAGGCCGGAGCTGTTGAAGGAATAGTGATTCGGTGGTGATTGCATGCGAAAAATAAAAGAGCTTCAAGTTAGATCTTCTATATATAGATGTACGTGTTACACGTGTGTATCCATTGTGCAATATGTTTGGCACGTTTACACTCATTTTACTTGAACCTACTTCTTCTTTAAGGCATGCGGTTCTGTGGACCACCCTCTCCGGCCTTCATGCATGTATGGGATTTTTGATAGTGTAACATTTCTTTTTGTTAAATAAAATGAGAAAAAAAATTATATTATATTAATAAAAACAGTACTAGAATCCTCTACAGCTTTTAAGATTACTATTAAAGAGTTTGTTGAATACTATATTTAATTATTATAAATCATGTAAAAGGTCGGCGGCTGGATATATATGATCTTATGGATTTACTTTACAAAAACCAGGGCTTTAATTATGAAGTACTCTAGCTCCCATAAAACGACTGGATTTTTTGAAAGTTATATTTAATTACTATAAATCATGGATTGAGATCTCTTAAAATTTTCTTTAAATTTGAGATTTTCAAATTTTTAAATCATAGATGTTCATTTTATTTAAGTGTCTAAAATAAGTCATATTTCAGTATTTAATGAAAAAATTTAACGAGAAAACTACTCTTAAAGAATTTAATAAGCCATATTTTCTTATTAAATGTTAAAATATAATTTATTTTAAACGTTTAAATGAAATGAATATCTATAATTTATAAATTTAAAAACCTCAAATTTAGAAAAAATTTTAATTTATCTCCGTCCATAAACCATAAAAGGTCGGCGGCTGGATTTACTTTACAAATACCTAGGGCATTATGAACTCTAGCTCCCATAAAACGAGAGGAAGATTGGTGGTTAGTACTTTGTGAGATCCAACTACTTTTTACTTTATGATATTGATTGACATTTCCGTCAAAAGTAGGGGTTTGATGGCCACTTTGAGATGTCCACGAAAGCTAGCTCCACTATTGTAGACAGATCTTTCAACCTAACTATGGTGGGGAAGGTGAGGTTGGGGATGACAAATGAGAGAATATCATCACCCTTTTTCCCTCTTCTATATCTTCTCCGCAAGTAGCGGGGCTGCCTATTGTATATACTATTTGTACGATGAATTAATGGTAGACTCATCAACTATTAAATTTATAGGAGAATAAAATTAAGGACAAATTATTGACACAAATTATTTCTTTTGAATTTTTGTGGAGTCCACATGGAGAAATGATTAACGTTAATATATATATATATATATCTTACAAATCAACCATTTGATTTGTAGACTTATGTAGACCCATAAATCTAATAATTGATCTATTGAATTTGTAAAATGATATTAATAAAGTATGAGGAAAATATTGACGAGAATCATTTCTCAATTACTTTAAGTCTCAAACTATTCTCAATATATAGCTCATCGGAATTTAATAGCCAAAAATAGCTAAAGCATTCTCAAACAACAAGAGCCGTGTCCAAATTGAGAAAATATGTTGTACAACCCGACATAAGATCCTCGATCCTCCTAAAAGATCACCTATGGCTTATTACGGAAAGCAAGGCATATGCATGGCATCTATAAAAGTTTCGAGCATGTTACTCATCCATTATTATTATTAAAGTTTGAAGGATGCATGTTATACATAGGCAATGAAAATCTTGAGAAAGATTTTTTGTTATTTCGAGTGATGATTTAATATAGAGTAAATATTTTATGTTTGAATATTGTTTTTGTCAATTTGATCGCTATTAAAATATAAAATAAATAATTAAATTTATTTATTCTTATAAGCTTAATCTTTTAAGATAAATAGTTGTATCTATTAATTTACCCATTTCATGCATTATCAAACTTTCATAAAAATCACATAAGCCCAAAGCATTTATTTAATAAAATAACATGACATAATGCAACTAAAACTACTAGTGATTCCCAAGGCTCAGTAGCTAGGCTATGTTCCAAACTAAGTATGTTACTTTTTTTTTTTTAAAAAAAAATATGAATAACCACGGTTGTGGTTAGGAGGGATAATATTTGTTGGATTTTCTGTCGTAGCAATTTCATCATTGTGATATCACCTTGTTGTACAGCCTTTCTATGAAAATGATATCCGACATTCAATATGCTTGGTCTTATCATGATACTTTTTATTTTTTGTCAAATGTATTGTGCTCGGACTATCATAGAACACAACAATCTCATCATGTTGCAAATTAACCCTAATCACCAACCAGACCTCTCAACTAAATTGCTTATTTCACTGTCTCTATAATTACCATATACTTCCTTCGTGGTAGAAAAAGCAATTTGTCGGATGTAATGTTGCTTTCTAACAAATGGCATAGCTCAAGAAAGTGAAAACATAACTTGTAAGAAACTCCTCTTATCTATCCAAATTACCAACATAATATGAATCGACAAACATTAGAGCCAAAATATCTTTAGTTTTGTCATAGAACAAACCAACATTTGTAGTGGCTTGTAAATATTGAAGTATATCCGTTTTACTTTCGGCCAATATACCTTGTTAGAATTGACCATGTAGCAACTATCAACAATGACCGCATGCACCTTTTTTTTTAAGTCAAGAAAATTGTCCACCAATAAATACTTGACACCTTCATCATGTAGGGGATAAAATCATGTTGAAGTTGGTTGGATATAGTTATTTATTCTTTTTATGCAACGATTTTAATTACATGAATCATGACTCGTATATATATATATATATCTTCTAGGATTCACTGAACTTCCTTTGTCTGTTCAAACCATAGTTTAAAAAGATAGTAAATTTATGAGGACTATTGTTTTGGATGACTCCGGCCCCTCTGAATATTGTTCCCATAATTGACTTTATATGGTTTATAGAAGAGAGGAGAAGCATGAAAAAGCCTTCAGAATCTTTGAGGCGTTTCTTCTTCTCGACCTGATCTTGGGTGGGTCCTGGCCCACTGGGTCAACATTGTTATCGTTTTTTCCTGCATATGGAATTCACAAACACTCTGCATCATGTTTAAGGGATGCCAATGAAGATATTCATAAATGCAAACATAATTAAAAGGGGTAGTTAATTTAGAGTTTATTCATATGATTTAGAGCTTGTTTAGGATTGCGCTTGCAAAATAGAGTTTTAAAGTAAAAAAAAAAAGCATTTTGGCCATTTTTTTGGTTTTTTGGACTTTTAAAAGTACTTTCATTTTTTTTATTAAACAAATATTTTTTTTTTCTTCAAATGGACTTTTTGAATGTCAAACGCACTTGTAGGCCTCTCAAACGCACTCTCAAACAGGCCCTTATTTTCTTTTCAAAACGTTCATTGGGTTTTCATAGACGACAAATTTGATCTATATGCTTTTTACGAAGGGGTGGTTATCGGTCATATCAGTCCGGTTTTGGGGTTTTTAGTTACCGACTGATAAGGGTTTATACCAAAAATTATGGATTAATCGATAATCGGTTTTTAGTTAACAAATTTGAAATTAACGAATATTATCTGACTCAAGCTTGTAGATTTCTTCAGCTTCAATATCAGGCAAGAGTGACTCACCATACTCAAAAATGGGAGAATATCTCAATCAATTCTGACAACAAATAAGAGCTTCCACTGTTTTACCTTTATCAAAAATACAATTCTCCCATCAATTTGCGTCTAAACTAAACTAATGAAATTTTTGTAACGCGTACAAAAAGTCATATAAGACGTTTAAAATAATATTGCTATAATTATACATGATTGACACGTACATCAACATATCCTTAATATATATATATATAAAAGTAAAGAAAAAAAAGAAGAAGGAGGTGGCAGTGGAAAAAATCTCCGTTGCTAGTTGTGGTGGAGCCAGCTTCTTGGTGATCCGCCTCCACTCTTGCGGAGGTAGTTACGGGGTGGGGTGTCCCCTACAACCTGCCCTCTCAGCGACTACCTCCTTCTAACCTGCGAAGGTGGTCGCTAAGACTTCCATTCTTAATTATTATACAATTCTTGCTTATTAGAAGATGAAATTATAATTTTATAATGACTACGTTGGAAAAACCACTGAAATTTGTACAGAGAGGTCATTTTATTACGGATGCGCGCATTCTATTTGGATTTGTAAATTTATTTTGAAATTTAAGGGATTTATTTGTTACAAATTCAAACGATATTGATCACTAATTAATTAATTAATTTTATTTTTATTTTTAGATAATTCTTATAAATGAGTTGATCATGGAGACAAAAGAGTATTTGTCGTAAATGATATATCTTCCAACATAATAATTGGTAAAATGATTATTTACAATAATACTGCAAACATCAAATACATGAAAGGCCAAACTTGGAAAAACATGATTGAAATTAAACTTAATTACGTACATCAAGGGTGAATCTTTTCTCCATTTTCAAGATCATCTACATGGGCCCAATTAGAGTGCACTTCATATGGATTCAAAGAAGATGTCTTCAAGAGTCTTTGGAAGCTGTACTGTCTGTTTACAGGCGGCTTTGGGAGGCTTGTCCCCTTGTTGAGGCTTCGATTTTTGAGGGCCTCTTGGTCATCCTCATGACATGCTTGCATCTGGATGATTCCTTTGACAAGGTGTGCAGAGCCTTCTTCTTCCATTTTCTCTGTTGATTTTGTTGAAATTATATTTGACTTGTTCTTGTAGATTGCGTACAGTATCAGCTGTGCTGACCCCAACAAAACGCCTGCAGCATTTGGTACCTGAAAATGTTTCGATAAAATATTTATGAAAAATGCTAAACATTTCAAATTTTTGTTTTAGAAGTTAATTCTTAAAAGATGTGTCACCATCCCATAAGTTAGTGACCAATTATATATATATATATATATATATATATATATATATATATATATATATATATATAGTGCGGAGATGGAAGGGGGGACTTACACCAATAAAGAAGTCTTGGACAAGCACGGCATAAGCAGACCAAATGCCAGCATTAAGGAACAGGAAAAATGAGAGGAAAAAGGGCATGTACTCCACGCTCTTCGTTTTTATCACCGATCTCTGCCAAAATCAAACAATTTTTATATATGCAAATTCACATGAACAAATTAATAATATAAGTTTAATGAAGGAGAATAATGAAATAATTACCATGGCTGAAAGAGGAGATGCATACATGCCAACGGTTAAGCCAGCACATAAAACTCCAACGAAGGTGAGCCGCACACTTCCATGGAGGGCCAAAAGAGTTACTGCAATTACTAACCCAAGAAAACCCACATTCAATATGCCCACCAGCTTCGCCGTCTTTACCTGATCATCAATACCATGCATTCCCAATTTTCTCTTTCAATCAAATGGAAAATGGACATTCAATTCATACAATATATATATATATAATTTCTTTCTTCACATATCTAATTCTGAAGTACGTATTAGTGTTTTTGCAATGTTGGTATCCCAAGTATTTTTTCCTTTTAATTATACCAATTTTTGTTAAAATGCCCAAAATGCCCCATATTTAAAAATAAATGGAAATTATGGTGACCCACAACGTGGCCGTAGAGCCGTGGGTCACCAGGATTTTTACTTTTTTTTTTTTTTTTTTTTTTTTTGAATTTTCACTTAAAAAGGGTTATTTTGGACATTTTAACCAATAAAGTAGTAAAATTAAAGGGAGAAAAGTTTTGGGATACTACCATTATAAAAATTAAAAGTTTGAAGTTATGATTGCAAAAAACACCGATGATGCTTAGGGGGTAATGAAATTTCCCCACAAAAATAATTTCAAGGAATACATGCATGTAAATCTATTAGGCTTTATACATAGTTACATACATATATATGAATGTATTATATAAAGCCTAAAATGGTACAAAGTCAAATCTTCGATATAATTAACAAAAATGATATAAGATAAGGGTAATTAAAGATAATATATTATTTGGACGCAATTTCTGAACTAAATTAGGCTAAAAAATAGGTAGGATCGGCAAGAATTCTACTATGTACATTAACTTATTTGATGTGAAAGCAAAGAGAGCTTTAATTAATATTAGTCATTTTGAGACGTGATGTTTTAATGGGGTTGAGTCATGGTATAGCTCAACCAAACTTGAAGGAGTAACTGAAATTTTTCACTGATTAGACCTCTCTTGTCTGACTAAACCTGTCTAAATTGTTATTGGTTTCCAACGAATTGAATAAGTGCTATTATGGTCATGCTAGACAGTTGCTACTGATCAATCTCTCATACCGTTTTTTAATTAATAAAAAAAGAGAGCTTTTTATTATATATATATATATTGAGAGTACCTTGAGATGGTTTGGAGCATAGATGAGAAAAAGAGTGACATATATGGACTGAAAGACGACACCAGCGCCATTCACCGTTGAGATTAGTAAACCGCCAGGCTTAAGGAGTCCATAAAAGGTCCATAAACTTGTGCTGAGTAGTGTTGTTATATATGGAATGCTTTTGTAATTCTCTGTCGATTTCTTCTTCACCACCTGCAAAAACGTTTTTCTGGAAAAAGGAAGAACAAAACAAGCATATTTTTACATCAATGAGGTTTTTTGCTTAATTAACTAGCTAGCTAGCTAGTGATTATGTTCATGACTTTGTGGAGGAACAAAAGATCTGAGCAAAAAATCCATAAAGAGAACAATAAAGAGATTTAGAAAGAACAATTGTTCTTTTGACATGGTCTCACTTACATGGGAGAAGAAAAAACCAGTATTGAAATTATGTTGCCTGAAAATGAAGAAACAAATGTAATATTATATTTGATAAGAAAAGAGAACAAATTAAAAGAGAGTTTGTGGGAGACAAACCAATAATGCCAATGGTGAAGCTCAAGGAAGCTGCAGCCATGGAAGGAGTAGCTAGATCGAGGAGCTGTTGAAGGAATATTGAAGCAGTGGTGATCGATGGGTTTTGGAGGTAATTAATAAGGTTGCATGTGAAGAGTGAAGCAGAATAAAAGAGGACGTGTACTATCTTGAAGCTAGATATTTTATATATAGATGTACGTGTTACATTTGTATCTATTCTGCAATATGTTTGCCACGTTTACAATCAATTTACTTGTACCTTGCTATCGATCTCTTTTGTTTTATAAAGGCATGTACGTCGTCCTCTCTTTCTCTTTCAAAATAAAGATATTATCATGAAACATACAAAGAGCTGGGTGCTGGAGATGTTTGTTAGTTTTTGTGTTGATTTAATTCAGTTCTAAAATATAGATGTTACTATTTATAGACTCAAACACTGATATAGAATGTTCAGAATCCAATCACCACCGTTCATAATGTAGATTCATGTGTTATGAACGTCCCTGCAAAATTTCAGCTCAATCGGACCACAAACGCTAATCGATTGGAGCTGTTGATCAAGGCTGGACAGCATTTTCAAAATGTTGTTTCACCCATTGCATGCCCTGTCCGGACAAGCCTTCCCCGGGTCCGGACTGCATTTCTAGAAACTCTATTTTTGCTCCGCAGGGCCCTGTCCGGACAGCCCATTAACCTTTCCGGACACCCCGTAAGTTTTAGGCCCAAAAACGTGATTTTAAGTGGGTTAGGTCTATGGTTTTATCAGGGGTATATATACATCATTATAGAAGAGAGAGATACGAATTTTCAACCTCAGAGAGTTCGTATGAGGCTGTGCTTGAGTGATTATTTTGTTGTGAGCCAAATTGATTCCTCTTAGAGGATTTTTGTTAGTTTTGATTGTGTGCTTAATTGAAGTCTATCAGAATTGTTCGATAAAGGAGAATCACGTTGAAGAAGATTGTAAGTGAGGAAACAAGTTGGAGGCTTGTCGATCTTACAGAGTCAAGGTCTTGCAAAGGGTTGTAAGTGTTTCTAGTATATGTAATCTCTGGATAATCGTTTGATGGTGATTTCCTGGCTTTGGCTGCTCTAGAGAGGTTTTACTTTTAAAAAGTTTTCTAAAAGGTTTCCTCTTCGTCACCAAAATCTTTGTGTATGACTGTTTATATTTTGGTGATTGTTTGCTTTGATAAATATCCGTTAATTCTGCATAAAATTGTGATATTTATCTGTTTAGAGTTTTTCAATTGGTATCAGAGTGGGTTCACTCCGTAAATGATTAAATTTCTGAGTGTGATCTTTGTTTCTTGTTTAAGATGTCTCAAACCCTTAACACTGTGCCTAATTTTGATGGATCAAACTATGGCTATTGGAAGTCCCGTATGAGATTTTTCTTAAAATCTATAGACGTTTGGCATGTCATTGAATCTGGATTTAAAGCTCCAGATAAGCCGACAGCTGAATGGTCTAATGTTGAAAAACAAACCCATATGGCGAATGACAAAGCTATGAATGCTCTATGCTTGGCAATTTCACAAACTGAGTTCTCCAGAATTTCAAATTGTGATAGTGCCAAAGATGCATGAGAGATCCTAGAAACTACTTATAAAGGAAAAAATCTTGTTAAAGCTTCAAAACTTCAAATGTTAGTTTCTAAGTTTGAGGAAATTAAAATGTTAGAGGATGAGGCATTTAATGATTTCTTTGGTAAACTTAATGAAATTAGAAATTCCTTGATAAATCTATGAAAGAAAGTTTTTGACACTAAGATTATTAGAAAGGTCATGAAATCACTCCCTGAAAGATTCAGAATGAAGGTAACAGCCATTGAGTCATGCACTAATCTGGAAACCATGAGGATAGAAGAGTTAGTTGGTGCCCTTTAGACTTATGAGTTTTCTTTGCCTCAACCTAGGAAAAATAAGGATCTTGCCCTTAGAACTCTTAGGAAGAACTCTGATGAGGAATCACCAGATGATGAGTAACTTGCCTTGATAGCTAAAAAGTTTTATAAGAATGAACATAGAATTTTCAAGAGGTTTGGAAAACAAAAAGGAAGTACTCAGAAAAGAAATGAAAGAGACCTACGTGGTCCAAAATGTTATGAGTGTTCTGGCTATGGTTATGTTCGCAATAATTGTGCTAATCTCAAGAGTAATAAGCTAAAAGACCAAAAAGCCTTCAATATTACCTTGAGTGACACCGATGAGGAAGAAACTCCTAATTATATGGCTTTTGTTGCATCCTATGATTCTGATGATTCTAATCAATCACATGTTCAATCTGCCTCTGATAATGAATTAAATAGGGTTAATGATCTTCAAAACTCCTTTAGCAATTTAATGGAAAAGTTTTCTACGCTTAGAAATACTAACTCAAAAATTATTAAGGATTTTAAGAATCTTGAGCTTGAAAAGGATAATTTGTTGAAATCTTTGAGTAATTCACATGCTGTTTGCAATACTCTCAAATCTGAAAATCATGTGTTAATTGCTAAAAATAAATCTCTTTAAAATGATCTGATTGCATCTAGAAATCACTTGAGTAAATTCTCTAGTGAAAAGTTTGATAAAATGTTGCATATTCAAAAGTATTCTAGCGACAGATCTGGTTTAGGATTTGATAAAACAGCTTCTTTGTCTTCTAACCGTGCTTCTAATTCAAAGATTGTTTTTGTTAAACCAGTGAAAGTAGAAGAATCTTCAAGTGAAGAAAAGCAAGTAGTTGCTTCGACTCCTTAAGGTAAGAAAGGTAAGAAAATCTACATTGAGCCTCATGCATCTTACCCTACACTTAGAGTCGTGCATCTTCCTAGGAAATTACCTTCTCAAAGGTTTGTCCCTCCATGTCATCACTGTGGCAAAATGGGTCACATTTGACCTCACTATTTTAATTTGAAACCTCATGTGCATATAAATGAAAATTCCTATTCTAGGAAAGAAAGTGAGAGTTTGGTCATAATGATGAGAGAAATGCTATCTAGGCTAGATAAGTTTGAGTAAAGTCATAAGTTTAGACCTAAGATTTCTCAAGTTTGGGTTAGGAAGGATGATATCATTCACCCCTTGAGGGGGAGTGGTGATGATCTCATCTTATGTTAGGTGAGTCACCCAAATGCCTAGGATTGATTTTCTTGCATATCTTTGCATATCTTAGAGCAAGTTGTTTTTCTTGTTTCATTGCATTTTTGTTTTATTTTGTTTTGAAATTGTATTTTGTTTGTGTGCATTTCTTTTGTGAAAAATAACAAAAAGACAAAAATATTTTACTTTGGTTGTTTTTTTTTTTTTTTTCTTCTTTATTTTGTCCTATGCACCTAGATAGTTTATTAATTTTTCATGTTGCTTTTTATGAATTTAATTCCTTGCGTCTTGGAATGTTTTTAATATGCATGAGATGAAAATTTGTGTCAATGGACTTATTTTTGTGGTTACCTAAAGCTTGAGCTTATGTGGTACATTTTGCCTATGCTTTATCCCTTGTGCACATTTAAGCTTAAATTGAGGTTTGGTTTCACTTTATTTGTGAGGTCTGTTAGGTAACCATATGAGGTTTTTAACTAGTCATATTTTTCAAATTGACTATATGCTAGTTGAACCTAGGGCTTAAAAATTTCTACTTTCTCTTTTGTGATAAGCACCAAAAGTTTAAGGACATTTTCTTAAAGAGAAAAATAAACAAAATAGTGAAACAAATAAAATAAAAAGATTATATTCCAAAAGGAATTTATTTCACTGTGTCAAACTTGTGCAAATTATTTTACAAAGAGAAATGTATAGAATGAGAGTGACTAGGTCCTAGTATGATAATGTTTGACTTTTGATTTGATATACTTGTCAAAATCTCATTTTGGTGAAACTTTCTCCTAATTTTGTAAGTTGAAATTTTTTCTCTTTGGATGGCTTACACATACACACCACACAAGCATGGGTTGAATAGAATATTTTCTTGGCTTAGGTTAAGCAATATGAGTTTCTTGTCATTTCTAGTCTCATGTATATTTTGCATATTTGGAGCATGTTTGTGATATTCATTGTGTAATACATGAGTCATTGATGTGTATATCATGTGTGTTCATTTGACTTTTAAGGGGGAGAAATATGTTTTGCATTTCCAGTTTCTTGTTGTTAATTGAGTCATACATTGAGGGAGAGTTTTGCTGATGTTTCTTTATGATCATGCATTTTACGTCATTTTTTTTTATCATGAGTTTTATTTATGTCTTCTTGTTCAACATATGCCTTGATGTATTTTGTGAAGTGTTTCAGGAAACATGAAGACCTTTAGTCATTCTATGACAAAAAGGGGGAGTAAATATGGGGAGATGATGGGATTAGTTCGGCATTTTGGTTTTGTCACTGAATTGCCAAATGGGGAGTTTGTTAGTTCTTGTGTTGGCTTAATTCAGTTCCAAAGTGCAGATGTTACTGTTCACGGGCTCCAACACTGATATAAAATACTCAGAATCCAATCTCCATCGTTCATAATGTAGATTCGTGTGTTATAAATGTCCCTGCAAAATTTCAGCTCAATCGGACCACAAATGTCCATCGATTGAAGCTGTTGATTAAGGTTAGACAACATTTTCAGAATGATGTTTCACCCATTGCATGCCTTGTCCGGACAGGCCTTCCCCGAGTCCGGACGACATTTCCAGAAACTCTATTTTTGCTCCGCAATGCCCTGTCCGGACACCCTGTAAGTTTTTGGCCCAAAAACGTGATTTTAAGTGGGTTAGGTCTATGGTTTTCTCGGGGGTATATATACATCATTATAGAAGAGAGAGACACGAATTTTCACCTCCAGAGAGTTCGTGTGAGGCTGTGCTTGAGTGATTATTTTGTTGTGAGCCAAATTGATTCCTCTTAGAGGATTTTTGTTAGTTTTGATTGTGTGCTTAATTGAAGTCTATCGGAAGGGTCTGATAAAAGAGAATCATATTGAAGAAGATTGTGAGCGAGAAGACAAGTTGGAGGCTTGTCGATCTTACAGAGTCAAGGTCTTGCAAATGGTTGTAAGTGTTCCTAGTGTCTGTAATCTCTGAATAATCTTTTGATAGTGATTTCCTGGGTTTGGCTGCTCTGAAGAAGTTTTATTTTTAGAACTTTTTTTAAAATGTTTTATCTTCGTCACCAAAATCTTTGTGTGTGACTGTTTATATTTTTGTGATTATTTACTTTGATGAATATCCGTTAATTCCGCATAAAATTATGATATTTATTTGTTTAGAATTTTTCAATGCTCTTTCATGGATTTTCTTTGCAAGCAGCAGGTTTTTATGAACTCTAGCTCCCATAAAACGACAGGAATTAAGGTCGGTACTTATTTTTTTTTTGTAACAAAAAAAAAAAAGAAAAAAAAAAAGGAGATCCTAGATTCCTAGCTATAGGAGTAATGGTCCAACTGCTTTTGACTCTATTATTTAGATTTGATGGCCACTCTGAAATATCCACAACAGCTTCACTGTTGTAGACCGATCTTACTTATCTTAGACTTAAACCTACCTATTGTGGGGGAAGGCTGAGGTTGAGGATGGCGACAGAATATCATCATCCTCTTCCCCTACCTCTTCTATATCTTCTCCACCACTAGCGGGGGCTGCATATTGTATATACTATTTGTACCATTCTTTTATAATATTCTCTTTCATGTATATATAGTTACACATGCACATATATTTAAAAGCATTGCCAAAATAGTTAGAAATTCTCAAGCAACAAGAGTCGTGTCCAAATTGAGAAATATGTTGTACAACCCGACGTACGTAAGACCCTCCTCCAAAAATCTCCCATGGCTTATTATATATGGAAAGCAAGGCATATGCATGGCATCTATAAAAGTTTCAAGCATATATGTTATATATTCAATATTCAATTTTTTTTTTTTTTTTTTAGTTTGAAGGATATATTGGCAATGAAAATCTTAACAAAGCTAGGTCTTTGTTCAAGTAATGATTTAACATTATGTCAAAGTAACGGTTTAAGTTTGAATATTGTTTTTATCAATTCATTTTTAGAGTATAAATTTAAAAAATGTGTGTGTGTGTTTTTTTTTTCTTAGTGTTTTGAATTTTTATGAAAAACGATTACCGGTTAATAACCGACCTTCAATAACTGTATAACCGTTGGGTGTGATTAACAACTAAATGGTCTAATGGTTGCAGTTATTTAAAAATGAATAACTACATAAACCGTTTGCGATTATGAAAGAATAACTACAATCACATTCACTTGTATACCCCTCGTAAAGAGGACTTCAAAATCAGCCCATAGAAAAGTGGACTTCAAAATCAGCTAGAGGAAGAAAAGAAATGGGGGTAATTTCACTTACCCCCATGAAGTTACGCACTTTTTGTAAATACCTTTCAATATTTCAAGTCTTTCACTTTGGTATATCGAACTTTAATTTCCTTCTATTTTTCTCCTTTCGTTACATATTGCAGTTAAATTAAATAGTGGAATAAGTAATTTCAGTAAGAGTATTTTAATAATTTCACACATTTTCGTTAGAATTTAACAAAAAATTTTAACAGAATGAAGAAAGTAAAAGAAAATTAAAATTCAATATAGCAAAGTAAAAGATTTTAAACATTAAAGAGTATTTACAAAAGGCACCTAACTTTATGGAAGTAAATGAAATTACCCCCAAGAAATAAGAGTCAGAAACAATCACGTGAAACCCAATTCGGCCGCCGATAAATCAAAAGCAAAAGAGACCAACCCACGTGAAAGACCTGAAGTGAAAAAAAAAAAATTAACTGGCCCCACATCACTTGATAGCGTCAAGTTACTAGTACTTCACAAATTTTCAGTATGATTTGAATTTTTTGAAGTCCCCATTACAAGCTACAAATATATATCAATCAAGTGAACTTGAGATCCAAAACTGATTTACTCGTAATGATTGTTGGATTTTTCCTAGTAACAATTTTCTTTATTAGGGTTTATTCATGTGATTTAAAGTCTGTTTAGGATTGTGCTCGCGAAATAGAGTTTTTAAGTCAAAAAATGTATTTTGGCCATTTTTAAGTTTTTTAGACCTTTAAAAGTGCTTTCATTTTATTTACCAAACGAATATTTTTTTTTTTCTTCAAATGGACTTTTTGAGTATCGAACGTACTTGTATGCCCCTCAAATGCACTCTCAAACAGGCCCTTATTATCTTTTCAAAACGTTCATTGGGTTTTCATAAACGACAAATTTGATCTATATGCTTTTTACGAAGGGGTGGTTATCGGTCATATCGGTCTGGTTTTTGGGGTTTTTAGTTACCGACCGATAAGGGTTTATACCAAAAATTATGGGTTAATCGGTAATCGGTTAAACCAGTTTTTGTGGACTTCTTATTGGGCTTTTTACTGTTTGCTAATTGGGCTAGAAATTAGTTGTTTTGAGAACCCAAATACTTTTTGTTGGGCTAAAATAACTTATTAAAAATAAGCTGTTTTGGGAGCCCAAATACTTTTTGTTGGGATAAAATAGCTTATTAAAAATTATCTTATTGAAGCTATTTTTATATTGATCCACCACATCTTAAAATGTAAAACTTAACAAAAGAATATCAGAAACTAATCAAATCAAGTTATATATATATATATATATATATATATATATACACACACAAGACAAGGCCTCAGCTTCAGCTTCCATGTCAACTTAAAACAACCCTAAAATAACAGTCACAAAATATTAATGTGCCTTTAGAAATTCTAATTAGACTAAGCAAATTTCAACTAAACAAAACCAATTAATGAAAAATGCTTTCATTTTTTTTTTTTTTTTTTTTGAAAGAAAAATGCTTTTACAAAAGGCAAATAAATCCCATCCAATGCATTCATTGAAGCAGCAAACACCAGCACCAATATGGCAATCTCAATGCATCAAATCAACAAAACTCAAAAGAAATCAAATCTACCTAAACCCAAATTAAAATCCATTCAAAAATAATAAACAAAGTATCAACTAAGTAAAATCACTTAATAAAAAGAAAATAAGTTAAATAACCCACATAAAGGGCAACAGCGATTACACAAATATAGTAGAGAGAAAACATAAAGATAGTAATCAATATGGATAAACATAAAAACGGTTACATAATAATTTTCATGATCCACCTAAATATGGATTATCTTCAGACTTCAATTCCATAAATTTGCTTCCTTCAATAATCCAACAAATCAAAATATAAACATAGTGAATCGCTATTAGTGATTAATATTAAAGAGTGAGAAATAAATATGAAGTAAGAAAACAATAAGATGCAAAAAAACTTACCAAATCCTTTCAACAAAACATCACTCCGCAGAGTTCATCCATCAAGCCTTAATCGGTGTCAGATGTGATGGAATTAGACAGAATTTCTACTACAATTAAATTTTTAAAGTATTAGTGAAGATAATTTAATCAAATAATTAGAACAATGAACAAATTTGAAATTAACAAATATTACGTAACTCAAGCTTGTAACTTTCTTCATCTTCAATATCAAGTAAGAGTGACTCACCATACTCAGAAATGGGAGGAAGATTTCAACCAATTCTAATAACAAATAAGAGCTTCTACTGTTTTACCTCTATCAAAAATAAAATTCTCTCGTCAATTTTCGTCTAAAGTTAACTAATTAAATTTTTGTCATGTGTACAAAAAGTCATATAAGACGTTTAAAATAATATTGCTATAATTATACATGATTGACACATCAGCATATCCTATGTATATATTAAAAAAAAAAGAAAAAAAAGAAAAAAAGAGGTGGCGGTGGAAAAAATCTCCGCTGCTAGTTGTGGTGGGGCCAGCTTCTTGGTGATCCGCCTCCACTCTAGCGGAGGTAGTTACAGGGTGGACACCCCCCCCCCCCCCCCCCCCCCCCCCCACACACACACACACACACACACACACACACACACACACACACAGCAACTACCTCTTTCTAACATGGGAAGGTGGTCGCTAGGACCTCCATTCTTAATTATTATACAATTCTTGCTTATTTGAAGGTGAAATTATGAAGGTGGTCGCTAGGACCTCCATTCTTAATTATTATACAATTCTTGCTTATTTGAAGGTGAAATTATAATTTTATTATAACGACTATGTTGGAAAAACCACTGAAATTTGTATAGAGAGATAATTTTATTATAGATGCATTCCATATGGATTTGTAAATTTATTTTGAAATTTAAGGGATTTATTTGTTACAAATTCAAACGATATTGACTAATTAATTAGCTAGTACATTTCGTTTTTATTTTTTATTTTTTGTTTAGTTTTTATTTTTTATTTTTAGATAATTCTTATAAATGAATTGATCATGGAGACAAAAGAGTATTTGTTGTAAATGATATATCTTCCAACATAATAATTGGTAAAATGATTATTTACAATAATACTGTAAACATCAAATACATGCAAGGCCAAACTTGGAAAAACATGATTGAAATTAACGTTATATACGTACATGTTGCCTAGTGTTAAGGATAAAGATAAGTCTCAAGATAATCTCCAAGTTCAAATTCAAAAGAGTCTCGAAGATAAAGCTTCTCAAGATAAAGATTATAAAAGGAGTTAGAATTTAAATTATATGTTTCAGAATTCAAATGTATTTCATATCTTTTAGAATTCAAATGTATTCTCAAATCTGTAAATTGTTATCTATTGTAACAACTTTAATTATAAATACAAAAGCCTATACCAGTGTTAAGGTAAGGCAGTACATTTGAAAAATACTTCTGATTATCAAAATCTTTATGGTATCAGAGCTATTTTTTTTTGACTCACGTCAGTTTTTTTTTCTTTCCTGCCACCCATTTTCATTTTCTTTCTCAATCCTCTTAACCACAATGAATGATGCATCATCTTCCATTGTGGTTCCCACCCCACATGCTACCGTCACCACTGCAGCCACCACTATCCACACTTCTGTTACTCACAAGCTTTCAAAAGACAATTATCATTTGTGGAAGGCTAGTATTGTGCCCATTCTCAAAGGCCACTCTGTCTATGGTTTCGTTAATGGAACTATCAAACCTCCACCCCAAATCATTGAAGTCGTGTCCTCCACCACTGATGGAGTTGAAACTGTCGAAAAGAAACAAAATCCAGCGTATGCGACATGGAACCAGCAGGACCAACTCATCCTAGGTGCTCTTACATCCTCCTTAACGGAGTCCATCCTCACTTATGTGCTCAAGTGTACCACTTCCCGTGATCTCTGGTTCACTCTTGAACACTTGTTCACCTCTCACTCTCAGGCTCGCCTTATGCAAGTTCATCTCCAACTTGCTACCCTCAAGAAGGGTGATTCCTCCGCCTCGGACTATTTTCAAAAATTCACAGGCCTCGTGGATACTCTTGCTGCTGTTGATCAACCACTCAATGATTTTGAGCTCACTGCATTTCTCCTTGCCGGCCTTGGATCTGACTATGACTCCTTTGTCACATCTGTTACCACCCGTGTGACTTCTATGACGATTGATGATCTATATGGGCATCTCCTTGCTCATGAGCACCGTCTTTTTCACAATGCTGCAACACTAGATGCTGCCCCTGCAGATGCAAAATTTGTGACTAAAAATAGGCCAACCCGTGAATGTGGAGGCCGCCATTCTCCATCCAATTTTAATTATGGCCGTGGTGGGAGATACTCCCAGCAAAATCGTCCACCTTACCAATTTGGAAATCAGCGTGGCAGGGGGCGTGGTGGACGATCCTCTCATTCTCAGTCCCGACTTTTTTTGTTAGGTATGTCTAAAAGCTGGTCATGGAGCTCTCACATGTCACCACCGATTTGATGAGTCTTTTCAACAAGAGCATACATCAAATGCTCATGCCTATGTTGCTGCACCTCCTTCCCTTGTGGATCACAATTGGTACCCAGACTCTGGGGCCTCGCATCACATCACTTCGGATCTTGCCAATCTCAACTTGAAGGCCGAAGAATATGGTGGTTCTGACCAAATCCGTGTTGGTAATGGTACTGGGCTTTCTATTAAGCATATTGGGACTGCCCAAATTTCTACCCCTTCTTTTCAATTTCAATTAAATAATGTTCTCCATGTCCCTCAAATTCGGAAAAACCTATTGTCTGTGCATCAATTTACCAAAGCTACAAAAACTTATTTTGAATTTCACCCATATAAATTTTTTGTGAAGGACCAAGCTACGGGGAACACTCTTCTGGAAGGGCAGAGTAATCACGGGCTCTATATCATTCCTCCTTTTTCATATGTCAATAAAGTGCGTGATCCAACTGCTTTGGTGGGTGAACGTGCATCTGTGTCAAGTTGGCATTCCCGTTTGGGGTCATCCGGCTTTTAGTGTCGTTTATCGTGTCTTATCTTCATTCAAGCTTCTGTTTTTGCAAAATAAAAAGGACTCCACGTCTTGTGCTGCTTGCCTTAGATCCAAGAGTCATCAACTCCCTTTCTCCAAGTCTCTACATCGTAGTAAATTTCATTTAGAATTAATGTACACAGATGTTTGGGGTCCTTCTCCCATCTGTTCAAAATCTGGTTTCAGATATTATGTCTCATTTATGGATGATTTTAGTCGCTATTCCTGGCTTTTTCCAATTATGCGCAAAAGTGATGTCTTTGTTATTTTTGTTCAATTTCAATCTTACGTTGAACGATTTTTAACAGAAAAATCAAGTGTGTCCAATCTGATTGGGGAGGCGAATACCGCTCTCTCCATAAATATTTTCAACAACATGGCATCACTCACAGACTATCTTGTCCTCATACCCATCAACAAAATGGGGCTATTGAAAGAAAACATCGACACATTGTCGAAACTGGATTAGCTCTTCTCTCTCATGCATATGTTCCCCTTCGTTTTTGGGAAGATGCTTTTGTCACGGCATGTTATCTTATAAATCGAATGCCAACAAACACTTTACAAAAAAAATCTCCATTTGAAATTATTTTCAAAATTCAACCTAACTACAATTTTTTGAAGGTTTTTGGTTCAGCCTGTTGGCCAAACTTACAACCCTACAACACAAATAAGTTGCAGCCTCAGTCTGTCCAGTGTCTCTTTCTTGGGTATAGTCTTTTACACAAAGGTTACAAATGTTTGCATATTCCAACCGGTAGAGTTTACTTCTCACGAGATGTGATATTCCAAGAAGAAATATTTCCTTTTTCCCAGGCTGAAAAATCGCCTTCTTTGTCCTCATCTAATGCATCAATTTTGGGTCCAGCTCCTTTTCAACTCTCTCTCCTCCAGCCCGTGAGTTCTTTACCAGCAGCAAGTGTGCTCCTGCAAGCTACTTCACATGCACCTAGCCTCACCCACGTCACTCCTCACATGCCAAACAACCCATCTACATCTGCACAACGACCCACCCTTGTGCCTAGACCAACAACCTTATTAACCGGTCCCTCAATGGCTTCCTAAGCACCTCCCACAAACACATCTATGACAAGTCCCTCGCAAACTCATCAATTTCCTACCACACCTGTTGAAAATCCAACCCCTACTCCACCTGAAAATCACTCAACAACCGTAGCTCACCCAAACTACATTCAACCCGTGAACCCCCTAGTCTCACCCACTCCCACTTCTGTAGGTCCCCACATTCCAAACCAAAATATCCCTACCAACACCCATTCCATGACTACAAGAGCCAAACATGGTATCATCAAACCAAAAATACCCATCAATGGTACCACAGAATATCCTCTCCCTCATGCTCTCCTAACCGAAGCTAACTTGGATTTGGTAGAACCAACTTGCTACTCTTCTGCCATCAAGCATCCGAAATGGAGAAAAGCAATGAATTGTGAATTTGATGCATTGTTACAGAATCGAACATGGAAATTAGTTTTCCCTTCGGAGGCTCAAAATATTGTAGGATGTAAGTGAGTATTCCGCATCAAACGACGGGCTGATGGTTCGGTTGAAAGATACAAAGCACGTCTTGTTGCCAAGGGCTTTCATCAACAACCTGGTGTGGACTTTGATGAAACCTTTAGCCCTGTAATTAAACCCACTATGGTACGTACAGTTCTTTCTATTGCAATTTCAAATGGCTGGGCTATTCGTCAAATTGACGTAAACAATGCATTCCTACATGAGGTATTATCTGAAGAAGTTTATATGACTCAACCCCCTGGATTTACTCATCCTCAATTTCCCCTGCATTTATGCAAGCTGCAAAAAGCTCTTTATGGGCTAAAACAAGCGCCCCGAGCTTGGTTTTCAAGGTTAAGCACTCGTTTAATTGCTCTTGGTTTTCATGGTTCAAAATCTGATACGTCATTGTTCATATATAAATCTGCTGCCATGACAATGTATGTTCTCATTTATGTGGATGACATAATTATTACGTGCTCCAGTACTACTACCATAACTGATTTGATCTCAAAATTACACTCTGAGTTTGCTATCAAAGACCTTGGAAGTCTGAATTTTTTTCTAGGAATTGAGGTTCTATATCATTCGGGAATTACATACCTATCTCAGCAGCGGTATATCCTAGACCTCCTAACTCGTACAAAAATGGGTGATGCAAAGCCAATTGCCTCACCAATGGCTACATCAACAAGTCTCTCGGCCTTTGAAGGGACTATTTTTAAAGACCCCACTCTCTACTGCAGCACAATAGAAGCTCGCCAATATTTATGCATCACGAGACCGGACATTGCCTTCACTGTCAACAAGTTGTTACAATACATGCACAAGCCTCTTGAGCCTCATTGGCAAGCTACCAAGTGTCTCCTGCGCTATCTCAAACAGACAATGACATTTGGTCTACAGTTTCGACGTTCCTCCTCAAATTTAATTCAAGCCTTTTCTGATGCGGATTGGGCGGGCTCCCGTGATGATCGCCGTTCTACAGGAGGTTTCTCTATTTTTCTTGGCCCAAATCTTATCTCTTGGAGTTGTTGTAAGCAAAAAACGGTTGCTCGGTCTAGCACCGAAGCCGAATATAAAGCCCTTGCAAACACTGCTGCTGATATCCAATGGCTAAAATCATTATTGCATGAACTTGGTGTAACTTCAGTTCAATCTCCAGTTTTGTGGTGTGACAATATTGGAGCAACTTATCTTTCCTCAAATCCAGTCTATCACGCACGTATGAAACACATAGAGATAGACTTTCATTTTGTTCGTGATATGGTCAACAAGAAGACACTTGCCATTAAATTTCTATCTACTAAAGATCAGCTTGCGGATATATTTACCAAGCCTCTATCATCTACTCGGTTTGCATCTCTTCGTTTTAAGCTCAACGTCGTTCCTTTACCGTTGAACTTGAGGGGGCATGTTAAGGATAAAGTTAAGTCTCAAGATAATCTCCAAGTTCAAATTCAAAAGAGTCTCGAAGATAAAGCTTCTCAAGATAAAGATTATAAAAGGAGTTAGAATTTAAATTATATGTTTCAGAATTCAAATGTATTTCATATCTTTTAGAATTCAAATGTATTCTCAAATCTGTAAATTGTTATCTATTGTAACAACTTTAATTATAAATACAAAAGCCTATACCAGTATTAAGGTAAGGCAGTACATTTGAAAAATACTTCTGATTATCAAAGTCTTTACCTAGTAATCAAGGGTGAATCTTTTCTCCATTTTCAAGATCATCTACATGGGCCCAATTAGACTGCACTTCATATGGATTCAAAGAAAATGTCTTCAAGAGTCTTTGGGAGCTGTACTGTCTGTTTACAGGCGGCTTTGGGAGGCTTGTCCCCTTGTTGAGGCTTCGATTTTTGAGGGCCTCTTCGTCATCCTCATGAAATGCTTGCATCTGGATGATTCCTTTGACAAGGTGTGCACATCCCTCTTTTTCCATTTTCTCCGTTGATTTTGTTGAAATTATATTTGACTTGTTCTTGTACACTGCGTACAGTATCAGCTGTGCTGACCCCAACAAAACGCCTACAGCGTTTGGTACCTGAAAATGTTTCGATAAAACATTTATGATAAATGCTAAACATCCTATATTTTTTTTCAAAAGTTAGTTCTCGTGTCACGCTCTCATAAATTGGTGACAATATATATATATATATATATAGCCGCGCGAGATGGATGGGGGACTTACACCAATAAAGAAGTCCTGGACAAGCACGGCATAAGCAGACCAAATTGCAGCATTGAGGAACAGGAAAAATGAGAGGAAAAAGGGCATGAATTCCACGCTCTTCGTCTTTATCACCGATCTCTGCCAAAATCAAACAATTTATATATATGCAAATTCACATGAACAAATAACATAGTTTAATGAAGGAGATTAATGAAATAATTACCATGGCTGATAGAGGTGATGCATACATGCCCACGGTTAAGCCAGCACATAAAACTCCAACGAAGGTGAGCCGCACACTTCCATGGAGGGCCAGAAGAGTTACTGCAATTACTAACCCAACAAAACCCACATTCAATATGCCCACCAACTTCGCCGTCTTTACCTGATCATCAATACCATTCCCAATTTTCTCTTTCAATCAAAAGGAAAATGGATATTCATACAATATATATATGTATATATTCTTCATACTATATTACATAATTTCTTTCTTTCCTTTTTGGCTTGAGCAAATAAATCTTTATTAACTTATCTAATTCTGAAGTACGTATTAGCTAGTGTTTTTGCAATGTTGGTATCCCAAGTATATTTTTCCTTTTAATTATACCAATTTTTGTTAAAATGCCTAAAATGCCCATATTTAAAAATAAATGGAAATTATGGTGACCTACAACCTGGCCGTAGAGCCGTGGGTCACCAGGAATTTTACATTTTTATTTTTTTTTTGAATTTTCACTTAAAAATGGTCATTTTGGACATTTTAACCAATAAAATGGTAAAATTAAAAGGAGAAAGTTCTTGAGATACCATCGTAACAAAAATTAAAAGTTTGAGGTTATGATTGGGGTAATGAAATTTCCCCTCAAAAATAATTTCAAGGTATACATGTAAATCTATTAGGCTTTATACATAGTTACATACATATGCATGTATATGTATGAATATATGCATGTATATGTATGAATGTATATGTATGATATAAAGCCTCAAATGGTACAAAGTCAAATCTTCAATATAATTAACAAAAATGATAGAAGATAAGGATAATTAAAGATAACATCTTATTTGGACGCAATTTCTGAACTAAATTAGGCTAAAAAACCGTAGGATGAGCAGGAATTCTACCATATACATTAACTTATTTGATGTGAAAGCAAAGAGAGCTTTAATTAGTATTAGTCATTTTGATGTTTTAGTGAGGTTGAAGAGTAATGCTATTAGTTTTCTTAGAGTCTTTTTAGAGTCATCCTAAATGTGAAGTGACTTTTAAAATCACCAATAAATAAAAAGTTAATAAATCACATTTAAAATTTAATGATAATTTTAAAAGCCAAATCACATTTATGATGACTCTAAGAGAATTCTAAGAAGACTTATTACTCGAGGTTGAGCCGCCGTAGAGATCAATCGAATTTAAAGGAGTGGCTGAAATTTTTCACGGACTAAACCTTTCTTCTCTGACTAAACCCTTCTTGTCTGACTAAACCCATATAGCAACCCTTCTTGTCTGACTAAACCCATATAGCTTGTTATTGGTTTCCAATGGATAAGTGTTGGTCATGGTTATGTCTGGCCAGACAGAATATTCACAGTTGTTTAAACCTTAAACCATTTTTTAATTAATAAAAAAACAGAGAGCTTTAATTTTTATATATATATATTGAGTACCTTGAGATGCTTTGAAGCATAGATGAGAAAAAGAGTGACATATATGAACTGAAAGATGACACCAGCGCCATTCACCGTCCAGACAAGTAAACCGCCAGGCTTAAGAAGTCCATAAAACGTCCATAAACTTGTGCTGAGTAGTGTTGTTATATATGGAATGCTTTTGTAATTCTCTGTCGATTTCTTCTTCACCACCTGCAAAAACGTTTTTCTGGAAAAAAAAAAATAAAAAAAACAAAAAAACAACCATATTCTTACATATATCAATGAGTTATTTGCTTAATTAACTAGCTAGCTAGTGATTATGTTCATGAACTTTGTGGTTCGGAACAAAAGATCTGACCAAAGAATCCATAAAGAGAACAATAAAGAGATTGAAAAATTAAGAACAATTGTTCTTCTATTGTGTCACTTACATGGGAGAAGCAAAAACCAGTATTGAAATTATGTTGCCTGTAAATAAAGAAACAAATATAATGTGATTTAATTGTTTTCTCGAAGAAAAGATGGTTTGTGGGAGACAAAATTAATAGACAAACCAATAAAGCCAATGATGAAGCTCAAGGCAGCAGCCATGGAAGGAGTAGCTAGGGGAGCTGTTGAAGGAATATTGAAGCAGTGGTGATCGATCGATGGGATTTGGAGGATATAATAAGGTTGCATGTGAAGAGTGAAGAATAATAAAAGAGAAGGACGTGTACACTGTACATATACTATATCTTGAAGCTAGATATTTTATATTTGGCAAATGCTTTTTTCATTCTCCCGCCCATCTCCCCATCATCTCCTCTCTCTTTGATTTTTTTGTTTTTATAGCAAGTGGGGAAATCATTGTAGCAAACCTCTTTATATATATAGATGTACGTGTTACATAATTTGTATCTATTCTGCAACATGTTTGCCACGTTTACACTCTATCATTTTACTTGTACCTTGCTATCTAGATCTCTTTGTTTATAAAGGCATGTGGTCCTCTCTTTCTCTTTCAAAATAAAGATATTATCATGAAACATACAAGAGCTGGGGTGCTGGAGATGCTCTCTCATGGATTTTCTTTACAAGTAGCAGGTTTTTATGAACTCTAGCTCCCATAAAACGACAGGAATTAAGATTGGTACTTAATACTTTCAAGAGATCCTAGATTCCTAGCTATAGGAGTAATGGTCCAACTGCTTTTGACTCTTTTATTTAGATTTGATGGCCACTTTGAAATGTCCACGACAGCTTCACTGTTGTAGACAGATCTTACGTATCTTAGACTTAAACCTACCTATATGGTGGGGGAAGGCTGAGGTTGGGGATGACGACAGAATATCATCACCCTCTTCCCCCCTACCTCTTCTATATCTTCTCCACCACTAGCGGGGGCTGCATATTGTATATTCTATTTGTACCATTCTTTTATAATATTTTCTTTCACATATATATATATATATATATATATATATATATATATAGTTACACATATCTAAAAGCATTGCCAAAATGGTTAGAAATTCTCAAACAACAAGAGTCGTGTCCAAATTGAGAAATATGTTGTACTACCCGACGTAAGATCCTCCTCCTAAGATCTCCCATGGCTTATTATATATGGAAAGCAAGGCATATGCATGGCATCTATAAAAGTTTCCAGCATGTTATATATTTAATATATATATCCAATTTTTATTTTTTTAGTTTGAAGGATATATAGGCAATGAAAATATTGACAAAGATTTTTGCTCAAGTAATGATTTAACATTATGTCAAAGTATCGGTTTAAGTTTGAATATTGTTTTAATCAATTCATTTTTATAGTATACATTTAAAAAATATGTGTTTTTTTTTAAAAATTTTTTTATGAAAAATGGTTACTAGTTAATAACCGGTTTTCAATAACCATGTAACTGTTGATTGTGATTAACCACTAAATGGTCTAACGATTAAACCGGTTGTGATTAAGAGAGAATAACTACGATCACAATCACTTGAATACCCCCGTAAAGAGGACATCAAAATCAGCTAGAGGAAGAAAAGAAATAAGAGTCTGAAACAACCATGTGAAACCCAATGCGGCCGCCGAGAAACCAAAAGCAAAAGAGACCAACCCACGTGAAAGACTTGAAGTGAAAAAAAAAACAATTAACTGGCCCCACATCACTTGATAGCGTCAACTCGTCAAGTCACTCCACAAATTTTCAGTATGATTCGAATTTTTTGAGGTCCCCATTACAAGCTACAAATATCAATCAAGTGAAGAAAATGATATTTGAAATTAATATGTTTTGTTCTCTAATGATACATAAATATATTGCAGTTTGGCTAGCTATCACAAAACACAACAATCTCATCATGCTGTACGCAAACTCAAATCGCCAACTAGGCCTCTAGCTGAATTCCAAATTGCTTATATCACTGCCTCTATGACTGCCATATACTCTATCTTTGTAGTAGAAAAAACAATTGTTGACCATAATGTTACTTTTCAACTAATGACAGACCCTAAGAAAGTAAAAACATAACCCGTTAGATATCTCCTCTAATCCAAATTATCAACATATATAATATGAATCTATAGACACTAGAGGCAATGCTGTTGGCTCTGTCATAAACCTAACCAACATCTATAGTACCTCGTAAATATTAAAGCATCCATTTTACTGTTTGCCATTGAACCTTGCCAGTATTAACCTTGTAGTGACTAACAATACTAACTACATGCGCCAATGGGCATGCACCTTTTAAGTCCAGCAATTATCCTAAACTAGGGTAGGAGATGCACTTGACCTAATAAGTGATTATATGATTCGATCCTAATTTTACAGTACTTGACTTTAGTCCACGAAATAAATAAATAAAAAATAAAAAGAAGAAGAAAAAGATATTGTCCACCAATTTTTCTTTTTAACATGAATCATGACTCTTATATCTTCAAGGATTCATTGAACTTCCTTTGTCTTTTCAAACCATAGTTTAAAGAGAGAGTAAATTCATGAGCACTGTTGTTTTGTACGAATGAAACGTGCCATACACGCCTTGTGAGAAATAAAAAATTAAAAAAATTGAAGACTTGTAAGTAAAAAACAAAAGGAAGAAGAAATACTCTCAAAACCATGAACAAATCTCGCACTAGCTACCATTATTGAGTGAAAGGCTAACGTGTGCACTGTCATCTCCAGCCCTCTGATTGTTCCTATAATTGACTTTATCTCCACTTTCAGGCGTTTCTTCTTGACATGATCCAAAGGCTGATATGAATTATGGAATTCAACATTAATTTCTATCGTTTTAGTCGGATGAATATGGAATTCACAATCATTTTGCATCATTTTGAAGGGATGCCAATGAAGAAATTCATAAATGACAAGATATTTAAAAGGAAATAGAGAGAGATCCAAAGGAATTTATTTGATGATTTATGTTCACACGGTAAAGCCTTTTATGGCCTAGCTAGATTGTGCTATTATTTCTTTATACTTTTACCGATATAAAATACTCATATTTATAGGAGAATTGTGATACGTAAGTATGATAATCAAATCAATCAAATTTGATTACCATCATAACTAATTACACCATATCATATAGTCTAACAGTCAATCATTGATGATATGGACAATAAAGTCTCTAACTCAAGATGAAAGATTCTGAAAATTAGAGTTTGAAAAAAAGGTGAATATGACAGCGATCAGCTATGGAGGTCAGATGATGGCTAAAAACTCAATAGAGTTGGTGGCAGTCAGCGACAGTGACCAGAGATTGGCCTTTAACAACAATAAACTAAAAATTTTGAGCCAAACAATGGGCGGCCAAAAAAGGGCCAACTGTAGGCCAAAATCACCAAGTGAATTGTGTATGGGTTGTTTATTGCGTTGCACCTCGGTCAAGGAAGATATGTAAAACCAAAAATAGGAAAAGAATATTATAGCTAGGAATTGAATTTTAGGGATACGATTCATTCACATAATGAGGAATTGTAAACGAGTATCTACAAGATGAGAAGTGCTACACATTCTAAATTTTCTTCTTAAAAGTTGGTTCTCAAATGATGTGTCATAATGTCATGAGATTTATTATTTTGAAAAATGTGTTACCAACTCATGGAATGGTGACACATCATTTGGAAACTGACTTTTAGAACAAAAATTTGAGATGTTTAACATTTCTCCTAGAGAATTACCCTAGTGAACTCTATCGTTGCGCTCGGAGGTTTTGGCCCTTGAATTGCCAAATTGTTATTTTCATTTACAGTTCTCATTCTCCAAGATCTGGGTTCATTAAAGCAGTCCAATAAAAATTTAGAAAAGAAAAATGCATGTGTATTGGATTGCAGTGGCAATTTCACAGTGAGGTTT
The DNA here is from genome assembly GCF_965113065.1 of Corylus avellana. NCBI lineage: Eukaryota > Viridiplantae > Streptophyta > Magnoliopsida > Fagales > Betulaceae > Corylus > Corylus avellana. The sequence goes on along the minus strand of NC_142490.1, from coordinate 4,297,504 downwards.
GACTTTTACCAATCTGCCTAGCTTGGAGAAGAAGGGTTTCGCTCTTTTACCCAACCCGCAAAGGTGATCGCTAGGACCTCCATTCCTAATTTTTATACAATTTTGTTTTGTTTTGTTTTTAATTTGAGGATGAAATTGTAATTTTATAACGACTATGTTGGAAAAACAACCAAAATTTGTAAAGCGGGATATTTTGTTACAGATGCATATATATGGAGACAAAATTAAGATTATTTTTTTGTAAATGAATTCCAACATAATAATTGGTAAAATGATTGTTTACATTAATACTGCAAACATCAAATACAAGGCTAAACTTGGAAAAACATGATTGAAATTAAGGTGTACGTTCTGTTTCCTGAATCCTGGTAATCAAGACTCAAGAGTGAATCTTTTCTCCATTTTCGACATCATCTTCATCATGGGCATAATTAGCGTGCATTTCATATGGACTCAAAGAAAATGTCTTCAAGATTCTTTGGAAGCTGTACTGTCGGTTTGCAGGCGGCTTTGGGAGGCTTCTTCCCTTGTTAAGACTTCGATTTTTGAGGACCTCTTCGTCATCCTCGTGAAATGCTTGCATCTGGATGATCCCTTTGACAAGGTGTGCAGATCCCTCTTCTTCAATTTTCTCCGTTGGTTTTGTTGAAATTATATTTGACTTGTTCTTGTAGACTGCGTACAGTATCAACTGCGCTGACCCCAACAAAAAGCCTACAGCATTTGGTACCTGAAAATGTTTGGCAAATGTTTAAAATCTAGACTCTAGGATACTTAAAAAGAGCGGGGTAAAAATACATGCGGATAATAACCGCCCGCACCTGTTATTCACACGTGTAGATATAGATGGTAAAAATTAATATTCGTAAATGTGGATGCGAATAGCATGATTAAAATAAGTGGATGCGAATAATAACCGTATCTGTATTTCCTTTATTTACATATAAATATATATATATATATATATATATAGTGCGGAGATGGATGGGGGGACTTACACCAATAAAGAAGTCTTGGACAAGCAACGCATAAGCCGACCAAATGCCAGCATTAAGGAACAGGAAAAATGAGAGGAAAAAGGGCATAAATTCCACGCTCTTCGTCTTTATCACCAACCTCTGCCAAAATCAAACAATTTATAAGCAAATTTACATGAACAAATGGCATAGTTTAATGAAGGAGGTTAATGAAATAATTACCATGGCTGAAAGAGGCGATGCATACATGCCCACGGTTAAGCCAGCACATAAGAGTCCAACGAAGGTGAGCCGCACATTTCCATGGAGTGCCAGAAGAGTTACTGCAATTACTAACCCAAGAAAACCCACATTCAATATGCCCACCAACTTCGCCGTCTTTACCTGATCAATATGTAGGAGGATGGGAGAAGGAGGAAAGGAGGAAATGAAACATTTTCCATTTCTAAACTAAATTAGGCTACAATAATCATGAGTTTAATTATATATTGATATCAATACCACTCTGATAGATAGTAATTAACCAACTAATTAAAGTAAATGAAGCAGTGGTCGGCGGGAATTCTACCATATACGTAAACATATTTGACGTGAAAGCAAAGAGAGAGCTTTAATTAAATATGTCTTAATGTAATCCGAGTCAGTCCTGCTGACTAACCTCTTTCGGTCATTAATTTTCAACCGATAAATTCTACTATAGTCACGCTTTTGATAAACTTAGACTCCGTTTGTTTGGAGTAAATTAATTTATAAAAAGCAATTATTATTGTTATTATTTTTATTTTTATTTTTTTGTATTTTCAAGTATTTGAGAGGACGGAAAATAATAAATGAAAAATATCATGTAAAGAGAGAGAGAGAGCATTAATTATTCTAGTACCTTCTTATCCGTGGGAGCATAAATGAGAAAAAGAGTGACATATATGAATTGAAAGACGACACCGGCGCCGTTCACCGTCCAGACAAGTAAACCGCCGGGCTTCAGAAGTCCATAAAACGTCCATAAACTTGTGCTGAGTAGTGTTGTTATATATGGAACGCTTTTGTAATTCTCAGTGGATTTCTTCTTCACCACCTGCAAAAACGTTTTTCTGAAAAGGGAAAAAAGACAGGGAAAGTGATCATCATCACTAATCAATGCCCATAATCCAATCTTCTCATTAATTAATGAGTTTTTAACTCTCTAGCTAGTTAAAGATTATGTTCATGAACAAAAGATCTGACCAAAGAATCCATAAAGAGAACAATAAAGAGATTTAAAAAGAAGAAATTGTTCTTTTGATGGTGTCATGCACTTACATGGGAGAAGCAAAAACCAGTATTGAAATTATGTTGCCTGAAAATAAAGAAACAAATATAATGTGATATTAATTAATTGAGAGACAAAAATAGAGAAAATTAAAAGAGGGTTTGTGTGAGACAAAATAAATAGACAAACCAATAATGCCGATGATGATGCTCAGGGCAGCCATGGAAGAAGAGGAGCAGTTGAAGGAATATTGAAGCTAGCGGTGGTGATGATGGGAAATTGCATGTGAACAATAAAAGAGGACGTGTAAATGTCGATATAGGTTGCTTTTTGTATCTATCATGCAATCTTTGCCACGTTTACACGAATTTATCTTCATAATTGCATGTGGACCACCTTTTTTTTTTTTTTTTTAATGCATGGAACTTTTGCCTTCATATGTCAGTGGGTTTTCAGATTAATTTTCCTTGTGTCTTTAAGTGCACTTGTCCTAATTCACTAGAGGCATCAGATGAATATATGTGATTAATTTTTTTTTTTTTTAAATTCATTTAAAAAAATAAGAATTCTAGAAAACCTTATCTTATGCCAAAAAAAAAAAAAAAAAAAAAAAAAAAAAAAACCCTTAGGATGAACTTGCACATAAAACGACATGGTAGATTGGTAGGTTGGTACCTATTACTTGATGAGATATATGTATTATCTAGTGAATAAAGTTGAGTGTATTATTGACATTTTTCCCTCAAAAGGAGGGATTTGATGGCCACTTTGAAATGTCCAAAAAAGCTTCACTGTTCTGAAGACAAATCTTCTGAATCTTTAACCTGCCGATATATGTTGGTGGAAGGTCACGAGATTGGTAAAGTTTCGCCATTTTTTCCATTTTTTTTTTTTTTTTCACATTTTTTACGTAAGGATAAATTCACTTTATCTCGTGAAGTTTCAGAAAATTTTTAATTTGAACTCAAATGTTTAAAAATTAGCAATATATCCCTTAATGTTTTAAAAATTTTTAATTCAGACCCTCCATTATTAATTTCTATTTAATTGGACAGAAATTATCCCATGTGTGTTTCGCATGAGATTTTGATGTTCTCTATTCTAATTTTACCCTTATTAAAACCTATGAAATTATATAATTACCCTCAATTTCATAAGTTTTAATAAGAGTAATTACATAATTTCATAGGTTATTTGAAATTACCTTTTCTATTATTTGAACCATTTTGAATATTTTTCTTTCATAGCTGCACCTACTACGAAATTGTGATGATAGATAAACTAATTATTAAATAAATAAAAAAATCTAAAGAAAGCAAATTGATGTGCTATAGATAAAAAAATATTTATATTATTATTCAAATGTCAGAAATCATCACTGTTTATTATAAAATGTATATTAGTATTCACTAACATTTATCAATTTCTTTTTTTAGTTGATGACTTCTTTTTCAAACTAAATACACACTATTAAAAAAAAATAAAAAAAAGATGTAGCTTTCTTTCATTAAAAAAAAAAAAAAAAAAGGTTGAACACGTGCTCCTTTTATAGTTTTTTTTTATATGCATGCATCAGAGAGGCAGCTAAAGAGCACTTCAAAATCAGCTCGGAGAAGACCCGAAACAGCCACATGAATCCGAATCGGTCGAGAAACCAAAAGCAAAAGAAACCAATCCACGTCAAAGACTTGAAGTGAAAAAAACAAAACAAAAGCATATATAACTGGGCCCTACATTGACTTCGTAGCCTCTAAGTTACTCCACGTCGCTGGTGGTGTCTCCTCCAACACCCCTAACGGTAATTACAAGTTAACAAATACTAATCAAGTAGTTTGAGTAATAATTGACTTTGAGAATTGAGACTGGTTTAACAGTATGTTTGTTGGAATTTTTTTTTTTTGGATGATGGGATTCACATTCATTGTGCATATGGGTTTATGGTATATGCCAAAAACATGATATTAGAACCATACTCTTTTGGCTTTGCTTCATTTTTCTAGAGCAAGCCTTTGTCCCCCTCCCTACCTTTCCTCTCCTCTCCTAACTCCTTTGTGCAAATGCCACTGGCGTCCCCACCCGCTCCGCAATGCTGATGACACCACCGCCTTGCCTTGTTTTGTGAAGCCATGTGAATATTGATCAAAGTGAGCTCCATTCAATTCAACCCATAGTTTAGGGGCATAAGCTAAACCTGGAGGGCTCACATTTGCAGAATTACATCAGGAGCCCCAGAGAGGATTTAACCATTTTTAAAGCTCCATCACACAATACACACATTTTCCCATCAATTAATCCCACTGGTCTCAATTCCTTGTTAAGACTTCATTTGCTTAAATGTTAAAACTAAACCAGGTGATGAAACTCACACAGTACTTGTTATCTATACTGAAATTGGCAGCCAAGCAAAGATCTGAATCGAGATCCAGTGCAATACTACTGTGCAATACATTTTATCTGGACCATCAAATGCACGGTCCAAATCGAACAAGAAATTAGTGAAAAGAAAAAAGAGGGGCCTTCTAGGTGGCTGAACCACCCACTTGGGTGAAAGGAAAAAAAATGGCTTTGTAGTCACAATCTGGATGGTTTATTAAAAAACCCACAAAAAAGGTATTGCATAAAGTTGAACAGCCCACAAAACAAATGCAATACTTCTCAATCCAAGATATCCAGCTCTACTTGGTTTCCCAAGTGACATTTAAAGCCCATCATAACGTTACTTTGATATCAAAAAGAAAAAATATGGATATCAAATTGAATCATTCAAACTTATGTGGTTTAAACACAAAAAGTTCAGAATTGAATGAGACAAGCTCCAAGCAATTCAGCTCTAGTATTTCCCATGACCACCAGAAGAAAATTCACCAATGTTACATGGAATATGCACCAAAACTCATTAACCGATCGATCTATATGATAAAAATGATTTCTTCACTGTGTACAGCAACAAAAAAGAAGGAACAACACGGGAAATGGTATACATATAATACCTTTATCCGGATACTAACATCCAGAAAACAGAACACTTCATTTTGCATAGATCTTTATCCTGTATGGACAGCACCACAGTGGATTGAGCACATCCTCAATCAAGACGCTCCATCTGCAAAGCAAGACAAAGATCAAGGTTGTTTCCTTGTTGGAAATAAACATACCATATAAAGCCAATATAATAGGAACAGTCAAAATGGTTCTTCACGGGAGAATGCCTATTTGCGCAGTAACATTAAAGAGCAGAGAAGGAACAAAGAGGTCAGGATTTAAGCTTTAACCATGACATACCTTCCAAAGACCATCGTTAAGATAATGCATGTTGTCCACTCCAATACCCTTGTTGATTGCTTTTCTGTAACCCAGGGCAAATGGTTCAGCTTATTAAATATGCAGCAAAGGAATTACCTCTATACTTAATAGTGAAATCGTAGATGTGATAAATGAATACGCACATATGTGTGTGTATGATTTCAATATAATTATAGGAAACATGGAGCATATAAAGTATATTACTAATTAGCAAATGGTGAGGTGCTAGTTTTTGATTAATATGATGTAAACCAAAACTTTAGGCCTGTGCTTCTCACTATTGTCACAGACATGAATTGCTCGACCACCCTTCTGGGAAGAGGAGGGGAGGGGAAAAGAAAAACTAGGTGTTATCTACTCGCCACTTCTGGTTCAGCACTCTAATTACTAGAAAATTCAATACATAAAAACTAACTTACATGTCTTTTGCTGACATTTTTGTAAATCCAATTGCAAGGGCATGCTCCTTTCCTTCTGCCATAATGGCCTGAGAGTATTCAGTTCTACAGATCAGAAAGATACAAAACTAACCTTCAACACTTTAATATGACACAATTACTATGCATCAAAGAATTATTGCAAGTTTGACATGATATGACGGTAGCCACAGACAAAATGTATTTATACCACTGGAGTTTCTGCCTCCACATCTTCATCCAAAGCACCGCCAGGAGATGTAAGACCAGGACACATTATGTTGGCACCAGCAAGGACAAATTTTATTGCACCTCGGTCAACTTGTAACTTCTTCATTATATTTGGATCTGTAAAACCAAAAATAGAAAATAATGTTATAGGCCTTGAATTTTAGGGATAAGATTCACTTACACGATGAGAACATCAAGCGATAATTACATTAGCACTAGACAAACTTTAAAACTACGTTTCACTGAGAACCTAGAATCTTAATTGAAGTCCCACATATACTTCTGTCCAACTGGATTTAAAAAAGAAATGGTAAGTGACAGCACTCTAATTGGTTATGTACATGGGCATGTGGAGGAGATTGAGGAAAGAGAGCACGCACAAGAGTTACACTAGAGGTGGTGGTTCTCCTATGTGATGTTCATGTCATAGAACTAATCTCCTATTCTGTATAATGCAACTCAGGACACCTCAGTGAAAACTGGAACAGTAATGGTTTCTGCCAACCAAAAAAAGAAAGAAAAAAGAATTGAAATGGTTTTGCAATGTCAACACCTTTTTTCTCATTTTTTCTTTTATAGTATTATATCCTTTTTTTCTTGCTGAGCTGTCGTCCTTGGTAAAGTGCCAACCCACCAACTTTATTGGGCTACTCCCTGGATCTAACAGCATCTTACGTATATTTCCCTAATGAGGAGGCAGAGACTGCTTCTAGACCATGAGACTTGTGTGTACTGCTTAGATGATTAGATGAGTCAAAAAAATGGAAGAAAGTTTTCATAGAAGAGTAAGAGAAAATCCAATATTGAGAAGAAGAAAAAAAAGGACTATAAAGATTTACAACATTTTCCAAACTTAAGCTTCCATCTGCTGGAAATCAGCCAATAAGTCAGTGGATACAAATCTCAAAGAGATAGCAATCTGATGATAAAGGACACCGTATACTCGTGATAAGTTGGCCTGTAAATCAGCAAAAATGAAATGTTCCTCCATTTTTATGAGTAAATCAATCTTATTAGAAGGCGCAACCCAAGTACACATAAAGCATACAAGAGAGAAACAAATCCAATTAGGGAGAAGAAAGAGAACATAGATCAAAAAATTCAAAAAAATTTGAAAAACAAGAATTATTGGTAGCAACCGTGCACTCATAAAAGGTTTTGAACAACATATGTTCCTCCATAAAAAGTCGCTCTTGGGCCCCAACCAGAATGGGACTCAACCCCACGTTTAAAATTCATATCCCACTTTAAAGCAAGATGCCTAGAAAGGGAAAAGCACCTAAATTAGTTGGTCATTACCCAAAACCCCTGATCATTTCATTCACTCCATGGTTCTTTTTCACTGCTTCTGAGGTGTATGGTAGAAACATCCTACTGATTCCTTTTTCTTCTTTTCCCCTTTTTGGTCAGTAAGTCACACATGCATCTAGCTGGTCATCAATGACCTCGCTCTCCATTCTATTCTTAGAGAAAAAGAGGTGCTATTTAAGTTAAAGCATATTGGTAAAATCTATGGACATTTTTTTTTTTTTATTAGTAAGTCACGCACCAGGTGGGACTTGAACTCACGATCCCACCCTCCATCTGTCTAATACAATTTTTAAATACATCATAAAATAAAATATAAGTCCCACCTCCATAATTCAATCTGACTTCATTTCAATACATACAGATCAGTTAAGACAACCCAGAAAAAAGCATCACATTGCAACAGAAAAAGCATAGCAATTAATAAGACTGGCTATTACTTATCAAAAAAAAAAGAAAAAGCATAGCAATCACTTTTAAAGTGACAAATTTTTAGTGTAAAGTAGATGTGAAAATGTAGATAAGATACAACTGTCCCAAAAAAAAAAAAAAAACACTTTACATTGATGAAGGAGTCGTAGGGTAGGCATGTATGGTCCATCACGCACATTGAAGAAGAGTGGCACATTGTTCACCAGAACCAGGTTTAAATGGTTTTGACTATTAAAACAAGATAGGGGAAAAAGAAAAAAGGAAGTTGTCAGAAAAATGGCTCAGATATACCAGATACCACAGTTATCATGAAAGAAAGAATGTGAGGGAAGCAGAAGCAACAGAATTACAAACCATTTAGCAACAATGAGAGGAGACTTCTTCGGAAGCAAATCGTCCAACACTGGTTCAAGACCTGGATACTGCAATAGAGGTGAGATTGAGTTACATATAGATTGAAATAAATTTTGAAACTTTTAAGAATATAGTGACAAATTCATTGGTAAACATCACCTCCTCTGCAATACTTTGTCGAATTTTGCGTTGCACGGATGCCTTGACTTGATTTTGTGCAGAGACCTCTTCAGAGGAAAACCTGGAAGAAAACAAAACATGCATGGTTCATAAGACCACAGAGTTGTAGTGCCAATGTTTGTAGTGTCAGATTAAAGAATAGACCACCCCAAAATCAAAACAATAAAAACTAATATTACACAAGTTTTTGGTCAAACCAACAAAAAGCCTAGAATCCATTAGATGAATTAAATATATCACCACAATGGCATAAAAAAAAAACCCATTACTGAGATTTCCAACCACCGAATTACATATGCAGACACATCAAGAAACACTGGAAGAGCCTACAATAAGGTGATCATAAAAAACCCATTCTTGAGATTTCCAACCACCGATATTACATACGCAGACACATCAACAAACCATGGAAGATCCTGCAACAAAGTGATCCCCCACTGTCTGGAAATCCATCACTTCCCCAAACATCATCCTATATATTGCCCCATGCCTCATGTGGTGTATTTAGTTACTTAAGCATGGCCCATCAAAGCTTCAAAATGCTTTTCTACAAACGGAAACAATTTGCATTCCAAATCCCAACATAAACAACCTCCGTATAATACCCCATCCACTGTAAAAACGAATGCCCACAAGACCCACTTCCCCAATTCACCAAAATGGCCTAGCACATAGTGCACAAAAATGTAAGGACCAACATAGTGGTAAGAGTCGTATGCGTACTTCCATAAAGCAACACAAAACTCATAGCATTAAAGGCATCAATGAAGTGCAAGCCACAAACCATAATCATCAATACACCCAAAAAAAAAAATCTTGGATTCAAATATAGCAAACCCAACAGGCAAAACGATGGGTATCGTTTTCTAATTCAAATCAGACAAAACCCAGAATAATTTGATCCAATAATGAAAAAAGAAAACACAAATAACTACATAAACACAGACAGAGAGAGCTTAAAAGAGCTTACTTTTTGAACATTTTTCTGTCGGAGAAACGACGAGTTAAAGATCTAGAAGAACTTCAGGAAATGGGTTGGCCTATCTAACTGGGGTTTTAGGTTTAGCATCGATCTAAAACCTCGGGTTTCAGCTCTTGGAATTGGAAAAGAAGGTCGGGAACAGTTCGCTCGGGTGGCGCACTTTAGTCTGCGTAGTTGGTAAGCCGAGCATTCTAATTGGGCTGGGCCAATTGTGTTGGGTTTGACCCGTTTGGGTTTGTCGGGTTAGACACAAATTCCTTTTGGGTCAGTGTTGGGCTTTGAGAAATGGGTACTTGTAGTCCATGATTCGAAGACTAATTATTTTCTTATGACAGACACGTGTACGTCCCAAGATCTGAAGGTTCACGAAGATCTATACACCTCCCTAGTTTGATAATGCACAATAAAAAGCCCCTCAAAACCATAACCCTAGCTTTCACTCTTACAAGCTCCTCACGTTCGTCGCGGCGTACCCAGCACAACCAGAGACGCAACAGCCTAGCAAGCTCCAATGGTTCTCTCTCTCTCTCTCTCTCTCTCTGATTCTTATTCTTATGCTCTCTCAGCTGACTCGTGTATATGTGCGTGTGTGTTTCATTTCCATAAAGGGTATCGATCTGGTCGCAGGAGGTAAGGTCAAGAAGAGCAAGCGTACTGCTCCCAAATCCGACGATATCTACCTTAAACTCCTCGTGAAGGTGTCTCCAAACCCTCCTTATATACGATTATTTTTATTTATATATGTGAACCATATTTATACGTGTGATGTACCATGATGTGGTTTTGGTGTCTTGGGAAAATCTTAAAGCAGACCCACGTTCGTTTCTGTTTAGAGTGCAGTCTCAATCGTAGAAAAGTTGTCAATTTAAGTACATTCTCACTTAAATATCGGTCAAATCGAACATGAATGTGTAATTTTTAACTCAAATGACACGGTGGGGATGTGGTTTATGCCTCATACTTTCAAGATTTATGACTAAAGTCGTTTACTTTAAAATATGGTCTTTGAATGGAATGCTGGATTTGTGATTGAATCTATATTGAACTAGTTAATTTTGCTCTTTCTTCCACTTGCGGAATCTGCAAATGTCCTTGCAATAGAAACTTTAATCCTAGTTTTGGTTGTAGGATACAGAATTCATTAGAGAGGGGGACACTTTTTCACCATTTGCAGATACTTGTATCCTTGTTTTGAACCTATGACGCACATGACATTTTAGTGGGGAGCAGTCTTTTTTCGATTTGTAGTGCTCCAATGGGGATGCCTGAACAAGTGACCTCCAAACCCATGTATTGCACCTCTGAATGTCAATGACCGGTCTTGGCCACCACTTGTTATTTTTGTTTGACTTTTATAGTTGCAGAACAAAAGTTATCTACACAACAGACTTGATTATAACTATAAAAAATATGAAATAAGGAATCCATGTAGTGATTTATTGTATCTTCATAATGTATTAGCTGCTCCGCTGACTTTCTAAGCCCTATCACATATTCAAGATTTTTGCTCCTTAAATTTGTGTCCTTTGTTTGAACTATTCTAAGGAGGCTCACTGTATTATTCATTTTTTTGTATGATATATTCGGAGGGAAAAACACTATGTTTTGTGATTTACTGATTTATTTAAAATGTTTCTTTAGAATTTTGCTCGATTTTGGATTATGTGAACTTGTATGGATTCTCTTTATTTGGAGAGAAGAAAAAAACATGTTTGTTGTAAATGGATTAATATGGGTTCTTGTTATAGTGGATTTGTGTATGTTTCTGTGTAGTCTGACTTGATGCTACTTAATTAGCTTTACCGGTTCCTTGTTCGGAGAACTGGCAGCAAGTTCAATGCAGTGATTCTGAAGCGCTTGTTCATGAGCAAAGTCAACAAGCCACCACTTTCTCTATCTAGGTTGATCCGTTTCGCAAAAGGAAAGGTTTGTATTTTGTTTGTCCAATTTATTCTTGTAAAATATAGTTTATTGGGCATTAAATCTCATTACACCTTTGGTTGGTTTTATAGGAGGATAAGATTGCTGTGGTTGTTGGGACTGTGACTGATGATACTCGGGTTTATGAAGTTCCTGCTTTGAAGGTTACGGCACTGAGGTTTACTGAGACTGCTAGGGCGAGGATTGAGAAGGCAGGTGGTGAGTGCTTGACGTTTGACCAGCTGGCTCTCAGGGCTCCATTGGGACAGAACACGGTATAGACTTTTGATGCCATTAGCAGTGTTCTTTTTTATTGGTCTTTTATGGATTTTTTTTTCTATGTTCTAGTGATTAGCTTCAATTGCTAAGTACGATGTCTAAGCCCCCTAGACTTGTATTCAGCTTGGATTTTTTTTATCTAATTCTAGTTTGAGGGCTTATATTCTACTGAGAAATTGATGCATCCTGTGAATCTTATTTTAAACTAAAAATCTTTGCAAATTTCCAAACAAATGTTCTAAAAACTTTAGATTTAACATCCTAGAAGTTTGCCGATACAGTGCAAAAGTACCAAGCATCTCTCTTTGCCTTGTGGATGCTACGGATTGTTCATGCCTTGCATGGTGGAGGATGAGATTGTGGGTTCAAGTCCCACCGGTTATGGGTTCTTACTTTACATTTTTGGTTTTTTTGGGGGGGGGGGGGGTTTTTTGGGGGGGGGGGGGGTTTTTGGGGGGGGGGGGGGGGGTGTATTGTGGGAAGGTCGTAGAATATGAAAGTTAGAGAAGAAAAGACAATAAGTGATGGAATAGTGATACGTGTAATATTATATTTCTCAATCATTTAATTGATTAGTTTTACTATTCACATCATTTTTCAGTTTATTCCACTTATAAAAAAAGGGTTTATTCTGAATTGATGGTGCTTTAGTCATTCCCTTCACTATCACAGTTTCATCTCCCTTCTATTGTTTTCAAAGGCTATAGAATATTAACAAATAATATGGATTTTAGTTGCATATTAATTGATAAAGAAATATAAGTTATTCCCTAGCTGTTTATTTGAGAGGCATCATTTTCATCGCGGTTGCAAAAAATTGCTTCTTACACAAATACAAATGAATTTTTTTCTTAATAGTCAGCAAAATTGTTAAGAGCTATTGTATTAAACATAATCGTGGATGCAGGTTCTTCTCAGAGGTCCAAAGAATTCTCGTGAAGCAGTGAAACACTTTGGACCTGCTCCTGGTGTGCCACACAGCCACACCAAGCCCTACGTGCGATCAAAGGGAAGGAAGTTTGAGAAGGCCAGAGGAAGGAGGAACAGCAGGGGATTTAGGAATTGAGTTCATTTTATTACTTGTTGAGCAAGTGTCATTTCTGACTATGTCAATCCAAATTTTTGCTGGACTATTAGGTGGTTTCTGGCAGTTTTACGTCAATCTTATTTAAATATGCACTGCTTGTTACTTGAAGACTCGTTTCTTATTTGACACTGGTTCGTCTAAAGTGTATTTGGGGCAGCTTGATTTCGAAGTTTTGTCACAAACGTTTCAGAAATGATATGGTTTCTTATAAAATCCCTGTTTTCGAAGCGGATGTATCACTTGTCTGCTGCATATTTGTTCCATTTCTGCAGCCGATGTTTCTGATTAATTCCATTTAATACCAGATGATGTAAAGCATATTTTGGTTCGCATGGGAGAATCCCGAAGCTTTACAAGCTAATGCTTGTAAACCCTTCATTTTCAAGCCCCACAAAAACTTATGGCATGCATTTCTTGTTGAACCTCTTAATAAGGAACTCCTAACCAAGAAATTCGACTTTTCTCTTGGTGAAGCAACTAACCATCCATTGATAGCAGGGCCATGGGGAATCCAGGTGTTATTGGTAGACAACACGTGCTTCTCACTCATAACGAATGAACTAGAGGTGTCTGACAGAAACCCTACCAAATTCTCAGAACCTTCACTCTGCCTGTAAATATGTCAGGTTTGGCTTTCCAACACAAAGGACTCCTTGGGGAAGAACACGAACATAAGTGCTACAAATGAGATTGGATTTAAAAGTCTTTTGCCCGATCTCTCTCTATTTTGTAGAGAGAGAAGCTCTGGATATTTTCCATACCGTCTCCTTCAGTGAGACTTTGCCCACCGCCTAGTGCGGGTTCTCCTGGGAGGAGGGAAAGGCTTTTCCTTTCCCTTCCTCCCACCCCCCTGTGTATCCTCTCTGTTTTCCCCTTTTCCCTGTTTCCTCTTCTCCTGGTTTTTCTCTTGGTTTTCTTTTTTCTCTTTTTCTTCTCCCCTGCTCCTAAGCCAGCTCCGCTCAGCGCCACCTTCACCGCCCCATCTCGTTGCTCCGCCTCCGCCGTCCCTTCACCGCCTCAGATCCGCCTCAGATCGGTCGAGCTATCCACAGATCCGCCATCGCCGTCCCATCTCCACCTCAGATCCGCCTTCTCCTCCTCGCGTGGCTCCTCCGATCTTCCCTCCGCCCACCTACCTCCGCCCCTGCCGGTGCTGTGTGGTTTTTTTGTTTCTTCTGTTTCTGGCCCTCCGATCTTCGGTGCTAGCCCAGAATCTGGTTGTGGTTGTTTTGCCTTTGCTTTTTACTTGTTGATTTTGTGTGTTTGGCTTTCTGTTGTAGTTTTTTTGCAGCTTTTCTGTTGTTGTTTTTTATCTTTGTTGTTATTTTCTGTGGGTTTTCACCCCCTTGTACTGAAGTGGATGGATCTTATTTGGGTGATTTTTGTTGCTGGTGGTTGGCCTTCTACGGTTCCGAATCGGTTTATGCAGTGTTTGACCTGCAACAACGTGGTTGTTGCCTTTACTGCATCGGACTCTTTATCGAGTCTCTTTGCTATTTGTAACCGCCTTGTGCGGCCCTGGAAAAGGCCCGGCTTGTATGCCATTGCCTGCTGTTTGGTCCTTTTGGACCAGATCCAGATTTCGTTCTTAAATTTGTACTGCATTTACTTTTTGGGCTGTGTTGTTGGGGTGCCCACCCCTTTTGAGGTCAATTAGTCAGTCCTGTAACCCGTTTCCCTTAATTGAATAAAAAAAAAAAAAAAAAAAAAAGATTGGATTTACTTGGACCTTCTCCAAGAAGGGGTGCATCCATTAAAAAAAAAAAAAAAAACTTGGCACTATGATATGCCATACAATCATAATCATATATGATAGTACGTGCTTTATGCCAATTTTGGGAAGACATGATGACAGGAGGTGAGGTCTAATAATGCGTGTTTTTAGTATTCAAACTAACCAAAAAAACAAGGGAGATGTCCTCATAATCCGATCTTCAACTTCTGTTATTTTAGTTGGTATTTTGAAAAATGCTTCAATATTATTTTTAGCATGTTTGAAAAGTTCATAGATACGATTAAAATCTAAAGAAAGTAATTAAAATAGGTGGAGTCGAAAATGTTTTTGCTAGAAACATGGGGATTGAGTGGATGGTGCATGCAGCCTCATATTGTCTAAAATAATCCCAAAGAGACTTTGTTAAGCAGAGTAATTGTGTGGTCATAGGCTTCTCTCATGCACTAATCTAATCCCTCTACTCTTTATATATATGCTTGAGTCTTGAATGTATTCAATATATAACTACTCCTATTTGAGAAGATAAAATTCTGTGAAAAAACAAAAGATGAACACCATTTCTTGCTCAAAGGTCTTCCTTGTGCTGCTTGTAACTCTCTTGCCAAACCAAATTTTTGCGGATCAAAATTTAATCTCCTCAGCTTGTGGTCACACTCTGTACAAGGATCTGTGCACCACAACTCTTGAATCGGACCCCGAGAGCAGCTCGGCTACTAGTTTTGATGTCCTAACCAAAGTTGCACTAAAACATGCAACATCTACAGCTACCGAAATACATGACCAGGTCACAACACTGCTCAAAGGATCGTCGAGCAATAAGGATGCCCTAACAGGTTGCAATAAGAACTTCCAAGACGCAATCGAACGACTTGCGGCAGCGAGCAAGTCCCTGGCATCTAAGAAGTACTTTGATGTTTATACATGGGTGTCGTCTGCCGTGAGTTCTAGTGACACATGTGGCGAAGGCTTCAAGAAAGTGGGAGAAACCAAATCTCCATTAGCCGATCAGAGTACCACATTTGCCCATCTTGGCAGCATTGTCATAGACATTACCAATCAACTCAAATGAAAGGCTGCTAATCTCATTATCTCAACTCAATTTACATATTGAGCTTAGTTTTCGGCAATAAAAAAGTCCTTCCGTTACACAACTAATGGATTTGTAGGAAGGAAATTGTATGGAGTAATGTCTAATAAACTTGCAGATTGTGGTTGTTTCAAATTACAGCATTGTCTTCAAATTTACATTTTCTAGATACTAATCTCTGCATTTTTTGGATGCTGTAAAATAAATCTACATAATATTCTATAATTCCAAGATCAGGTTTCCCAATAAACTGATAAAAGAACTTAACCAAAATCCATAGCAATAAATAGCCTTTGAATCTTGATTTGAAAGCCTAAAACACCAAATAATAGTTTCTCTCATTTGGCCCCCCTAAGTTACATCAAACCGATGAATGTTGTGTACATTTATAGGGTCCGGAAAGGGTACATTCCCCTTCTGGATTCCTTTGCTTTGCGTTTGTTTGCAGCCCCTTATGGCTGCTTTGATTCGACTAATGGGCCAAATTATTTATTTGACTCGTTTCTACTTGTTCTTCGTTCTTGTTTTCTTGGTTTGTTTACGGCACCGTATTTGGGTTGTTTCAGGGCATTTGTTAGGGTTGGACACCCTATTTGTATTTTTATTTGGTTGTAATTTTCCCCTTCCCCACCGCCATCTTGAAAAAAAAAAATTTATGCAATTCATAAATATTATGGGCACTATGGGCAGCAATCAATACCCAATATGTTAATATGCTCCTTAAAAGTCTTTGGTGATAACCATTTTTTAATGGATCTGCAATCATGAGTCCTGTGTTAATATGTTCTATAGGCACTCGCACTTTTTGAACTTCCTCCTTAGCGGCAAAATATTTAAGCTCCACATGTTTAGTACCATTAGAATATATGTCGTTCTTAGAGAAAAACACGACAGCATAATTATCACAATAAATTATCAATGGCTTGACAATAGTGTCAACAATTTCAAGTCTTGAGATAAATTTCCCCAACCATAATATATAAATTGTGGCCTCAAAGCATGCCACAAAGTCAGTAAAGTTTGAATTAGAGTAGCCAATCACCTCTTAGAACTTAGAAGTGAGCATATAATCTTTTGATCCTCCTAAGTATCTTATCACTTTCTTTGCAGCTTTCTAATAATCCATTTCAAGATTGCTTTGATATATGCCCAACATACCAACTACAAAAAACAAATTCAAATTAATTTTATTTTTATTTTTTAAAAAAGTAAAATAAATATATATATATACAAAAAAAAATTATAGGGGTGGCTGTCGGTTGTTGGGGGTGGGGGGTGGCCTTCAAGCCACCCTGAATCTGCCCTAGGGTGGCCCAAAA
Source organism: Corylus avellana (assembly GCF_965113065.1). Taxonomy (NCBI): domain Eukaryota; kingdom Viridiplantae; phylum Streptophyta; class Magnoliopsida; order Fagales; family Betulaceae; genus Corylus; species Corylus avellana. Next base: position 4,280,645 of record NC_142490.1, on the reverse strand, counting down.
GGCCACCACCGGCACAGGTGGCACGTGAAGGAGAAATTTTGAAGTTTTTTGGTGTGCGTGGTTGTTATAAATGCAAACTTTGAGCGCTAATATTTTCAAAATTTGAGACGTGCAAATAGTATTTATGTGCGAAAAGCCACATATGAATAGTAGTACTGTTCACGAGTGAACTGTATGTTACTATCCACATGTGAATAGTAGCACTATTCAAACGTCTATATTTTATGAATATTGATGTTTAAACAGTAAAACGACACAAAATTAGTGAAGTTTTCCAAAAAAAAAAAAAAAAAAGTCACTAATTGGACTTTATTCATTTATATATATATATATATATATATTTTAAAAATGAATTTTAGTTTTTGGGTATTACATAATGCTAGTCCAAATACGAGTAATGTCTACAAAAAATAGTGGAGTTCCTCAGCTACTCATACAAGAAGGGTATCTTCCAGTAAAACATTTAGGCAAATTACATTGGTTTCGAGAAGACCAACAACTTTGATTTTTCACTATTAATTGAGAAACTTACATCAAGGATCAGTTCTTGGTCGTCAAAAAAGTTGCCATTTTTCAAGCAGATTTTACAACTTTTATCCTGTGTCTTGTACAACATACAAATGCATGTTTGGTCCAGTATTTTCATCATTCCAAAGGAGATTATCAATTGAACAAAAATTCAATACTTTGGATCGTTTGTTACTAAAATTCTGAAAATTTTATCCTAATTAACCGGCCAAAAGGCCAAATGGCTAATTGATTAGGAAAATTAAATAAATAAATCAAACTTCTAGTTAAGTATTTGTCAGTTTTTCAATATTATCTTTAGCATGTTTGACCAAAATAAAAATAGTTCATGGTTAAAATGAAAATCTAAAGAAAGTATGTTTTTGTTAGAAACGTGAGAGTGGACAATGCTTGCAGACTCGTACCGTTAAAACAAAAGCCCAAAAATATATACTTGTGTGGTCATCCGATTCTGTCGTGCACTAATCTAATCCCTCTACAGCTCTATATATATTTGAGTCTTGAATGTATTCTTTAGCTCAGTAATTAGTCCTATTAGAGAAGATCAAATTCTGTGAAAAAGCAAAAGATGAACACCATTTCTTGCTCAAAGGTCTTCCTTGTGCTGCTTGTAACTCTCTTGCCAAACCAAATTCTTGCTGATCAAAAGTTGATCTCATCAGCTTGTAATCTCACTTTGTACAAGCAACTGTGCACACAAACTCTTCAAAATGACCCCGACGGCAGTAAGGCTACTAGTTTTGAAGTCCTATCCAAAGTTGCACTAAAACATGCAACATCTACAGCTACCCAAATACATGACAAAGTCATTAGTCTGCTCAAAGGATCATCGAGTGATAAGGCCCTAAAAGATTGCAAAGAGAACTACGAAGATGCACTTGATCAACTTGGAAGGTCGACCACAGCATTGGCATCTAAGAGATACAATGATGTTAATACATGGGTGTCGGCTGCCATGAGTGATGCTGACTCATGTGACGGTGGCTTCTCGGACGTGGGAACTGCCAAGAATCCATTAGGAAGTCAGGGCACCACATTTAGCAACCTTTGCAGCATTGTCTTGGCCATTACCAATCAACTCAAATAGGTCTTTTTGTTTTGATTTTGATGAACATCTATTTTGATGTCAAATCGATGTTGGAATGTCCATGCATGTGTTCCAATATTTAATATATATATGAATAAAACAGAAATACCGTTATTTTAGTTTTTTTTTTTTTTCTTTCTAAATTGGGTTGAATGAATTTTTTTAATTTAGTTTATTAAAGTGAATATAGATTTTGTATGCTCTAGTGATAAATATCAATTTAATAAATTAAATCAAAAGAATTTCCTACTAATAATTTGTCCCAACCAAAATAAGTACTATAGGTTACATACCATTTATCTTCCATTCATTTCATCTTATATCCACAATGCGAAAGGAGGATGAAAAAGCACCACCAATTGCGACCTTGGGTGGCTCACACTGCATGATCATGTCATACGATATAAATATTGTTCATTTAATATAAAATTTCATTTTTTGTCAAGTAACAGTAACTCAAAACATCGCCCTTCTATTGTTTTCAAAGGCTATAGAATATTAACAAATAATATGGATTCTCTTAATAGTCAGCAAAATGGTTAAGAGGCGCAATTCTTTTGTATTAAGCATAATCATGGATGCAGGTTCTTCTCAGAGGTCCAAAGAAGTCTCCTGAAGCTGTTAAACACTTCGGACCTGCTCCTGGTGTGCCACATAGCCACACCAAGCCGGATTTGAGATCAAAGGGAAGAAAGTTTGAGAAGGCTAGAGGAAGGAGGAACAGCAGGGGATTTAGGGTTTGATTTTGTTAGTTCTTGTGTTGGCTAATTTAGTGATCAAAATGGAAGTTTGAAAGCGCGCAACAAAATCCAGTTTCAGGCCAAGGCTGTCCGAACAGCAAGATAGCCTGTCAGGACAGCAATTCCAACAAGCTGAAATTCATCCCCTGCAATAGGTGTCCGGACAGAGTGCTAAGGTGTTCGGACACCACTTCCAGCAAGCAGCCGAAAGCTTCTTCGAAGGTTATTGTCCGGATAAGCACTTACCCTGTCCGGATACACCGTAGATTTTATGCCCAAAACGTGTTTTTAAGTGGGCCCAGATCTAGGGTTTTGTACGTGATATAAATACATCTTTATAGACTTGGAGAGGTACGGATTTCTACCCTAGATTTCGTTAGAGGCTATACTAAGAGAGAGTTTATGTTGTGAGCTAAATCATTCCTCTTAGAGTACTTGTTAGTTTGATTTGTGCACTTCATTGAGAAATCTATCGGAAGGATTCCGTAAAAGAGAATCACGTTGAAGAAAATTGTAAGCAAGGAGACGAGTTGTAGGCTTGTCGATCTTATAGAGCCAAGGTCTTGCAAAGGGTTGTAAGTGTTCCTAGTGTCTATAATCTTTGGATAATTTTTTGATAGTGATTTTCTGGATTTGGCTGCCTTTGAGAGATTTTACTTTTAAAACGCTTTTTAAAAGATTTCCTCTTCGACACCAAAATATCTATGTCTGCGTAATTTACTGCTTTACATATTTTGGTATTGAATTGTTTGTTGCCTCTTATTTGTTAATTCTGCATTAATTGGTATTTGGAGTCTGCATATATAGCATTTTTTTCAGAGTGGATTTTATTACTTGTTCAGCAACAAGTGTCATTCATGCACTATTGGCAATCCAAATATTTGCTAGACTATTAGATCCTTGTTCTAAAGTGTATTTGGGGCAGCTTGATTTCCATGTTTTGTTACAATCATTTCAGAAATGAAATGATTTCTTATGAAATCCTAGAAGCGGATGCATCACTGTCTGCTACATATTTGTTCCATTTCTGTAGCAGATGTTTCTGCAGAAATGGAACACTTGCTACCAATCTCACCTTGTAGCACTTGCTTCCATCATGTTCACCCTTTATTCTATGATATGCCATACGATCATAATCATATGTGATAGTACTTGCTTTCTGGTTTTAAAGGAAAGTCTATGCCAAAATTCAATTTTGGGAAGACATGATTATAGCCATCCATAGCTTATAACTTATAAGCCTATAGCTCACAGGAGGTGAGGTCTAATAGGATGCAGGTGTTTTCAATATTCAAACTATCCAAAACAAATGGTAGATGTCCTCATAATCTGATCTTCAAAATCTGTCATTTTAGTTGGTAGTTTGAAAAATGCTTCAATAGTATTCTTAGCATGTTTGACAAAAATTCAAGGATGCGATTAAAATCTAAAGAAAGTAAGTTAAGATTAGGGAGTTAAAAAGGTTTTTGCTAGAAACATGGGGAGTGGTGGATGGTGCATGCTCATATTGTCCAAAAGAATCCCAAAGAGACTTTGTTAAACAGAGCGATTGTGTGGTCATTCTCTTCTCTATTCTCTCGTGCTCTAATTTAATCCCTCTACTCTTTATATATATATATATATATACTTGAATGTATTCTTTAACTCAATAACTACTCATATTTGACAAGATAAAATTCTCTGAAAAAGCAAAGATGAACCCATTTCTTACTCAAAGGTCTTCCTTGTGCTGCTTGTAACTCTCTTGCCAAGCCAAATTCTTGCTGATCAAAATTTGATCTCCTCAGCTTGTGATCTCACACTGTACAAGAAACTGTGCACGAAAACTCTTGAATCGGACTCCGAGAGCAGTTCGGCTACTACTTTTGAAGTCCTATCCAAAGTTGCACTAATACATGCAACATCTACAGCTACACAAATACATGACCAAGCCACAAAATTGCTCAAAGGATCGTCGAGCAATAATACAGCCCTAACAGATTGCAAAGCGAGCTACGAAGATAAAATTGAAGAACTTACGAAATCGATCGATGCCCTTGCATGATGCATCTAAGAGGTACGATGATGTTTTGACATGGGTGTCGGCGGTCCTGAGTGCCAGTGACTCATGTGACCAAGGCTTCAAGGAAATGGGAGAAGGCAACAATCTGGGTGCCACATATAGCCAGCTTTGCAGCATTGTCTTAGCCATTACCAAACAACTGAAATGATCTATTTTGATGTAAAATAGATGTTGGAATGTCCATGTGTCCCTATATTTAATACAGGAATAAAAGAGAAATGCCATTATTTTAACTTCATTATTATTATTATTATTATTATTTTTATTATTTATTTATTTTTTTCTAAATTGGGCCAAAGTAAATTTTTTAATTTAGTCTATTAAAGTGAATATAGATTTTGCATGCTTTAAAGATAAATATCAATTTAATAAATTAAATCGAAAGAATTTGCTTCACCACCTCATATCTAGACTAATAATTTGTCCCATATTGTTGGTTACTTACCATTTATCTTCCATTCATTTCATCTTATATCCACAATGTGAAATACAGGATGCAAAAGCACCACCAATGGTGACCTTCTGGTAAAGGAAAATAAACCCAACATTATGTTTCTTATGAAAACAAAATGCAAGAAAACGAAGATGGAGGAGTTGTGGGTTAAGCTTGGCTTTGCAGGTTTGTTTGTGGTGGAGCCAGTTGGTAGGAGTGGAGTTGTGGGTTAAGCTCTCTTATGGAAGGCTGATGAAGAGTAAGAAATTCAAAATTGTTCCAGACGGCACATCAACGCCATTGTGAAACATTCAGATAGTGCAATATCTTGGAAGCTAACGGGTTTTTATGGACATTCGGATTGGACCAAGCGACATGAGTCTTGGGCCCTTATGAGACATCTCAAAAATTTCAAACTCAAACCTTGGCTTTGTTTGGGCGATTTTAATGAGATCGTAACGCAATATGAAAAATCAAGGGCGGCTTTAAGGAAGAAGGGCAGATGGACTTATTTAGGGGAGCACTTGAGTACTGCCATTTGAGTGACCTGGGATATAAGGGACCAAAATTTACCTGGACAAATTGCAGAAATTCAGAAAACTTCACTAAGGAACATTTAGACTATGCGGTTGCAAATAGCAGTTGGTGTTCGGTCTACAGGAAGGTGGAGGTACGGGTATTAGCGGGCAGGTCTTCAGACCACAAGCCTCTGCTCGTGCGGCTTGACAGTGGGAATGACGCACGGGTAGAATACAGCAAAGGTTTCAAGGTTGAAGCATCTTGGATTGTGGATGGGGAGTATGACCAAATTGTTTGTGAAGCTTGGGAGGGAGGAGGTCTGGGAGGATCAAAGATGCAGCTGGTTCGGCAAAAGCTTGCTCACTGCCAGCATGATCTGTCCAGGTGGAGTGCACGCAAATTTGGGAATGGCGAGAGGAAACTCAAGGAAAAGACCAAGCAGTTGGAGGCTTTACAGAGGGAGGAGGGTCCTGAAAATTGAGAGGCCATCAAATTGATTCATTCCAAAATTGATGTGATAATGGAACAAGAAGATCTTCGTTGGAAACAGAGTACAAAACAAAACTAATACGAAGTAGGGGATCAAAATACGCCCTTCTTCCATGCATGGGCCTATCATAGGAGAAGAATCAACTATATTCGGAAGGTGTTGGATGAAGCAGGGGTGGAATGGAAAGAGATTGAGGGGGGGGGGGGGGGGGGGGGGGGGGGGGGGGGGGGGGTGGCTTTGTACAGTTCTACCAATCTCTTTTCTCTGCAGGGGAGACACAAGGAGTAAGTGAATGTATTGCTAACTTGGAAACCCGTGTATCAGCTGAGATGAACGCAGGTTTGCTGCGTACCTTCACCTCGGCCGAGGTTGAAACTGCTTTATTCCAAATGCACCCGCTAAAGTCCACAGGGCCGGATGGCTTCTCCGCATGCTTCTACCAACGATCGCGGAACATAGTTAAAACTGAGGTTTGCAATGTTGTCATTGATTCTCTTAATCATGATCTTTTTGATGTCGATGTTAATGCGACAAATATTGCTCTTATCCGGTTATTCCCAAATCCAATAATTCCTCACTGGTGACTGATTACAGACCCCATTAGCTTGAAGCAGATGCATCACTGTCTTCTGCATATTTGTTCCATTTCTGCAGCAGATGTTTCTGCAGAAATGGAACACTTGATACCAATCTCCCCTTGTTGCACTTTCTACAATCATGTTCACCCTTTATTCTATATATCCATTTGTTGTGTAAAGCCTCGCCTATCACCTCCCAAGTCTGGTTAGTAATCAATGAGTCCATCTCATCCTTCATGGCTAACTCCCACTTGGTTGAAAATTCAACAATAAAACACACCAAAAGGATAAGAAAAATAAAAAACGCCTAATAATACTCCTATCCTAAATTAATCTATCACGAATTCTGCATCACTCTGCCTAATGCATAGGCTTTCCAACACAAAGGACTCCCGGGGGAGAACTTCCCCAAGAAGGGGTCTTCCATTTTAAAAAAAAAAAATTGAAAAAAAAAAAAAAAAAACTTGTCACTACGACTAATGGACAGAGTTTTTATAATCAAATTTTCTAACATCTCATTTTCAATTGATAATATGGATATTCCATTTACTTTTTCTTGTGACATTGTCAATCTTAGGTAGGATTTTATCAAATTTAATTTTGAAAAAAAATATTTCTTCATAAGCAACCGTAACATGTATTGTCAATCAAATTTTATACTCGATACATTTAAAAAAGAATCAAATATTTTTATATAATTTAATTTGCCAATCAAAGCACTTTCGTTTATTTGTAAAATTTCATTTAAAACTTATTTTTTATTACTTACTAGATCAGAATCCGTGCAATGCGCGAAATTATTCATTATAATTTAATTTTAAAACTTAAAATACATATCCATTGTATTTTTTATTATAGGTCAAAAAAGTTGTATAAAAAAATCTATCATGCCTATTTCAATAATAAAAAAAAAAAAATACTAAAAGTTATATAACAGTATATTACTGAACATAGTAACACAATTACACATAAGATTGCATGAATATATAAATCACATAAAAATATACTATCATAAGAACCATATATAATTTTAGTTTTAATCCATATAAATTAAAACATATTAAAACATTCCCATATGTGTAATTTAAAATGGAAACAAAGTGTACAGAAAAAAGAAAACAGCAAGAAAACCTGGAATGAGTTAAAAATTAAGACCCTTAATTAATTTTAATTTAAGCACATTAAAAAATACATAGTAAATCACAAAAAATAAAAAATAAATAAAAAATTGGGAACCTTTGTTTTCTTTATTAAGACAATTAAATATATTACAAATAAAACTCCTACGTTTTAATATAAAATTTATATAAGAGAAAAAATCAATTTGAATAAAAATAATATATAAATTTGAAAAAAAATATAAGGGACACAAACAAAAACAGAAGTAAAAACTATTCTAGCCCAAAACTTGTGACCCCTAGGTTTTAAATGCCCAAAACTTGCTAACTTTTTAAAACGCTACATGTCGCAATTTTATGCACTCTCTAAAACATGGATTCCTGACACGTGTCGTAATTCTAAGAACTCTCTAAGCGAAAACTCAGCTTTTACACACACACACACACACACACACATATATATATATATATGAACAAATAAAATCCCTTAGTTTTAAATGCCCAAAACTTGTTCACTCTTTAAAACGCCACGTGTCGCAATTTTAGGAACTTTCTAAAACATGGGTTCAGGACACGTGTCGTAATTCTAAGCACTCTCGAAGCCAAAACTCGACTTTTATATATGTATATATGAATATGATTAAATATATAGCTACTTATCACTTGATTCAAGAACATGAAATAATAAGACTTAAGAAAAAAAAAAAAAAAAGTGTTGCGAAAAATGGAAAGCTATAAAGTGCAATTTACAGTGGAATACAATGCGAAAAAAAGAAAAAAAGAAAAAAGAAAAGGATGTTGAAAAGACAGCAAACAATTAGAGTTTATTACACTTCACAAACTTTTCACTTTCTAAAATTTTATGGCTGTTGACACTTTCATATGAATAATGAATTTCAATCCATCATTACTATTACCAAATTTAGGGTCTTTAATTAGATACTATTTATTAACTTTTACCATATTAGAACCTTAAATATTTTTTTAGAAAAAACCTTTATTGTACAATTATTAATTGGGGCCTTAATTAGACACTATTAATTATTAATGTTTTACTATATTAGAGCCTTCAAATATTTTTTTAAAAGGAATCTGTACTTTACAATTATTAATTCGGGTCTTAATTAGATACCTTTTATTACTTTTTTACCATAATATTAAAGCCTTAAATTTTTTTTTAGTAAACATATTTATTGCATAATTATTAGTTGGGGGCCCTAGGCAACTGCCTAGCTCGCCTAGGGATCCGGATCTTCTCAGTCCATTATGGACTAGAGGATATCCAGTTTATGGCTAGAATTTCTTTACAGAAATCCTAGTACCACAAATGTGTCACGTGTCCTCCGAATAAAAAAAAAAAAAAATTAATTAATACTTAAAAAATAAATAATAACTAAAATAATAATAAAAAAAAGATGGGTGGCCGGCAACCACAGTTAGGCTTGGGGCGAAGCCACCCTATGGCCCTTGGGGCCAAGGGCCAAACTAAAAAAATAAAAATAAAAATCGTTTTGCCCTTTGGGGTGGCCCGACCACCCCCAAGGGTCATGGGGTGGTCCGGCCACCCCCAGTGTCTAGCTATCCCATATTACTTTATTAATTAATTAATTTATTTATTTTTAATCTTAAATAATATTTTATTATTATTTTTTGTTAGTGGGACATGTGTCCTATTTGTAGCTCTAGAAAAAAATTCTAACCATAAACTGGATATTCTTCATTTCATTTTGAACTAGAGAGGATCCTATTTTCTCGCCTAGGGCTTGAGCCGGCCCACACTATGATATGTCATACGATCATAATCATATATGATAGTACTTGCTTTATGGTCTCAAAGCAAAGTCTATGCCAATTTGGGAAGACATGGTTATAGCCATCCAATCCATAGCTTATAACTTATAAACCTATAGCTAACAAGAGGTGAGGTCTAATAGGATGCAGGTGTTTTCAGTATTCAAACTATCCAAAACAAATGGGAGATGTCCTCCTCATAATCTGATCTTCAAATTCTGTCATTTTAGTTGGTATTTTGAAAAAAGCTTCAATATTATTTTTAGCATGTTTGACCAAAATTAAAAAGTTCATGGATACAATTAAAATCTAAAGAAAGTAAATTAAGATAAGTGGAGTCAAAATTGTTTTTGCTAGAAACACGGGGAGTGAGTGGATGGTGCATGTAGGCTCATATTGTCCAAAAGAATCCCAAAGAGACTTTGTTAAACAAAGTGATTGTGTGGCCATTCTCTTCTCTCTCTCTCTTGCACTAATTTAATCCCTCTACTCTCTCTCTCTATATATATACTTGAATGTATTCTTTAACTCAATAACTACTCCTATTTGACAAGATAAAATTCTCTGAAAAAGCAAAGATGAACACCATTTCTTGCTCAAAGGTCTTCCTTGTGTTGCTTGTAACTCTCTTGCCAAACCAAATTCTTGCTGATCAAAATTTGATCTCCTCGGCTTGTGATCACACTCTGTACAAGAAACTTTGCAGGAAAACTCTTGAATCGGACCCCGAAAGCAGCTCTGCTACTAGTTTTGAAGTCCTATCCAAAGTTGCACTAAAACATGCAACATCTACAGCTACCCATATAAATAGCAAAGTTACAAAACTGCTCAATGAATCATCGAGCAAGGTAGTTAAGGGTGCCCTGAAAGATTGCAATGAGAACTACCAAGATGCAATCGAAGGACTTACGAAATCGAGCAATGCATTGGCATCTAAGAGGTATAATGATGTTAATACATGGGTGTCGGCTGCCATGAGTGCCAGTGACTCTTGTGACCAAGGCTTCCAGGATGGGGGAGACGACAAGTCTCCATTAGGCAAGTCTCCATTAGGCCATCAGGGAATCGCATTTACCCGGCTCTGCAGCATTGTCTTGGCCATTACCAATCAACTCAAGTGAAACTCATCGTCTATCAGACTTTTTGGAAACCCAATTTTATTTCTCAACTTAATTTACCATATTAAGTTTAGCTCTCGGTAATAAAAAAAAAAAAAAAAATCCTTTCATTGTACAACCGAGGGATTTGTAAAGCATCAATAACATGTCATGGTCTAGGTGCCAAGAAATGGTTTTACTTTATTTCAAATATGAAATGGAGAGGATCCAATTCTCTTGTGCTTCCATTTATCATAGCACAATCCATGGCCTAGAAATAAATTACTCTGCTTTTTTCATTTTTCTTTCATGAGTAGGAGGTTCGGTGTGGCGGAACCACCCCATGGCCTTATGATGATGATGTCGCTTAATGCATTCACCACCTAAAATTATCACACACATCACACCACCTCTACTAAGACACTTAGCCATTAAAGGAAGGGATGAAAAAAAATGATTTAAAGTTCAATGGTTAAAGAATGACATAAACAAGGAGAAAACAAGCCAGTTACTAATTAAAGAATTGGAAAATCAATGATAACATAAGCCAAAAATAGAACCTCGCGTGAGCACATCAGCTTACCCCATTAAAGGGCGAAACATGCCACCAAACAAGCAATTTCATGAATATCCAGACCCCTCCCACCTCGATTGTAGAGCTCAATTACAATGGAAACATCACTCAAAAAAGTTTCTTTCTTCGGCCTCTAATGTGTCATTTGATAACGGGTTTACAACAAATGTCAAAAGAAGACATGATTTGTCAACTCTAAAGTCTTCAATTAGGAAAAGCTTGAACGAGTAGTCACTGCATAAAAGAATATTAATTAATAAATTTCTTACTGCAGTTTCAGTATAGGCTCCGTTTGTTACGACCTAAAATGTTTTCTGAATTTTTTTTTTTTTTAATGTTAGTCAAACCATAAATATTTTTTGGTTGACCGGGATAGCCTTCTTTAAAACCGTAAACGATTTTCTAAGTTTGAGCTTCTCACTCTCTCTTGCAATTCATTCTCTACCGTCACCAGAGGTTGTCGACCGTTGTAGGCCATTGTCGGAATTCGCCAAAATCCACAGTTGGATGTTGTTAGAGTTCACCGCTTGCCAAAGATTGTCGGCGGCCGCCATTGCTTGCCCTTGCTGTCGATGGTTTTTGTACAAGTCATGCCGAAAAATGTATAAAGGTGAAATGATTTCCCTAAAAACATTTTTTTGTGAAAAACATTTTACGTCGAAACAAATGGAATCTTATGTTACGTTTGGTACGCAGAATAACCATTCCATTAAAAAAAATTAATAGCTTATATTTATTTGTTTTACTATTCGATTTGTATATTAAAGGGACAATGGTCATGGCGACGAAATACTCTCGCTGCCAACATAGGATCCAAACAAGTACCCAACTGCCAAATGGCTTGTTTTCAAGGAATAGCCAATCAACTGGAAATCACGCCTCATGAAGCGGACATCACTAGATCAAATCTTTCTCCCCCTTTCCCTCTTTGGCTCTCTTTGTGCGAACTTGTCAACAAAATGCTAAATGGCGTATTAATTAACGAAAAAAATAGTTTATTCAAGCTTAAAATATTATCATAGTTCATTAACTATTTGTCAGATTTCAATTTCTTTCTTATTAAATGTTACGAACCTAAGTTCGCAACGGAATAAATTAGGTTATAAGGGAACTTAGACCTTTCAAACATAAGGTTTGTAATTAATTCTTTTCATGCCTTTATTCATAGCATATCCTCCTTTAAATAGAGAATTCATTACATTACATAAAAGATCTAAGACTGAGTCAGCAGAAACCCTTATATATATATATATATATATATATATATATATATATATATTATACTTTTGGAGAGTAGTAAATTCTGAAAAAATAATATCGTACATTAAATTTTTGAACTTAATGAAATCACATCTAAGGAAAATTATTGAAAGTATAGAAAAAATCATGCTAATTTTCTATATTATAATCCATGTATATGTGATTGTAATATATGTGATTTAATCATATATAGAAAGAATCATGCTAATTTAATTTAGAATGAACCAGTATAGAAAGAATATGTATTAGTTTTCTAAGAGTGATCAACCAGTATTCTTAGAAAGAATCATGGGACATTAAATCACATATATTATATGTGATTTAATTTTCGAACTTAATGACTGATTTAATTTACTACTCTCCAAAAGTATAGAAAGAATCATGCTAATTTTCTATATTATAATCCATGTATTCTTTTTGTAATTTCTTTTTTCTTTATACCATTCATTTTAAATCATATATACTTATAGGAACAAAGATTTTAATTTTTTATTTATTTAAAAAGGTGAGATATATTTTTATACACTTTTTTTTAACTTATAATGAAAAATGATGCGTTTAATTTTTAAAATTAAAGGGTAAAGTCCTCTTAACCCTCTCAAAGTACCACTTCAATGACAATCTACTCCTCAAACTATCAATTGCGACAATTTACCCATATAAACTACCAAAACAATGACAATGTACCCCCCCAATGCTAGTAAAATGACTAAATTACCCATATAAAATTTTCAATAAGACAAAAATACCCCTAAAATTTTGAAAAAAAAAAAAATTAAATATATTTAAAATTTAAAAATATATATTAAAAAATTAAAAAGGTTTGGGGGTGGCCGAGCCACCCCTTGGCCCAGACCACCCCCATTTGGGCCAAGGGGTGGCTCGGCCACCCCCAAATGGCCAAAATGGGGGTGGTTGAAACCATCCCCAAAGGGTTTGGGGGTGGCTCGACCACCCCCATTTGGGCCAAGCATGACTTCATCAACAGCTAAAAAGCCTACTTGGTGGGGGAAGAAGTCTGGCAAGAGCAAAGAACAAAACCCAATTAGCGCGCCCACCTCCATCCTTCCAAATCCTCAGTCAAGAATGATAGGGTCAAGGCCAAGGACAAGGAAAAGGCCAGCAACTTCGACGAGGTCTTCTCCTGGAGATTGCCGCGTACCATTATGGATTTCGGTGGCTCCTTCGGCTTTTCAAATTCTTTCGAGAATTTTGTTGAAGGAAGAAAATTTGGGTAGGCTTCATGGTATCAAGATAGCGAGATTGAGCCCTTCTATTTCTCACTTGCTATTTGCTGATGATGTAATGATTTTTTCCAAGGCTAATAGGAAAGAAGCTTCTGTAATTCTCAAGGCTTTTAAGTCTTATGCTCAATGGTCAGGGCAACATATCAACTCTTCCAAGTCAGCTATTTTCTATAGCAAAAACTGCAAACCTGCTATCAAGACAGCTATCAATGATATTCTTAAGTTGCCTCCCATCCCTGCTCGAGCAAAATACTTGGGTATTCCTCTTTTTTTAAATAGGAAGAAAAGTAATTCTTTCATTGAGCTTAAGGAGAGGATTTTTGCTAAAGTAACTGGTTGGAAAGCCAGATTACTTTCCCAGGCAGCTAGAACGACTTTGATAAAATCAGTGGCTAATGTTATTCCCTCTTATTTGATGTCACTCTTTCTCTTGCCTAAGTCACTGTGCTTGGAGATTAATTCAGTTTTGAGGAAGTTTTGGTGGGGGTTTCCTCAGGAAAAGAATCACAATCTCTCCTTTCTCTCTTGGGAAAAAATTTGCCAACCTAAAGTTGTGGGGGGTCTTGGCATCTGCTCTATGGAGTGTATTAACAATTCTCTCCTTGCACGAATGGGTTGGAAGATGCTTTGTAATGAATCTCTTCTTTGGGTTGAAGCTCTTAGAGGCAAATATTTAAAGAATGGTTTTTCTTTTCTAAATGCTCCTTCAAACCCTTCTTCTTCTTGGATTTGGAAAGGGTTACTCAAAAACAGGTCAGTGGTTAAAAAGGGTGCTTGTTGGTCTATCTCGGATGGGGCTAATATTCATATTTGGAATTCTCCTTGGATTCCTTCTATGCCTAGTTTTAAGCCTAGACCCAATGTAAATTTGGTTGATCTTCCAGATTTTTTAGTTGCTGACCTCTTATTACCAGGAATTAGATTGTGGAATGTTGATCTTCTTGGTGATCTCTTTGACCCTCCCTCTGTCCAGAACATCCTTGGAATTCATATTCCCCGGATTAGTGATGTTGACAAGTGGTCTTGGGCACCTTCTTCCTCTGGCCTCTTCTCGGTGAAGTCTGCTCGCGATATTTCATTGCCTTCATCTAGCAGGATTTCTCCATTATCTCCAGTTGACTGGCAAACCCTTTGGGGCATCAAGATTCAAGCCAGATTAAAAAATTTGCTATGGAAAATTGGGTGGAATATTTTACCTTCTAGAGCTAATATTGGTAGATTTGTGACCTCTGTGGATGACAATGCTTGGGTGTGTCCATTCTGTAAAGGCTCTTTAGAGACCTTGAATCACATTTTCTTGAATTGTGATTTAGCAAAGATTCTTTGGAGGACTTCTCCTTGGCCTATTTTGATCTCTTCTTTTGCTGCCAGACCCATTTCTGATTGGATCATTGCTATTATTTATCCCTTTGACAGGTTGGCTATTCCTCTAGTTGATTCCCAAAAATTTCAACTTTTTGCAGCTCTTGTTATGGATACCATTTGGTTCTCAAGAAACAAACTGATCCATGATGCTATTCAACCTGATCCGCCCAAGATTATCCAGCAGCTCAAGACTACTCATGAGTACCATGTTTCAGCTTGGCAGATTTCGGCTCTCCCCTCTCTTTGGTCTCCTCCTCGGCTAGGAAGTGTTAAAGGCAATTTTGATGTAGCTATTTGTGGAAATTTTGCTGTGGCAGCTGCTATAATCAGTAATCATGATGGTGAAATTATTCATGCTGCTACCCAAAAGCTTTTCTCCTCTGATGCTCTTTTAGGCGAGGCTTCTGCTGCTCTTCTTGCCTCCCGACTTGCAGTCTCTTCAGGATTTAGTAATTTCATGCTTGAAGGGGACGCTCTTTTGGTTATTTTAGCTGTTAATCAGCCTCATCTTTTTGCTACTTGGCATTTTGCTCCTATTGTCTCTGATTTGAGAATTGAGCTCTCTTCCTTTCAATGCTGGAATGCGTTGAAAGTTTCTAGATGTGCAAATTATCGTGCACATGCTTTAGCAAAATGGGCCGCTACCCATCTAGTGTTTGGTAGCATTCCAATAGGATCCCCCATTCTTTCTTCCATTAGGATCAAGAATGGGAAAGATCCTCCCTTGTAGCCCCCTTTTTCCTCTTCAATTAGAAAAAAAAAAAAAAAAAAAAAAAAGTTTCAATTCCGATGGTGGCAACAACGCCAACAAGGTAGGCCATCCACTATGTCGGCCGTCGATTTTGTCCGGGAACGATCATATCCACGAGGCCATGGTGGGTGGTTGGCCCATCCCCAACTACCTAGGGGTGGTCCGGCCACCATCTAGGGGTGGTCCGGCGCCCCTATTTTAAATAAATTAAATTTTTATTATTTTTTATAAGTTCTAGTATTTTTGTTTTTATTTTAGTTAGGGTAATTTTGTCATTTTATTAACAAATGGGGTACATTGCCATTGTTTTGAGAGTTTGGGAGGTAAATTGTCATAATTGATAGTTTGGGGGGAGGAGAGATTGTCATTGGAGTGGTAGTTTGAGGGGATTAAGAGGATTTTACCCAAAATTAAATTATAATGAAGAATCTTGCACATAGCGTGTGTTATAAGCTAGTTAAAATAATATTATAACCCTAATACGGCTAGGGTTAGCAGACTTATGCTAACATAATATAAATCTAATACATAAAACTAATACAGCTAGCCAAATATGGAAAGTCTGTGACATTAAGTTCGCAACGGGATAAATTAGGTTTTAAGGAAACATAGACCTTAGATTATAATGGAACCTAGACCTTTCAAATACAATGTTTGTGATTAATTATTTTCATACATTTATTTATAGCATACCCCCCCTTAAATAGAGGATTCATTACATTACATAAGAGAGATAGGGATGAGTCAACAAAAACTCTTATTAAAATAATATCATAACCCTAATACGCAGGGACGGAGCCAAGAAATTTTATGGAAGGAGGCCAGCCAAATTTTTTTTTCGGTTCTTTAAAATTTTTTTATGAAAAAAAATTATTTTGGTTGTTTTTTATGAAGTAAAGACTACTGTAAGGGCCAAAAAAAGTGAACATTTAAAAGTAAGGGCCAAAAAAAAAAAAAAAAAATTAGTGGGTATGGGCCAACAAAATTAAAAATAGGGCCAATTTTTTTTTTTTTTGGAGGGAGCTAAATAACTAAAATTAAAACTTTAATTTTACTTTTTTAATTTTTTAATTTTTTTTATTATTTTTTTTACTTATAATTTTTTTTTCCTTATTTTGGGGGGGACATTGGCCCACCCTGGTCCCCCCTTCCCTCCGTCTCTGCTAATACGGCTAGGGTTAGCCGACTTATACTAACATAATATAAATCTAATACATAAAACTAATACGGCTAGCCTAATATGGAAGGGCACGTAACATTAAACTATCAATTCTGTCATTTTAGATGGAATTTTAAAAATGCTCTAATATTATTTTTATCATGATTAACCAAAATAAAATGTTCATGGATACAATTAAAATCGAACAAAAGAACTGATTAAAATAGCATTTTGGTCTAAAGAAAGTAATTAAGACAGTGGAGTTGAAAGTGTTTTGCTAGAAATAAGGGAGTGGATGGTGCAGACTCCAGCTCCATAAGAATCCGAGAGAAACTCTGTTAAACAAGTGATTGTATGTGGTCATGCGCTTCTCTAGTGCACCAATCTAACCCGTTCACACAGACACACACACTCTCTCTCTCTCTCTCTCTCTCTATATATATATATATATATATATATATATATATATATATATATATATATACAGACATTTCGGTGTATGTAATCAGAAGCCCATAACATAAAACTTTTCTAGAAAGCAAAGATGAACACCATTTCAAAGGTCTTCCTTTTGATGCTTGTAACTCTCTGGCCAAACCAAATTCTTGCTCAAAATTTGATCATCACAGCTTGTAATAGCACTCTGTACAAAGAATTGTGCAGAAAAACTCTTCAAAATGACCCAGAAAGCCGTGCGGCAACTAGTTTGGAAGTACTAGCCAAAGTTGCACTAAAGCATGCAACATCCACAGCAACCCAAATACATGACCAAGTGAAAAAACTGCTCAAATCATCGAGCAAGCCGATTAAGGCTGCCCTGACAGATTGCAATGAGCTCTACCAAGATGCACTTGAACAACTTGATGACTCCAGCACTGCCTTTATAACCAAGAATTACGACATTAGCACATATGTGTCAGCTGCCATGGATGATGCTGACACATGTGACCAAAGCTTAGAGGAAATGGCACCCGGCAAGTCTCCAATAGGCAGTCAGGGCACTACATTTAGCCAGCTTTGCAGCATTGTCTTGGCCATTGCCAAGCAAGTGAAATGAAAGGGCCGCTAATCTCTGCCTGCTCTCACACTCTAAACTAAATTTTCCAGATTAAAAAAAAAAAAAAAATCCCTCCATTATACTACTGGTTTTACTTGATTTCAAACATGTTTAGTGCCAATCTTTAATATTTTTTTCTCATGTTGTACCGTTTGTTATAGAATAATCCATGGCCTACAAATTCGTAGAAGAAGAAAAAAGACAGAGATCAAACTGAAAGTTATATTATGTAACAGAGTATGTTCCCATGTGCTGCAAATCAAATTTATTGTGATTAATGGATTTCTGAAAAATAAAATAGCCAATACAAACACACCCTTAAAAACCAGAAGCCACTAGATGATATTCGCATCGCCAAGAATTCACACAAAATGGTAAAAAAACAATTCCTTAATAGGTTTGAAAGAAAAATGTAATCCAAAATAACATTGGAGCAGATCTCCATGGACTGATAAAGGAGAAAGCTCAAGCTAAAAGGATTATTAGCATGTTTTACACACAGATAAAATCATGGAAACCATTTCCTCGGAAAACAGCTTCCCAGGAAGAACTATGTGCGAATGTAAAAACAAAGGAACACAAAATAAGGATAACCAAATGAGCATGAATCAATCAACTCAAGTGAAACTCATTGTCAATCAGACTGTTTGGAAACTCATTTTTCTTTCTCAACTTAGTTTACCATATTAAGCTTAGCTCTCGGCAGTAAAAAAATCCTTTCATTGTACAGATGAGGGATTTGTAAAGCATCAATAACATGTCATTGTCTAGGTGCCAAGAAATGGTTTTACTTTATTTTAAACTTGAAATACATGAAATGAAGAGGATCTGTTTATCATAGCACAATCGATGGCCTAAAAATAAATTACTCTACTTTTTTTATTTTTCTTTCATGAGTACGAGGGTTCGATGTGGCCGAATCACCCCATGGCTTTATGATGGTGTCGCTTAATGCATTCACCACCTAACATTATCACACACATCACACGACCTCTACTAAGATACTTGGCCATAAAAGAATGACATGCATAAACAAGGAGAAAACAAGCCACTAATTACTAATCATAGAATTTGAAATCAATGATAACATAAACCAAAGGTAGAACCTCGCGTGAGCACATCAGCTTACCAAAAAAGGAGCGAAATCAAGGGTGAGACATGCCATCAAATAAGCAAGCTCATGAAGATATAGAACCCCCCCACCCCACCCGACAAAGTTTTCCTCCAAATCAATCTCATGATCGAAGCCACTAACACTAGAAACATCATTCATAAAGTTTCATTCTTCAACCTCTAATGTATCAGTTGATAAAGGGTTTACAGCAAATGTCAAAAGAAGACATGATTTTTCAACTCTAAAATTTTCAATTAGCAATTAAAAGCTTGAACGAATAGTCATTGCATAAAAGAATATGAATTAATAAATTTCTTAGTGCAGTTTCATCTCAGCCTCTGTTTGTTTCGACGTACGTAAAATGTTTTCTGAAAAATATTTTTTGTATTATTCTATGTTTGGTATGATTGAAAATCATGGTCAAACCCTAAACATTTTTCTGTTGACCAGGATGACCTTCTCTAAAACCGTAAACCATTTTCTAAGTTTGAATTTCTCATTTTCGCATGCACTCTCTCTCGCAATTCATTCTATGTTGCCGCCAGAGGTTGTTGACCGCTGCAAGCTATTGTTGGAATTCGCCGGAATCCACAGTCAGATGTCATCAGAGTTCACTGGTTGACAAGTGTTGCCAGCGGCCACCACCGCTTGCCCTTGCTGTTGATGGTTTTCCATACAAGTCACGCCGAAAAATGTATTAAGGTGAAATGATTTCCCTTAAAACATTTTTTAATTTAATGGAAAACATTTTACGTCAAAAAAAATTGAACCTTATGTTACCTTTGGTACACAAAATAACCATTCCATTAAAATAATAATAATAATAATAATAATAATAATAGCTTATAATTATTTGTTTTCTTATTTGATTTGGATATTAAAGGGACATTTGTTAGCATTTTAGACTGCCACTTCTTTACATAATTTTTTCACACCCATAGGTGGGGTTAAAACTACCTATAGGTATATGAGATAGATACTTATTGGATTTTGATCAAATTATGGTTTTAAAAGTCACATATAGGTGTAAAAAAATTTGTGTAAAGAAATGAGAGTAAGGGTCTGTTTGGGACTGCGGTTTCAATAAGTGCGATCTTAAAATTTGTGTTTTTGAAATCACTGCTTTTTAAAATTGCAAAGGCGTTTGGTAAAACATGTTAAAAAATATTTTTTTTATCAAATATTTGTTATGCGAAATCTTAATTTTTGTTTAAATTATAAAATTCGTGCTTTTTCAAATAAACACCATCTAACCTGCTTATAGAAATCACAGGTTTCTTTTCCTATTTTAGATTAAGTTCTTTTTAAATTGCAATGCTAAACGTAGATTATTCTTATGAAATTGCAATCCCAAAAGCACACTAACTATAGCATTCCTCTATATATAAATATCCAAACCCAACGTGGACTGCAAATCTGAGACCTTATTGGGCAAAATCTTCCATCTTTAGAAAAAAAATCGTAGATGGACTAATTTGTTATTTGTTTTAAATTCCTCAATATGATTTCATTTGGTTTAATTTTTTTTTACACAAAGAAAGTGGAAAGGTAATTTGATTTGTATTTACTTGTTTTCTTATTTATTTTTGGACATTAAAGTAACATTTGTTAGCATTTTGTACAAGCATTTTATACAAGCACTTGTCGCACTTCACATAATATCCAAACCAAACTTGAAAGAAAATAATTTCTACAATTTGTTCTCAATATGTTTAGTCTATATATATATATGTGCGTGTGTGTGTTTTGAAACAGTTTCCGGTTTGGTGAATACAAGGACAACTTCACGACCTTCCTTCGCGCTCCTCCATGTATCTGAAGGACACTCAAAGGTTAAGAGAACTCGTCGGGGATGTTTCGGCAGATCCTCCTCTGATCCTTCATTGAAATTCTAAGAAGAAACTATTGCACACCTTCATACTTCTTGGATGTGCCTATTGATAGCCCCGGTCATTGGAGCTAAAATGGTAACTCGGCTAGAGATCTGGGATTTGGGAGTGATTCGATCGTAATCAAATCTTTGATCCGATCCTGTGACCATTATAGAAAAGTCGTATCCGCATCGGCAGTTATTGCATATCCTGTGAATGGCACAGACAATATCTTTCCATATTTGTTCCCGAACGTCTTTACCTGAACATCTTGATATGCTCGGCTGTTGATTATCCCAAGCACTCTTTCCTTATAGTCAGAATCCTATACCCGAGAGACATGTGCTCCCGGCTAGGTTCTCCCGATACCGTGTTGATCCTTGACTATGCTACCCCCCTTAGGTCTTGGGCTTCGATGATGCCTGAACTTCTAGGATGGCTTGGACCAAGCCATGGGCTTGGACCGACAATTATATGTATAACAACATATATAGTGTGAGGAACAACTTGCCCCTTCATGCTTGACGACAAAAAATTTGCTTTGCGTTGTTGGATCCAAACAGGTACCCAAAGGCTAAATGGCTTGTTTTCAAGGAATAGCTCACTCAGCTAGAAGTCATACATTATGAAGCACAAGTTACTAGATCGAATCTCTCTCTCTTTTTCCCTCTCTTTGTATGAACATGTCGAAATAGCTTATTAATTAAGAAACATATATAATTAATTCAAACTTAAAATATTATCGTAGTTCATTAACTATTTGTAAGATTTCAATTTTTCTTTCTTATTAAACTATCAATTCTGTCATTTTAATTGGTATTTGAAAAATGCTTCAGTATTATTTTGGATAGAAATTTCCTCCAAACTAGTCTGTAGGAAATATCCTCCAACCCATTTAAAATAGCGCCGAATGTCTATAAACATTTAAAATGCACATTAAATTCTTAACGTCATTACTAGTAGTTTACTAACTTAGACTAAATTTAATGTGGCTTTTAAATGTTTATAGACACTTGACACTATTTTAAATGAATTGGAGGATATTTCCTCCAAACTAGTTTGAAGAAAAATTTTATCCTATTATTTTTAGCATGATTAACCAAAATAAATAGCTCATGCATACAATTAAAATCAAACAAAATAACTTATTAAAATAGCATTTTGGTTTAAAGAAAGTAATTAAGACAGTGGAATTGAAAGTGTTTTGCTAAAAACAAGAGAGTGGATGATGCATACTCTAACTCCATAAGAATTCGAGAGAAACTTTGTTAAACAAGTGAATAGTATGTGGTCATGCGCTTCTTTAGTACACCAATCTAACCCCTTCTCTCTCTCTCACTCTATATATATATATATATATATATATATATATATATATATATATATATATATATATATATATACACCATTTCAAAGGTCTTCCTTTTGATGCTTGAAACTCTCTTGCTAAGCCAAATTCTTGCGCAAAATTTGATCACCACAACTTGTAATAGCACTCTGTACAAGGAACTATGTAGAAAAACTCTTCAAAATGACCTAGAAAGCCGTGCTGCAACTAGCTTGGAAGTCCTAGCCAAAGTTGCACTAAAGCATGCAACATCTACAGGAACCCAAATACATGACCAAGTGAAAAAAACTGCTCAAATCATCAAGCAAGCCGATTAAGGCTGCCCTGACAGATTGCAATGAGCTCTACCAAGATGCACTTGAACAACTTGATGACTCCAACACTGCCTTTATAACCAAGAATTACGACATTAGCACATATGCGTCGGCTGTCATGGTTGATGCTGACACATGTGACCAAAGCTTCAAGGAAATGGCACCCAGCCAGTCTCCAATAGACAGTCAGGGCACTACATTTAGCCAGCTTTGCAGCATTGTCTTGGCCATTGCCAAGCAAGTGAAATCAAAGGGCCGCTAATCTCTGCCTGCTCTCATACTCTAAACTAAATTTACCATATTAAAAAAAAATAAAAAATCCCTTCATAATACAACCTTACTTGATTTCAAACATGTCTAATGCCAATCTTTAATATTTTTTCTCTAGTTTTACCGTTTGTTATAGCACAATCCATGGCCTAGGAGAAGAAAAAAGAAAGAGATCAAATTGAAAGTTAGATTATGTAACAGAGTATGTCCCAATGTGCTGCTAATCAAATTTAATGTGGCTAATGGGTTTCTGAAAAATAAAATAGGCAATACAAACACACCCTTAAAAACCAAAAGCCCCTAGATGATATTCGCATCGCCAAGAATTCCCACATACAAATGGGTGAAAACCAATTCCTTAATGGGTTTGAAAGAGAAATCTAATCCAATAACATTGGAGCAGATCTCCATGGACTGATAAAGGGCAAAGCTCAAGCATAAAGGATTATTAGCATGTTTTACGAACAGAAAAAATCCCGGAAACCATTTCCTCGGAAAACAGATTCCCAAGAAGAACTATGTGCAAATGTAAAAACAAAGAAAGACAAATAAGGATAACCAAATGAACATGAATCAAAGAGATAGCGGTGTTAAAAAAAAAAAAAAAAAAAAGGTGCTCTAAGAAATGGATTTTTTCCATTCTATTTTGTTCCAATAACATTCTATCTAATTTAGAGCCATGTGGTAAAAGAAATTTACAATTAATCTTTCAAACACTCAAAACTACTTTAATCATCACAACCAAAAAATAAAAATTACCATCTGAAAAGTTTTTCCAATGGAACCAAAGTCAACCAAACCAACCAAAGAAAGACAGAGAAGGGTGAAAAGGGGGGAAGGGATTGGGTATCACAAAACGCTTCTGCCCGATAACGATTCCTTGATAAATATAGCAAATGATATGAAGGAAGCACCAACTCGATACAATACCAAACTAAAAATATTTCAAAAACACACTTAACTTTAACAACAATGGGAAATTTAACAATGTTTCAGGTAGCATAAACAACAAAGGGAAAAAATGTGCCCATGCAAGGCAACTTGGCCTTGGACAAAGAAACTTGGATAATAAGCTTGCGAGAAGTTGCTAACTCAATTTCTTCTTTCTATCTTGATTTCACTGACTTGACTCCAGGCTCTAAAGTTCAATCAAAACTAACATTTAAAGTTATGTTTTTTTTAGCATGTTTGACCAAAATTAAAAAGTTCATGGATACGATTAAAATCTAAAGAAAGTAATTAAAATAAGTGGAGTCGAAAATGTTTTTGCTAGAAACATGGGGAGTGAGTGGATGGTGCATGTAAGCACATATTGTCCAAAAGAATCCCATAGACTTTTTTAAACAGAGTGATTGTGTGGTCATTCTCTTCTCTTTCTCGTGCACTAATCTAATCCCCTACTTTTTATATATATACTTGAGGCTTGAATGTATTCAATAACTACTCCTATTTGACAAGATAAAATTCTCTGAAAAAGCAAAGATGAACACCATTTCTTGCTCAAAGGTCTTCCTTGTGCTGCTTGTAACTCTCTTGCCAAACCAAATTCTTGCTGATCAAAATTTGATCTCCTCAGCTTGTGATCACACTCTGTACAAGCAACTATGCAGGAAAACTCTTGAATTAGACTCCGAGAGCAGCTCGACTACTAGTTTTGAAGTCCTATCCAAAGTTGCACTAAAACATGCAACATCTACAGCTACCCAAATAAATAGCAAAGTTACAAAACTGCTCAAAGGATCATCGGGCAAGGAAGTTAAGGTTGCCCTGAAAGATTGCAATGAGAACTACCAAGAAGCAATCGAACGACTTACGAAATCGAACAAAGCCCTGGCATCTAAGAGGTACAATGATGTTAATACATGGGTGTCGGCTGCCATGAGTGCCGGTGACTCTTGTGACCAAGGCTTCCAGGATGGGGGAGGTGACAAGTCTCCATTAGGCGATCAGGGCACCACATTTACCCAGCTCTGCAGCATTTTCTTGGCCATTACCAATCAACTCAAGTGAAACTCATCGTCTATCAGACTGTTTGGAAACTCATTTTTGTTTCTCAACTTAGTTTACCATATTAAGCTTAGCTCTCGGCAATAAAAAAATCCTTTAATTGTACAGCTGAAGGATTTGTAAAGCATGCATCAATAACATGTCATGGTCTAGGTGCCAAGAAATTGATTTACTTTATTTCATTCATAAGGAGAGGATCCGATTCTCATGTGCTTCCGTTTATCATAGCACAATCCATGGCCTAGAAATAAATTACTCTGTTTTTTTCATTTTTCATTGATGAGTATAAGGGTTTGGTGTGGCCGAACCACCCCATGGCCTTATAATGGTGTCGCTTAATGCATTCACCACCTAACATTAGCACACGGATAGACGTTTTCTCCAAACTAGTTTGGAGAAAATTTCCTTCAACCTAGTCTAATAAGTGCCAAGTATCATTTCTCATATGTTTTTTAAAAAATATTTTTTGTATTTTTCAATGTTTGGTACGATCAGAAATCATGGTCAAACCTGAAACATTTTTTGGTTCAAGAGGATAACCTTCTTTAAAACTGTAAAAAATTTTCTGAATTTGAACATCTTATTCTCACATGCACTCTCTCTTGCAATTCATTCTCTGTTGTTGCCAAAGGTTGTCAACCGCTGCAAGCCATTGTCGGAGTTCACTGGTTGCCAAGTGTTGTCGGCGGCCACCACCGCTTGCCCTTGATGTTGAGTCAATCCGAAAAATGTATTAAGGTGAAATGATTTCCTTAAAACATTTTTTAATGGAAAACATTTAACATTGAAATAAATAGAACCTTATGTTACCTTTTGGTATGCAAAATAACCATTCCATTAAAAAATAATAATAATAGCTTATATTTATTTGTTTTCTTATTTGATTTGGATATTAAAGGGACACTTGTTAGCATTTTAGATTGTCATTTTTTTACATGATTTTTTCACATCCATAGGTGGCTTTCAAAACTAGCATTGTATATGAGATGAATATTTATTAGATTTTGATCCAATTGTGGTTTTAAAAGCCACCTATTGGTGTAAAAAAAATTGTGTATAGAAATGAGAGTAGGTATAGCATTCTTATATATAAATATCCAAACCCAAAGTGGAATGATAATATTTTTTACAATTCTTTCCAAAGATGTTTGCTATGAAATCTGAGACCTTATTGGGCAAAATCTTCCATCTTGAGAAAAAAGAATCTTAGACAGACTAATATGTTATTTGTTTTAAATTCCTCATATGATTTCATTTGGTTTTTTTCTTTTTTTTTTTCTTTTTTTTTTCCCTGAGCAATACAAAGAATGTGGAAGGGTAATTTGATCTGTATTTACTTGTTTCCTTATTTATTTTTGGACATTAAAGTAACATAAATAAATTAAGAAAAATAATTAATTAATTCAAACTTAAAATATTATCATAGTTCATTAACTATTTATCAGATTCCAATTTATTTCTGATTAAACTATGAATTCTATCATTTTAATTGGTATTTTAAAAATGCTCCAATATTATTTTTAGAATGCTTAACAAATATAAATAGTTCATGGATACAATTAAAATCGAACAAAATAACATATTAAAATAGTCTTTTGGTCTAAAGAAAGTAATTAAGACAGTGAAGTTAAAAGTGTTTTGCTAGAAACAGGGGAGTGGATGGTGCAAACTCCAGCTCCATAAAAATCTGAGAGAAACTTTGTTAAACAAGTGATTGTGTGCGGTCACGCGCTTTTCTAGTGCACCAATCTAACCCCTTCACTCTCTCTCTCTCTCTCTCTCTCTCTCTATATATATATATATATATATATATATATACATATATGCACTTCAGTGTATGTAATTAGAAGCCCATAACATTAACTTTTCTGAAAAGCAAAGATGAACACCATTTCAAAGGTCTTCCTTTTGATGCTCGTAACTTTCTGGCCAATCCAAATTCATGCCCAAAATTTGATCATCAAAGCTTGTGATAGCACACTGTACAAGGAACTGTGCAGAAAAACTCTTCAAAATGACCCGGAAAGCCGTGCTGCAACTAGTTTGGAAGTCCTGGCCAAAGTTGCACTAAAGCATGCAACATCCACAGCAACCCAAATACATGACCAAGTGAAAAAACTGCTCAAATCATCGAGCAAGCCGATTAAGGCTGCCCTGACAGATTGCAATGAGCTTTACCAAGATGCACTTGAACAACTTGATGACTCCAACATTGCCTTTATAACCAAGAATTACGACATTAGTACATATGTGTCGGCTGCCATGGATGATGCTGACACATGTGACCAAAGCATCGAGGAAATGGCACCCGGCAAGTCTCCAATAGGCAGTCAGGGCACCACATTTAGCCAGCTTTGCAGCATTGTCTTGGCCATTGCCAAGCAAGTGAAATGAAAGGGCCACTAATGTGCTAATCTCTGTCTGCTCTCATACTTTAAACTAAATTTACCATATTAAATAAAATCCCTCCACTATACAACTTGTTTTACTTGATTTCAAACATGTTTAATGCCAATCTTTAATATTTTCTCATGTTTAACCGTTTGTTATAGCACAATCCATGGCCTACAAATTCGTAGGAGTATGTCCCAATGTGCTGCAAAGAAAGAGATCAGATTGAAAGTAATATTATGTAACAGACTATGCCCCAATGTGCTGCAAATCAAATTCACTGTGGTTAATGGGTTTCTGAAAAATAAAACAACCAATACAAACACACCCTTAAAAACCAGAAAAACAGCAGCCACTAGATAAAATTCGCATCGCCAAGAATTCCCACAAAATGGTAAAAACCAATTCCCTAATGGGTTTGAAAGAATAATGTAATCCAATTACATTGGAGCAGATCTACATGGACTGATAAAGGAGAAAGCTCAAGCAGAAAGGATTATTAGCTTGTTTTACGCACACATAAAATCCTGGAAACCATTTCCTCGGAAAACAGGTTCCCAAGAAGAACTATGTGCGAATGTTAAAACAAAGAAAGAAAAAATAAGGATAACCAAATGAACAGGAATCAAAGAATCAAAGGGATAGCAGTTAAAAAAAAAAACAACAAAGTTCTCTAAGAAATGGATTTTTTCCAGTCTATTTTGTTCCCATAACATCCTATCATTAGAGCCATGTGGTAAAAGAAATTTACAATTAATCTTTCAAACACTCAAAACTAGTTTTATAATCACAACCAAAAAATAGAAATTACCATCTGAAAAGTTTTTCCAATGGAAGCAGAGTCAACGAAACAAACCAAAGAAAGACAGAGAAGGGAGAAAGGAGGGAAGGGATTGGGTATCACAAAACGATTCTACCCAGATAACGATTCCTTGATAAATATAGCAAATGATATGAAGGAAGCACCAACTCGATACAATACCAAACTAAAAATATTTCAAAAAAAAAAAAAAAAACTTTACCTTTAACAACAATGGGAAATTTAACAATGTTCCAGGTAGCATAAACAACAAAGGGAAAAAATGTGCCCATGCAAGGCAACTTGGCCTTGGAAAAAGAAACTTGGATAATAAGCTTGCGAGAAGTTGCTAACACAATTTATTCTTTCTATCTTGATTTCATTGACTTGACTCCAGGCACTAAAGTTCAATCAAAACTAACATTTAAAGTTCTCTGAAAAAGCAAAGATGAACACCATTTCTTGCTCAAACGTCTTCCTTGTGCTGCTTGTAACTCTCTTGCCAAACCAAATTCTTGCTGATCAAAATTTGATCTCCTCAGCTTGTGATCTCACTCTGTACAAGCAACTGTGCAGGAAAACTCTTGAATCAGACTCCGAGAGCAGTTCGGCTACTAGTTTTGAAGTCCTATCCAAAGTTGCACTAAAACATGCAACATCTACAGCTACCCAAATAAATAGCAAAGTTACAAAACTGCTTAAAGGATCATCGAGCAAGGAAGTTAAGGGTGCCCCGAAAGATTGCAATGAGAACTACCAAGATGCAATCGAACGACTTACGAAATCGAACAAAGCCCTGGCATCTAAGAGGTACAATGATGTTAGTACATGGGTGTCGGCTGCCATGAGTGCCGGTGACTCTTGTGACCAAGGCTTCCAGGATGGGGGAGGTGACAAGTCTCCATTAGGCGATCAGGGCACCACATTTACCCAGCTCTGCAGCATTGTCTTGGCCATTACCAATCAACTCAAGTGAAACTCATCGTCTATCAGACTGTTTGGAAACTCATTTTTGTTTCTCAACTTAGTTTACCATATTAAGCTTAGCTCTCGGCAATAAAAAAAATCCTTTCATTGTACAGCTGAGGGATTTGTAAAGCATGCATCAATAACATGTCATGGTCTAGGTGCCAAGAAATGGTTTTAATTTATTTCAATCATAAGGAGAGGATCCGATTCTCATGTGCTTCCATTTATCATAGCACAGTCCATGGCCTAGAAATAAATTACTCCGTTTTTTTCATTTTTCTTTCATGAGTATAAGGGTTTGGTGTGGCCGAACCATCCCATGGCCTTATGATGGTGTCGCTTAATGCATTCACCACCTAACATTATCACACCGACAGACGTTTTCTCCAAACTGGTTTGGAGGAAATTTCCTTCAACCTAGTCTAATAAGTGTCAAGTATATCTCTCATATGTTTTTTGAAAAATATTTTTTGTATTTATCAATGTTTGGTACGATCAGAAATCAAGGTCAAACCCAAAACATTGTTTGGTTGACGAGGATAACATTCTTTAAAACTGTAAACAATTTTCTGAATTTGAACTTCTTATTCTCACACGCACTCTCTCTCTCGCAATTCATTCTCTGCTGTTGCCAAAGGTTGTCGACCGCTGCAAGCCATTGTCGGAGTTCACTGGTTGCCAAGTGTTGTCGGCGGCCACCACCGCTTGCCCTTGATGTTGGGTCATGTCGAAAAATGTATTAAGGTGAAATGATTTCCTTAAAACATTTTTTAATGAAAAACATTTTACATCAAAATAAATAGAACCTTATGTTACCTTTGGTATGATAAATAACCATTCCATTAAAAAATAATAATAATAGCTTATATTTATTTGTTTTCTTATTTGATTTGGATATAAAAGGGACACTCGTTAGCATTTTAGACCGTCACTTTTTTACATGATTTTTTCACACCCATAGGTGACTTTTGAAACTAGCATTGTATATGAGATGGATATTTATTAGATTTTGATCCAATTGTGGTTTTAAAAGCCACCTATAGGTGTAAAAAAAATTGTGTATAGAAATGAGAGTAGGTATAGCATTCTTATATATAAATATCCAAACCCAAAGTGGAATGATAATATTTTTTACAATTCTTTCCAAAGATGTTTGCTATGAACTCTGAGACCTTATTGGGCAAAATCTTCCATCTTGAGAAAAAAAAAAATCTTAGCCAGACTAATATGTTATTTGTTTTAAATTCCTCATGATTTCATTTGGGTTTTTTTTGTTTTTTTTTCCTGAGCAATACAAAGAATGTGGAAGGGTAATTTGATCTGTATTTACTTGTTTCCTTATTTATTTTTGGACATTAAAGTAATATTAATAAATTAAGAAAAATAATTAATTAATTCAAACTTAAAATATTATCATAGTTCATTAACTATTTATCAGATTCCAATTTCTTTCTTATTAAACTATCAATTCTGTCATTTTAATTGCTATTTTAAAAATGCTCCAATATTATTTTTAGAATGATTAACAAAAATAAATAGTTCATGGATACAATTAAAATCGAACAAAATAATATATTAAAATAGTATTTTGGTCTAAAGAAAGTAATGAAGACAGTGAAGTTGAAAGTGTTTTGCTAGAAACAAGGGAGTGGATGGTGCAAACTCCAACTCCATAAAAATCTGAAAGAAACTTTGTTAAACAAGTAATTGTATGCGGTCACGCGCTTCTCTAGTGCACCAATCTAACCCCTTCACTCTCTCTCTCTCTCTCTCTCTCTCTATATATATATATATATATATATATATATATATATATATATATATATATATATACACACTTGAGTGTATGTAATTAGAAGCCCATAACATCAACTTTTCTGAAAAGCAAAGATGAACACCATTTCAAAGGTCTTCCTTTTGATGCTCGTAACTTTTTGGCCAAGCCAAATTCATGCTCAAAATTTGATCATCAAAGCTTGTGATAGCACACTGTACAAGGAACTGTGCAGAAAAACCCTTCAAAATGACCCGGAAAGCCGTGCTGCAACTAGTTTGGAAGTCCTGGCCAAAGTTGCACTAAAGCATGCAACATCCACAGCAACCCAAATACATGACCAAGTGAAAAAACTGCTCAAATCATCGAGCAAGCCGATTAAGGCTGCCCTGGCAGATTGCAATGAGCTTTACCAAGATGCACTTGAACAACTTGATGACTCCAACACTGCCTTTATAACCAAGAATTACGACATTAGTACATATGTGTCGGCTGCCATGGATGATGCTGACACATGTGACCAAAGCATCGAGGAAATGGCACCCGGCAAGTCTCCAATAGGCAGTCAAGGCACCACATTTAGCCAGCTTTGCAGCATTGTCTTGGCCATTGCCAAGCAAGTGAAATGAAAGGGCCACTAATCTGCTAATCTCTGTTTGCTCTCATAGTCTAAACTAAATTTACCATATTAAAAAAAAAATCCCTCCATTATACAACTTGTTTTACTTGATTTCAAACATGTTTAATGCCAATCTTTAATATTTTCTCATGTTTAACCGTTTGTTATAGCACAATCCATGGCCTACAAATTCGTAGGAGAAGAAAAAAGAAAGAGATCAGATTGAAAGTTATATTATGTAACAGAGTATATCCCAATGTGCTGCAAATCAAATTCACTGTGGTTAATGGGTTTTTTAAAAATAAAACAACCAACACAAACAAGCAAGTGAAATCAAAGGGCCGCTAATCTCTGCCTGCTCTCATACTCTAAACTAAATTTACCATATTAAAAAAAAAAAATCTTTTTATAATACAACCTTACTTGATTTCAAACATGTCTAATGCCAATCTTTAATATTTTTTCTCATGTTTTACCGTTTGTTATAGCACAATCCATGGCCTAGGAGAAGAAAAAAGAAAGATATCAAATTGAAAGTTAGATTATGTAACAGAGTATGTCCCTATGTGCTGGTAATAAAATTTAATGTGGTTAATGGGTTTCTGAAAAATAAAATAGGCAATACAAGCACACCCTCAAAAACCAAAAGCCCCTAGATGATATTCGCATCGCCAAGAATTCCCACATACAAATCGGTGAAAACCAATTCCATAATGGGTTTGAAAGAGAAATGTAATCCAATAACATTGGAGCAGATCTCCATGGACTGATAAAGGGGAAAGCTCAAGCATAAAGGATTATTAGCAATTTTTTACGAACAGAAAAAATCCCGGAAACCATTTCCTCGGAAAACAGGTTCGATCCCAAGAAGAACTATGTGCAAATGTAAAAACAAAGAAAGACAAAATAAGGATAACCAAATGAACATGAATCAAAGAGATAGCGGCGTTAAAAAAAAAAAAAAAAAAAAAAAAAAAAAAAAAAAAGTGCTCTAAGAAATGGATTTTTTCCATTCTATTTTGTTCCAATAACATTCTATCTAATTTAGAGCCATGTGGTAAAAGAAATTTACAATTAATCTTTCAAACACTCAAAACTACTTTAATCATCACAACCAAAAAATAAAAATTACCATCTGAAAATTTTTTCCAACGGAACCAGAGCCAACCAAACCAACCAAAGAAAGACAGAGAAGGGAGAAAAGGGGGGAAGGGATTGGGTATCACAAAACGCTTCTGCCTGATAACGATTCCTTGATAAATATAGCAAATGATATGAAGGAAGCACCAACACGATACAATACCAGACTAAAAATATTTCAAAAAAACACTTAACTATAACAACAATGGGAAATTTAACAATGTTTCAGGTAACATAAACAACAATGGGAAAAAATGTTTCAGGCAACTTGGCCTTGGACAAAGAAACTTGGATAATAAGCTTGCGAGAAGTTGCTAACTCAATTTCTTCTTTCTATCTTGATTTCATTGACTTGACTTCAGGCTCTAAAGTTCAATCAAAACTAACATTTAAAGTTATGTTTTTTTTAGCATGTTTGACCAAAATTAAAATGTTCATGGATACAATTAAAATCTAAAGAAAGTAATTAAAATAAGTGGAGTCAAAAATGTTTTTGCTAGAAACATGGGGAGTCAGTGGATGATGCATGCAGGCTTATATTGTCCAAAAGAATCCAAAAGAGACTTTGTTAAACAGAGTGATTGTGTGGTCATTCTCTTCTCTCTCTCGAGCACTAATCTAATCCCCCTACTTTTTATATATATACTTGAGGCTTGAATGTATTCAATAACTACTCCTATTTGACAAAGATAAAATTCTCTGAAAAAGCAAAGATGAACACCATTTCTTGCTCAAAGGTCTTCCTTGTGCTGCTTGTAACTCTCTTGCCAAACCAAATTCTTGCTGATCAAAATTTGATCTCCTCAGCTTGTGATCACACTCTGTACAAGCAACTGTGCAGGAAAACTCTTGAATCAGACTCCGAGAGCAGCTCGGCTACTAGTTTTGAAGTCCTATCCAAAGTTGCACTAAAACATGCAACATCTACAGCTACCCAAATAAATAGCAAAGTTACAAAACTGCTCAAAGGATCATCGAGCAAGGAAGTTGAAAAACGCTATGCCGACTCCAATAACTTGTTTATCACAATTTATGCGGAATTAATATTATGAAGCAATAAACAATTCAATCACCCAAAATATACAAAGCAATAAAGAGGCAGACACAGATATTTTGATTACGAAGAGGAAACCTTTTAGAAACCGATCTAAAAGTAAAACCTCTCCGGGGCAGCCAAACCCAGGAAATCACTATTAAAAGATTATCCAGAGATTACAGACACTAGGAACACTTACAACCCTTTGCAAGACCTTGGCTCTGTAAGATCGACAAGCCTACAACTTGTCTCCTTGCTCCCAATCTTCTTCAATGTGATTCCTTTTATCGGACCCTTCCGATAGACTTCTCAACCGTAGATTTATCGAAGGAATAACTAAAACTCTAAGAGATTTAATTTAACGCTCACCACATATGATCTCTCTTAGCATAGTCTCCGACAAACTCTCTGGGGGTAAATATTCGTGCCTCTCTCTTCTATATTGATGTATATATACCCCCGACAAAACCCTAGACCTAACCCACTTAAAATCACGTTTTTGGGCCTAAAACTTACGGGGTGTCCGGACATGTTAATGGGCTGTCCGGACACGGCTTTGCGGAGCAAAATTTGAGTTTCTAGAAATGAGGTCCGGACCCGGGGAATTGCGGTCCGGACCCGACCTGTCCAGTCTTGATCAACAGCTCCGATCGATGGGCGTTTGTGGTCCGATTGAGCTGAAATTTTGCAGGGACGTTCACAACACATGAATCTACATTATGAACGGTGGAGATTGGATTCTGAGCATTCTATATCAGTGTTTGAGCCCGTAAACAGTAGCATCTGCATTTTGAAACTGAATTAAGCCAACTCAAGAACTAACAAACTCCCCCTTTGGCAATTCAGTGACAAAACCAAAATGTCGAGCCAATCCCATCATCTCCCCATATTTACTCCCCATTTTTGTCACAGAATGACAAAAGGTCTTCATTTTTCCTGAAACACTTCACAAAATACATCAAGGCATATGTGGAATAAGAAGACATTAATAAAACTCATGATAAAAAAATGACGTAGAATGCGTGATCATAAAGAAACATTAGCAAAACTCCCCCTCAATGTATGACTCAATTAACAACAAGAAACTGGAAATGCAAAGCATGTTTCTCCCCCTCAAAAGTTAAATGAACACACATGATAACACATCAATGACTCATTTATTGCACAATGAATATCCAAACATGCTCCAAATATGCAAAATATACATGAGACTAAAAATGGCAAGAAACTCATATTGCTTAACCCAAGCAAAGAAAAATGTTCCATTCATCCCATGCTTGTGTGGTGTGTGTGTAAGCCATCCAAAAAGAAAAAATTTTAACTTACAAAATGAGGAGAAAGTTTCACCACCATGAGGTTTTGACAAGTATATCAAATCAAAAGTCAAACCTTATCATACTATGGCCTAGCCACTCTCATCCTATACATTTCTCTTTGTAAAATATTTTGCACAAATTTGACACAGTGAAATAAATTCCTTTTGGAATATGATCTTTTGATTTTATTTGTTTCATTATTTTGTTTATTTTTCTCTTTGAGAAAGTGTCCTTAAACTTTTGGTGCTTATCACAAAAGAGAAAGTAGGAATTTTTAAGCCCTAAGTTCAACTAGCATATGGTCAATTTGAAAAATATGACTAGTCAAAAACCTCATATGGTTACCTAACAGACCTCACAAATAAAGTGAAGCAAAACCTCAATTTAAGCTTAAATGTACACAAAAGATAAAGCATAGGCAAAATGTACCACATAAGCTCAGGCTTTAGGTAACCACAAAAACAAGTCCATTGACACAAATTTTCATCTCATGCATATTAAGAACATTCTAAGATGTAAGGAATTAAATCCATAAAAAGCAACATGAGAAATTAATGGACTATCTAGGTGCATAAGACAAAAGAAATGCACATGAAAGAAAACAAATTCAAAACAAAATAAAACAAAAATGCATTGAAAAACGAAAAACAACATGCTTGAATAGAGATTACAACAGGCAATACATGAATGTCCTTTAGCATTAAACTTTCATCACATCTTATAGGTCCCACTACAAAATAATGATTTGGTTTAATAACTACTTTTAGGTCTTCACAAGGCATTACACATTCATGAACATTTGATTAGCAAGTAGACAAAAATCTTGGTGGTCCACACACAACATCTCATCTATAAGCCTTTCAAAGATCATGATATATGAATTTCTTGAAAAGTCCTTTATGAATATGCCTCATGACAAGAATCTCAAAACAAACATATATACACTCTTCACACAAAAAGTGTAACAAAAAAAATTGCAATGCATAAACTACAAAGCAGAAAAAAAAGCAAAGCAAAGAAAAATAACATGCTCTAGGATTTTCAAAAATAAGCAAACCAACCAATCCTAGGCATGTTATTAACTCACCTAAATTAAGGTGAGATCACCATCACTCCCCCTCAATGGGTGAATGGTATAATTCTTCCTAACCCAAACCTTCTTGAATGAAGATGTAGAGACGTGAACATTTTCAAACTTGTCTACTCTAGACACACCTCCCATCATCATTACCAAACCCTCATAATCTTTCCTAGAAAGAGAATTTTTATTTTTATGCACATGAGGTTTCAATTTAAAACAATTGGGTCGAATGTGACCAACTTTTCCACAATGATGACAAGTAGGGATAAACCTTTTAGGAGGTAGATTCCTAGGAGGATGGACGACTCTATATTTGGGGTAAGATACACAAGGTTCAATGTGAATTTTCTTAACTTTCTTACCTTGTGAGGTCGAGGCAGCTGCTGTTTTTCTTTTAACCACAGAGTCTTATACTTTTTCTGATTTAACAAGTATTATCTCGGAAGTAGAATCATTGTTAGAAGACAAAGCAACATGACAATCAAAACTTAACTCAGATTTATCACAATCAGAATTCTGAGTATGTAACATATTCTCAAGGGAATAGCTAGAGAATTTTTCCAATTGAGTTTCTGACTCTTTTAATTTATTCTCTAACAAATCAACTTTAGAACCTAAAACAGAATTTTCAGATTTTAAAGAATCAATTAAAGCATGTGATTCAGACAATTTAGTAACAATAGATTCATTCACATGTTTAAGATCTTGAAATTCCCCCAAACAATTTGTGTATTGATGTCTCAAAAGAGTGAATTTTTCCAACAAATTATTGAAGGAGTTTATAAGATCATATTCCCCTTGAGAAGTATTCATAGCAAACAGGAGTCAATAGATCTCACTCAAGAATTTAATCCAAACAGAGTGAACCCGCTTTGATACCAATTGAAAAACGCTATGCCGACTCCAAAAACTTGTTTATCATAATTTATGCGGAATTAATATTATGAAGCAATAAACAATTCAATCACCCAAAATATATAAAGCAATAAAGAGGCAGACACAGATATTTTGGTTACGAAGAGGAAACCTTTTAGAAACCTTTTAGAAACCGATCTAAAAGTAAAACCTCTCCGGGGCAGCCAAACCCAGGAAATCACTATTAAAAGATTATCCAGAGATTATAGACACTAGGAACACTTACAACCCTTTGCAAGACCTTGGCACTGTAAGATCGACAAGCCTACAACTCGTCTCCTTGCTCACAATCTTCTTCAACGTCATTCCTTTTACCGGACCCTTCCGATAGACTTCTCAACCGTAGATTTATCAAAGGAATAACTAAAACTCTAAGAGATTTAATTTAACGCTCACCACATATGATCTCTCTTAGCACAGCCTCCGACGAACTCTTTGGGGGTAAAAATTCGTGCATCTCTCTTCTATATTAATGTATATATACCCCCGACAAAACCCTAGACCTAACCCACTTAAAATCACGTTTTTGGGCCTAAAAATTACAGGGTGTTCGGACATGTTAATGGGCTGTCCGGACACGGCTTTGCGGAGCAAAATTTGAGTTTCTGGAAATGAGGTCCGGACCCGGGGAATTGCGGTCCGGACCCGGCCTGTCCAGTCTTGATCAACAGCACCGATCGATGGGCGTTTATGATCCGATTGAGCTGAAATTTTGCAGGGACGTTCATAACATATGAATCTACATTATGAACGGTGCAGATTGGATTCTGAGAAATCTATATCAGTGTTTGAGCCCGTGAATAGTAGCATCTGCATTTTGGAACTGAATTAAGCCAACACAAGAACTAACAGAAGTTAAGGGTGCCCTTAAAGATTGCAATGAGAACTACCAAGATGCAATGGAACGACTTACGAAATCGAACAAAGCCCTGGCATCTAAGAGGTACAATGATGTTAATACATGGGTGTCGGATGCCATGAGTGCCGATGACTCTTGTGACCAAGGCTTCCAGGATGGGGGAGGTGACAAGTCTCCATTAGGCGATCAGGACACCACATTTACCCAGCTCTGCAGCATTGCCTTGGCCATTACCAATCAACTCAACTACTCAAGTGAAACTCATCGTCTATCAGACTGTTTGGAAACTCATTTTTGTTTCTCAACTTAGTTTACCATATTAAGCTTAGCTCTCGGCAATAAAAAAAATCCTTTCATTGTACAGCTGAAGGATTTGTAAAGCATGCATCAATAACATGTCATGGTCTAGATGCCAAGAAATGGTTTACTTTATTTCAATCATAAGGAGAGGATCCGATTCTCATGTGCTTCCGTTTATCATAGCACAATCCATGGCCTCGAAATAAATTACTCTGTTTTTTTCATTTTTCTTTCATGAGTATAAGGGTTCGGTGTGGTCGAACCACCCCATGGCCTTATGATGGTGTCGCTTAATGCAATCACCACGTAACATTATCACACGGACAGATGTTTTCTTTGGTTTGAAGAAAATTTTCTTCAACCCAGTCTAATAAGTGTCAAGTATCATCTCTCATATGTTTTTTGAAAAATATTTTTTGTATTTTTCAATGTTTGGTACGATCAGAAATCATGGTCAAACCCGAAACATTTTTTGGTTGACGAGAATAACCTTCTTTAAAACTGTAAACAATTTTCTGAATTTGAACTTCTTATTCTCACATGCATTCTCTCTCGCAATTCATTCTCTGTTGTTGCCAAAGGTTGTCAACCGCGGCAAGCCATTGTCAGAGTTCACTGATTGCCAAGTGTTGTCGGCGGTCACCACCGCTTGCCCTTGATGTTGGGTCACGCCGAAAAATGTATTAAGGTGAAATGATTTCCTTAAAACATTTTTTAATGGAAAACATTTTACATCGAAATAAATAGAACCTTATGTTACCTTTGGTATGCAAAATAACCATTCCATTAAAAAATAATAATAATAGCTTATATTTATTTGTTTTCTTATTTGATTTGAATATTAAAGGGACACTTGTTAGCATTTTAGACTGTCACTTTTTTACATGATTTTTTCACACCCATAGGTGACTTCTAAAACTAGCATTGTATATGAGATGGATATTTATTAGATTTTGATCCAATTGTGATTTTAAAAGCCACATATAGGTGTTAAAAAAAAAAGTGTTCAGAAATGAGAGTAAGTATAGCATTCTTATATATAAATATCCAAACCCAAAGTGGAATGATAATATTTTTAACAATCCTTTCCAAAGATGTTTGCTATGAAATCTGAGACCTTATTGGGCAAAATCTTCCATCTTGAGAAAAAAGAATCTTAGACAGACTAATATGTTATTTGTTTTAAATTCCTCATATGATTTCATTTGGTTTTTTTTTTTTCCCTGAGCAATA
Organism: Corylus avellana; assembly: GCF_965113065.1. Classification (NCBI taxonomy): domain Eukaryota; kingdom Viridiplantae; phylum Streptophyta; class Magnoliopsida; order Fagales; family Betulaceae; genus Corylus; species Corylus avellana. The sequence goes on along the minus strand of NC_142490.1, from coordinate 4,241,433 downwards.
CAAAGAATGTGGAAGGGTAATTTGATCTGTATTTACTTGTTTCCTTATTTATTTTTGGACATTAAAGTAACATTAGTAAATTAAGAAAAATAATTAATTAATTCAAACTTAAAATATTATCATAGTTCATTAACTATTTATCAGATTCCAATTTATTTCTAATTAAACTATCAATTCTATCATTTTAATTGGTATTTTAAAAATGCTCCAATATTATTTTTAGAATGATTAACAAAAATAAATAGTTCATGGATACAATTAAAATCAAACAAAATAATAGATTAAAATAGTATTTTGGTCTAAACAAAGTAATTAAGACAGTGAAGTTGAAAATGTTTTGCTAGAAACAAGGGAGTGAATGGTGCAAACTCCAGCTCCATAAAAATTTGAACGAAACTTTGTTACACAAGTGATTGTGTGCGGTCACGCGCTTCTCTAGTGCACCAATCTATATATATATATATATATATATATATATAAACTTTAGTGTATGTAATTAGAAGCCCATAACATTAACTTTTCTTAAAAGCAAAGATGAACACCATTTCAAAGGTCTTCATTTTGATGCTCGTAACTTTCTGGCCAAGCCAAATTCATGCTCAAAATTTGATCGTCAAAGCTTGTGATAGCACACTGTACAAGGAACTGTGCAGAAAAACCCTTCAAAATGACCCGGAAAGCCGTGCTGCAACTAGTTTGGAAGTCCTGGCCAAAGTTGCACTAAAGCATGCAACATCCACAGCAACCCAAATACATGACCAAGTGAAAAAACTGCTCAAATCATCGAGCAAGCCGATTAAGGCTGCCCTGGCAGATTGCAATGAGCTTTACCAAGATGCACTTGAACAACTTGATGACTCCAACACTGCCTTTATAACCAAGAATTATGACATTAGTACATACGTGTCGGCTGCCATGGATGATGCTGACACATGTGACCAAAGCATTGAGGAAATGGCACCCGGCAAGTCTCCAATAGGCAGTCAGGGCACCACATTTAGCCAGCTTTGCAGCATTGTCTTGGCCATTGCCAAGCAAGTGAAATGAAAGGGCCACTAATCTGCTAATCTCTGTCTGCTCTCATACTCTAAACTAAATTTACCATATTAAATAAAATCCTTCCATTATACAGCTTGTTTTACTTGATTTCAAACATGTTTCATGCCAATCTTTAATATTTTCTCATGTTTAACCGTTTGTTATAGCACAATCCATGGCCTACAAATTCGTAGGAGTATGTCCCAATGTGCTGCAAAGAAAGAGATCAGATTGAAAGTAATATTATGTAACAGAGTATGTCCCAATGTGCTGCAAATCAAATTCACTGTGGTTAATGGGTTTCTGAAAAATAAAATAAGGGAAAAATATAAAAAAGCCCCCCAAACTACCAGCCGTTTTCGATTTAGCTCCCTAATGTTCCAAAAGTGATAAAGTAGCCCCCCAAACTACCAAATTATTGCATTTTGGCCACTCCGTTAGTCAAAACTGTCAATTTGGACGGAAATTGCAAAACGACGTCGTTTGTTACGGGTAAGTTATTACAATGCCCTTTTGAGAAAAATATAAAAAAGCCCCCCAAACTACCAGCCGTTTTCATTTTAGCCCCCTAATATTCAGAAAGTGATAAAGTAGCCTCCTAACTACCAAACAGTTGCAATTTGGCTACTCCGTTAGTCATTATTGTCAAATATGATGAAAAATTCAAAACTACGTCGTTTTAACCAGGGTAAGTTACTAAAATGTCCTTTTAGGAAAAAAAATCATATTAAAACAAGCACGCTAAACGGCACCGTTTTTCTTGAAATTAGGGTTTCCTTACACTTACTAAAACGGCGCCGTTTTGATAAGTGTTAGGAATAAAAGAAAAAACCTTAGACCCCATGCAGAAAAAACCCCCAACCCCAGTTTATCTCTCTCCCCCAAACCGCCGGCCACCACGTCGTTCTATCTCCGGCAACCTTCTCCCTCAAGTGAAAAAAACGCAACACCCCTCTCTCTCTTTCTCTCAAAACCGACTGCCCCTGCCACCACCATCCATCACCGCCGGCCACACCATCCACTAGCTACGAAGCGCCACCGAAAAATTCTTACCCATTGTAGAAATCAAACAAAAAAACCACGTTCGTAGATAAACAACACCGATCCGACAGCTATACCATGAAATACAATAAAAAGATTGAGTTATAGGTAAGATTTACAGGCTGCTGGAGATAGACGACGTGGTGGCCGGCGGTTTTGGGGAGAGAGATAAACTAGGGTTGGGGGTTTTTTTGTGGGTCACCTGCGTGGGGTCTAGGGTTTTTTCTTTTAATTCCTAACACTTGCCAAAGTGGCGTCATTTTGGTAAGTGTAAGGAAACCCTAATTTCAAGCAAAACAGCGCCATTTTGCTTGCTTGTTTTAATATGATTTTTTTTTTCAAAAAGGGCATTTTGGTAACTTACCAATGCCAAAACGACGTAGTTTTAAATTTCTCATCATATTTGATGGTAATGAATAACGGAGTGGCCAAATTGCAATTGTTTGGTTGTTTGGGGGCTACTTTATCACTTTCTGAATATTAGGGGGCTAAAATGAAAACGGCTGGTAGTTTGGGGGGCTTTTTTATATTTTTCTCAAAAGGGCATTGTAGTAACTTACTCGTAACAAACGACGTCGTTTTGCTGTTTCCATCCAAACTGACGGTTTTGACTAACGGAGTGGCCAAAATGCAATAGTTTGGTAGTTTAGGGGGCTACTTTATCACTTTTGGAACATTAGGGGGCTAAATCGAAAACGGCTGGTAGTTTGGGAGGCTTTTTTATATTTTTCCCATAAAACAACCAATACAAACACACCCTTAAAAACCAGAAAAACATAAGCCACTAGAGAAAATTCGCATCGCCAATAATTCCCACAAAATGGTAAAAACCAATTCCTTAATGGGTTTGAAAGAATAATGTAATCCAATTACATTGGAGCAGATCTCCAAGGACTGATAAAGGAGAAAGCTCAAGCAGAAAGGATTATTAGCTTGTTTTACGCACGCATAAAATCCTGGAATCCATTTCCTCGGAAAACAGGTTCCCAAGAAGAACTATGTGCGAATGTTAAAACAAAGAAAGAAAAAATAAGGATAACCAAATGAACAGGAATCAAAGAATCAAAGGGATAGCAGTTAAAAAAAAAAAAAAAAATGTGCTCTAAGAAAAGGATTTTTTCCAGTCTATTTTGTTCCCATAACATCCTATAATTAGAGCCATGTGGTAAAAGAAATTTACAATTAATCTTTCATACACTCAAAACTACTTTTATAATCACAACCAAAAAATAGAAATTACCATCTGAAAAGTGTTTCCAATGGAACCAGAGTCAACGAAACAAACCAAAGAAAGACAGAAGGGAGAAAGGGGGGAAGGGATTAGGTATCACAAAACGATTCTACCCAGATAACGATTCCTTGATAAATATAGAAATTATAAGGAAGCACCAACTCGATACAATACCAAACTAAAAATATTTCAAAAAAAAAAAAAAACCTTTACCTTTAACAACAATGGGAAATTTAACAATGTTTCAGGTAACATAAACAACAATGGGAAAAAATGTCCCCATGCAAGGCAACTTGGCCTTGGACAAAGAAACTTGGATAATAAGCTTGCGAGAAGTTGCTAACTCAATTTTTTCTTTCTATCTTGATTTCATTGACTTGACTCCAGGCACTAAAGTTCAATCAAAACTAACATTTAAAGTTCTCTGAAAAAGCAAAGATGAACACCATTTCTTGCTCAAACGTCTTCCTTGTGCTGCTTGTAACTCTCTTGCCAAACCAAATTCTTGCTGATCAAAATTTGATCTCCTCAGCTTGTGATCACACTCTGTACAAGCAACTGTGCAGGAAAACTCTTGAATCAGACTCCGAGAGCAGCTCGGCTACTAGTTTTGAAGTCCTATCCAAAGTTGCACTAAAACATGCAACATCTACAGCTACCCAAATAAATAGCAAAGTTACAAAACTGCTCAAAGGATCATCGAGCAAGGAAGTTAAGGGTGCCCCGAAAGATTGCAATGAGAACTACCAAGATGCAATGGAACGACTTACGAAATCGAACAAAGCCCTGGCATCTAAGAGGTACAATGATGTTAATACATGGGTGTCGGCTGCCATGAGTGCCGGTGACTCTTGTGACCAAGGCTTCCAGGATGGGGGAGGTGACAAGTCTCCATTAGGCGATCAGGGCACCACATTTACCCAGCTCTGTAGCATTGTCTTGGCCATTACCAATCAACTCAACTACTCAAGTGAAACTCATCGTCTATCAGACTGTTTGGAAACTCATTTTTGTTTCTCAACTTAGTTTACCATATTAAGCTTAGCTCTCGGCAATAAAAAAAATCCTTTCATTGTACAGCTGAGGGATTTGTAAAGCATGCATCAATAACATGTCATGGTCCAGGTGCCAAGAAATGGTTTTAATTTATTTCAATCATAAGGAGAGGATCCGATTCTCATGTGCTTCCATTTATCATAGCACAGTCCATGGCCTAGAAATAAATTACTCCGTTTTTTTTCATTTTTCTTTCATGAGTATAAGGGTTTGGTGTGGCCGAACCATCCCATGGCCTTATGATGGTGTCGCTTAATGCATTCACCACCTAACTTTATCACACGGACAAACGTTTTCTCCAAACTGGTTTGGAGGAAATTTCCTTCAACCTAGTCTAATAAGTGTCAAGTATATCTCTCATATGTTTTTTGAAAAATATTTTTTGTATTTATCAATGTTTGGTACGATCAGAAATCATGGTCAAACCCAAAACATTTTTTGGTTGACGAGGATAACCTTCTTTAAAACTGTAAACAATTTTATGAATTTGAACTTCGTATTCTCACACGCACTCTCTCTTGCAATTCATTCTCTGCTGTTGCCAAAGGTTGTCGGCCGCTGCAAGCCATTGTCGGAGTTCACTGGTTGCCAAGTGTTGTCGGTAGCCACCACCGCTTGCCCCTGATGTTGGGTCATGTCGAAAAATGTATTAAGGTGAAATGATTTCCTTAAAACATTTTTTAATGAAAAACATTTTACATCGAAATAAATAGAACCTTATCTTACCTTTGGTATGATAAATAACCATTCCATTAAAAAATAATACTAATAGCTTATATTTATTTGTTTTCTTATTTGATTTGGATATTAAAGGGACACTTGTTAGCATTTTAGATTGTCACTTTTTTACAAAAAAATTTCACACCAATCGGTGACTTTTAAAACTAGCATTGTATATGAGATGGATATTTATTAGATTTTGATCCAATTGTGATTTTAAAAGCCACCTATAGGTGTAAAAAAAATTGTGTATAGAAATGAGAGTAAGTATAGCATTCTTATATATAAATATCCAAACCCAAAGTGGAATGATAATACTTTTTACAATTCTTTCCAAAGATGTTTGCTATGAACTCTGAGACCTTATTGGGCAAAATCTTCCATCTTGAGAAAAAAAAAAAAAATCTTAGACAGACTAATATGTTATTTGTTTTAAATTCCTCATGATTTCATTTGGGTTTTTTTTGTTTTTTTTCCTGAGCAATACAAAGAATGTGGAAGGGTAATTTGATCTGTATTTACTTGTTTCCTTATTTATTTTTGGACATTAAAGTAACACTAATAAATTAAGAAATATAATTAATTAATTCAAACTTAAAATATTATCATAGTTCATGAACTATTTATCAGATTCCAATTTATTTTTGATTAAACTATCAATTCTATCATTTTAATTGGTATTTTAAAAATGCTCCAATATTATTTTTAGAATGATTAACAAAAATAAATAGTTCATGGATACAATTAAAATCAAACAAAATAATAGATTAAAATAGTATTTTGGTCTAAACAAAGTAATTAAGACAGTGAAGTTGAAAATGTTTTGCTAGAAACAAGGGTGTGAATGGTGCAAACTCCAGCTCCATAAAAATTTGAAAGAAACTTTGTTAAACAAGTGATTGTGTGCGGTCACGCGCTTCTCTAGTGCACCAATCTAACCCCTTCACTCTATATATATATATATATATATAAACTTTAGTGTATGTAATTAGAAGCCCATAACATTAACTTTTCTGAAAAGCAAAGATGAACACCATTTCAAAGGTCTTCCTTTTGATGCTCGTAACTTTCTGGCCAAGCCAAATTCATGCTCAAAATTTGATTGTCAAAGCTTGTGATAGCACACTATACAAGGAACTGTGCAGAAAAACCCTTCAAAATGACCCGGAAAGCCGTGCTGCAACTAGTTTGGAAGTCCTGGCCAAAGTTGCACTAAAGCATGCAACATCCACAGCAACCCAAATACATGACCAAGTGAAAAAACTGCTCAAATCATCGAGCAAGCCGATTAAGGCTGCCCTGGCAGATTGCAATGAGCTTTACCAAGATGCACTTGAACAACTTGATGACTCCAACACTGCCTTTATAACCAAGAATTACGACATTAGTACATACGTGTCGGCTGCCATGGATGATGCTGACACATGTGACCAAAGCATCGAGGAAATGGCACCCGGCAAGTCTCCAATAGGCAGTCAGGGCACCACATTTAGCCAGCTTTGCAGCATTGTCTTGGCCATTGCCAAGCAAGTGAAATAAAAGGGCCACTAATCTGCTAATCTCTGTCTGCTCTCATACTCTAAACTAAACTTACCATATTAAAAAAAAATCCCTCCATTATACAACTTGTTTTACTTGATTTCAAACATGTTTAATGCCAATCTTTAATATTTTCTCATGTTTAACCGTTTGTTATAGCACAATCCATGGCCTACAAATTCGTAGAAGAAGAAAAAAGAAAGAGATCAGATTGAAAGTTATATTATGTAACAGAGTATATCCCAATGTGCTGCAAATCAAATTCACTGTGGTTAATGGGTTTTTTAAAAATAAAACAACCAACACAAACAGGCAAGTGAAATCAAAGGGCCGCTAATCTCTGCCTGCTCTCATACTCTAAACTAAATTTACCATATTAAAAAAAAAAAAAAATCCCTTTATAATACAACCTTACTTGATTTCAAACATGTCTAATGCCAATCTTTAATATTTTTTCTCATGTTTTACCGTTTGTTATATCACAATCCATGGCCTAGGAGAAGAAAAAAGAAAGAGATCAAATTGAAAGTTAGATTATGTAACAGAGTATGTCCCTATGTGCTGCTAATCAAATTTAATGTGGCTAATGGGTTTCTGAAAAATAAAATAGGCAATACAAGCACACCCTCAAAAACCAAAAGCCCCTAGATGATATTTGCATCGCCAAGAATTCCCACATACGAATGGGTGAAAACCAATTCCTTAATGGGTTTGAAAGAGAAATGTAATCCAATAACATTGGAGCAGATCTCCATGGACTGATAAAGGGGAAAGCTCAAGCATAAAGGATTATTAGCCTGTTTTACGAACAGAAAAAATCCCCGAAACCATTTCCTCGGAAAACAGATTCCCAAGAAGAACTATGTGCAAATGTAAAAACAAAGAAAGACAAATAAGGATAACCAAATGAACATGAATCAAAGAGATAGCGGTGTTAAAAAAAAAAAAAAAAAAAAAAAAAAAAAAAAAAAAGGTGCTCTAAGAAATGGATTTTTTCCATTCTATTTTGTTCCAATAACATTCTTGCTAATTTAGAGCCATGTGGTAAAAGAAATTTACAATTAATCTTTCAAACACTCAAAACTACTTTAATCATCACAACCAAAAAATAAAAATTACCATCTGAAAAGTTTTTCCAGCGGAACCAGAGCCAACCAAACCAACCAAAGAAAGACAGAGAAGGGAGAAAATGGGGGAAGGGATTGGGTATCACAAAACGCTTCTGCCTGATAACGATTCCTTGATAAATATAGCAAATGATATGAGGGAAGCACCAACTCGATACAATACCAAACTAAAAATATTTCAAAAAAACACTTAACTTTAACAACAATGGGAAATTTAACATTGTTTCAGGTAACATAAACAACAATGGGAAAAAATGTTTCAGGCAACTTGGCCTTGGACAAAGAAACTTGGATAATAAGCTTGCGAGAAGTTGCAAACTCAGTTTCTTCTTTCTATCTTGATTTCATTGACTTGACTCCAGGCTCTAAAGTTCAATCCAAACTAACATTTAAAGTTATGTTTTTTTTAGCATGTTTGACCAAAATTAAAAAGTTCATGGATACAATTAAAATCTAAAGAAAGTAATTAAAATAAGTGGAGTCGAAAATGTTTTTGTTACAAACATGGGGAGTGAGTGGATGATGCATGCAGGCTTATATTGTCCAAAAGAATCCAAAAGAGACTTTTTTAAACAGAGTGATTGTGTGGTCATTCTCTTCTCTCTCTCGAGCACTAATCCAATCCCCCTACTTTTTATATATATACTTGAGGCTTGAATGTATTCAATAACTACTCCTATTTGACAAAGATAAAATTCTCTGAAAAAGCAAAGATGAACACCATTTCTTGCTCAAAGGTCTTCCTTGTGCTGCTTGTAACTCTCTTGCCAAACCAAATTCTTGCTAATCAAAATTTGATCTCCTCAGCTTGTGATCACACTCTGTATAAGCAACTGTGCAGGAAAACTCTTGAATCAGACTCCGAGAGCAGCTCGGCTACTAGTTTTGAAGTCCTATCCAAAGTTGCACTAAAACATGCAACATCTACAGCTACCCAAATAAATACCAAAGTTACAAAACTGCTCAAAGGATCATCGAGCAAGGAAGTTAAGGGTTCCCTGAAAGATTGCAATGAGAACTACCAAGCTGCAATCGAACGACTTACGAAATCGAACAACGCCCTGGCATCTAAGAGGTACAATGATGTTAATACATGGGTGTCGGCTGCCATGAGTGCCGGTGACTCTTGTGACCAAGGCTTCCAGGATGGGGGAGGTGACAAGTCTCCATTAGGCGATCAGGGCACCACATTTACCCAGCTCTGCAGCATTGTCTTGGCCATTACCAATCAACTCAAGTGAAACTCATCGTCTATCAGACTGTTTGGAAACTCATTTTTGTTTCTCAACATAGTTTACCATATTAAGCTTAGCTCTCGGCAATAAAAAAATCCTTTCATTGTACAGCAGCTGAAGGATTTGTAAAGCATGCATCAATAACATGTCATGGTCTAGATGCCAGGAAATGGTTTACTATATTTCAATCATAAGGAGAGGATCCGATTCTCATGTGCTTCCGTTTATCATAGCACAATCCATGGCGTAGAAATAAATTACTCTGTTTTTTTCATTTTTCTTTCATGAGTATAAGGGTTCGGTGTGGTCGAACCACCCCATGGCCTAATGATGGTGTTGCTTAATGCATTCACCACGTAACATTATCACACGGACAGATGTTTTCTTTGGTTTGGAGAAAAATTTCTTCAACCCAGTCTAATAAGTGTAAAGTATCTTCTCTCATATGTTTTTTGAAAAATATTTTTTGTATTTTTCAATGTTTGGTACAATCAGAAATCATGGTCAAACCCGAAACATTTTTTGGTTGACGAGAATAACCTTCTTTAAAACTGTAAACAATTTTCTGAATTTGAACTTTTTATTCTCACATGCATTATCTTTCGCAATTCATTCTCTGTTGTTGCCAAAGGTTGTCGACCGCGGCAAGCCATTGTCAGAGTACACTGATTGCCAAGTATTGTCGACGGTCACCACCGCTTGCCCTTGATGTTGGGTCACGCCGAAAAATGTATTAAGGTGAAATGATTTCCTTAAAACATTTTTTAATGGAAAACATTTTACATCGAAATAAATAGAACCTTATGTTACCTTTGGTATGCAAAATAACCATTCCATTAAAAAATAATAATAATAGCTTATATTTATTTGTTTTCTTATTTGATTTGGATATTAAAGGGACACTTGTTAGCATTTTAGACTGTCACTTTTTTACATGATTTTTTCACACCCATAGGTGACTTTTAAAACTAGCATTGTATATGAGATGGATATTTATTAGATTTTGATCCAATTGTGATTTTAAAAGCCACCTATAGGTGTAAAAAAAAATTGTGTTTAGAAATGAGAGTAAGTATAGCATTCTTATATATAAATATCCAAACCCAAAGTGGAATGATAATATTTTTTACAATTCTTTCCAAAGATGTTTGCTATGAACTCTGAGACCTTATTGGGCAAAATCTTCCATCTTGAGAAAAAAGAATCTTAGACAGTTTAATATGTTATTTGTTTTAAATTCCTCATATGATATCATTTGGGTTTTTTTTTGTTTTTTTTCCTGAGCAATACAAAGAATGTGGAAGGGTAATTTGATCTGTATTTACTTGTTTCCTTATTTATTTTTGGACATTAAAGTAACATTAATAAATTAAGAAAAAAAATTTATTAATTCAAACTTAAAATATTATCGTAGTTCATTAACTATTTATCAGATTCCAATTTCTTTCTTATTAAACTATCAATTCTGTCATTTTAATTGGTATTTTAAAAATGCTCCAATATTATTTTTAGAATGATTAACAAAAATAAATAGTTCATGGATACAATTAAAATCGAACAAAATAACTTATTAAAATAGTATTTTGGTCTAAACAAAGTAATTAAGACAGTGAAGTTGAAAGTGTTTTGTTAGAAACAAGGGAGTGGATGGTGCAAACTCCAACTCCATAAAAATCTGAAAGAAACTTTGTTCAACAAGTAATTGTGTGCGGTCATGCGCTTCTCTAGTGCACCAATCTAACCACTTTACTCTTTCTCTCTCTCTCTCTCTCTCTCTATATATATATATATATATAAACACACACTTCAGTGTATGTAATTAGAAGCCCATAACATTAACTTTTCTGAAAAGCAAAGATGAACACCATTTCAAAGGTCTTCCTTTTGATGCTCGTAACCTTCTGGCCAAGCCAAATTCATGCTCAAAATTTGATCATCAAAGCTTGTGATAGCACACTGTACAAGGAACTGTGCAGAAGAACCCTTCAAAATGACCCGGAAAGCCGTGCTGCAACTAGTTTGGAAGTCCTGGCCAAAGTTGCACTAAAGCATGCAACATCCACAGCAACCCATATACATGACCAAGTGAAAAAACTGCTCAAATCATCGAGCAAGCCGATTAAGGCTGCCCTGGCAGATTGCAATGAGCTTTACCAAGATGCACTTGAACAACTTGATGACTCCAACACTGCCTTTATAACCAAGAATTACGACATTAGTACATATGTGTCGGCTGCCATGGATGATGCTGACACATGTGACCAAAGCATCGAGGAAATGGCACCCGGCAAGTCTCCAATAGGCAGTCAGGGCACCACATTTAGCCAGCTTTGCAGCATTGTCTTGGCCATTGCCAAGCAAGTGAAATGAAAGGGCCACTAATCTGCTGATCTCTGTCTGCTCTCATACTCTAAACTAAATTTACCATATTAAATAAAATCCCTCCACTATACAACTTGTTTTACTTGATTTCAAACATGTTTAATGCCAATCTTTAATATTTTCTCATGTTTAACCGTTTGTTATAGCACAATCCATGGCCTACAAATTCGTAGGAGAAGAAAAAAGAAAGAGATCAGATTGAAAGTTATATTATGTTACAGAGTATGTCCCAATGTGCTGCAAATCAAATTCACTGTGGTTAATGGGTTTTTTAAAAATAAAACAATCAATACAAACACACCCTTAAAAATCAGAAAAACAGACGCCACTAGATGATATTCGCATCGCCAAGAATTCCCACAAAATGGTAAAAACCAATTCCTTAATGGGTTTGAGAGAAAAATGTAATCCAATTACATTGGAGCAGATCTCCATGGACTGATAAAGGAGAAAGCTCAAGCAGAAAGGATTATTAGCTTGTTTTACGCACACATAAAATCCTGGAAACCATTTCCTCGGAAAACAGGTTCCCAAGAAGAACTATGTGCGAATGTTAAAACAAAGAGAGACAAAATAAGGATAAGCAAATGAACAGGAATCAAAAAATCAAAGGGATAGCAGTTATATAAAAAAAATAAAATAAAATAAAAAATTAAAAAAAGTGCTCTAAGAAATGGATTTTTTCCAGTCTATTTTGTTCCAATAACATCCTATCATTAGAGCCATGTGGTAAAAGAAATTTACAATTAATCTTTCAAACACTCAAAACCACTTTTATAATCACAACCAAAAAATAGAAATTACCATCTGAAAAGTTTTTCCAATGGAACCAGAGTCAACGAAACAAACCAAAGAAAGACAGAGAAGGGAGAAAGGGGGGAAGGGATTGGGTATCACAAAACGATTCTACCCTGATAACGATTCCTTGATAAATATAGCAAATGAGATGAAGGAAGCACCATTGTTGTTTCAGGTAACAGAAACAACAATGGGAAAATATGTCCCCATGCTAGGCAACTTGGGATGCATTCAGCAGCTAAGGTGGGCGCTGAGCCTCAGACGCAGACCATAGTTTAAAACCCTAATCTTGAAGAGCATATTTATAGAGGATATAAAAGTTAAATTACAGCAATGTCCTCATATTGGTCTTGTTAATAGACACCTTAAAAAAAAAAAAAAAAAAAAAAAAAAAAACTTTACTCACCCTCCTCAAAATTCAGCTTTAAATCTGGCATAAAATTAAAATTCTCAAAATATCTTTGTCCAAATTTAAGGTATTGGAAAATGCTAAAGGCTCAATTATTTTGTCTAATTTGGGGCCAATTTTTGACTTTTTTTTTAATTTAAAAAATAACAAAATAAAAAAAAAAATTTCTGAAGTAATAATTTTTTATGTTGGTTATTGTTTTTTTTTTTTTTTGGTATTTTTTTTAAATTAAAAACTTTATTTTGCTTCAGAAACTTTTTCCTTATTTTTAATTTAAAAAATTTCTGAAGTAATAATTTTTATTTTAGTCCTTCTTTTATTTGGTATTTTTTTAAAAAAAAAAAAAATTGTATTTTTCTTCATTATAATGACAATTTTTTCTTGATAATAATGACCGACCCATAACCAGCTTTGGTGAGCAATGAGTCTCCTCCATGGAGATTGGAGACCCACCCATGGTCTAAAAACAAAGGCCAGCTCAATCACTAAGCAAATTAGGCGGCCGCTTATAGCCTCAAATTAATAAATATTAATAAAAAAATCCATTAAAAAACAAATTAAGCTCTTATTAACCTCAATATTCTTTAATTAAGGCTCTTTAATCAAGGTAAATAAGTAATTTAAAAATGCCAAAAAATATTAGACCTAATTGTTGTGCTTAAATTAAGCCACATACTTAATTTCAAAAATGCATTAATATGTCCCAAAGAGGTATCTCAATTGGCTGGGGACCACGCCTCATGAAGTGGAGGTCACTAGTTTGAATCTCTCCTCTCCCCTCTTGTGTGGACATGTCAAAAAAAAACATTAATATCATTTGATTATCCAACATTCCGAAATAAATAAGACTTAAAAAATGGATATCAATAAATAAGAAGATCAAATAATGATAAGGGTTAAACTCTTTTGCCTCTTGTAGTTTAACAACTTTATTTTTTGTCTCTTATGTTTTAGTGTATTAGATAATTTGATTATCAAGATTCAAGTTATTTCGAAATAATTGCTTTGACAAATCGGTTTTATTGTTCTATTTTTTATAATTTATTTTATTCTAGTCAGAATATACTTTTTTTTTTTTTGATAAATTGTGTTTGTTTAATTTGTTAATATTTTTAATCAAATATGTATACTAGAAAATATGCATCTGGATATGAAAAACTTATGAAAAGACGAGAGAAAGAATGATAGAAAATCTTGAATATAAAAACTTAATCAATAATTTTTATCACAAAAAGTGAAAAGAATGATTTTTAAATAAAAATATAATTAATCTTAAAATAAATATTATTTAATTAATATTTAAACCCACTTAAACTTTTCACCTAAGGCATCAAAATATATGCTCTGCTAAATAGTAAAGACCCCGGCTCATGGGCCTTCTCCATGGAGATCCACGATTGTGGGTTTCCTGGCCGTGGAAGAGTTATATATACATATATTACAATGGTATTTTTAGTCATGTGCATATGACCCATTTTTTGTCTAATCTAACCAAAACCTTAACAACAGGCCAAGTGAAAAGACTAATAATTTGGAGTCTATTGTAATCTTTTAAAATTTGAAAATATAAGTTCAAAGGGATAATGTCCCCAATGGGTAGTTCAATCGAATGTGGACCACTCCTAATGAAGCTGATGTCACTAAGTCGATTCCCCCTCTCCCTTCCCTTGTGTAGACATGTTAAAAAAAAAAAGTTCGAAGGGATAAGTGATAATCCGAAAAAAGTGGTGCTCCATGGCACATTTGTAATTTATATATATATATATATATATATATATATATATTATAAATGTGCCATGGAGCATGAATTCCAGAAAAAAGTTGTGCTCCTTAGCATTAGCGTCAAAGGGGTACGTGTAGTTTTTCCAAATTTTTGTTGGTAAACATAAGAAAACAAATGATATCATTTAAGATATTCTATGCCCTACATTTCTTAACAATGACTTTGAAATTGAATAGTAAAAATTTGTTATCTCAACATTTATCACTTTATTATTTACTATATTTATCAACTTAATATTAAAAAAATAAGAAGTAAAGAAAACTTTCTTTCCAAATGTATGACTTAGTTTAATGTCAAAGCCTTAACAGAAAAGTATCAAATATTTGAGATGAGAGTGAGATTTAAAGAGATCTAGTTCCAGTTTCATCAGAAGTGCTCTAAGAAATGGATTTTTTCAATTCTATTTTGTCCCAATAACATTGTGTCGTAAAAGAAATTTACAATTAATCTTTCTAACACTTAAAACTACTTTTACATCACAACCAAAGAATAAAAATAACCCTCTGAAAAGTTGTTCCAATGGAACCAGAGTCAACCAAACCAACCAAAGAAAGACACAGAAGGGAGAAAGGGGGGAAGGGATTGGGTATCACAAAACGCTTCTACCCTGATAACGATTTCTTGATAAATATAGCCAATAATATGAAGGAAGCACCAATTCGAAATACCACTCAAAATATTTCCAAAAAAAAAAAAAAAAACATAACTTTAATAGAAGCTCAGATGGAAATTTAACAATTTTCAGGTAACAGAAACAACAATGGGAAAATATGGCCCCATGCTAGGCAACTTGGCCTTCGATATAGAAACTTGGGTATTAAGCTTGCGAGAAGTTGCTAACTCAATTTCTTCATTCTATCTTGATTTCATTGACTTGACTCCAGGCTCTAAAGTTCAATCAAAACTAGCATTTAAAAATTTCAACAACTCGTTTCTTTTATTCTCTGCAGCTTTATCCTCCTTTGTTTTCTCAACCTTCAAGCGAATCTACACCCAAAAAAAAAAATTATATATATATATGATCACATTTTTATGACTATCATCTCATATACAACATTCTTAAAGGCTATATAATACGAGGTAAACAACAGCCTGACCTTTTTTCCAGAGATGGCACTAAGCCGAACACCGTCGTCCTTGTCTCGTCCTAAAAACTGAATGAAGCACATAAAGGTTTAAGCAGAGCAGCAAAACAACAAATAATTGAAACTGCAAGCATAGGTGCTACAGTTTAGTGAGAACCTTAGATAGCTGAACAGGGCCACTACTTCTCTCATCCTGCTGTTTCTGTATATGGCTCCCATTGCCAAGACAAACCCAACCCAGAACCAACATCCAGGCAAGTCAATCAAGCAAGTATCCAATCATGATGTCACAGACCCCAGCTCCAATTTCATAGAGCCATTCCATAAAACAGGCAGAAAGTACTATAAGCACCTCAGATAATGATAGGTATATCACATACATTTAAAGTGAAATATTGTGAATGCCATGATAAATTGCTAGACATGTGTTACCTTCCTAGATGCACAAGAAAATGGAACTTTCACAACGTATACATGGAAAATGAAAATGCATCAAGGAGCTCTCAACGGCCATTGTTTTGTCTTTAAACTTCTTTTCTAATGGGAAAAAAGAAAGTCTTCTAACAAACCCATTATAGAAGCACACTTGAGTGACTTAAGACCTTATGTCCTATTATTACTTTTAAGGAAATTTAAATTCTAAACACAGTTTACCACACCACCTTCCTCTTATGCTATTGTTCTTGTTATTCAATCTCAAGTCAAACACAGTGTTATTTTGTTTCTGCAGTTAGTTTGCTCACAATTTAGTTACACTATTCAATGCCACAGAGTAACTAACAAATTAAAAATCAACCATACTAGATGGGTTAGAAAACATAGTACTAACTAACCACTAGCATAGAAACAATCATATGGAGCCTATTAAGCTATAGAAAGGGTAGTGGCCTACCTCTTTAAGTTTGTGGCTGTACTGTTTATGGCGATGACTCTTGCTTCGGTCCTTTTCCTTGTTCTAGAAAATGAAATTGAAATGAAGAGGGATAAGAAGACAAGCAGAGGATATAACAAGATGAGCTAAAAAGGAGTTGAACCACCACCTTCTTTGGCTTGTCAGTCTTCTTGTGCCTCTTTGAATGACTAGATGTTCCACGCTCACTGTCAGAAGAACTGTCACTTCTACAACTCAGCAATAGAGATGAGATGTTAGGAAAGCCAATCACCTTAGTATCCCACTTAGAAACAACGGATAAGTGCCTGAAAATCTAAATACGAAATTCCAAGCTACTATCTAAACAATGTAATATGATAGACCACATTATATTGCTACCGAATCATTCCATGCAGGTAAAAACCCAAAAAAAAATATGCACATAATGACACACAAGAAATATAAACAAACTTTATAATAAATTACTATGAAGACAACTCATGTGATCCATATTTTCCAGACGAGATGTTAGGAAAGTGAATCGTTATCATTCCAAAAATTTTAAGGAAACGTGCTTCACAACCCTCGTCACCCACACTTTCTTATGTTCAATCCATGTATTTTATTTGCAAGAATCCCAAAGTTCAACAGTTCACTTCTGTTGCTAATACTATGAAGACTAATTAAACCATTGCCTAAACCAGCAGTCACCCACTACTTGTTGCCTAACACTGAGCAAAAACACACACTTGCAGCATCCCATTTTTTTCCTTTTCAATTGGAAAGTGACGCACCCGGTCATGACTAGATAAACTCTACCTTAGAGTCTCATTGTTAAGTGTTTAGCCCCATAATCATCAAAAAAACACTTAGTTAAGACTCTGTAAACTGTTAATTCCCTACCCGTAATTAACACAATATTAAACTTCAGAACTTTCAGGATTTCAGGAAGTAGTCCCATAAAAGCAAGCCATAAATATAATTTACCAGAATAAAAAGATTTTATTTTTATCTTTTCCTCTCAGGAACCAAACAGATCACTAATCCACATAAAGTACATGACCACATAAGCATGAAAAAAAAAAAAAAAAAACCCTCGAGAGATAAAAATTAGAACAAAAATCTAAATTGGGTTTCTCCAAAAAATCGAGATTTTTCCCTCAGAAAAAAAAAAAAACAATTTTGCGTTTCTTTAACCTTTCACCCAAGTTCTCCCATCAACCCAAACAACGAATAAAACCAACAAAAACTAAAATACAAAACCCCCAAAAAAAATATCACAGTAATTACATACCCAACCAAAATACACAAGCCCGAAATAAGAACTGGGATAACGCTAATTTCAATCCCAGCTTCCTTTGCTCTTCATTTTAATTAATTAAAAGCTTTAGCTATGTTCCTCAAAATCCAAAAATAAAATAAAGACAATCAGTTATATTTGGGGGACCTGGAGGAATCGGAGGCAGAAGAGGAAGAGTGGGAGTCATCGGAGTGGCGGTGGTGTCTGCGACGTCGTTTGGTTTGAGAGCGGCTCCTCTTTCGGATCTTGAGGGCTTCTCTGTCTCTGTCTCTGTCTCGGTGGCTACGGTGGCGACGGCGGCGGTGAGAGGAAGACAACGTGGAATCGGAGGCAGGGGAGGATGAAGAAGAAGAGGTGGAAGAGGCGGCCATTGGCACCGAGAGAGAGAGAGATAGAGAGAAAGGGAGAGACAGGTTTGGCAAACAATGGTAGAGAGAAAAAAGCAAAATAATTGACTTCTACTTTTCTTTTTATGTTATAGTAATTTTTTTTTGTTAGTAGTAAAATAATTGTTATAATTTATAACTTTTTTGAAAACAGGCTTTGTTTTTTTATAGTAGAATTGATAATTCATATACTTCACTGTTAAAAATATTTGAAATTTTATTTTCGAAAGTATTATTTTCATCAAAATCGGTTGAGAAATGTTAGATTTCCTAAGAATTTTCTGACAAACTTTATTATAAACCCATATGTCACCATCCCATCACATTATGCATCAATATACTAACCAGAAATACTTAGGCCCCGTTTGGTTCTAGACCCTTGGATTGGACTAGCTAACACTAGGTATAGCTAGTCCTTTGTTTGGTAACACTTTATTCCTGGGAATAGCTATTCCCATGGGATTACTAATCCTATATACACGGGGTTAGCTAAGCCACTAAAAAACGAGTGGCTTAGCTAATCCTTTCCTGTGGGATTAAAATTCTCGTGTAAATTGCCCACAAAAACCCCACCCTTCTAGCACCGACATCTCTCAAGGAGACTCTGCAAAACAATCTCCATCTCTCAAAGAGCAACGATCTCTCTTCTCTACGCAAGCAATCTCTCTCCCCTTCTCTTCTCTTCGATTTCTCTTCTTTGTTTCTTGGTTATTTCATTCTCTCTCTATTTCTTGGATTTTTTTTTCTCTGTAACGTTTCTCTGTTTTTTTTTTCTTTTTTTCTTTTTTTTCTTTTTTTTCTTTTTCTTTTGATTCTCTGTATCGTTTCTCTTTGATTCTGTTTAGGCTTTTTTAAAAAAAAATAAAAATAAAATAAAATAAAATAAATTTATTATTTTTTTTTTTAATTCTGTTTCTCCATCTCTCTTTCTCTATATTTTCTCAGTTTGATTTTTAATTCAATTATATATATATATATATATATATATATATATATATATATATATATATATATATATAACCTATGTTCAAGCATACAACCTGTGTTCAAGCGTATATATATATACACACACACGCTTGAACACAGGTTATTCATACCTGTTCAAGCGTGTGTGTGTGTGTATATATATGTACCCAAAACGTTTCTGAGTTTTATTTTTTATTTTTCTTCTGTTTTTTTATTTCTTTTGATTATCTGTATCGTTTCTCTTTGATTCTGTTTAGGGTTTATTATTTTTTTTTTTATTCTGTTTCTCCATTCTTTGTATCGTTTCTCTTTGATTCTGTTTAGGGTTTATTTTTATTTTTTATTCTGTTTCTCCATCTCTCTTTCTCTATACTTTCTTAGTGTAATTTTTAATTTAGTTATATATATAATTGAATTAAAAATCACACTAATATATATACACACACTTGAACACAGGTTATTCATACCTGTTCAAGCGTGTATATATATATAAAATTATATATACATGACATAACTAAAAAAAAAAAAAAAATTATAGTAAAATTGTTTATGTTTCAAAAAAAAAAAAAAATGAAAGTCCTTAATAATATAAATTGTATTTATATTATAAGGGTATTTTAGGAAATAAGATCACAATACAATTCCATTCACCAACATATTGTACTGTACCAAACGAAGGAATAGGATTAGGTAGTCTATTCCAGCGTTACAACCAAACAAAAGAATAGGATTAGCTAATCTATTCCCAGTGGTAGCTAATCCCAGTGGTAGCTAATCCTTTTCCAATGGACTAGACAATCCGCGAACCAAACGAGGCCTTAAGAACATTCCCGATGGAAGAGCCAAATATTACTTTTATCTAAAATGACTCTTTAAATATTTAAAAAACCCCTACATTGGATTAGCCAAAAGAAATGTAAAATAGATATTTGATTGGGAGAGCTTAAAAAAAAAAACTAAATGTAGCAGCACTTTTCAAGGGAGCTATTTTATTTTTCATTATTTCTCACATGTTTTCTCTTTTTCTCAAATCTTTTCTTATTTTTTCCCTGCATGTTCTCTTTTTTCCAAATTTTTTTCCATTTTTCCTTTCACATGTTCTTTTTTTTCCAAAATTTTTCTTACTTTTAACAATATTTTAATAGAATAGATAGAAATATAGCTAATCGGATGTAGAGACATTTAAAAATGGCTTAGCTAAACTAGATAAAAGTGAGTTTTTAGAAGCTATTTTACATAAAAATATAGCTCCTTCATTGGGAATCTTTATATTTGGTCCATATTCTTTACAATTAACTATTGAATTTGTAAAAACACTTTCTCATAATATTGTGTTAATTACGGATTAGAGAATTAACAGTTTACAGAGTCTTAACCAAGTGTTTTTTGATGATTATGGGGCTAAACACTTAACAATGAGACTCTAAGGTAGAGTTTATCTGGTCATGACCGGGTGCGTTACAAATATAATGGTTGATTGTAAAAGAATATGGGTCAAGTATGAGGAACTTATTGACCCCTAACATTTCTCCTAACCTAAAATATTAGAGGTCAATAAGTTTTCCATATTTGACTCATATTCCTTACAATCAACCATTAAATTTGTATATTATATAGATTTCACATAAATCAATGATGGATCCCACAAATCTAATGGTTGATTGAAAAAAAAAAAAAATATGAGCCAAATATAAAGAACTTATTAACCCCTAACATTTCTCTATATTAAAATAATAAATCACATAAGATAGTTACACATCAGCTTGAAATCTATTTTTTGTTAAAAGACTTGAAAACTCTAGTATTTCTATTAAGTTATTGTTTGAAATCTTTTTTTTTTTTTTTTTTAATTCATTGTTTGAAATCTTTAATTAGTATATATTTGTTTATATATATATAGGTACTCATATAAATTTGAAAACTTCTTTACTCAAGTAATGCTATTGGTACCTCCACTTTATGAACAATCTTTACTTGTTGATGTGGTAGTGTTATATCAATTAATAATTATTATTTTTTCAAAATTATTAAATTGGGTGGTCGGCACCACCTCTAACCACAATGGAGGGGGTAGACGTCGACAACCAATAGCCCTAGAGTAGTGGTTATGACCACCAGACTGAGAGTGGTGCGACAACTATTCGATGCAAGTGATTGTAACGCCCTCAAGATTACACAACCACATTGCTCTCGTCCGGATCGCCCACTGAGCATTTCTCCTGATTGAAGCGGGTCATGAAGCCTTTGGGGGAATCGTTTTCGCTTTGCTTAAGAGTGAGCAAGTACGTCATTGGTCTCCGCCTGCTAATGAACTGGGTAAGAAACTATTTACCTAGTTCGACAAATGACCCCATCAATCCTGGTTGAAGGTTGTCGATCGAATCATCTCCTCACGGGTCCCTTCAGCGTGACAGGGAAAGCCTCACACATTATCCTACTCGGAGTCCCCAAAAGATGCATGTGATGTGAGCCTTGTATGTTTCAATATGGTCCATCGGATCGTTGGACCCATCATATGAATCTATTTGGGGAACTTTGAACTTCGTAGGAATGATCAACTCCATGACTTCCTTAGCGAAGGGGAGATTTGTCCCCGGAAGATGTGAACGGTTGAGTAATGTTTTTCGTCAACCTTCTTGATGACTTCCCCAAACTTAGCTTGCAGCTCATTTATGTAGAGTTTTGTAGTACTACATACACTCAAAATTCTATTGAAGGAGAAGGTTCATGGCATCAAAGATTTAATTGGATCAGTTGGGTTTACAGTGCTATGAGATGCAATTCTAGGGGATTCAGTTTAGGGTTTGGTTGGCTGGAGCTACTGATGTTGCCCTCTTGAATGCTCTTTGGACCATATGTTTGGCATATGATCTTTTATCTCAAGAAACAACAATTCGATCAAAAATTGTCATTCCCACAAACAATGCCAACTATTAGAACAATGACCGCACACCAAATGTCGAGCCAAGAATACTTAAAAGAAAGACGTAGAGATTAGAGAGGTCCACCAAAGAAGCTAGCAAAACTACATTCAATGCTTTAGAGCCTGTTTGAGATTGTGTTGAAAAATAGAGCTTTTAAGTTAAAAAGAGTTTTTGGGCAAAAAATTCATTTTTAAGCTTTTGCCAAAAGTGCGTTTTGACAATTTTTAGGCTTTTTGAACATTTAAAAACGCTTGTAATTTTTTTACCAAACAAGTACTTTTTTCTTCAAACGAGTTTTTTGAGTGTTAAAAGTACTTTTAAGACCCTTAAACGCAACTCAAACACGCTCTTAATCAGCAACAATGGGATAAAAGGGGTAAATTGACAAATATAGGCAAAGGGATCAAAGTGAGTGTACATAATGAAACTACCTATTTTCCATTTATAGAGTTGTCGTTCCCATCTCCAATTGGTAAGTGGAATTTGCTAGGCATCGGTATGACATGTACCGAAGGTAGGGGACTAATATAGAATGTGGCAGGCTCTTAATAAATATCCTTTCATCGGCAAATTAGTGTCTTCGACGACACATTTCCTTTTTTTATTTTTTTATATGTTCATATAAGAGGAGAGGAGAAATTCGAACTAGTGACCACTGCTTCATGAGACATGGTTTTTAACCGATTGACCTACCTCTTGGGAACACATTTCCTTATTAAATCTATTTTAAATCGACCATGACAATAAATGATGGATACACTACTTTATTTGGTTACGACAACCTTGTTATATGCGTGCTGATAAAGGAATATGGTGTGGCCTGTTTATGTAATATCTAACGGACCCGTTTTCTAGCCATGAGCTTCCCTTCGAGGCCTCGTTTTTGGACAGATTCAAGTGGAGTCCAAGGCCCAAGTTGCGATTGGTTTGAATGTCGAAAGGGCTGTTGCCATTTCGGTACTCCAATATTCATTGAGATTATTGTAATTTGTAAAAATGAAAAGCTAGAGATGAATAATGGTGCAAGCATTGCTTGGAGCCTTGGGTTTGTATAATATATGTATGACATAATAAGAAGGATTGAGGATTAATGCAATGATAATAATCTACACTTTTTGTATAACATAAATAGGATTGAGATTCTTGTATTATTAATTACATGCTAGCATAGGAGCATCGTCCAAGTGAGAAAATAAAAGAAAGATGACCTCATTGCATTGGTTGGTCGACCTTGTAAGAACTTAAAAATCAAGCCATATATATATATATATATTTTTTTTTTGCATTAGACTACATCAAACGGCAGAAAACCAGAACACTCAAATTATGACGAACACAGGAAAAAACATGTCGGAAATTAGACATTTCCAATACGAAATTTCTATGCTCGCTGACTTAATTATGGATCAAGCCAGCGACATAAGGCACTTGGGTTTCCTTAATCCACCCATCACCCATAATGAACCTCCCTGGAGCAAAGTCCAGCGCATTCGCACGTGTGATGTGCTTGATTCCCTGCCATTTTACACGCCCTGCCGTGGCGGCGCCGGGGCCATTGTTTTGGAATTCAGCGAAGTAGCAAGTGTCGGTCCCGAAAGTGCCCAACCAAGGCTTCCACCCTTCCGGCTTGATCAAGTCATCAATGTGGGTCTCCATGATTATGGTCCTCGAGAACTCCTTCGCTGGACGGCCTAGATATGCCCCTATCTCGAATCTCACCGGGTAGAATTTAGGGTCTGCGGTGATGGAGCTGCCTTGCAGGATTATCGCCGATGCCTGCCGACTGTCCTTCCTCGCTTGTGCGGTCACCACGCATTGTTGGGTCTCCATTGGCTTTCGGACCACGAATTTGCAGTTTTGGAAGACGGCGGCGGCGTCACCGAAGACAAAGTCAATTGTGCCGGAGACGGTACAGTCGCGGTAGAATTGGCGCTTGGCGTGGACGTAGAGCGTGCTTTGATACCCATCCATAGAGCAGTTGTAGAATGTGGAAAAGTCGGATTCGACCTTCAGCGCCGACGCCTGATGTTTCTCAGCACCGGCAGAGTTCTCAAACCCAATGTTCTTGGCAACGAAGTAATCTCCGGAAACAGCTGCATCCATATGTTCAATTATTTCTCTCGAGATAACCATACAAACATGCAACCACAATGGTTAGAGTACATAATGAAACGCTTAACATGAGTTTGATATTGTGAATTTGCAAGAAAAAAAAAAAAGTGTGATTTTAAACCAAATTGTAAAAATTGTATGGTTTAGAAATGCATTTTTTAAAAATTACGATTTGGGAAAACAAGATAATGCAGGTTAGAAGTACGTACAAACAGTTGCGGTTTCGAAGATGGGGATGCCATCAACGAAGTTCTTGTCTCCTGTGATCCTGGTCTTTGTAGCTCCATCACCGATCAACATAACATGGGTCATGGCGGTTGTAATGTGGACATACTCCTTATAAACTCCTTCCTTGACGTAGATTACAAATGTCTTGCTGTTAAGCTTGGGGATTTGAAGCAATGCCTCATTGATGGTCTTGAACTTTCCACTCCCATCCTTGGCCACAACAATGTCTGGCTTAGTGTCGGCGGTGGGTTCCTCGAGGAGTCTCCGAAGTCCGGGGTTCGACCACTGATCAGGGAACTCGCCGTGGCCGAGAACAGGGAGCCTAGCTTCTCCAAGGAGACGGCGGCGGCCAATCCCCGGAATCTGTAAGTCCTTGAGCACGCTAGACAACTCGGAGACAATAGCTAGGCCATTGCTGCTGAGTTGCATGGATGTCTTCAATGCCGCCTTCATTTTCTCGCCAGCATTACTACTTGTGTTCTGGAAGCCGTCCACGCAAGTTTCTTGGTATGTGATGACAGCGCTGAGCCAAATCCTCAAATCAATAAGCATTTCATCCAGTTTGCTGATATCAAATTCCCCAAACCTCCCGAACGAGTGCTCCAGCTCACCAATGGAAAAGTCCATGAGCTGTTTGCAGTCATCGAGTGCCCTCTTTGTCCTTGGATCCTTCTCCAGTTCTTTCAACAGAACTGACTTCTTCGCACCCTCGCTGATTTGCTTCATTGCCACCTTAAACGCAGCCTTAATGAGTTCTTTCGGGTCTGTCGTGTTCCCAGCCTCCGATGAGAGGCTGCTCACACATTCTTGTTTGTAATTTGTGGGCGCGCAGATGGATTGGATTGCTTTCGTTGAGGTGGATACTTCATGAGCCGTGCTATCATTTTTTGAATCGCCGGAGTCGTTCTTTTTAAGGCTAACACCGACAGTCACAGCAACAACCATGGCTATCAGAAAAATGGAAGAGAAACTGATCAGGGCAATTCTCTTCCTTCTTGCATCATCACCGTAAGACATTTTGAATATATATAAATATATATATATAGCAGCAGCTCCTCGCTACCTTGAGGGAGTTAACAAATAAAGTTAGAAAAAAAAAAAAAAAAACCCCCTTTTCTTTTTTTTTTTCTTTTTTTTTTTTCTCTAGTTGATCGACAAAGTCTCCCAACAAGGCAAGAAAGAGCTTTTGAATCCCCTCTCAAGGAATATATGTCTTTAGGCTTGTTTGAATGATATATATATATATAAGGGTGAAGAAAGAAAGGGCATGGATCAAAAGTTGGTTATAACAGACATAAAAAACAAACATGCATGAGGCCCGGAAGGGAAGGGGAGAGTCAAAGGGCAAACCATGTGGTTGCTACTGTTCCATCTCCTTTTTTTCTAAAAAATGGAAGGTGGAAAAACACAAGTGAGACAACCTTGTTGGAACTGTTTTTTTCTCATTTCTCACACCTCTCAATTTAGACCATCAAGCATGGCTGGTTTTCTTCATATCCACGGATCCTTGGGGAGATTAACTTGGTGGTAAACAAATCAAGAGAAATGGTGATCTGCATTCTCCCGTGTATTTCGCATACATCTTTATTAAGTTAACATGCTCTATCCACCCTTAATTAAAAGAAAAAAGAAAAAAAAGAAAAAGTTATTGATGGTGAATGAAGCATGTCAACTGATTAGCAGAGATGTACGTGAAATGGACGCAAAGATATTGCAAAGATGTATTTCTCAAAAACTAAACACGAGTCAAAATAAAAAATTGACAATAAATATCGACCAAAAAAATAATAATTCACAATGCTAAAAAGAGTAATTCTATCCATCACCCCCATCCCCCAAAGCCTATGTGACTTGTCCCTCTAACCAAAAAATTAATCTTCATGCACTAAATATTATGAAGGATCATGCCACGTTGGCTTTAGGGGGATGAATAGTAATTTTATAAGTCACTTTTATGTCCCTCTTGCGTCACTCTAACAATGAGGTGGCTTTTAAAATTATTATTTGATCAAAATTCAATAATAATCAATCACAAGGCCATAATAATTTTAAAAGTCACATCATTCTTGAGATGACACAAGAGTGACTTCTAGCATTACTTGGAGATAAGAGGTGATGTATAGCATTGCTCTTCATGTTAACTTAATGATCATTAAGTGATTAAATTTATCTCTTCCTATAAGCTTAAGATTTTGGGATAATTGGTAGTTTAATATAGTATCAGAGACAAAGGTACATTAGAAGGAAAAAAAAAAAAAAAAAAAAAAGAAAAAAAAAGGACAAATGTCCTGAGTTCGAACCTTGACTCCGTCATTTACCTTCCATTTCAATTAAATATTTCATGAGTTCGGCCTCACCTATTAAAAAGGGGTTTTAGCCCACACGTGAGGGAGAGTGTTAACTTAATGATTAAGTAATTAAATGTACATCTTCCTATAAGCTTAAGCTTTTGGGATAATTGATAGTTTAATACTTCAATCAATGTGAAACCTTTGTAACATATTATGAAACCTCTATTTTTTTTAAACTTACCTTCAATCCCTTTAATTACCATTTATTTAGATGTTGCTCCCATCAACAACCATTTGTCACACTCAACCATCTTAAACTATCATTTCTTTGGAAAAAAAAAAAAAAAAAAAGAGGAAAAATATACTTTAGCCCATTGAATTATCATTCATTTTGTACTTATATCTTAAAACTTTAAAAAGTGACATCTAGGCCTCCTATGCTACCACTGCGTGTCAAATTAGATACTTTTGCATTTTTTTTTTCTTAAATTAATATCCTTAGAGTTGTTCAAAAATGACCATTTTAAAAAAAAAAATTTAAATTATTAAAAAATGAAGGAAAAAATAAAACTAAAAACACCAAAAAAGGGTGGGGAGCCCTTTTTCATATTAGTCCCTTACTCTTTTTTTTTTTTTTTTTTTAAATGGTTATTTTTATATATTTTTTAATAAGTTTAAGGATATTTTGGGGATAAAAATACAAAAATGTCTAATTTGACACACAATGATAGTATGTGGAACCTGGATCTCACTTTTTAAAGTTTTGAGACATATTAAATGTGTGATAGTTTGGAGAGATAAAATATATTTTTCCGAAAAAACAAAACAAAAAAAAATATTCTTTTCATTTGGTTAGACCATTAAATTAGACGGTAATTCGATTATGCGCAAAATAGTTGCAGTTTTTAGATGTAAAATTATGGAAATATCCTCAAGTAAAAATATACAAAAAATAAAAACTAAAACGAAAACCTAAATTCAACTTTCATCATTTTTGTAATCACAACACAAGAATAAAAAAATAAAAATAAAAATAAAAATTCAAAAAAAAAATCTCAATTTAATGCATCAAACTTTTAATTTTTTGCAATATCATTATTTCCGTTAGGGTTTAGAGTTAAATCAGATGGTCAAAAAGGGTGAAATGAGAAATGATCCTTATAGCCTTGTAAAATTTATAAATTACAGAATTACTCTTGAATTACAATTATTTAAAAAAAAATAGAAAAAAGAAAAGAAAAGAAAAGAGAAGAGCTGAAAGACAACTTACTCACGGTCAATCGTGGGTGCGCATACCCACTTCCACCACTTTCTTTTTTTTCTTTTTTTTTTTTTTTTTTTTTTTTTTTGAATTGAATAAGGAGAAGGGTTACAATGGAGTATCTTTCTCACTCTTGATTTGAAAAGAAAAAAGAGTAAGTGATCCTAAAAACGAAAAAGAGGTGGGCTCCTCGACTACAAACCCAAACGAAATACAACAGTGCGAAAATACATTCAAAGGTTAGGAAATTGGTCAAATAAGTGACTCAGTCTTCTCAAGGGGTCGCGCAAGGTGGTTATAGAAGCAAAATTGGCACAAATTAAGATGAACCTATCTGAATCCCTATTTGAAAATAGCAGCAACCATCGTAAGGAGGTTGAAGCCGAAGATGCATTGTCATGATCCATTGTAGGGACCGAAGAGTCAAGAGGTTCCAACACAATTTCGGCTACAAAAGTCTCCATTAGAAAATCATATCACCAAAGAGCTGGGTGACAGTAACTCATAAAACACAAATGCAGCAAAATACAACTAAATTAAGCTGCAAAACACAAGGAAAAGAGAAGTCCATGGAAAATTAAAATAACAATAATAACTAAAGCTCATCAAGCAGCAACTTCAATAGAGGACGAGGCAGATGGGAACCCGTGGGAGAGCTTCTCGTAGTAGCTCAAAAGACACACGCAGGCGCGTAAGATCCACACGGCGGCACGTGGTGATTTGGAACAGGAAGATGGTGGTAGTGGCGAAAAGTTGGGAGGCTGCTGGTGAACACAAAGGCATGGTGTGTTGGCGCTATGGAGGAACAAAAGGCGACAGATTGGGCTTGAATAGATTTGGAGCTGAGATCCACCATAGAACTATGAACGGTGCGACGGTTGGGGGTGGAACACGGCCATACGACGTCAACTAGACGGAGCAGAGATGACAGGTGAAGGACGAACGGCAATGCTGCTACTTTACGGCCAGAAAGAAAGAAAAAAGGGAAGACCGATAACAAAGGGGGGAGGAGGCACGGCCGCACTAGGCGGAAGGGAAGAGGGGACCCGGAAAAAATAACATGAAGGTGGTGGAAGGCCCTCACTTAGAAGGTGGAGAGGTTTCAAAGACAAAAAAAAAAAAAAAAAAAAAAAAAAAAAAAACCGTGTCTTGGGAGAGAGAAGAGAGCTAACTAGAAAGCCATGAGCAACTTTCTCCTCCACTTCCACCATATTAAACACAACAATCAACTGCCGGAATTCAAATGCCTCATAATTAATCATCAAAATCCCTCTCTTAGCACACTTAGAGCATGTTTGTGGTTGTCTTAAAGAGTTTAAAAGTATTTTTAATATCTAAAAAGTTGTGCCAAATAAAAAGCTGTAATGTTTGATAAAAAATTTCAAACGTACTAATTATTTGACTTTTGTTTACTCCAAAAATGGTCAAAACACACTTTTGAGAAAAACTTAAAATTAAAGCTTTTTTAACAAACTATTTTTTACTTTAAAAATTATACTTACTAACGCAATCTCAAACAAGCTCTCAACACACTCACTTTCACTCTCTCTCCAACGCAACTCTCCCAAGAGTCTCTTAGAAACCGTTGCTTTTGTTGGTCAATCTTTGTAATTAGGGGTGAAAAGACAAGCAGTATTAACCATCCGCTAACCGCACTAACCGCTTTTGAATGCGGTTAAAAAAAATCTCTAACCGCCTTTATATATATATATATATATATATATATATATATATATATATATATGGTTAGTAAAATCTACTAATTGCCTATGCGGTTAATCGGCGGTTAATAACCCTAATAATCGTTAACTGCTTTTTAAAACAACGATGTTATATATATATATATATATATATATATATATATATATATATATATATTTCATCAAACCACAACAATCAATCAAGAAAACCACAAGAATCAGAGATGAACACGAACGGGCCGGAAAAACATTTTATATATTAGACGTACAGTACTCTCTCATGATCCGTATGAAATTTCTTCTACGCCGACTTAATTAACTGGTGATCATCCCACTAATGTAAGGCACTTGGGCATCCTTAATCCACTCATCACCCAAAAAGAATCTCCCTGCAGTATACTCCAACACTTCTTCACGTGTGATGTTCTTCTTCACTCCCGCCCAATTTACACGCCCTGTCGAGTTAGCGCCGGGGCCTGTGTTTTGGAATTCGGCGTAAAAGCAAGTGTCCAGCGCGAAATCCCCCACCCAAGGCAGCCACCCTTGCGGCTGGATCAAGTCGTCAATGTGGGTCTCCATGATTATGGTCCTCGAGAACGCCTTCCATGGACGACCCAGATATGCCCTGCGTTCGAATCTCACCGGGAAGAATGCCGGGTCTGAGACGATGCTGCAGCCTTGCAGGACAATACCAGACGCCTGCAGGCTCTCCTTCCTGCCTTGTGCGGTCACGATGCATTGTTGGTTGTCCATTGGCTTTCGGACGACGAATGTGCAATTTTGGAAGATGGCGGTGGCGTCACCGAAGACGAAGTCAATTGTGCCGGAGATGGTGCAGTCGCGGTAGAATTGGCGCTTTGTGTGGACGTAAAGGGTGTCTTGGTACCCATCCATGGAGCAGTTGTAGAATGTTGAAAAGTCGGATTGGACCTTCAGTGCCACCGCCTGATGTTTCGCGGCACCGGCGGAGTTCTCAAACCCAATATTCTTGGCAGTGAAGTAATCTCCGGTTACAGCTGCACGCACATGTTAAATTATTATTTCTCACAAAGATAATCATATCATAGAAATGAACATGCTACCTTAATTAGCAATTATAACATAATGCCATTAATAAGGCTGTATCGAGCTACTCACGAACATACAGGCTCGGGATCGGCAAATCGTTCACAATAAAAATTCACTTTTTTTTTTTTTTTTTTTTCTTTCAAGCCTTAATTTGTTGATCCGATCGAATAATAATTTTCACTATCATGTCATCTCAGTTTTTGACATTTCGAATTACAGTTTTACCTTTAAAATCGCTCATTTTTTAAAACAAACATAGTTACATGCGGTTTGAAAACGAGAATTGTTCTCAACTTTTGGTATGGAGGGGACGATTTGGTTAGAATTACGTACCAAAGGTTGAAGTTTTGAAGGTGGGTGTGCCATCAATGTAGCTCTGGTTTCCTGTGATCCTTGTCTTTTGAGCTCCATCACCGATCATCATAACATGTGTCATTGACGTGTTTATGTGGACATACTCCTCATAAACTCCTTCCTTGATGTAGATTACAAAGGTCTGGTTGCTTCTCTTTGGGATTTCAAGCACTGCCTCATTGATGGTCTTGAACTTTCCACTCCCATCCTTAGCCACAATAATGTTGGGCTCAATCTCGGTCGGAATCACCTGGAGGAGTCTCCGAACTCCGGGATTCGACCAGTTGTCGCTGACAACATCTCGAAGGAGACGACGGCGGCTGCCACCAAACCCCGGAATCTGTAAGTCTGCTAGTAAACTTGACATGCCAGAGACAATGGCTAGGCCATTGCTGCTCAAGTGCATGGCTGTGGTCAAAGCCTCCCTCATTTTCTTTCCCGCATCACCTGTTGTGTTCTGGAATCCATCCAAGCAAGTTTCTTGGTATGTGACGACAGCGCTTAGCCAAGTCCTCAAATCAATAACCACGTCATCAAGTTTGGTGATATCTAAATCCCCAAATCGGCTGGCAGAGTGCTGCAGCTCATCAACCGCAAAGTCCATGAGCTCTTTGCAATCCTCGAGGGCCTTCTTGGCCATTGGATCCTTCTCCAGATCTTGCAAGAGGGTTGACTTCTTAGCACCCTCGTTGATTTGGTTCATTGCAGCCTTAAACACAGCAATGATGAGTTCTCTGGAGTCTGTCGTGTTTCCTGCCACAGAGGAGAGGCTGCTGACACATTCCCGTTTGTAATCAGTGGGAGCGCAGATTGATTGGATGGCTTTGGATGAGGTGTATATATCGTCATCAGACTTGCTACCATTTTTAGAATCGTTGGATTTGTTTTGATCATGGCTAAGGCTAACACCGACAGTGACAGCAACCACCATGGCTACAAGAAAAATGGAAGAGAAACTGATGAGGGCAATTCTCTTTCTTCTGCGTGAATCATCATCACCATTAGACATTTTGAACCTTGAGGGAGTAAATTAAAGGAATAACAAATAAGCTTTGTTTTTCTTTCTTTGGATCAAAAAATTAAGTTCTCCCTGCAAGGCAAGAAATGGAGGGCTATAGGTGCTCAAAATGCATAAGGAAAAGAAAGATAGAAAGAAAGGGGCTTCAGAGCTTTTTTGATCAAGCTTTGGAGTCCCCTTCGAAGATTAAGATCATAGGTGTTTGATAATTGGGTTTTGAGGGAATGATATATATATATATATATGGGATGGGAGAAGAAAGAAAGCCATGGATCTAATTAAAGAAAGAAGGTTATAACAAACGCATAAAAACATGAGGCTTGGAGATATGGTTGCTGTCCACTTCTCCTTTTTTGTCTAAAAAATGAAAGGTGAAAAATAGAAGGGGGGAGGAGAGGCACCTTGTTGATGGTTAAGAGAAAAAACACGGGTTAAAATACAAATACCAATAAACAATTAATATTGACAGAAAAATAATTCCAAATAGCATGAGTTAGATGTCCAGCCAAATATTGTAACATATTATATATGAAACCTTTGCCTTTTTTTTAAATAAAAAAAAAAAAAAAAAAAACCTTACATTTTAACCACCTTTAACTATCATTTGTTTACAAGTTGCTGGCATAAGCTACTGCTTGTTATACTCAACCGTCTTAAACTATCATTTCTAAGAAAAAAAAAAAAAAAAACTCCTTCCCATTAGGCCAGTCCATTAAATTAGACGGAATCTGATTACGAAGAGAACACACGCAGTTTTTAGATGTAAAATGATATAAATTAATAGCCTCAAATAAAAAAATAAAATAAAAATACAATTTTTTTTAAAAAAAAAAAAGAAAAAAAGAAAGATAAGTGATTGTTGAACGACCACAGTTAATTGGAGGTGGCCAGGTGGCTTTTTTCTCTTTTTTATTTTATTTTATTTTATTTTTTAATTTGAGTTTAAATAGCTTCAAGGATATATAAGCGGACAAAGTTTTCCTCCAAACTTCTTCCAATCTAATCTCTAAAATTGACATGTGTCCTCAAACATGTGAGAAGTTTTTTTTAATACCCTAATGTCCACAATCCACCGTTAACTCCAAAAATCTTTCATCTAAAATTTGTTTTCTCCCTTACGTCTAATCTTCCTCACGTCTCCGCCTCTCCCTCCCCTACGGCACCCAACAATACTTGTAGAGAAAGCAGCCTAGGAATTAGGAGAATCTTGTTGCCCCACCGCACCTTTTTGTTATAAAATTGACAAACCCAGAAAATTATATGACAAACCCAAAAAATTAGAGAAAACGGATAATAGAGAAAAATTGTAAAGATTAGAAAATTCAACGCCCTTGGTGAGAGTTTTCTAAGCTTTACCAAAAGCAAGGCTTTGATTTGAGGCAGGGAGATTGATCTTCCTGTGTCTTGGTCTCTGTATTCAAGAAGGAATTGCAAAAAGTCCTTGCTTTCTTTCTTCTTTGGCCCCTCTACTTTTAATCTTTTTCGACGATCAATTACAAGATCAAAGATCCTCTTGATCCAACCAAATATCTTCTTTATATCCCTCCCCACCCCTTGTATGTCAAATCTCTGCAAGGTTTTTTTTGGGTGCCATCAGGGGCGGAACTACATGTATGGGTGGGGGGACGAATGTCCCCCAAAGTTGTCAAAATTTTCTATAAAGTACATATATTTTATTTATCTATCCCCCAAATTTAGAAATTTGTCCCTCCAAATTTAAAAAAATGTCCCCCCAAACTCTCTTTCTCATTGTACTCTCTCTAGAAGACTTTTTTTTTCCTCTCACACTCTCTCTCTCGGACCAGACTCTATCTCTCTAAAACCAAAAAGTCTTACCGCTAGCTGTAATTTGTTGTGTTCATTCCTATCACCTATGTCTTGCTGCTTGCAGTTCATCTGAACGAAGTCTTGCTGTTCAGTGTTCACCTCAGTTCTCAACAAACAATTGTGCAGGCTGTTCGTCACTTCATCTTATCTCAAAGTTCCTTTAATCCTTTCAATCTTTTGTCTTTGTGACTTAAATGCATTGTTAATTTGTTACTTTGTTAGATATATATTTTTTATTCATTAGAAAATACACTTGGAGTCTTGCAAATTGCAAGTTTCAATGTTGCAGAGGGAGTGGGCATGGAGTGTGAACTTAGTGGCCAAGTGTCCCAAGTGTCAAGTGAGTATGTGTTAGTGGCTTAGTGAATTAGAAAAAAAATTAAATTAAATAATGACTTAGACGCTAAGGACTAGCTGCTTAGTTAATAGTTATTAGTTGGTGTGGGCTGTATGGCTTAGTTGTTAAAGATTAAAACTAACATTTTGACTTAACTAATTTTTAAGATTTCATGAGATTAAAATTTGGGTTATTTTTATTATTGTAGGCTGCAGCATTGTTTTGGCTTGTCTCAGAATCTCAATATTATTGTTGTTGGGAGCTTTAGGAGAAACAATTCATACAATTTTTCTTGAACCATATAGATTGTGCTTAGTTTATATTGCTAATAATTTATGCTATTATGTGTTTTGATGCCATAAGATTAAGATTTTGAATAAGTATTTACTGTATTTTAATGTAGAAAAATTATACAAGTTTTGTTTTTTAGCTTTCATTGTTGTTAATTAACTTAAATATTTGATGGGTTTGAACTCATTAATTTATTTGGCATTCTTTCACTTGTTAGTGGTAATAAGAAATATAATAAAATTCTAACAAAAATGACTTGTGCTTTACTATGAAATTATATCTCACCATATGTATCTATAAGTAGGTGTTACTATGGTCACGCCCAAGTAAGATAGCCACAATTGATCTCTCCGGCCTACCCTTTTAATTAGAAATATATATATATATATCGTCCCCCCACACTCAAAAGCATGGTTCCACCCCTAGGTGCCATAGGGGAGGGAGAGATGAAGGCGTGAGGTCGTAAGGGAGAAAATAAATTCTAGGCGGATGGAAGATTTTTGGAGTTAACGGTGGTTTATGCACATTAGGGTATTAAAAAAAACATGTGAGAAGTACATGTTTGAAGTCACATGTACAACTTAATTTGAAGGAAAACTTTGTCCTATGTAAGTTTGTTTGTTTGTTTGTTTTTTTTTTTACATTGTTGTTAAAGGGGGTTGAGTCATGAGTGTGACACGTAGTTGGTCCTAGTGACAAAGCATGGAAAGGGATAGATTAGCTTGTTCTAGGGAGCCGTAACTTCTAATGTACATCTCGATCTACTTCAAGGAAGCGGTGATCTCTAAAACACAGTAAACTAAGTTCTAAAATAATATTCGACTCATATTTTTCTTATTGATACTTCCCCTCTTTAAATATAGAAAGGGTATACTATTGATTACATAATAGACTAATTAGGTCTCGACTCTTGACTAGGACTAGGACGATTCTAAATTAGAGATCTATTTCTTATTAGCCTAAAAATAAATAGATAGTTACTCTTTATCCGTCTCTAACTAATTAGCTCCCAAGAAGATTTCATCATAGTAATTAATTTTTTTTTAATGAGAAATTTTATCCAAGAGTAGACAAAAATAGCAGCAAACTTCGAAGATAACAACAGCTTCAAACTCTCAATCAATCAAACAAAGCACAACAAACAGCCCTACAACATTAAGACAATCTCCTACTACTTTTTTGAATTTATAGATTCTCAAATTACAAATTTAGGCCAATTTTTTTTGGTTTTCTAAAGAATAAGCATTTCTACATAAGGTTAAAAAAAAGAGCATTTTGGGAGGAAAACTATTTTGGCTACCTCGATAACTTATCACATTTTTTATAGGATTAACTACTTTATTAGTATCTTGATTTACATTTTTTTACCTTTTTTCCCTATGTTTGTAAAACAGCAAAATGTGATACATAACCTATGGGAAATAGCAAAATCGATACCTCGTTAGTTTCTGTCAGTCTAAATTAACGAAATTCCACGTCATCGACACATATCACTCCCAAAATATGCTACGTGCCTTAAAAATTAAAAATAATTAATAATAAAAAAATTGAAAAAAAAAAAAAAAAAAAATTAATATCTGGTTCACCTCAACGAGCTCGCTTTGGCTGATGTGATGAAGGTTGACGGCCAAAGATTCAACTTGCTCTTCAATGATTAGGCTTCCCAAAGTGTACCCAGATTCAACTTGCTATTTTTTTATTTTTAATTTTTAGAACACGTGGCATATTTTGGGAGTGACACATGTCGATAGCGTGGAATTTTGTTAATTTAGACTAACGAAAACTAATGAGGTATCGATTTTTGCTATTTCCCATAGGTTAGGTATCACATTTTGCTGTTTTGCAAACATAAGAGAGAAAAAATTAAGAAGTGTAAACCAAGGTACTAATAAAGTTGTTAACCCTTTTTTATATGTGATATTTTTTTAAAGTGTTTCAATGCTTAGAGACGGCTTAAATTTTGTAATTTAAGAATTTACAATTTGTCTAAAATTGTAGATGATCTAGCTTGATAAAAAAAAACCATACTAATTAGGGGAAGAAGAAAACAAAAATACATGTAGAAAACCACGGAGACAGCTAAAAACCAGTACTGTAACTCCTTTTTCATTTGAGATATGATAGGGGCTCAACTAAACCACATTTAAGACCCAACTTTTACTTGCGTGGCACAAAGCCACATAAGAGTTGTGTCAAGTTCAAAATTGAAATTTCAAAAAAGAGAAAAAATCAAAACATATGTTCACAAAAGTTGGGTTTTAGATGGGGCTCAGTTGAGCCCCAAGATACATATATGCAACATATATAATAATCTTCGAGATAATAGCTTAATTAACATTGTAATAAGTGGCAATTTAATGTATTTATAGAATGCTTATATAATGTATAATTTATAAGCATAAATCTAAATATCCATAAGCCTAAATCCATTACAATTTCTTTGGTATCCTAGCTTTCCAATGACAATAATAAGCCTTGTTATAACAGTTTTTGGTATGGTGTGATAAGCACGCTCCAAGAAGTGAATCTGAGTAATATATGATTAATGTGCAATAATTCAGTCTAAGGTTGTACCTAGGGTCCAAATCTGGTCCTTCCAGGTCCGCACCCAAAATTTCAAAAAAATCTTTTCACAATTAACCTCAATATTCTTACTTTTTATATCACATTAATCACTTTTTATTACTATTCAAATAAAAAAAATTATTACAAAACAAAATTTTTCACTTTTTTATACAAAACATTTTTACTTTTTTTCTTTCACATCAATCAAATCTGCTATAATTTCGGCCCACTTCCTAAGTCTACTCATTTGCCAAACATAATCTATATTCTTCCAGTCCAGTTCTACCCTCGGGAGTCATCGCTTTCTAGGCTTTCTCGGGTTATGCCAGACCTGGGATTTGGATCGATAGTTTTTTGTGGGCCGGCATCAGTGGGCCTCTGTATCTGGCAACGTTTAGTTGAGTGGGTTTATTCCCAATAAGCATCAACACTAAAAAAAAATTATGAATGATAGGTAAATATAATATACATTGAAAGGTAAGATACTGTGAACGGACTTTAATTATGGAGCTTTGATGAAACAACCTTTCTTTCTTTTTTTCTTTTTTCTTTTTTTAATTTGATGAAACAACTTAAAGGATTAAAGACGTTTTTGGCATTTGTGGTTTAACGCAATATTAAATGGACCCATCTAGTTGATAAATGTATACATCCAATCAACTCCCATCACAATGTGAAACTTGTCCAATACACATTACATAGCCTATTCAACAAGGTTTAATCTGTGTCACTAACTAACACGATAATACCATGTGCTTATTTTAATCTGTGTCAATATTCTAGGACTGTTTTCCACTAGTACTAAACCATGAAAATGAGCACAACTGACATAATATTAAGATACAATGCTTAATTGCCTAAACCCGCTGTAAACTTGATGCCGGTACCCGGCAACCACGACCGCCCGTCGATGAACCGCCCAACGGTGAAGAAATTAGCGGTGGCAGCATCTCTAATAATGTGATACCCCGGCCATGTGACCCGTCCGGAAAGCACTGCCCCGGGCCCATAGTTCCTATATTCCCCATACCACAATGTGGTCAAGGCAAAGTCTCCATACCACTCAAGCCACCCTCTTGGCTGGACTAGACCACCCATGTAAGTGTTAATAAAAACAGTCCTAGAATATTGCTTCCATGGCCTCCCTAAATAGGTTGGTTGGGTAGCAAAAATGTAGCTATCTTGGATTGAAAACCCAGTGCTCTGATGTGGGTTTTTCCTTCCTTGGGCTGTGATTGTGACCTTTTGTAGTGGAAGAGGCACTCTGGTGAATATTTTGCAATTTTGGAGGACGGCTGCCCCATTACCAAAAATGAAGTCTATGGTGCCATATATATTACATTCACGGTAGAATTGGCGGAGAGAATGGGCATAGAGGGTGTCTTGGTACCCTTCCATGCTGCACCGGTAGAAGGCCGACTGGTCGGAGTCGACACGGAGCGCAACAGCTTGATGGTTTTCGGGTCCGGCCATGTTCCGAAATGTTATGTCCCTTGCTATAAATCCCTTCCCGGAGACCGCTACAAGCAACAACAACAAAAATTCATTACCAAAAGAAGTCATTTGCATGTTAGATAAAAAAAAAAAAAAAAAAAAAAAAAAAGACCTTTGCTTACCTCCCAAAGTATCGAATTTTGCAATCATAATCTTAAACTTTTAATTTTTGCAATGTAGGTATCTCAAGAATTTTTCCCTATTAATTTCACCCATTTGTTTTGTTAAAATGCCCAAAATGTCCCACTTTCCAAAAAAAAAAAAAAAGGTGTGAAAATTCAGGTGACCCACAGCCAAATGTGGATCTAGACTGACCCACGGCTGGCGGTGGATCACCATAATTTTCATTTATTTTTATTTGAAAGGGGGGCATTTTGGACCTTTTAGAAGGAAAAAAAAAAAAAAAGGGTGATGTTAAAAGGAAAAAATTATTGGGATATTGAAATTGCAAAAATTAAAAGTTACGGTGTTACTTTCGAGGGTATAATTGAAGTTTCTCAAACAAAAACGAACGTGACTTGAATTATGTAATTAATGCAAAATTTGGTACTATTGTGACATGGGCCAACAAAAAACATTAAGAAATAGAAAGGCAAGTTACTCACCAACAGTTGCAGTTCGAAATGTTGTCCATCCTTGCATGAAATGTCGATTGCCTGTGACAATGGTCTGTCTCATCCCATCGCCAACAATCATAATATTGGTTTTCTTCTTCTTCATATCTATGTTCTCCCTATAAACTCCCTTCTTCACATATATGATATACCTCCTATTGCTATAGCTTGGAGCTGCTACAATGGCTTCTGTGATTGTGCGATAGTGGCCACTCCCATCCAACGCCACAATGGCATCTACGTGCATGCCTTTTGTGCGAGATTTCAGAAGCTCTTGATCGCCTTCTGTCATCCATTTCGGAAACTCCGAACTTTTCTCTGTTTTTGTTGTACTATTTCGAGGTGGCTTGAATGGCAAGCTATGTAATTGAGTGTACAAAGCCAAAACATTGCCAATAAGCTGCGTGACTTCTTTCAAGCTTCCTCTAATGAAACGTTCGACATGTCTGTCTGTGCCCTCAAAGCCTTCGAGGCAGGTGTCCTGGTTACTCAGCGCAGCACTCAGCCATGCTTTTAGATTTCCTTCGTAGTGAACGCTCTTGAAACCTGCTCGAATGTTCTTCATCTCGGCTAACGACCATGCCAATTCGGAGACGGAGAAGTCGAGAAGCTCCTTGCAATCCTCCGTTGCTATTTGCTCACGGTAGCTGAAAGACAAGGAATTGAACTTTGTGATCGTTTCGATGGCTAGCCTCGCTTCGTTGAGCGTCATCCTGAGCGCGGCGGTTATGATCGAAGACGGGTTTGCAGGCTCCGTTTTTTCTAGCTCGGACTGCATGTTTGAGAGGCATGAGTTTTGGTTGTCAATGTTGATGCAAGCTTGTGTCATCATGGCTTGCATGGTTTGGTCTGGTTCGTTTGAGGAGGGTCCATGGGAGAGAGCTTCAAGGTGGGGTAAAAGGATGAGAAGAAGAAGAAAATTTGCCAAGGCCATGCTTTAATTTTGGGTATGAAAAGGAAGGAGAAAGGAAGAGTTGTTTATGGTTGTTTTGCAGAAGAAAATAAATTATTTATAAGTGAGAATATGTGGGGGATTGTTTGCTTTCAAAGTAACGTTTTAATCTTTTGGGTTTTAAAGTTACTTTCTTTTATGCGTTTTCCCTAGGCAAAGTTCAAGCACTTGTGCTTTCTTTCGAGGGCACGGTTTAGTATTATTCCTCTCTATTTCGTCCTGTTGCTAAGTATTAGAATGCTTCTCTAAATTGGATTCTGTATAGCTTGTTGCATGTGTTGCACAATCAACGGATTCCTTGCTCGCACCATCTTTTGGAGAATCATAGGAGCACATGGTGTTAAAGCCCACACCCAGTTCACATTGTCATGGAATATAAAGAATCATAGGCAGCATCGAGCGGGGAGTGTAACCTAAGTAAACCATCTTATGCCCTAGCATACTAGCTTGGACGGATAAAGATTCACAACAATTTTCACCTGCCTTTTCACACTGACAATCCAGGCATCAAATTGCTGGAAATCCGAATCTGACTCGGACAAGTAGAAGTGGACTATTCTCACAAGACATCATAAAACTAAGAAAAATAAATAGAGAACCATTTTACATTTGGGGGGAAGAAAAAAGAACAAAGCAAAATTCTGAGTGTTTATGTTAATGTCACTTCATCAAATTTAAATTCCTAATTGAATTGAAAAGAAATTCAAGTTATACATCCTGCCTCAACCAATATGGCTCTAAATTGGCCATTGAGCAAGGCTTAGTCCCATGAAAAGAAAGAAAACAAGAAGGGACAAGGGGGTGAAGAATCAAAACACACACAAAAAGGTCAAAATAAACAAACAAAAAACTGCTTTCTTATGCCATTGTGGTATTAATCTATTGTGACAACTTAAAAAAACCAACCTTTCGGTGAAACCCTTTTCCCAAAAGAGTAGGGTACCTGCAAGATTTTCAAGAAAATTGTTTCTGACTTGCAAATATACTTTGAGTTTGAGATGTGTAGTTTAATCCCATCTAATCTTGCAACCCCTTGCATGCAGGGTCTCAAGTATCTCTGAAGAAAGTAAGCATCTGAGCGGTCTAATTAACTTAACCTTTCTGATCCGCACAGAGGATGCCCTAAGTGCAAGCTCAAACCCTTTTAATGTGACTTTCGTGAGGTGCACCAGCTTGGCATCCTGCAGGCGTGTTAGGTTCCCCATCACCATGCACAGCCCCACATCTGAGACAGAGCAATAGCTCATATTTATCTGCCATGCACCATTTATATACATCAGTAAAAACCACTCTTCCAAGATCCAAAATCACTATAAGGATTCTAGTTGATGATGTGCAGCCAAAAAAGAAGGCGATTTATACCGAAAATGGGTTCTGTATTTTACAAAAAAATCTTACTTCTGTTGCATTCAGTTTTTATCTAGTTTTAATCCGACAATATTATTTATGCGACATATTGAACTAGAGATTCCATTCCAAAGAGGATAAAGCTTGCTAGTAAGCATAATAACAACTAAATTTTGAGGAATGTTACTGTTTGAAGTTCGGAAAATATGTAAGAGGAGAATCCACCGCAAAACTATGGACATATAGGCTTTGCTTGATAAAAAAACATAGGAAAATGGTAAGACACGAGTGCAGATGGTGGGGTATTATAGCAGTGGATCTCTGAATCTGTTGTAGGAGGTGACAGCTATCAACTCTATCAAAGGAGTCAAAGGAGTAAGGATCCCTCAGTGTCTTTCAAGCGCTGGAAAGGAAAACGTAGACCACTCAAGAGACTTTGAAAGCTCATTATCTTATTTGCCTAAACGTTCAAAATAGTGTGATACTTAAACAGAATGGAAGCTACCTCACAGTGTGGCTTACTCATATGGTAGGTTAGTTATTCTCATATCATCTCTCTTTCTCATACCCCTTCATCTTTCTTTTTTTCCTCCTTTTCTACACAAAATTTGTTTTCAACATATAAAACAAAAGGTAGAAGCAATTGAAGAAAAAGAACAGGAAGTGATACTGTCTTGAAAACACCTTGAAAATGCAAGAGCAAAGTAATGAAACGTGCATGGTATGCATTCTTTATAGCTTTACATGCATTACCACACAATTTTCATTTCCAATTCCAACCAACTCCCCCCTAATCCTAGATATCATTGTCAAATAGCTATAAGCTTGATGGCTATGTTAGTCAAGAATAGTTTTTAGTACTCCCATCTTTTTTCTGTAAAACAACCCTCATTCCAATTCAAGATAAGGAAACCATACCTGTCGCATATTCCGTGAGTAGTAAGCAAGTGCCCAGAAGCCTGGGTCATCAATCGTTCCACAATGTTTCAAATCCAAATCTGCCAGTCTCTTACACCCAGCTGCAACCGCTGTCAAACCCATACTTGTGATGTTGACAAGTCCACGCATCTCCAGGTCGGCGAGGTCCTCAAAGTAGCCGATATACTGCATCCCCCTGTCGGTAACCCCACTGCAGTATGACAAGTTCAGCTTCGTCAACTTCTTGCAACCACTCAATAGCGCAGCGAATCCATCATCTCCTATACCAGTACAGCTGCAACCCAAGACAGAAAGATCAATCAATGAATTCACCTTAACTATGTGTCAACTCTCAATACATAATCAAATTGACTAGCGGGCTTAGATTACCGATATAAATCAAGTTCAGTAATTTTTGTACAATTACAAGCGATATAAGCCAATCCCTTGTCTGTTATGTTTGTACACAGTCCTAATTTCAAGCATGAAAGTTCTGAACATCTAGACAAATATTGCAGTCCTGCAAATAAGAAGAGAGTTACTCTCAAAAGTGTCAGAGATTATTTGGAATGCAAGTGCCACAATGAATTTGAACAAGGACATAACTAATGCAGGCTTAAGATAATGAAACAGATGGAGGATCTGCATGCATATTAACTACATTTTCTAAAAGCAATGAAGGCAGATTAACCATAGTTAATGTTCATGACACTCATCGGGAATTACTTTCAAAACTTGCCTTTGTCAGTTACCCCACAACAATCCGTGAGATCAAGCTCCTCGAGTCGCAAGCAACATGATCCAAGCTGATCGAGACTCTTCTCAGTGACCATATCACAAGACTCTAACTTTAGGCACACAAGGTTCCTGCAAGAGTTTGCTAAAGCAGAAAGGGCTGCATCAGTGAGGGAGCGGCAACACGTTAGATTGACAATCTTCAAATCTACACAGCCTGATACTAGCTGCATGATGCCCGTGTTTGTCACACCAATGCATTTGCTCAACCCAATTTCCACCAACGACTTGCAATTGGTGCTGATGATCTGAAAGCTTGAGTCAGAAACTT
This sequence comes from Corylus avellana, assembly GCF_965113065.1. Taxonomy (NCBI): domain Eukaryota; kingdom Viridiplantae; phylum Streptophyta; class Magnoliopsida; order Fagales; family Betulaceae; genus Corylus; species Corylus avellana. The sequence goes on along the minus strand of NC_142490.1, from coordinate 4,198,099 downwards.
GAGCACCATCAATTCTTATTGTGTTCAGGTTCTTCAAGTCCTTCAAGCAGTGGAGAGCCATTGCCGTAAGCCCCTGCAGGTAACTCCAAGATCTAAGTACTAAGAACTATGCTTACAAAAAGAAAAATCAGTGAAACCAGATACATGCACCAAAGAGCTATGAAATTCACTCACCGAAAAACAGTATCCAGCATTGAGCTGCAGAAGACCACTATGTCCTCTAACTACTGACATTAAACCCGAGGAATTAACAAGATCACACCTCGAAATATCAATCACCTGCAGCCCTTGAAAATTACACAGTTTACATTACAATTAATTATTACTAATGTCAACCATGTTATGTGTAAAATATTCAACCCAACTATAAAATATTTCACCTGTAGCAATGGGCATCTATTTTCGAGAAACCACAATCCAACATAATCTACTAAAGGGCACCCCACGATGGCCAAAACCTCCAGTTTCGGCAGAGAAGCAATTGAACGTAGAGATTCACATGTAACCTGAAACCCAGCTATGCATCATATTTCTTTGGTAAGTATACCATACGTCATATTTCACAAGCATAGTATTTTTGTAAAGGAAAAAGGCACCTAAACCGAAAAATCTCTGTTTGCTTGCTGAAAATAAAGGTAAACAATAGAAGAGATTTTCCAATCTATATCTAGCATGCTGTTTGGTCACCAAAATATGATGTTCTCACCCCAACTTAACCAAACGGCCACAATGCCCTTGGTTGGGCAGATAAACCATAAAAATCTAGCATTTAAAACTTCAACTCGTTCACCATTCTTCTTCCACTTTCTCAGCATCCTAACAGAAAAAGTGGAAGAAGAAGAATATTGTCCCATTTCGAAAAAAGAAAAAAACAATAGAGACCATTGAAAAACTAAAATTTTTATTTTAAAAAAAAAAAAAAAAAAAACAGGCATATAGTAGTACTAGTACTTCCTGCGCAGAGCTTTCAGTTGTATGAAGAGATGGAAAAAAACCTTGAAATATGACACATTAAGAAAACTTCAAATTAGAAGAAACAGGATCAAAAAACAGAGCAAAGACTAGAAAAATAAATCAATAAATGAGGGGAAAAAAAAAGAGAAGCCTAATCTTTTACTGTCATAAATTAGAAACATACTCCCAAAAGAAAATTAATGGCGCTAGCCCTCTCTGTCTGTCGGTCTCTCTCTCTTAATATATTAAAATTCAAACATTCAACTTCCTCATTTTCTCATCAACCAAACAAGCACCCACGAGCTTCTAAACTTGATGAAGAAAAAACAAGCAATGCAAAGAGCAAAATGTGAAATTGAAGTACACCACCTTGCTTCACTGTAGCCCCAATTACCTTCATTCTCATTTTTGTATGAAGCCATGAATTACCTTCATTTTCTCTATTCTATTAGCAAACCCATGTACCAGATCATGAAATACTTTTAAATTTCAACTCCCAAATCTAAGAACTCCTATTTCAATCCCATTACCCACATCTTCACATCAACTGCTATATAGCATCAAAATAAGATTAATGTTATTTAGTAAACTACTATATAACACGGAAATAACATCAAAATCAACTGTGATTTTTTTCGTTTATAGGTCGTCGTTAATATAAAGACTGAATTTTACTGGCACATAATCAAATTGTATTACACTCGTATAACAATCTTATTCTTCAAAAAAAGAGAGTGAGGAACTCGAACCTTTAGATATGAGACATCAAGAGCCTTCAAGCCGAAGCACTTCTTGCACAAAAGATCGACACCCAGATCAGAGATCTCCATGCACCACTTCAAGCTCAGCCTCTCCAGTCTCTCACACCCAACCGCAATCTTCGCCAACCCAACATCGCTAATTCCCACGCACTTATCCATCCTCAGCTCCCTCAACCCTTTGGCGCACGATATCGCAGAGGCCTCTCTGTCGCCGTACTTCCAACAGTGAGACACGTCCAGTGCCTCCAGACACGGACACGCACGTGCCAGCATCTCCAACCCGGAGTATCTCAACCCGGTTGCCCGACTCAGTGTGAGCCGGGTCAAGTACCGGGTCCAATTCTTTGACTCGGGCCGAGAGAGTAAGACCGACACGGTCCCGTCCTCGATTCGCGGGCAAACCGAGAGGTCGAGGGAGTCGAGGTTTGTGTACTTGGAGAGCAGGCTCTGTAGGAACTCGAAGCGGAGGACTCGGAGGGACCGCCGGCTCGCCAAGTCGACTCGGAGGAAGTCCCTGCATACAAGTCGCCACGTCTTCCGGTCCTTGTCGGAGCTGAGTTTGATATAAACTCGGATCAGCAGGTCTTCGGTTAATACAGAAAGCGACGACATTTACAATGGGTTTTTGTTTTGTTCGTGAAAATTAACGTTTTTGTTTTCTTTTTCCTTCTTTGGTGAAATTTAGGATTGGGGTTTTCGTGCTCAGGTCAGGTGGGTAGTTTTGGAGAGAATCCGAAACCAACCGACTCGGGTTTTACTCGTCCGGATTATTATCTCGGTGTTTTGTTTCGGGTTATGGAGAAGAAGTAAATCGGAGTTTTTGTTGAGCCAAAAAAATTACAGAGACAGAGAGAGAGAGATGGTTATGGACTTATGGAAATGGAACGGCGGTGAGAGTGGTTTTAGACCGTTGCATTGCGGCCTGTTTCGGTGGCTATAATCGAACAGTGAAGGTGTACGGAGGGGACACTGGAGAGAACACGTGGCAAGAAGAGAGAGAGGAACCGGAGAATAGAGTCGAAGAGCGTGGGTTCCAGGAAACCGCCGGAGCTTTAGAAAAGGTCATGGAGTACTGTTTCGTACGGTTGTTGGAGGGACCCACCTAGATGTGCGAAGACCGTACATATATTTGTTTGACTTCAACAATTATTAATAGAAAGAAAGAAATGGCAGGTGCTACTTAATTGACTGAAGAGGCAAGGTTGCGGGGACCACAGCCACCTGTGCACGTGCTTTCACGCAATTTCCGACACAGGCTTTTCGTTTTCTATTTCTTCACGTGGTGCTACGTTTACCAAAATGGATGTAATTCTCATAAGAGCTGATTACTCCTTTTCAATCTCACTTTTTTATATATGTTAAGTGCTTATGGATTTTTTTTTTTTTTTTTTTTAAGGGATCATTATTTCTCTTTCAATTCTTAAAAAATAATATATACTTAAAAGACTAGAATAATATTAGAAGAACACCTAACATTTTTCAAAAAAAATTACATCAGCCCAATAATAAGAGTGCGATGAAAGATACGTGTTTAAAAGAAATTTTTCTTAAAAATATGATAATTTATTTTAAATGAATGATCTTTATCATGTCATTTATTTTAAAATAAAATATATATTTTCAAAAAAAAAAAAACCTTCTTTAACCACACTAAGAGGTGGTTGGGCAGCTTGGGCCACCCCTTCAAAACTTTTGAAGGGTGATCCGACCATCTCAAAAGTTTTTAAGAGTGATCTATTATCTCAAAAGCTTTTGAGGGGTGGTCAACCACCCCCTCGAGGGTTATGAAATAATCCTACCATCTCTAAATGAGTGATCAGCCACCCCTTCAATTCTAAAAAGGGCTAACCCACACTATTTGCAATGAATTTTTTCAAGAACTCTTCTTCTCTATATGTTTAATGGATCATGACCCATTTGTTCAATCATAAAAATGTGTAATTGGTTGAGGAAAGTTCACTTTTTTCCCCAAATTTTACAATTGGTACATGGCATGAAATTTTCTCAACAGCCCCTCTGTTTGCTTGTCTTGAAAAATCTTTTCTTCACCCAAATCAACCTGTTTTATACTTTTCTTCTGCTGACCATATATTTCTGATCTCTGCTGCCATCTATGTTTCTCTCTTAATTAATGAACGATCAGCTAAACTTGTCAAAGAACACTTTATTCATGTACTATTATACCAACCCAAGAAATCATGAAGCTCACAACCTTGCTATAAGTCACAGCATACTTTGGAATTTCAATACTTTTCAGTGTTGATTTGTCTGTAGAAAAAAAAAAAAAAAAAAGGTTGTTTTCTCATGTAATAATCCCTCGCTTGTACAAATTATCACTGCCTTCCACTGGTGAGTAATTAAAAGCCGGTTGCCTTGTGATATGATCTACTCCATCTGATCCCATCACTGCCTTGGCATTCCAATACCAAGGTTGAAGATAAGGTGAAAAAATAGAAGATGAACAAGAAGAAGGATGAAGTATTACAGAACCCCAATCTCTTGCTCCAAGCTTTGCTTCCTTTAATCTTCTCCTGGTTAGCAAGCATCCCAGATCTTCCTTTTTCATCATTGACACACTTCTGAGTATCGAAATGCATAAAAGGAGGACCATTACTGCATCCTCTTCAGGCAACAATTCAACCACCAATAGCTTCCAATTCAAAAGAGCTGTTGCTCTTCCAGTTGGGTTCTCCTCTGTGAACCTAACAAGCGTCACAAACCCCTCCTCTTCTTCATCCTCCTCTTCCTCTTCCTCTTCCTCTTCCTTGTTTTGGCTTTCTTCATCCTTGTTCTCTGACTTCATCTTCTTTACTTGATACTGCATTTTTCGCCCTTTCAATAGCTTCATCTGCCTCAAATGATGGGATTATAGTCTAAATTATCAACCAAAGCATCTAAGATTGCTTATGTAGTACACATGATTGTAAGAGAAAAAGAACTAAAGTTCTACCCTACCGATGATTCTGGAGACATTTGATTTCCCAGACAAAAACTCAGGCCGGATATAGATGTAGATGATTCCCAACCTATCATAAGTTCATCTCCTGTTGAAAATTTCCATGCAGCTTTCCATTGTTCTGGTGGTTCTTTTGGTGTTGCCGTTCCAACCACTTTCTCTGTACTAGATGGCAACAATGGCAGCAAAAATGTTTAAAATTTAATTCTATAGACATACAAAGCTGATTCTTTAAAGAGAACAGAAGAGCTAGCATTAACATATATGATTTCTTAAGAAAGAAAGAAAAAAATCCGCTTCTCATGTACTTTGCTTTATAAGAGAAGGCATAAATTCTTATGCTGTCCTTGCACAAATGATATACATAATGGGAATTTTCATTTGTAGCACTTGGAATCTTAGTCTACTTGGGTGTGGAGAAAGACAGGGCAAGGAAATAATTCAAAGCTTTGCATCTTATTTTTAACATGAGACAAGCAACCTCGGAAAACCTTTCGACCAAATTGAGACAAGATTTCATAATCCTAAGACTTCCCTCTTCAATTTCTAATGTCAGATTCTGCATTTGTGAAAACTTATAAACAACGCACCTGGGGCTTTCCCAATTGGACCTGCGACATAAGACCAAGAACCTTCTCGTATCTCTATAATCCTATCCTCCCATTTCACAGCTGTGGGAATTTCACCTCCTCTTCTCCAAAACCCTCCTCCCACCCTACAGTTAGTATTCAAATTGTGTTAGTAAGTAACGGACAACGGTACCATAACACTCACTCAAAAGGATTGAAAGTTTTCTTCAAAAGAACAAAGGTTGAAGTTTTGAAAGCTTACCTCATTCTAACGACAAAGCACTCTCTCCCTGCATGATCAAGAACAGTCCGAGATAACCAACGACCTTCCTGAGGCCGATACCGATTCATTCTCAGAATCACATCTGATATCATGGCCCCTGAATTATCTGTCACTCGGTCAGGTACACATTTCAACAAGTAAGGTGCTTGAACTGGTGTAGTTATTGAAGCGACTATTCTTGCTTGTTGAGCAACTTCTCTTTCCAAAGTTAGAGAGGGTGCTCTTAGCAAGTCATTCCAATGGAATGTAACAATTGCTTGCAGGCTACTTCCTTTGAAACAGTGGCCACCTTCACGACGAAGTTCAAGTACGACTCCCTTTGTTCCAAACTCACAATAGAGATTCCAAGCTTTATGCCAAGAATCATACCGAAAGTCCGAGATGGATTTATCGAGCTTCAACTCCCTGTGACATCTTAACATGCTGAGACGGAGTAATTCACATGTAACATCTTGTTGAGCAGCCTTCATACCAGAGTTGAGCTTTAGGAACACACATACCTGTGTTTAAAATAACAGCAATTGGTTCACTAATGCAGACATGAAGCACCTCTATTTGTCTTTTGTTGCAGAAACAAAAGGACATTTCCTCGAACCGTTGTATCAAAAACTAAATTTCATTGATTAAGCTGGCATTTGTTGCATACATGGAGTACCCTTAATTGAATAACTAGTGCCCTCATATGGAGCTGCCTTTCCCAAAATGAATTACCCCTAATTAGGTTGCTTTGATTGAGGTATATCTAACTAAATAACCTTGCTAAATTAAATTGAGTTTTACTGAACTTAATTCACTCACTATCTAGAACCCACAGAAGCAAGATGAAATGGAGGCACCCCAACAAAGAACTCTCAAAATCAGCATAGTTACCTAAAATAATTTACTCTTCTCATAAGTTTCCCAAAGAGGATGATAATATCTAGAAGAAAACACATTTTACAATATTGTCAAATTATGATTAAGAAAAAATTTCCATTACTTCATCTTTCTTCCATTGAATCAATAAATATTGATATCTATGGAATTTGATCGTTAATGCACCACTTATTCATGAAACTCTTTTGGAATTGATCATGAATATTAACACACCAATTATTTATGAAACTCTCAAATCCTTTAATCCAGTTTTAGTCTAACCACAATTGCACCCTGTCCTTTTTCCTTTTCTACTTAAAAAAGTAAAAACATTAATAAACAACTTTCAACACAAAAAACTCAAAACTACTTTCACATTTACGTCACATCAAAACACTTATTCAACCAAAAAAACGAAGAAGAAAAAACGTTATTTAGAAAATGACGAATACACTAAGAAAAAGAGTGAGTGCTAACCAGACCTCAAGTAAGAACCTTGGTAGCATGGACTTGTACTTGGAGTTAACATCTGTGTCTGATACCTCCCAGTAAATTGGCTGCTTGGCTGAGCCAATTTTATCCGATTCCAAGACTACTTCTCCACCAGCTTTCCCATATGGCTGATCATATGTCCTCTCCCACAACATGTTGGTCTCTTTCACCTCTTTTTCCTTCACACTTTCCCACACACTCACCACCTTCCCCATATCACCCTCCATCTCCTTCAAGTCCTCTTCATATACCGTTGGGTAGCTCTGATTTATTGCACACCAGAAATCAGAAACATATATACTCGTATTACATAGATACTTCTTTGAATGAAAAAAGCTAATAGATGCAAACAAAATTAACCCAGAAAAACCAAATAGCAATTGATAGAGAGAAAACCAACCTGATGGGTCAACCACATTAGTAGAATATCTGAGGCAGGCACCAAACGAGAACACTCATCAGAAAATCTCTGCAACATGCTCAAAAATCCCTTGTACCTTTGCCTTGCTGCAATTAAGTAGACAATTTCGGACCTATATTCCTCTGAGAATTTGGAATACAAAGATCTATGCTTTGTGACTTCCACCAAGAGTTGTTCGTTTGTGACAAGTGGGATTGGCGTGTCTGAATCGGCTTCATTCTCGAATGGCTCAGATGGGTATTTACGTTTCCAACTTTCTTTGCATCTCATCAATGCATACTCTTCGTTCTCTTCATTAAAAATCGCTGGTTTTCCAATGAGTTTTGAGAACCTTAGCTCGCAATATTGCCGGTAATTCACCTGGAAAATTGTGTTGTCATTTCATAATCAATTAAATGATAACATAAAATATTTAATTAAAACGAAAAGTAAGCAATAAAAATAGGATTCAAACTTAAAATTTTTGCTTTTTATACTATGTTAATTAATCATTTAATTAAATCTCATTTTAATACCTGAAAATTGCATGTTTTTAAAAGTAACAGTTTTGGTACATGGATTTTTAAAAACATCACGATTTTAGCAATTATAACATCGAATTATCAAAATTTGTAACGTTAGTATAATGTATTCCACGTAAAATTTAAAAATTAAAAATTTATCCTATAAAAAAATATTTCTTTTTAAAAAAAAAACACATAAATGCAACCCACCGACACGTTTTGCATCACGAATTAAAATTGTATCCAATTAATTATAGTGAAAGGGTACTTTTGTCTCATAAAAAAATAAAAAGACAAAAATACTCCTCAAATATAAGTAAGTAACTGATATCTCTCAAGTTCATTTAAAATGAAGAGGATTGTGTTCCATGCATGTAATTTCTTAAGACAAATATATGGGGAGTGCTAATTAATTAAGGAGCCAAACAAATGAATCCAGAAAATTTTTAAAATTGACGTGGCAAACCGTGAGTGGCAGACGAGAAAGAGGAAATTGTATTTTTTTAATTTAAAAACCTTTGTCACGCCAATTTAAAAAAAAAAATTGAATTAATTTATTTAGCTTTCTAGCACTTCTCCAAATATATACCTATATATATCACTTGTTTTATCTTTTGTTTCAACTAGGGTCCAAAATGTGGGCATTACTGACAAAAAGTTTTTATTTTCTTTCTTTATAAAAATTAAAAAATAAAAAAATAAAAAAATAAAAAAAGAAAAAAAGAAAAAAAGAAAAAAAAAGACAACTTTTATTTTCTTTTCTCATGCTTTCTCAGCAACCAAAGGAAACTTTAATGAGAGATAACTGCGGCTTACCGGATTCAAAGTGTGACAAAACCAAACCCACTCGACATCAAGAGGAGGAAGAAGCATAGGAGGAGTTGAACCCACCACCGTCAGATCAGAAACCAACGGCATCCACACCTCATCGTACCTGCAAATTAATCAAACCAACACTTTTCACCGTCCGATGATCAGATTAGTACTTCAACAAAAAGGCCTAGCTAGAGCCGTTCTTCACCTTCTTATAGCTTCAACAACCGTTGCTTTCTCATGAAGCCACCGAGCCTCCGCCACCGACCTCAGGAACCCGATATTTCGCCTCGAAGCCGATACGAGATCCACCCCCACTCGTATCGCTTCCACTTCCGATATCTCGCTGAGGCTTCTTCCCGATATGTTGACCGAAAGTTCAGAGCCGTTGCGGCTTTCCGACATGTCGTAGAGACACAGAGAGAGAGAGAGAGAGAGAGAGAGAGGGTGACGGAGACAGAGATTTGTGACTAATAAACTCACATGGGGTTTGTTTTGTTTAATGATTTGAGAGAACAAAAGAGAATATTATTACGAGGGAGAGTGACAGTTTAAGGTCTGAAAAATTAGCCACGTGGCAAGTCCGATCAATGGAGTTGTCGGGTAGAAGAAGGGGTTGGATGGTTCGATGTCTTTAATCATTGCATGTGATTATATAATCTAGATTGAAATATTTAAGCCTAATTTAGATGGTAGTAGGAGTGCCTATAGGAATTCTTTGATAAAGCAGTTGATTGCAAATTTAGTCAAGGAATACTTGTACAACAGGATAAAGACTACAAAACTTGTTGAGATTACAAGAGGAGGAACACTATATGCTTAAATTAGCAAGAAAATATAAAATTTGATGTATTGCCTTAATGAGGGTCAAGGTTTATTTGAAAGATTGTGTGATTTTACTTGAAATGATTGTATATCCGCTCTTTATATAAAGTGTTGTGTTTGCTAATGGGGTATAACTTTAGCCAGGTGCTAGGCTAGATTCCTTGCTTTACAGATTATGGCCTTAGCCAAATTCTTTGCATGAAGGGTTAGAATCATAGAGCGGTTGTCCTCGACAGTATAATTTTGTCATTCGTTATGCTAACACCGCTAGTGAGCTACCAGGTTTTCTCCCCTACTCGGGTCTTATTAATTTGTGCTACTCTACTTCCTTGCGTTGGCCTTTTGCGATTGGTCTTGAAGTTTGGATTTTATCGTCGTGATGGTATAGTTAGCCATTTGAGAAATAGAAGTTCAAACTCGAAAAATAGTTCATCCTAAGATTAATTAAATTTATAAAATCTACTCCATGTATTTAATAGTCTTGGCATGTCGCTATTTAAAAATCATAATAGAATCATGGTGTCTTACTTTTATACACGCAAAATTTATCTCAAGTGTGGTCCATTTTTTTATGGGTCCCAAAAAAAAATGAGCCCAATCCACATGGGGCACATGTGGGTGCAATAGATTTGAGTATAAGAAATGCCAAGGCAGCCAGCCACTCCCATGATGAGGTGGGTGAGCACTACACAACGCTGGACACGGATGATATGGACAGCATACAAGTTGGTGCCCACGATACAAGTTGGTCCCCACGATACAAGTTGGTCCATTTTATGACCGTTGATCAGTACGACTTTTAGGTAAAATAGTCAAAAGAGAGTCGAAGATCACATGGATATATGGATTCGGTAGTTTAATATGGAAGGGCGGTTGAGACTTGGGAGTGCAATGTCGTTTTCAATATTTATCTAAAAAGAAGTCAAGGTTTAGAGATTTTATTCTTCATGTTAAGGGATAATCTCATTCAAACGAAACGACAAATACATAAAACCTCGATTGTTCTAATTAATTTTCAGGGAAACTAGGTGTGTTATCAGTTATCACCCACACTCAATTATTGAGTGTTCTTATGATCAAAGAGGAATTTTAGCCTAGTTGGAGGATTAATGGTCTAGGTTTAATTTTAAGTGTTTCATGAAAAAAATTTTAAAAAGAGTGAAATTAGATTTAAACCATTAAACAACTACGATTCATTAAATTTGAACCATTAAATTAAGAGTTAAACTTTAATAAGGAGGATGAGGTGTAAAAGCCATCCTTTATAGCATCCATTCATAAGCTGACACATAAACTAAAGCACAATAAGCTCACAAAATTAACCTCCAACCAAATACACTTGATGAAGAAAAGAGAAAGAAGGAGAAAGAAGAAAGGAGAAAAAGAAGAAAAGAGACATGTGGCTGTGGGTCTCTTGAAGCGGCGTTGGTAACCCACGGTTGGCCAGACCAACCACCTTCTCCGACGCTGTGAGTCACATTTTATGGCTTTTAGGGTGATAAAATTCATAAAGGGTTAACCTTTAACTTCTAGGTTTTAGTGTTGAATCTAAAATCGAGTTTTAAGGCATTAAAAACAAATATTGGAGCATTAGAAACGAGTTTTCAGTCGGGTCACAGCCCGTCAAACCCGTGGGGCACACTAGCCACGCCCCATGTCATGGGTCTCTAGCCTGGGTTCGCCAGCTATGGAATTTTTTTTTCTTTCTCATTTTGATTTGGTATGATTAATCTCACTTTCATTTTTTGCATTTTTCTTAAATGGATGATGTGTTTAGGGGCTCTCTTAAATTAAATTTTGTATGACATGCACATCAACAATTCACTTGAGGATTGTAATATTCTCCACAAATGAAATAAAAACATAACAAATATTATTTTATTAACTTTATTTTGGACAAATTTTGAAAGATCACAGTCGAACAATGTCATCAAACACCAACTACAAGCCTACAAGGGCAGAGGGTGGGGGCATGGCCCTAAAATTTTTGAATAATAATAATAATAAAAAGACCCCCAAAAAAATATGAAAAGAAACTGTTTTTTTATCTAAAAATCCAAAAAATTAACCTTCAAAATCAGAAATAACTAGTATTTTTTTTTCTTAAGAATCAAAAGTTTAGCCCTCCAAAAGACCTCTTATAATACAATTATTTATATGGCATTTTTTCATTAATAAGAACGAAACAACAAATTACAACGACAAAAGACAGGACAACCAAAACAAAAAAGCCCTTAAACCAAGCTAAAAGACCAAATAAAAATAAAAAATAAAATAAAAAAGACAACGCATTTAATAAATGACACGGGCTATGGTTTCTTGGACCTCGTCCTCAAGGTCCTAGGAAGCCATATAATTGATGGGCTTGCTTAGACTTTGACTATTTATGCCACTTGACCTTCCAACTTTAGGAAAAACAAATGGGCTTGGTATTTAGATAGCAATTTATTCAAGCAGATTTTCTCTCTGAAACTAATTACCATCGAAAAGTTAATTAAGGATTAGATTTGGATAGTCACTTGCATTATTCAATATCTGGATTATGAGCAGTTTGGAATTGGTGAAGATGAAGATGGGTTCAGAAATAGCCTGTTTCTTGTTGGGTTAGATGTCCCAAAAGCTTTCGATTCATGGGTAGATAACCAATTTTCAATACAAATCAAAAAAACATTTACAGAAATCCTCTTCTGGGAATCCTAAAGAATGTAATAAGAGATTAAAAAAAGTCAAAAAAAAAAAAAAAAAAAAAGAAGAAGAGTTTATATGTTTCCCTCAGTAAATGAATGAAGAAAGGATCAATCATGGAATTATCAGCATTAGCATGGTTTCTACTGAAGCATCATTGGGAACAACTCCTCAATATCATCAAAAAAAAAAAAAAAAAACTCCTCATAAAAATATATGATCCACAAAATAGATGAGAATTAAGAGAGAAAATAAAAGATAAGGGCTCAGAGAAATGTGGATAAAGACTATTCCCAGACCCTCAAAGGGTCTCATAATGAGCTGGGATTAAACATTTATCATCATCGCAAAGAAAATAAAATAACCAAATTTACACAAACTTACAGAGAAACGAAAAACTAAAGCAACCCACATAAAAAGTTTGCATCTGCCCTTCTGGAGAGAGAGAGAGAGAGGGCGGGGGAGATGAGAGGAGGCTTAGGGTTTTAAAAGAGAATGAGCCTGAGAGTGCATAGGCGGCTAGGGTTTACCTTGCCAAGATATTTTTCTCATTTCCGAAAATATCCCTGGAGTTTGGATGAAATTACAGAAGTCATGTGGCCGAATTTTTTAATATAGTGAAGTGAAGCCTTTAGCTCCATTAAGACCAGGCCCGGCCCAATACTAAATCTTCAACGCAAGCCTAATCACACAAGTCATGTGGATGTGGCCGAGTTTTAGGGTTTACAATTTCAATTAAAAATAGCGATTTGAAAACGTAATTTTTAAAAACGTAGTTTTAGGGTTTACAATTTAAAAAAATGCAATTAAAAATAATGATTTTTAAAAACGTAGTTTAATTGTTTGATAAAAGCGTAGTTTGACCTTTAAAATCGCAATCTAGCTTTTAAAATTGTGCGTTTTCAAAAACACATTTCCTTATCTGCAATTTGAAAACGCATATTTTATGTATTTTCAAATTGCTATTTTTAAAAAATGCAATGCCAAACAATTCATTTTTTGCGATTTAGTTTCGAATGACACTCTTTGTCTATGAAATCGCAATGCTAAACACACCCTTAATAGATTGCTAACAATTGAAATGATGTCGCGCTAAAAATAAATTCTTACTTTTTTATTTTTCTTTTAGGAGTGTCGATTCAATGGCGGTTTTTACTCTCACGTCATTAAGTTGTATGATAGTCGTATACGAGTCTACTAAATAACGTTACTTTTTTATAAATACTAATTTTTACTATCATATCATCAAATTATATGACAGTCGTATATCAATCTACAAATAGAAGCCCTCAGCCTTTGTTATTGTTTAGTGGGTCTAAGTTCAATTCCCTCAACAATAAGACCACCTTTGAGATGGACCCCCTTCACCTCCTTCAGGCACATCTTCACCTCCTCCTCACCTTCGCCATAATAAAAGTGCCCCATCTCAATCTCTATCCACCCATCTCTGCGCTCACGAGGGCCTTGTCTCTCTTGAAACACCTTTGATCTCATTGCCTTCACAAAATCCATGCACTCCAAAGCTTGTTTCTTACTCTCACGCCGGCTCAGGTACACCGTCCTCTGTGACCTGAAATCACCAACTTCAACTGACACCTCCGATGGCAGAGTGTCTAGTCCGTAAGCGCGGCCGGCGAACTTCACAATGAGATAGACACCATAAACTGTTCTTGGTGATAGCAGTCGGGTATGAAATGAACCTTGGATTTCTAGCCAAGAAATAGTCCTGAGCTCAGCAACTTCTGCAAATCTGGAAAATCAGAAAATGGAGCCACCTTTTAATCCCAATGATGGATTGCTACTACATGTTAAATTACCTATTATACCAAAAATTTAAGCTAACAAGAAGAGACATTACTTTAACAATTTAAAAAGGTATAAGAGACATTTCACTTCTTTGTCATTTCACAATTTAAAGGAATATAAGAGTAAAACTAAAAGGGATTGAAACATGTGATAATAATATTGAAAATTTTAATAATTCGAGGTTACGAATGCAAAATCCTTAATACTTTCTAAGTGACATTTAATAATTTGAGGTTACCATTGCAAATCCTTTCTGGGCGGTATATGCAAATACACACCTTTAAAGCATGAAACGTTGACAAATATATATACATGCAACTTTTTTTTTTTTTTTTTTTAGTGATTATTAGGATGCAGTGCAAACCTTGACTGAGAAAAGGGTTTCCAGGACCAGTATAGAGGATGACTTGCCCATTTGATTGAAAGCTCCCTTGCACACAACATGTAAACATTCTTACTCATTGATTTCTCTAAGGAAAAGACCTGTATTATATACGTGGCATTTATAAGACAATAATAATGACATCATAATTGATTCATACTTGTTCTTACAAAGCCAGCCATGAAAATATATACATGTACCTTTCTGCCTCCATCAATTAGTTGAGGTTTACATAACCTGGAAAACAACTCTTTCTTGGATGAATAAAGCAACGGAGAGACTAATCTGGAGAGAATTTCTTCATAGTTTGACGGCAGCATCCTCTCCCACACGGAGTCGGAATCGGCCATGGATCGGACTGGCAAAGAGACGAGCGACAACCGGCAAACATCTTGAGGAGATGATGTTAGGGACATTATGTGTTCGAAACAATCTTGAGGCAAGAGATCCAAAGTGATTTCATTCATACTAAAATGTACAGCTTTTCCTATCAATAGTGCAATGGAAGGAAAATGTGTGGCATAAAGGAAAGAAACAAAGGATATGGGTCCCTTTATGATTATAAGTCTTGTATGTATCTCATGCATTGAGAGTCACAAGATGGAGCTAGATCTATTTATAGGTGGACCAGTAAAAATGTGTTAATATGACAACATGATGGAACACATGATGAGGACATTGAAGATGTCCATAGAAGAGATGATTTTTTGGGACGACACGTTAGAAGTTGTCAAGCCTAACACGTGATCATTACAATTCATTTTCTTTGATAACTATGGCCTGTTTTTGAACTTTTTTAGTTGATTTTTTCGCCCAAAAACGCTAAATATTATACTTTAATTTTTTTATTTTTTATTGGGAAAACTTCACAAAATTTTATGGATTTTCACTAAATTTGGCCTGTTTTTAACTTTTAATTACCTTATTCGGTTAGAATTTTTTGTTAAATATTGTCAAAATTCTCAAAATACTTTTTTTTTTTTATAAAAAAAAAAATGAACATTTGAATCTTTACAAATTTTTTTTTTTTTTTATAATAAAAAACATTGATATTTAAAAAATTTTGATAAAATTTAACAAAAAATCTTAATGGAATGAAGTAATTGAAATAAATTGAAAATTCAATACCTTAATTGAGAGTTTTTGAACTTCATAAAGTACATTCAAAACACGTGGAGAGTTTGGAGGAGTTTTATAAAGTTTTTTCCATTTTTTTTTTTATTGAATCAAAAAAAAAAAAAAAAAGTCTAGAGGGTCAAAAAGCTACAAAATGTGCAGTGGCGTGTGTAATTAGCATAAGATATTATGAGCACATGACTGAAAATTCCTTTCCTTATCTTATATTCCAAAGGTGACAAACAACTCTCTGTCTTATTGTGTAAAAATATAAGCATCACAAAGGCAAACTCCTTTAATTAATTAATATATTCTACAAGATGTATATATATATATAAATAAAATTAAACAGAAAATTCCTTGTTTTTTCTTCTTCTACATGCATTCAATTTATCATATATAATAAAAAAAAAATGAAATAATCAATTAAAATTCATTTTTTCTCCAATCCTTAATTCACTAGTCTTTGGGCCTTAATTCGATCCCTTCAATGACGAGTCCTCCTTTCAACTGATAACCCTTTATCTCCATCAAACTCATCTTCACCTCCTGATCAGAAGCTTCGCCATTGAAGAACTCCCCCAGCTCAATCTCCATCCACCCATCTCCTCTTTCGCTTGGGACCCGCCCACCTCCTTCTTCTTGTACTCTGTTTCTCAACATTTCGACGCGGTTCCTATAAAACAGAGACTCCATTTGTTGTTTCTTCCCATCCCCACGACGTCGTAAATAAGCCGTGCCTTTACTTATTTGGTTGCCCACTGCAACTGATATTTCAGACGGGATTGGGTCGAGCCCATATGCCCGATCATAGATTTTCATTACAAGATAAGCACCATATGTCGTGTTTGGTGACAGAATTTCTGTCCTGATTTTGCCACGAATTTCTAACCAATCTGTTGTTCTGAGCTCAGCCACTTGCGAGAACCTGCAAAAAAATCAACTGAAAAAGTTAAATGCCAGACCAATTAAACGATTTAACGAGAACGGCATGCTAGGTGATTTTAAAGAACAAGAGAAAATTAGTAACCTTGATTCTGGTATAGATCTCCAGCTCCAATGCATTGGATCATTGCTCCATGCTATGGAAAGTTCTCTTGCAGACAACATGTATGATACTTTGCCAGATGATTTCTCTAACTTGAAGCTCTGCATTATTTGGAATATATATATACAAGAAGAAAAATCATTAATCCCAGTAGCTTTTTTCCATACAACCCAGAAATGTTGAATGCATGAGAAGCGAGAAATCATTGATTTTTATTTTTTTATTTTTTCAGGGGCGTACCTTTTTACCACCATCAATGAGAACCGGATTGCAGAGAAGAAGAAAAAGCTTCTTCTTTGAAGTAAACGTCAAAGGAGTGAGCAATCTGGAGACAACATCCTCGTAATCGGCCGGCAAGAACCCGTCCCAAACAACATCGGACGCTGCCGCTGACCGGAAGGTGGATGACACCATTGAAGACCTGCATGCGTCCAGTGGAGACGTGTTGGCAAGAATTGTTGATACACAATCTTCCGGCAGCATCTCCATGCCTATGCCCATGGCTTCCATCGAGCTTTGACACGAAAATCTTGAAAACAACGTCTGGGGTCTTCGGTCTCTGTTTCTTTGCTTATGAAATTATCTTGACGATACATTCTTTAATTACATATATATATATACACGGAAGCTTGAACTTTATAGTTTTTTAATGCAAAGTGTTAGACACGTTGAATAGCTTTAGCCCGTTGGCTGTGATGTGCATGTGACGTTGCTCTAATTAAATAACAAGTTGTCACCATGTGATGCAACAATCCAAGTGGCAGAGAAAGGCAAACGGGAGAGAACCCTTAAGGTTCAGAGGTGAAAGGTTAAATAGCTCGTTTGCACTCTCATTCCAACAGGGTGTGACCGAGCCCTTTCGAGAAGCAAACTCAAAACATTTGACTGCAATATTTCGCATATAAATGTGATTTGATTGAAAACCTGAGGAGCTCTGTTGCATATTCCGTTCAAACGAAGTGCGGCCGAGAGTCGAGACATCCTTAGCCGAAAACGTACAAGATAACCTAATCTACTTGCTAAACTTAAATCATCTTTACCGCGTAAATAACCAATTCCCATTTAGGAATCCTTTATAGATTTTTATAATTGTATTATTGAAGTTTGTGTACTGTTAAGAACACGTTTGTAGAAAGAATTTATCAAAGTTTCAATTCGTCTTTGGATATATATTTATATATATTTTTTCATTCAAAAAGCTTATTCACATTCCTTTTCTTTCGCTATCCGATAGATCAATTGGGTACGATATATATCAAGTCAAACTTGGCAAAAGAAAAAAAAAATACTTTCCTGCACTTGTTTGACCCTATTAATTGCAGTTCACAATTAGAATTGAACTAATATATATTTTGTTTCACACATGTGACAGTTGAGATACAATGGATTTAAGACCATTGACCTGGTTAAAAGACTGGTGTGTTTCATAGTGTGTGACCCAGCCAGTTGGATTTTTTGGACGCAGAAAACAACTTGTTCCATTATCCTCCTATCAATGCTAATTGGGGAGGGTCCAGCCCAACCCACCCGCCCACCCTATTTCTTCAGAGAAATCTGCCCCTTGGCTATAATTACTTCTATTGGCTTGACTTTAGTGTCCTTGAGCAGAAGTCGAAGACACTAAAGTCAAGCCAAAGCCCAACGTTTTGGCTAAACGTCTAGCCAAAACATTTGGAGAGAATTATAATTACTGCATTTTTAATTCTCTCCAAATGTCCCTTCATTTTTTATTTTTTGAAAAACGTTGGGCTTTGGCTAGACCTTTAGCCAAAACGTTGGCTAGACATAGGGAATGCTAGACGTTTGATAATTCCTTTTCCGACCGGAATAAAAGATTCCATTGAAGCGGCTAATTTCATGCATATTGTCTGTACATTTGGTTGTACAAATTGCATAGTATCATAAATAGCTACTTTGGGTATTACCCACTCTCCGGGAGAGTTTATAAACAAATACAGATATTTGATATCATCCTCTATACTAAGATATACCATAAGACTAATAAGTTGATTCAAGATCTTGCTATCAACTTCTTGGCCTAAAAAAAGTAATCTTTCTCGATAAAGTCGGTTGATTAGGATAAAATTGTATCCTTAGGAATTGTACACACACCTTTCGATGCATACGGTTTACAAAAATCGCAAAAAAAAAAAAAAAAAAAGGTGTAGATTACGGCCTTCATTTTTTTTTTTTTTTTCATAGTGGGCTCCTTCTAACAAAGGGCTTTTTTCTTCTATTTTTCAAGAAAGATTAGTTTTGGTTTGTTTACTTTTCCTATATATATAAAAAATAAAAAATAAAATAAAAAAATAAAAAGAAAAAAAAGAAGGAGATAATAGTAATCTACTAAACTTATCGAACGAACTTCTCATTGATTTATTGTTTCATCGAGATCGAATCCAAATCACGATGTCATTTTCTTGTTTCAGAATGGACTTCAATTTTTTTTAGGTTTATGCTCTACTCCGAGTAGATCAGCTCGATTTTGATTTGCACATATAGGGCAAATGCCCCAATACCACGTGTTTTTGCTATGGCTTTTTATTTATTTATTTATTTCATGTCTTCTACCAAATATTCAATGTATTCATTATATTACTCGATTGCTTAAACAGTTTGAGATCACTCATGTTTATAATATGATAAAAATAGTAATCATGGATATATTACCAATTGGGTTTTTTTCTAAACAGAGCCTAGATAGTTCATTTTATTGGTCCAATTGAGCAAACTATAAATTAATCTAAATCATAAATTATTCTAATTGATGATATTAATCTGGATGCCCCCTCCAAAAAACAAAATAAATATAATTGCACTTCATGCTCCAAATTTTTGATGATTCAATCAATCTTTCTTGGGTGAAAGAGAGGATATCTCGATCGGGGGAGAGAATGGAGAAATCTCATGTGACCCAATATATCTAACAAGTCGCACTATACATCAACCCAAGATGCATCTTCCTCCCAGGACTTTGAAAATGTACTTTTGGAACACCAATAGGCATTAAATGAAAGAAAAAAAGAATTAAGTACTATATCTTACTTTGATGTGAAAGCATAAAAATGGTTTTATTGTCTTAATAAGATTAGCCTTTATCATAGCTTATCCAAAAATCGAATAAGCTCATAAAATAAAATAAATAAATAAAAGACAGAATGACTATGACAAAAGAAGAAAATATTTAAGAATGGGTCTTTTGAATGATATGAACAAATATGTATGCTTTCACTCATAGAAAATGAAAGCGGGATCCCGCCCCCTACCATTGTGTATTGGTACTTATCGCATATAGAGTAGATCTGCTTCTGATTATTCCTACAAACAGAACTCTTTCATTATTACTAATATAATATGACAAATCTTAATCATTTCCTCGAGATAATCTACTGAAAATGGGAGGTCCATAGCATAGTTTTTTCCAATGCAATAAAGTTATATAGTGTCTATATTTCGTTGATAAAGGGGTATTTCCAGGGGTTTGCCTTGGTATCGTGTTCATACCGTCGTATTGAATGATCCGGGTCATTTGCTTTCTGTCCATATAATGCATACAACTCTAGTTGCTGGTTGGGCCGGTTCGATGGCTCTATATGAATTAGCGGTTTTTGATCCTTCTGGCCCTATTCTTGATCCAATGTGAAGACAGGGTATGTTTATTATACCTTTCATGACTCGTTTAGGAATAACCAATTCATGGGGCGGTTGGAGTATCACAGGAGGGACTATAACGAATCTGGGTATTTGGAGTTACGAAGGTATTCGGACGCTGCCGCTGACCGGAAGGTGGATGAGACCATTGACGACCTGCATGCGTCCAGTGGAGACGTGTTGGCAAGAATTGTTGATACACAATCTTCCGGCAGCATCTCCATGCCTATGCCCATGGCTTCCATCGAGCTTTGACACGAAAATCTTGAAAACAACGTCTGGGGTCTTCGGTCTCTGTTTCTTTGCTTGTGAAATTATCTTGACGATACAATCTTTAATTACACATATATTTATATACATATGTATATACACGGAAGCTTGAAATTTATAGTTTTTTAATGCAAAGTGTTAGACGCTTTGAATAGCTTTAGCCCGTTGCCAGTGATGTGCATGTGAATTAAATAACAAGTTGTCAACATGTGATGCAACAATCCAAGTGGCAGAGAAAGGCAAACGGGAGAGAACCCTTAAGGTTCAAAGGTTAAATAGCTCGTTTGTACTCTCATTCTAACGAACCAGATCCCCGACAATGCTCTAAAAATTGTTTATCAGCTTTTTCTCAAATTTTGGCCATTCAATGTCATTCAGCAATCACAATTTCGCTACGTGTTCCAACTAAAGATAAATAATAAAATATTATTTATTTTTTAAAAAATATATATAAAACAAAATATTAAAATATTAAAATTAAAAATTAAAAAAAACACCCCAATTGAGCCATGGGGGTGGCGACCGCCACTAGAGGCCGGTTGGGGGTGGCTTCAGGCCCTAGGGGGTGGCTCAACCACCCCCAATGGCTAAAACCCAAAAATTAATTTTTGGGTTTTGGCCATGGGAGGTGACCAAACCACCTCCTATGGCCACGAAGCCACCCCCAGGGACCGGTTGGGGGCAGGTGAAGCCACTCCCATGGCCTTAGGGAGTGGTTCGGCCACCCCTTTGACCTTAGGGAGTGGTTCGGCCAACCCCTAGGGCCAAAACTTAATTTTTGGGTTTTGGCCCTAGGGGGTGGCCGAACCACCCCCTAAGGCCACGGGGGTGGCTTCGGCCACCCCCAACTGGCTTCTGGGGGTGGCTTTCGCCAATCCCATGGCTCAGTTGGGGTGGTCGGCCACCCCCAGTTTTTTTAATTTTTAATTTTAATATTTTATATATATATTTTTTAAATAAATAATATTTTATTATTTATCTTTAGTTGGGACACGTGATGAAATTGTGGCTGTTGGATGACATTGGATGGCCAGGATTTGAGAAAAAAATTGATGGGCAATTTTCAAAACATTGCCGGGGATCCTGATCCCATTCTAACATGGTGTGACCGAGCCTTTCGAGAAGCTAACTCGAAACATTTGGTTGCAATATTTCACCCCTAAATGTGATTTGATTAAAAACCTGAGGAGCTCGATTGCATATTCCGCTCGAACGAGGTGCGACCGAGAGTCGAGACACCCTTAGCTGAAAACGTAAAAAAAAAACCTAATCTACGTGCTAAACTTAAATCATCTTTACCGTGTAAATAGCCAATTTCCATTTAGGTGGGTAATTTTCCTTTATAGATTTTTATAATTGTATTATTGAAGTTTGTGTACTGTTAAGAACACGTTTGTAGAAAGAATTTATCAAAGTTTCAATTCGCCTTTGGATATATATTTATATATATTTTTTCATTCAAAAAGCTTATTCACATTCCTTTTCTTTCGCTATCCGATATCAATTGGGTAAGATATATATGAAGTCAAACTTGGCAAAAGAAAAAAAAAAATTGGTTTCCTGCACTTGTTTGACCCTATTAATTGCAGTTCACAATTAGAATTGAACTAATATTTATTTTCTTTCCACAATGTGACAAATGAGATACAATGGATTGAAGACCATAGACCTGGTTAAAAGACTGGCGTGTTTCATAGTCTGTGACCCAGCCAGTTGGATTTTTTGGAAGCAGAAAACAACTTGTTCCATTATCCTCCTATCAATGCCAATTGGGGAGGGTCCAGCCCAACCCACCCACCCACGCACCCTTTTTCTTCAGAGAAATCTGCCCCTTGGCTATAATTACTTCTATTGGCTTGACTTTAGTGTTGAGCAGAAGTCAACTTCTAATTACTGCATTTTTAATTCTCTCCAAATGCCCCTTCACTTTTTATTTTTTGAAAAACGTTGGCTTTGGCTAGACGTTTAGGAAGAACGTTGGGCTTTGGCTAGACATGAGGGAATGCTAGACATTTAGTAATTTTTCCTCTGATCGGAATAAAAGATTTCATGAAGCAGCTAATTCCATGCATATTGTTTGTACATCTAGTTGTACAAATTGCATAGTATCATAAATAGCTACTCTGGGTATTACCTACCCTCCGGGAGAATTCATAAACAAATACAGATATTTGATATCCTCATCCATACTAAGATATACCATAAGACCAATAAGTTGATTTAAGATCTCGCTATCAACCTCTTGGCCTAAAAAAAGTAATCTTTCTCGATAAAGTCGGTTGATTAGGATAAACTTGTATCCTTAGGAATTGTACACACACCTTTTGATGCATACAGTTTACAAAAATAGCAAAAAAAAAAAAAAAAAAAAAAAATCAATGTGTATATTCAATGTGTATATTACTATACACATTGATTCTTTTTTTTTTTTTTTTTTTCATTGTGGGCTCCTTCTAACAAAGGGCTTTTTTTTTTTTTTTTTTTCTATTTTTCAAGAAATATTAGTTTTGGTCTGTTTACTTTACCTATATAAAAAAAAATAAAAAATAAAAATAGATAAAAATAATCTACTAAACTTTTCGAACGAACTTCTCATTGATTTATTGTTTCATCGAGATCGAATCCAAATCACAATGTCATTTTCTTGTCCCATAATGGGCTTCTTCAATTTTTTTAGGTTTATGCTCTACTCCGAGTAAAGATCGGCCCGATTTTGATTTGCACATATAGTGCAAATGCCCCAATACCACGTGTTTTTGCTATCTTTTTTTATTATTATTTATTTATTTCATGTCTTCTACCAAATATTCATTGTATTCATTATATTACTTGATTATTTAAATAGTTTGAGATCACTCATGTTTATAATATGATAAAAATAGTAATCATGGATATATTACCAATTGGGTTTTTCCTAAACGGAGCCTGGATACTTCATTTTATTGGTCCAATTGAGCCAACTATAAATTAATCTAAATCATAAATTATTCTAATTGATAATATTAATCTGGATACCCCCTCCAAAAAACAAAATAAATATAATTGCACTTCACGCTTCAAATTTTAGATGATTCAATCAATCTTTCTTGGGCGAAAGAGAGGATATCTGGATCGGGGGAGAGAATGGGGAAATCCCATGTGACCCAATATATCTGACCAATTGCACTATACATCAACCCAAGATGCATCTTCCTCCCCAGGACTTCGAAAAGGTACTTTTGGAACACCAATAGGCATTAAATGAAAGAAAAAAAAGAAAAGAAAAAAGAATTAAGTACTATATCTTACTTTGATGTGAAAGTGTAAAAATGGGTTTATTTTCTTAATAAGATTAGCCTTTATCATAGTTTATCCAAAAATTGAATAAGGTCATAAAATAAAATAAAAATACAGAATGACTATGACTAAAGAAGAAAATTTTTAAGAATGGGTCTTTTGAATGATAAATATGTATGCTTTCACTCATAGAAAATGAAAGTAAGATCCCGCCCCCTACCATTGTGTATTGGTATTTATCGGGTATAAAGTAGATCTGCTTCTGTTTGTTCCTACAAATAAAGCTTTTCCATTATTACTAATATAATAGAACAAATCTTAATCCTTTACTCGAGATAATCTACTGAAAATTGGAGGTCCATAGCGTAGTTTTTCCCAATGCAATAAAGTTACATAGTGTTTATTTTTCATTGATAAAGGAGTATTTCCATGGGTTTGCCTTGGTATCGTGTTCATACTGTTGTATTGAATGGTCCGGGTCGTTTGCTTTCTATCCATATAATGCATACAACTCTAGTTGCTAGTTGGGCCGGTTTGATGGCTCTATATGAATTAGCGGTTTTTGATCCCTCTAGCCCTATTTTTGATCCAATGTGGAGACAGGGTATGTTTGTTATACCTTTCATGACTCATTTAGAAATAACTAATTCATGGGGCGGTTGGAGTATCACAGGAAGGACTATAACAAATCCGGGTATTTGGAGTTACGAAGATGTGGCTGGTGCACATATTGTGTTTTCTGCCTTGTGCTTTTTGGCAGCTATTTGCCATTGGGTGTATTGGGATCTATAAATATTTTGTGATGAACGCACGAGAAAACCTTCTTTGGATTTACCTAAGATTTTTGGAGTTCATTTATTTCTTTCAAGACTAGCTTGTTTTGGGTTTGGCGCATTTCATGTAACGGGGTTGTATGGTCTTGGAATATGGGTGTCCAATCCTTATAGACTAGCCGGAAGGGTACAATCTGTAAATTCAGCGTGGGGTGTGGAAGGTTTTGATCCTTTTGTTCTAGGAGGAATAGCCTCTCATCATATTGCAACAGGGACATTGGGCATATTAGCAGGTCTATTTCATCTTAGTGTCCGCCCGCCCCAACATCTATACAAAGGATTACGTATGGGAAATATTGAAACTGTCCTTCCCAGTAGCATCGTTGCTGTTTTTTTTTTTTTTTTTACCGCTTTTGTTGTTGCTGGAACTATGTAGTATGGTTCAACAACTACCCCAATTGAATTATATATGCCCCTAAATGAAGTCCACCAAAACCAGCCCCCAAAAAATCCTTTGAATCCAAGTGTCCCAGTGCCAATGGTCCAAGGTTTAGAAAACTGATATTTTCCCTCAATATTTGGGAGCATATGAAATATTGGACACTGTTTTTGCTTACAAAATTCGACCACCACAACACAATGATTTAGCTCAAGTTGAGACTCAAGTTGTTTGCACATCCACATCCAAAGACAAGCCTATAAATCTCCACTAGATCATAATGGACTTCATTGACCTGAAGTTGTTTAGCTTCATTGATGAGCAGACCCAACCAGCTGAAATTAGGAATGGTGAAATTGACCTGATTTATTTATTTTATTGCTTAAATTTTTATTTTGTTATATTTAACAGTATACATTAGAGTCATATTATTTAAAAAATTTAAATAACATAGTAATATATTCATAATGTGAAAACATATGCATTATTAAATCGGTATATGTTGGCCATAAAATCAAAATGGATCAACAGTCTAAGGCTGACAATTTTTAACACAATTCACGAACTCGACACGAAATTAATTAGTGTTAAGGGGTCGCCTTATACATATGCTTCAACATGACCCGACTCGATATTTAAGGCTAACAAATTTTGAGATGATCTGTAAACTTAATATAAAATTAATGAATTAAAGTTAGAGAGTTTTACTTATTTAATTAAATAAGTTAAATTAAAACTAGGAAAAACTTTACTTTAGACCTCTGAATTACCACGCATTTTGAGAAGATCTCCTTAAATTTTAAAAACTCTCAATTTAACTCCATGAACTTTCAATTTGAGTCAATTGACCCCCTTTGTCATATTTTAAATGTTAAAAATGATACAATGACATTTACACCCCTAACTTTTTTTTTTTTTTTTTAATTTTTATAAAAGTCCAAATTTACCTTTAATTTCAAATTAAAAAATAATATATATATATATATATATATATATATATATATATATCCACAGTGACCAGCGGTTGCGACCCAGCCATGGGTCAAGCTAGACCCATGCGTCACAAGGTGACCCAACCCAACCGTCGGAGTAGTTTTGAACTCTAAAGTTTCTCCTTAAAATTAATTTATATAATTTTATTTACATACATTCTAAGTCAATTGCTCTTTGGCGCCTTATCTCTCTCTTTCTCTCTCTAACTGTTGGTCTCAATTTCTCAGTCCCATTCTCTCGTTCCCGAGTTACCCATTTCAAGGTTGCCTCTCTCTTCAATGGCCATGACCCACATCCTTAAACCCGCCATTTCCATGCCCACTTCTTCACACTTCACTCCCTCTATACCCTCACCTCCCTTTCCATTCAAAACGCACACGAGCTCACACTTCTTCCCCACCCATCATTCCAGAATTCACAGCCACCAAACGCCACCGCCAACACTATCCAGAAGATTGTTCCTTCCTTCAGTTTCTGGAATCTGGGACGCCTTAACTGGTGGCAACAATGCCCGTGAAGCTGTTGTTTCCATTCGGCGTGGAATGCTACTCTTTCGGCAGGTATACTTCCTTCATCATGTACTTTCTTTCTGTACTTTGTTTTATTAGTTGTTTTGGTTTGTGTAATTCGGAGTGTTTGTTATTGTTAAGGGAGATGTTCCAGGTTCTTTGGTGGAATTCGATAAGGCAATTGAGTTGGATCCTCGTCAAAAGGCATGTAGGTTATAGGGAAATTTAGATAACGGATCTTTGTGATTTGGATATACTATCTGTTGAATTAGATTAGATTGAATTGGTGATGGTTGTTGTCAGATCTTTGGCAAAGGGGGCTGTCATTATACTACCTTGATAGGTATTAATTCTTTACTGGTCCTATTCTCCTTGTGCCTTTGTTTGGTTACTGAGAATACTTTGGCAAAGAAAATACAAGCAGAATTTTGAACTTAGAGAAATCTTGCATTTTGAGTAAAGAAGGAATCTCTGCTCAATCTGCCCTAATTTGTTCTTTTCCTTCTTTTTTTTTTTTTCCCCATAGACATAAACAAGATAAAACATGAATCTCTAAATATTGTGAGGAGATTGAAGTGGGTTTCTCTTCTCCATAGGTTTGAAGAAGGGGCAGAGCAATTCCGGTTAGATGTTTCACAGAATCCAAATGACACAGAGGAATCCATCTGGTGCTTTCTTTGTGAAGCTCAATTATGTGGAGTTGACGAAGCAAGGAAACAGTTTCTTGAGGTAAGTTTGTTTGTTAAAGGAGGAACATCATCATTGATTCTATTGAAAAATAAAAAGATTGACTTTGTTATTCACCCAGAAAAAAAAAAACATTACCTGAGTTAGGCAACTCGCATGCCTTTGATTTTGATTACTTAACTCGCCAGCCAACCAACCGATGGTTTCCCTGTGCATGAGACATGATGCAAAAAATTTATTTATGTGCCTGTATATGCAAAAACTGATTAGGTGATCTGCAACCTGACGAAGTAGTAGTTACATTATGATTAATCATACATTTTAATTACTAATGGGCATCTGTAGGTAGAGGACCTGGTATCCTGAACAAAGTTAATTAGTGGATTTTATTGTTCTGTCTATTTAGAGAGCTAAAATGGGGTCATCTTCCTATTTCTGTGTCCAAGTGCCAACTGTGGAAATAATAATAACATTCATTTTATCACTTAATAACTGAATGCAGGTTGGCAAGGATCCACGACCCGTCATGCGGGAAGCCTATAACATGTTTAAAAATGGTGGAGATCCTGAAAAGGTGTGATTTAATGCTTCTGAGCTAAAAACTCTTGTGTTTTTTTCCTTTTTCTTTTGTCATTTTAACTGGGCAAATGTTGATTTCAAGAGCTACCATATAAGAGCAGTATGGTTGCATATAATTCCAAGAACTTCATCTGACTGAAAATTTTGGTTTTACTGCATAGCTTGTTGCTGCATTTTCAAATGGCAGGGAGAATGAAAATTTCTATGCTTCTCTGTATGCTGGGCTTTATTACGAATCTGAGGTTTGTTCTCAGCTTCTAAACCTTCCTAGTTTGGGCTTTTAATTCAGTTATACTTCATAAACATACCAAATTGAGTTCTCGCTAGCTCCTTTAAAGAATGCAAATCATTAAAGAGCAGCTCGACCATACTTCATTTACAGATGCACCACAAGTAGACAACTGGCTTCTTTGTTTATATGGAAAAGCAATACTCACAACTCTTGTGTGGACATGCTGTGGGCGATATGTAGGAAAAATATAATGCATAACTTGTGGGAACCCCATTTCATGCTTAATGCTTATATTTGAGATTTATGGGTTCAACTAGTTGGATGTTGTGTCTCTTTGCCTTAAAGGGAAAAATATGAGTTGAAGATAGAGACTTCTAATAATGTTGTTGAAAACATGCTCAGTGGTGTCTACTTATCTTGCCATTTTAGTAAAACCATTTATTTCACATTTTTGTCCATTGTTTAAGTGGATGTTAGGATGTAAATGAAGTCCTTAGGTTTGTTCTGCAAAGAAACTCCATTTCAACTGATGTGAACTGTCACTATTGAGATACTTAAGGAGAAGATGTTTCACCTTACATCACTTCAGCCTTCCTCAGTGGCCTAAATTCATTCACTTATCTGTTATCCCCAATAGTCAATATTAGGGAAGCCTATCGAGGAGAGTGAACTAAGTTGGCAAGGTGTAGGTTTCTTGGAAGTATTAATCTACCGTTCATGCATTCGGCAGAGAAAAAAAAAAGTTTATTGAAGGAGAATGGGGGGATTTTTAGAAGAATGTTTCTTGCATGTCAAGAGTTTGTCTTTGCTTCTTATTTTAGCACATATGAAGATCTGCTGTCATGTACATCTTTTATTACCAGTTCTTGTCATAACTCTGGTGTAAAGAAATTATCCCATTTCCATTTGGTAAGTGAAAGTCCTTCTATTCCATTCTCTCTAACCTAGGTGTTTTGACATTACTGATAAAAGAGTAAATTGAGATATCGTGTAGCATGCTTGGTTACTGATGAACTCATTGACAACCTTTAAGGAAAATGGACTGATGTTATCTTTTGATTAGGGGTGAATGCTTTGAAGGTTACTTGCTGATCTCATCTCATCTTAAGCTTAATAATCAAGCAATTTATATCTGTGCAGAAAAAAACTGATGCGGCCAAGCTTCATATACTTGCTGCATACCAGTCTCCTTATGGACAGAGGTCTGTCTGTATTCATAATATGTCAACATTTCTCAGTAATGCAACTATACGTACAGTGAGATAAATCTAACAGCGAGTCCTTTCATTTCAGGTCTGATGATTATATGGCTTCACTTGCCAGGGTTCACTGTCTTTGTCGAAATTGGAGCTCTAACTAAAATATTTGGCTCATGCTTGAACTGGAGTACCACAGGAGGATGTATCCATGCAGCGCAGATCATATATGGATGCAACTAGCTTCCTGCAGAATTTTCATGTTGTTAGAAGCCCGCCAAGGAATTTCATAGCAAGATCGTTTTTTTTTTTTAAGTATTAGTTGATTTTATGATAAAAAAAAAATTGTAACTGTTTGCCCCAGCTGTTACAAATGCAGTATACAAATGCATTGTTCCTATAATTATGTTACGGTTTTTCGACGCTTGCTTGCAATACCACAAGCTTAATTAAGCTCATAGAAAGGAATATCGGACGACAGTTGTCAGCATGAAACAATGGCTAGAGACTAGGCTGGAACGACAGCTGGTCGGTAGTCGAAGGTAGGCGATGGTCGAGGGTGGTTGGAGATGGAGCAACAGAGTGGTAGAAAATGGGCCGGGCAGGCTAGACAATGGTGAGGTTGGATGGTGACCGAAGAGATGATGGTTGGCAAGCTGGGCCGAGGATGGCTGGAGACTAGGTCAAACGGTGGTCAGCAATGGGCCGTGCTGAACAGTGGCCAGCGTTATGATTCCATTCAACAGCTATTGAACTGTACCAAACAACAAAATATATATATGTAGGGTTATATTCTAGTGTTACAATTAAACTAATGAATAATAATTCCCAATAATAATGACTATTTCTTTTTTCAATAAAATAACTATTTTATATACCAAATATGCCCAACTTTTATTCTCTTTTGCCTTTGCAGTCTCCCTTCCTATTGCTCCTGTCTTTCTTCTTTTCTCTAGCTCTTTTAAAAACAGATAGGAACCCACAAGTCAAAAGGAAAAAACGAGGTCCAGAGAAGCAAGGAAATTGTAATTTATTTTTCAGGTGAAGTTTTGTTTTACATATATTTTCCTAATGATTACCCCCAATGATTATGCTGCTGCAAATATCTAAACTTTGTGTGGTTCATGGACTACACGACAATGCAATAACTCAGATTCAAACACTGAAATCAAGAGCATACAAACTATGTAACCGATGAACAAGACGTGTTAAACATCATATTATTCTGCAGTAAATTTTTGTTTAGGCAGATATACAGAGAGCATAATGATTTCTTATTATTTTTCATGATGAATTTTTGTTTTCTATGCAATGATGGTTATGGGAAGCAAACATTATTATAAGAATGAAAGGCTAAAGGTAGAGTAGCTTGCAGCAAAATGTTTAGGAAACAAGTGGGGTTCAAATTTAAATGTAGAAGTAGAACTTTGAGTGTCTTTTGTGACAATTGACAATGACTTCAATCATTGTTCTGGTAGGCTTTCACTTTTGTTGCATACTATATTCCTATTTGTTTCATTTCTTAATTGAGCTTAAAGCATCAGTTTGAGGGTTATACCTTTGAAATTCCAAAACTAAAACATATTTAATAAATGACAGAAATTTTCTCCAAATCCGTATGGAGAAAATATCTTCAAACCCATGTAAAATAGTGTTAAATTGTTTATAAACATTTAAAAGGCATATTAAATTTTTAACCTCATTAATAGCAGTTTACTAATTTAGACTAAATTTAATGTGTATTTTAAATATTTATAGACAATTGACACTATTTTATATGGGTTGGAAGATATTTCCACCCTACCAATTTGAAGAAAATTTCTGTCATTTCTTAATAGTCTATTTAAGGAAAGGATTTGCCAACTAGGAACATCAAATGGGTAAATAGTGATGTTGAGTTTGGTGGGTATTCGTTATTTTTAAAAATTTGTTTAACACGTCAAAACGTTGAACAGTTTTCAAACTTTTGAAAATGATTAATTAAGCTATAAGCTATAATTAGCATTAAAAAAAAAAAAAAACAGCTTCAGCAGGTAGAATAGTAGCCTCTTTCTAGTCATTAGATTTCGGACAGAGTTTTCCTCCAAATTAGATTGGAAGAGCTTCCTTCAACACAGCCTATAAAAATAACAGGTGTCCATTCTTAATCTGTTTACATATTTTGCATTTTCATTCTTAATTAAATTACCACTTATTTCAAAAGTTTAAACTAATATTCATTAAATTCATATTCCAAAAAAGTTCATGAAAAACAAATCCAGTGAGCTCAGGAGTGTTACAATCAATACTAATATCAAATCCCGCTTTCATTTTGGCCATAATTGGCCTATTGTTATTTAAGACGCATTTCTGATCATCGTCATCAACCGCCTCCAGTCGTGAAATTTTTCCAATTATCATTTCAAAAGTCATAATCCTTTGACTTCATGGGTACAAAAACTTGCTTTAGCAAACGGGAACATAAATATTATGAGAAATATTCAATTAAAATCTTAATAATCACGTAAACCTCAGCCACCTTCCAACTTCTAACGTGTCCATTTCACAAACAGCTAGCTATTTTAGCCGTGCACGACAAAACATTCCACATGAGACAATCAATTTATCTATTTTTTTTTTTTTTTTCAAAATAATTTTGTTTCAATGACGGTTACAACAAGCTCATGTCACAATCTTTAACCCTAACATAATTAGATTAATCTAATCTTAGACACATCATCACAAGCCCTTTGAAGCTCTTTTGGCATATTCTCAGTGGTAAGCACAAAAGAGTTGGATATTCTTTTGGTGATTCTGCAATGGGATATGCCATTGGCATTCCCCGGCCAATACAAGTTTGAGTTCCATGGAACTTCTGTGATACCATTCATCTACTGACCAAATTACCCTCATTTTACTTTTTTTATTCATCCTCTGCAAATTCTTCAAGAATATAAAAATCCATAAAAACAGTAATTTAATTTGCTTCACCAAAAAAATTAACAAAAACCCACAGAACCTCCATTCAACCAAGTTTGATTGGTGCCACGAAGTAATGATGGTCTGGTTCCTAGGATACATGTCATCATCGTAAGTAAGCAACATGGAAATCCCATGAGATTATCTGTAAACAAAAAACCTGAGAACCGGGAAGCTTGTACTTTCCGAAAAACTATAAAGACCGTTAATCGTTGTCTTTGAAAGCTTCCTCTTTTTTACCTCACAAAATCGAACTCTGTGTTGCTTAGAAGAAAGAATAAAATAAAAATAAATAAATAAATAAATAGTCTCTCTCTCAAAGCACATGCCAAAGGTGAAGGATAATATTGGTTCGGTGAAAGCAGCTTGGGATGTCATTGGAGAGGCTTATTGCCGGAGGTGTGCCACCGTCGGAGGCTCCGGTGATGTCAAGGTCTCACTCATCCCGCCAATGTGGGGGGGAGCAGGTGTGGATCTTCGAGGAGTTGCCGACGGCCACGATCGAGTCGGTTTCACGGCCCGATACCGGAGATATCAGCCCCATGCTTCTGTCTTACACCATTGAGGTTCAATACAAGCAGGCATGCACCAACTCTCTCTGTCTCTCTCTCTGTTTGTTTCTCAATATCACTTGGTTTTATTTGCTGAATTGGTTTCTGGGTTTTATGTTGTTTTCTTGTTTTGGGATTCTAACATGAGGAGAAGTTTGAGTTTGTTATGTACAATAGTTGTCTGAGACATATTTTGAGTGTGGGGATTTTTTTTTTTTTTTTTTTTTTTTTTTCTGTTTATCTACTTTTGGTATATTATATAGCAACCAAATGGATATCAATTGAATTTGAATTATGGGTTGTGTTTAGCTGCAACTGACTAATAACTAATGATGAATTAGGAGTATGACAATTTGTTTTCAAGATACATTTGGAGCCTCTTTGATCAAGTTAAGAACTCATGAGTTTTCTTTTCCTTCTTCTCTTTTTTCTCTGGCTCTGCTGTGCTTATTGTAATGAGCTGGCTGAGATTTAAATAATTTTGCTGTTCTCACTTTTTTTAGTTTTTATAATTTAGCTGCCAGAATCAGGTTCATTACTGACCTTAAGAACTTGGGGCAAAGCATTTTTGAGGGGAATAATTACATTTTAAAAAAATCCCAGAAAAAAAATAAATGCTGTTTAAATGAACAATTACTGTTTAATTATGTTTAAAGTGATGATTTTAATTGGAACTGGGGTGCTTATTATAGGATCATTTTGATTACAAGTTACAAATAGAAGAAATGGTCCAGTTAGGTATTATCACTGCAATTTTGTCCTTTCTGTTTGTTCATTTATTATGAGAAGTCTTATGCATTTCAATCTTATTTATCATTGTCCTTAGAGCTCTTTAGTTTGATATTCTTTTGAGTTTTAAGACTCATTCAATATTGTGTCATGAGAATACATATAGCAGCTACAATGTGCAATTAATCATTGTATTCATATTGAAACAGTTCAAGTGGCGTTTACTGAAGAAAGCATCACAAGTTCTCTATTTACATTTCGCTTTGAAGAAACGTGCATTTATTGAGGAATTATATGGGAAACAAGAACAGGTTGGCCTATTATACATGACATGTCCTGGTCAATTTTTTTAACATTCATGGACCTGTAGGCTAGCCCAGTTTCGAACTTCTTGGTCTTCATTATTGTGTACATGTGATGATTATCATTTAACTTCTGATTGGAATTTTTTCTGAAAGGTTAAAGAATGGCTTCAAAGCTTAGGAATAGTGGATCAAACAGCAGTGGTGCAAGATGATGATGAACCTGATGATGGAGCTATTCCTTTACATTATGAAGGAAGTGTTAGAAACAGGTGAATGCTAATCCTATATTGTCCGTTCTGTTTAGTACTTGGAACTAATAAAGCACTTTCTACCATATTTGTTGTTCTTGCATCTCTTTTGGGGCTTTAAAAAGGAGATTTTTGGGATTTGGTTTATTATACAGAAATGTTCCATCAATTGCTGCTTTTCCAATAATTCGCCCAGCACTAGGAGGTCAGCAGTCCATTTCAGACAGAGCAAAGGTGGCAATGCAGGGCTATCTGAATCACTTTCTAGGAAACATGGATATTGTAAACTCCCGGGAGGTGAACATTTAATAATCTTTGCTGTTTCTACCTTAATGAAACTGATTTTTTTTTTTTTTTGGTTTTAGATCCTTTTGAATAGTTCATTTAACTAATGGCCAGTCGTATTTAACTTCAAAGATTTTGGCATGGGCTTCACTGGTTCTTTTATATCACTAACAACAGCTGCACATACATGCTTGAGAACTGAAATTTACATTCAGGTCTTTCCAACATTACCCAATACCCATCACATCTTTTACCTGTGAATGTAAGATAGTTTCTTGAAAGTCTCATTCTAATTTTAGAGGAATGTGAGTTCTGCGTATATCAATGTATCCTCTTCCAGGTTGTTTTCTGCTAATTTGACAATTATGCCTGCTTCTGCAGAAAGTCCAAAATATTGTTCTTGATAATCTATAGGAATGTGAATTTGGCAAGACCCCTTCTTCTTTGAGGTAGAGGGGGGTGATATGATTACACAAGAATCTTTTTAAACTTGATTCAGGGCAAACATTTTGACATTGCTTAATAAATACTGAAATGTATTGCAAATTGCCCATCAATCTTTTGTTACTGGCTACTTACACCATTTGTATTGTAGGTATGCAAATTTTTGGAGGTCTCCAAGTTGTCATTTTTACGCGAGTTTGGTTCAAAATTGAAAGAAGGTTATGTAATGGTGAAGCATCTACCAAGGGTTGATTCTGATGTGAAATGTTGGGTGTTACGTTGGTCCAGTTGTTGCCAAAGCAATTGGGAAAAGGTCTGGTTGCTGAACCTTATCCCTTTATCACAATTTTCATTGTTTTTTTGTTTTTTTTTTGGGAGGGGGTGCTAAATTAATAGAAACAATCCAGATTAACTGGGCCATGGAATAACTCCCAGGACTGGAAAACTGTTAAATGCCCCAAAATTCTGTCTTGGAAGCACCTTTTATTCATCTAAAGACTGGAAAATACCTAATGCTCAGGATGATGTTATGACTTTGATTCCTATGCAACCTGTATATGTCATCTCTGGTTACTTTGTAAACTGTAATTTTGTCATTATTCACACCTAATCTGCTTGCAGGTGTGGGCTGTTTTAAAACCGGGTTTCCTAGCCTTGCTGGATGATCCTTTTGACACGAAACTCTTGGACATAATTGTTTTTGATGTACTGCCAGTCTCCAACAGAAAGGAGGGGTTAGAAGTATACTTAGCAAATCATATAAAGGAACATAATCCCTTACGTTATGCATTTAGGGTGAGTTAAACTGTTTTTGTCTTTGCTTCTTCAACGCTTAAATATTATAATCATTATGTCATGTATGGGTTGAGGCTGTATCTGCTTTCCATTTACTACTTTGTAATGTTTTCATTCAGTCCAATGCAATTGCCTTCTGATAGTTCTGGTAATCTATATCCCAAGCCTTTGAACTTTCTTCTGCCAGAGAATTAGATGGTATAAGTAATTGAACCTGCAAGAGGCCAATTTCAAATTTATAAGATTGTGGCTTGATATATACTTTTATGTGTCATGATTTTTTTTTTTGGCTTAATTACTTCTTTAGAAGTGTCATAAACGATATGGAAATTTACTTCTTTTGATACCAGTAAGTCTAAATATATGATTTTTGTTTTTTTGCAATTTGATTCTAATGACAAAAATTTGGAAATGTTGAAAGGCCACTTGTGGAAATCGGAGCATAAAGTTGAGAACCACAAGTAGTGCCAAAGTTAAAGAATGGGTTACAGCAATCAACAATGCTGGTCTAAAATCTCAAGAGAGTTGGTGCCATCCTCAACGTTTTGATTCCTATGCTCCCCAAAGAGGTTTGATAGAAGATGGAAGCCAGGCTCAATGGTTTATAGATGGGGAAGCGGCCTTTGAAGTAATTGCTTCTTCAATAGAGAATGCAAAATCAGAGGTTTATTTTGTTCTTTTCTGTATTAACACATAATATATACAATTCATGCCAGTGTCTATTCCTTTTGACTGAAAGACTGAAAATTGTATGCAGATATTCATTACTGGGTGGTGGCTTTGCCCAGAACTGTATTTAAGACGCCCTTTTCATAGTCATCCTTCCTCTCAGCTTGATGCATTACTAGAAGCGAAAGCTAAGCTAGGGGTCCAGGTGCAAAAACATATGATTCTTTCTCATTCTTTATAAATGTACTATTTTGGCTTTGGGGTGTTTTTTTATGTCTTTGTCTACCTTTAGAACCTAGACGAATTACTTGGTTCTTTTCTTTTCTTTGGTTATTACATATACTTTTGCCATACTCTCATATAAAGTGTAGAAATTGTTTCTAGAATGAATTAATATAGATTGTATCACATTGCTCATAAAGTTATAATCAATATAAAGTGTAATTTGTAGCAGGGTTTGGAATCATGCTGTAGTTGTATGATCAGAAATGCCACTTTATTAGACTTGAAAAGCAGCATCTCAGCTTGCTCGTGTGATGAAACTCATAGACGAAAAAAAAAAAAAAGATTGTTCTTGAAAGAGAGGTTTAAACCTTATTTTTTATCATGTTTTCGTTGAGTTTTTATTTATTGTAGGACAAATACTGTGAATGAGAAGGTTTTGGCATCAGTCTATCTGTTTAAAAGAAAATAGTATCTGGCTCAATTGCCAGTCTTACTATGTATAAATGGCATTAGAATGAACTGCTCTTTATGCAGTCATCTATTCTCATCATTTAGTGCACTTCTATGATATAGACTGATTTTCATTATTGCAACTCTGACTCGGCTGCTGAGGTTCTGGGTCAGATATCATCCTTCTGATTCAACTTGAAGCTCACCATCAATGCTTAACCTCTTCTTCTTTTGCTCAGTTCATCCTGTTTTCCCTTTTCGTGTCATATTTTTGTTATTGTTCTCTTCCTACTTCTGAAATAAATTCTGCGTGCTTTCTGTGGATTTGAGCATAATTTAGATTTAACTTTAATCTAATGATATGCAGATTTACATTCTTCTTTACAAGGAGGTATCTCTTGCTTTAAAAATCAACAGTATGTACAGTAAGAAAAGGCTCCTTGACATTCATGAGAATGTAAGGGTTTTGCGATATCCTGACCATATATCCACTGGAGTTTATTATTGGTATGAAGTTTGTGGATTGAACTCATTCGGCATTCTTATTGACAGCTATGGATATATTTTGGATACTAAGCAATTACTATTAACTTGGTTTCTTACAGGTCACACCATGAAAAACTTGTTATTGTTGACTCTAAGATTTGCTTTATTGGAGGATTAGATTTATGCTTTGGACGTTATGACACAACTGAACACAGAGTGGGCGATTGCCCTCCTGTCATATGGCCTGGAAAGGACTACTATAATCCAAGGTATGATTTAGAACATTTTGCAGACAATGAAGCAGATATGAGTTTTGGTTTAGAAGTTTATGCTAAATATACTTCTCTGTTAGATGTTTATGGTACAAATATTATGCATTTAGCTTTTTTCATATATAAAACACGTCTTCGGAACTTGTAGAGTGATATATTTAACTCTCAACATGTGGAGTTTGCTGGAAAAATTTTAGTAAGTCTTGTAAACTAGTGTTGGGAGCAAGCTTTGTGTTATTCATTAATCTAAAATAATTGTAAGCAGCTATAAATTTTGGTCAGTAATTACTAATTTGTGATATTAATAGTTTTTATTTTTCCTTTCTCTTTTTTTGTGTAGGGAATCTGAACCAAATTCTTGGGAAGACACAATGAGAGATGAATTGGATCGTAGAAAATATCCTCGTATGCCATGGCATGATGTTCATTGTGCTCTTTGGGGGCCACCCTGTCGTGACGTTGCTAGGCACTTTGTTCAGCGCTGGAACCATGCTAAGGTTAATCTTTACTTACTTGATATATTTTTTTTATGTGTCAGAGTAATTCTTTATATAACATAATGAAACATTTATTCAGAGAAACAAAGCTCCAAATGAACAAAAAATTCCACTGCTTATGCCTCACCACCTCATGGTCCTTCCTCATTACATGGGAAGAAGCCAAGATATAGATATTAAACACAAGAACTCAGATGAAAACCAGAAAAGCATTAGCAGGCATGATTCTTTTTCGTCACTGTCACCTTCAGAAGATATCCCATTGCTTTTGCCTCTGGAAGCTGATGGAGTAGCGGCTTCGAATGTAGGCTCAAAGTTGAACGGCCTGCATATGAATCACAATCTTCTTGATCAGCCAAGTGGGGTCAATGGAAGTTTCTCATCCACATTCCAAGAGCCAGAAGTTAAAGCCTCAGCTGCTGATACACAGATTAAAGGCTTTGTAAATGACCTTGACTCTATGGATCTTCAGAGTGAAATGGATTCAAATGCGGTTGCAGAGTGTGACATGAAAACTTCAGATGAGTGGTGGGAAACTCCCAAGGAAGGCAATCATGCTGTTGCAGGGAACGACTGTGTTGGTCCGCGTACTGCATGCCGTGTTCAGGTTAGCTATACCTCATGGAGTCTATAACCATAACATGAATTTTGTTTGAGGAAGTAGGAGACAATATTTCGTGAATAGTCTTAGCCATCCACATCTGCTAGCACCAAGCATATATATTTTCTTCATACAGACTCCTGAAATATAAATCCTGTTTCCTATCAAGATTAACATTGTTAATGCAAGG
This sequence comes from Corylus avellana, assembly GCF_965113065.1. Taxonomy (NCBI): domain Eukaryota; kingdom Viridiplantae; phylum Streptophyta; class Magnoliopsida; order Fagales; family Betulaceae; genus Corylus; species Corylus avellana. The sequence continues at coordinate 4,159,320 of NC_142490.1, read as the reverse complement.
TTATACGGTATTATATGTGTTGCACTAACCTAGCATTTGTACCACCATTGAAATCTCAAAACCCTTTAAGCTGGAAAGGGGACCAGCTCATGTGTATTGTTATTCCCTACTTCCATCCTGATGTATCTCAATTTCTCTTTTTAATCTTTCATCTTCTGCCTTCTTGAATGAATATGTGGTGTATAGGTTATCAGAAGTGTCAGCCAGTGGTCTGTTGGAACAAGTCAAATTGAAGGAAGCATTCATAGTGCTTATTGTTCTCTCATTAAGGATGCAAAGCATTTTATCTACATAGAGGTAACAAAAGTTTGTCAAACTAACTCTGATTTCTTATAGATGAGTTTAAAAAGGTAGTCTGTGAATCATTTTGATTGTCTTTTGGCCAGCATCTCACTCTCTTTATTCTTTGCTTGCTTCCAGAATCAATTTTTCATATCGGGGCTTAAAGGAGATGAGACAATACAAAACCGTGTCCTAGAAGCTTTATACCGTCGTATTTTGAAAGCACACAAAGAACAGAAGTGTTTCAGGGTCATTGTTGTCTTGCCACTCTTACCTGGCTTCCAGGTACTCGTACTTGGTTTTATTTCCAAACAATTGGACAATAAGTTTAGATACCTAAGCCTTTACTTCTGTTGTGAACTTTTATTACAGGGAGGTCTGGATGATGGTGGTGCAGCAACTGTTAGAGCCTTAACGCATTGGCAGTATCGTACTATTTCTAGAGAAAAACACTCAATACTGCATAAACTTAACGTTGTTCTTGGTCCTAAAACCCATGATTATATTTCTTTCTATGGCCTGAGATCCTACGGTAGACTTTTTGATGGTGGTCCTGTGGCTACCAGTCAGGTAATGCCAAGCACTACATGCCTCCATTTTATGCAGCCTTTTGTGTCCCAGATAGAATTTTTGGCTTTATACATGTTGCTTTTGAAGTCCTAGATGTACCATGTGTGACATTGAGCCTCTTCGTAATAGATTCCATTGCCTCCCACAGTTAAGTACTGTATAATTGCAACTCCTCCATACTCTGCCCCTATGAACCTCATAATGGGTTGAGGTGTTGTCTCTTCCCAAACCTGTGCCTCTATTCTCAACAAATAAAGCTCAGATTAATGCATGCACGAAAGAAGATTGTTTTTTCACTTTTTATTAAACAGTAATAGTTATCATGAATATTTAGCTTTTTTTCTCATTGCAGATTCTCTCTTTTATGCAGGTTTATGTGCACAGCAAATTAATGATTATTGATGACCACATTGCTTTGATTGGTTCATCCAACATAAATGATAGGAGTTTGCTAGGATCAAGAGACTCTGAGGTATCATTTCTACTTTAGCTGAAGGGCTACCTTTCTGAGCATATAAAAGAGTTCAAATTCGGAATGCATTTACTGAAGTTGTTCTTGGTGATCTAAGCCAAGAATATAAGCTGTTCTCCACCAGATATAGAAAATGCTAGAGAACTGTTGTGCTTCATTTATCCGTTACCATATGCACAGATGGAAGGAAAAGGTTTCTCCTAGCATCTGTGTTTGGTTTAATGTCTCCACGAATTAAGTCACTTTCTCTTGGAACATTCAGCCGGTCAACTATAGTTTTGCCTCATTTTTTGGAAAAAAATTAGGAAAATAAGATATCCTCTTAGTAGCATAATTCAAATAATGCTATTGGGGAGATTGTTTGTTAGCTACAATTTCGAGAAAATGATGATTTAAATAGACTATAAAACAAGAGTTCAACTCTCATTAATCTATATTTATGAAGGTGTTGTTCTACTCCCTTTCTCATTTTCTCAGAAAGAAAAGGACAGAAAAAATATATTTGACTCTAACATTTCTGTTTCAGATTGGGGTAGTAATTGAAGATAAAGACTTTCTTGATTCATCTATGAATGGAGAGCCTTGGCAGGCTGGAAAATTTTCTTATACTCTTCGGTGCTCCCTGTGGTCTGAGCACCTTGGTTTATCTGCAGGAGAGGTTAGTAACATTAACCAAACATGGATGTTTCTGCACTGCCTACCCTCCACAAAACTTCAGAGGCGATATTTAAGGCCTGCTGCTGGATTAAATTCTTTATCCCTTACATATAAACTCCATCATTATATGTAGTTCACACAGATAGTCATCAGTTAATTGGTGACCTTATATGCTGCACTGACGCTATGCTTTTAATTTCTTCAGATCAATCAAATTAGTGATCCTGTAACAGACTCAACATACAAAGATCTGTGGTTAGCAACTGCAAAGGTGAGATTAGCCAGATTTTGAGAAAATGTTCTGTTAGTTTCAATTGGGTGTGTGTGTGTTACCATCTAATATAACATTAATGCTGGTGGGCCTCTATGCTTCCATAATCATATTCATATACAACACGAACATGCATGCAGGCAAACATGCATGCACATCTACATAATGTATGTAAAATGTTTTTGGAAGAATGTGGCCTTGACATGTGGTTTTTCTAAAAATATTCAGATTATCTATAGATTAAAATCAGTTTTCTGCGTATTATCATTCGAGTTCAAGAGATTTCAGTATAGTTTGTAATGTAGGATATGTTAGTGATATATGCATCTTAAGAAATCTGTGTGGAAAACTGGGCAGTCTCAGTCATTTATTTATCTTTCATCAGTTTTCACTGATATATAGTTTACCCTTTTGCATCACCTGTACTAAATTAACATGCTACAATATGTGACAGAAAAATTCCATTATCTACCAAGATGTCTTTGCTTGCATTCCCAACGATCGCATACACTCTCGGTAAGATACTACCATGACTGTGCTCTCCTTTTTGCTGCACTTGCGGCTCTCTCTCTCACATTGTGTAATGTTGCTGTTGCACACAGAGCTGCTCTCAGGCAAAGCATGGCCCATTGGAAGGAGAAACTTAGCCACACCACCATTGATTTAGGAATAGCCCCTGAGAAGCTAGAATCCTCTGAGAATGGAGAAGTCAAGGAAATAGATCCAATGGAGAGATTGAAGTCTATTAGGGGACATCTTGTTTCCTTCCCTGTAGAGTTTATGTGTGAAGAAAACAATATGAGACCAGTATTCAACGAGAGTGAGTTTTATGCAGCTCCTCAAGTATTTCACTAAGGAGGTAGAGAAATCATAGGTAGATATAATATATGAGAGATCCATTGTTTTACCCCCAATTGTAGATAATCCCACTGTGAGAAAGAGAGAACGGGAATCCATTAGCAGAAAGTTCACTCACAATATTTATTTAGAGTAACGTTATTTAGTAGACTACTATACAACTGTCATACAACCGAAATGATGTGGCAATGAAAATCAATCTATTTATTTATTTTTTTTACAATAGTTGATTTTCACTGTTATATCATCAAGTTGTATGGTTATCGTATAACAGTCTATTAAATAGTATTAATCATTTATTTATAGATATTTATTGGGTAAAATTACTGAATGCCGCATTGGCCTTCATATCTCTCCGTACAGCTAATACTAGTAGTTGATAAATGTATATACATTTTGTTTTCATTTATTAAAGAGTACTGTCCATGCTCATTGTAATATGTATAGCTTTATTATGTCCTTGAGCTGGATTTGTGAATGGTCCCTATTTTGGCTTTCAATCTATATAATAGCTTTCCCACATTAAATCCCATATAATGATATGTTCTTGAATTTGTACTGGTTTCTACTCATGAGAAGATTCTCATTATTATTTTTGAATGTGGGGAACATTCTGTTGTTGATACTTGAACCTAAGTATAATAATTAAGAACTTAAGATTCAAATTACATGAACTTCCATGCAAATTAAGTACTAAAAGAGATGGGGATGTATGTAGTAAACAATGCGATTAACTCAACTATATTGATGAATGCCAAAATAATTGATTTGTAATTGTACTGAGAATTTAAAAGTGTGTTTGGTATTACGATTTGGCATAACAAGAATTTAATTTTAAATTAAATCTCATAAATCATATTGTGAACTATAAAAATAATAATTTAACATATCATGTTTTGAAATAAAAATAATAATTTGAAAACATATCGTGTTTTCAAATTACAGGTAAGAGATACGTTTTTTAAAACGCACGATTTTACAGTTAAACTGTAATTTTGAATTATAAAAAGCTAAACGCGATAGTTCCATGACAAACATTTTTACTTTTTCTCACATCAATCAAATTTTACTACAATTCCGAGCCACCTAAAGGCCAACTAACTTTCCAAACAAGCGCTCTAATTCCATAACATGACAATCGTTTCTAACATGAGAATCGAAGGCAACGTGTTACGTAAGACTCTAGTCTATTGTTGAAACGTCAAAACATGTATTATGAACGCGTGTCAATTATAGACGGCAAATGCATTACTCCTTTCATATACACGAGTGCACCATCCTCCAATTTCCTTTGTTTTCCCTCTATACTGTTCCTATTTCCTCGCCTTCTCTTACTGCAGCTTTTCTGACTGACACTAAGAAAGTAAATCCTCCAGCTTCGAATCTACAGAGACAAGGTACTGAGCGAACTTTTCATTTTGCTTTGTCTAATTAGGATTTTAGTATATGGGTATTTGGGTTTTGTTAATTTTATGTCCTCGATTTGCATTTCATGGTATTCTGAATTGGGTGGTTGGTTTGAGGAAAAATAAGTGTTTTATGATTAGTGTTTGTTCAAAATATGGGTTTGAAGCTAAGAGGTTGTTGGTTGAGTTTGTTTCGTTGATTTTACGTGCACATGTTTCTGCATTTTATACTTTTTTCCGGATTGGGTTCTTTATGACTTGCATTTTTGCTGTAGGCCATTGTTGTCATGTGCATTTTACAACTTTGAGATGATTGGTCTGAGTACAGTCTGTGTGCAGCTTGAAATGTACTATTGTGGGGCTCGGTTTTAATTGAAAGAAAAAGATGATTTGGTGTTTTAGGACCGAGGAAGAGACAGGAAAAGAAAGCGAAATTTTGAACCTTACTTTTAATTTTCGAAAAAGGAAAGAAAGAAAAGGGAAGATAGGACTCCACTGAGGTAAATTGTTTTGTATGGCATGAGAATAGGTGTAGATTATTGTGTCCATGAATCATAATTAATAAATAATCTAAGAGTTAAAACTTTTTCTTTCTTTCTTTTGCCTACATTTTCTCAGCTGCCAAACAGAGTTGTATTTGGGCTTTAACTTTTCTGTTTAAGTATTTCTATAATTGAGTTGGGGGAGATGAAACAGGAATACTCTCACTTATATGTTTGTTTGGATAACTAGAAGACTATTCTTGATAATGGATGAAGGTTTTTTTTTTTTTTTTTTTTTTTTTGGGAATCAGAAGATAATACTCCCAGACTTCAGGGTGAGTGAAGAAAGGTGCTTGACTACATTAACATGACTTTGAGATTAAGAGCTCAATAGCTGTCACTGTACACAAGCTATGTACTGAACTTTTCATTGGAAGTACAATAAGAGATAGATGCTCAAACCTGATCCACACTGCTTAATTATTCTGAAGATTTTTTTTTTTTTTTGCATAAGAATATTAGCTATGTTTTCCTCTCATGAACCTTAATTCAATTTTAAATGAGCTTCTTCATAAGTTTAAAATGAACAATGTAGATGTGACTGCTAACATGTGATATTATAATTATTGTGTACCTACATATTTCTTGAGTGTGCATCTCTCTCTCTCTCTCTCTCTTGCAGGGAGGATTTAATGCTTTTTTAACTAAAGGTTTGGCTTAATGGCGTCATCTGCAATAAAATCTGGGGCATTAGTGTCACTAGAAGAGATACACCCTTCTTCTCCATTCTTCAAGCAAGGGGCATCACTTAGAGTTACTGGAAAGTAAGACTTCTGCCTGTCCAATGCTAAATTGGTGGTCATATATGTCATTTGCTTGAATTTTAATGTTTATCTTCTTCCTGTTGTATACCTTTTTCCAAGTTTCTTTAACATCAGTGGCAGGATCCACCTGAGGGATTATTTGGGCCTCCAAATTCAGAGGATTATTGGTTTAAGGCTTACAAACTTAAAAACATGACGTTCTTCTATTGTTATTTTTATTGAATTTGAGAGATGATGGTAGATTAGGGTAATAGAAGTTCTCGATGAAGGATGTTGGCAATATTGGTTCATGGGAAATTGTACATCAATAGAGGAGGTTCTGACAAAGGTGGTGGGGTTGGTGGCAGTGATGTAATATAATTTTTTTTAAAAAAAAAGGTGAGATGGGACTAGAGTGGTGAAGTAGATTTTGGAGGGATGTTGGTGGTGGCACTGTAGGTGGTGGTGATGTTGGTGATAGTGTTAATGGTTTAATTGTTGGTGTAAGAAATGGAGTGAGAGAATTGGACTTTGGAAAAGTGGCCTAGGAGATTTTCTTGTGACAAACATGGTGGCAGTGGACTTGATAGTCATGGCATGGTGGTAGTTGGATGATGGTGTGAGAGTGATGGAAGAGATAGTATGGCGGCAGCATCGGCATGGTAAAGGAGGTGGTGGTGGTGATAGAGCTGACAGTTGGTAAATTGCTTGAGGCGCTGAATAAAAAAAGAGTGATTGCAAAGAATTAGATGGCACCACGATTTTGAAATTAGCCAGTTAGACCGTCATTTTTAGTGGAAAAAAGGGGTCTACATGGAATAGTTTATTATATGTTTATGAAGCAAAGGATTTGGTTGAAAATATTTGCTTGTAACATCAAAAGACTGTCTAGAAAGTTTAGTTGTGGGGGCTTAGTAGCTTGGGAAAAGTGCTTTACTGGTCAGCATCTGGTTGGAGGGTAACAAGAGGATCTTTTTGGCAAAGAGAAGTCGCTGGGGAAGATCAACATAAGCTTTCTCAAGGCATTATTTGATTGGGTCTTGATCAAAATGGGGTTCCATAAGGCATTATTCAAGGTCTGAGTGGGTTTGACTTTCTTTGATACTTTTGGATAAACTCTTTACTTATATAAAAGTAAAAAAGATAGGCAATATTTCTAGGATCTTCGTACAACTATGGTTCTAGTATGTCTGGGTTATAACTTTAGCTTGTTTGCCCCAAGGGAACAACAGGTAAGATCATAACTCACAGCCTGCAAAAGAGATTTGACTCATAGTCTTTGGCATGTAATTTATAGTTGTGTAATATTTATGTTAGATTTCTACATGGAGGGAAAGTTTAATCTTATAAGTAATTTGTTACCCTAAGTGGAAGGGTAAGGTGAGATTCGAACTAGTGAGACTTTCATTTCATGAGGCATGGTTCCCAACTGATTGAGACCCTTGGGGTAAGAAAGTTTGGTCATTATCATTCTTATGTTAAATTTGATTCTCTAAACTAGTGCATTGGGATTTTTTTAAAACTATCCAATAGAATATACTGAAGAAGGATGTCATCACAGCCCAATAGCGCTTACTGTTAGCCCACCTGAGTATTTAATTGCGAGATTAGCAAACTGCCTGGTACAATTGGCATCTCATTGTCTTAGATCTTATTCCTGAAGGCTGAAGGGATCTTATTTTAAAGTTTTCTTTTCCTTTGCAGGTCCTTGTCACTAATATCGTTTATAGTACGTGATTGTAAAGTATTTAGATAAAAGAAATCAAAAACATTTTTTCTAAGCATGGTTACATGAAAGCTTAAGAACTCATTTCCATCCAATCAGTTTTAGGGAAATATCTTGGTCTTTGCCAAGAAATTGTGGAGCTCTTTCATCTCCATGTGCCTACATATAATGGTTATTCCATTATTGATGCAAATCTCTTGTTTATATATAAGATTCAAATCCTAACTGATCTTATAATTGGGAAAGGTCAACAGATTTAAATAATCCTGTAATGCCTTGCACAATTATGCATTGTTTCTGCTGGAATAGGAGGCTGGATGATTGCAGCACTTATATTTTATTATCTTCATTGTTAATATCTTACAAGCAGAATACAATATTGATGAAGAGCTTATTATATCTTGTTCCCCAACAGACTACAAGAGTATTCTGTTGAGACAGCTATAGCCATAGTTATTGATGGAAATGCCAACCTGAAGATCAACACTCAGCATCTGAGGGATCTTAGCTTTAGAGTCGGTTCCGTCTACCAATTCATTGGCGAACTCCTTATCCAACCTGATAATGAGGTGGGATGCTGGCACCATTGGTTCAAGGCTTATAGCATCTCTCTCTCTCTCATACACATGCATTGATATGTACATATATTAAGATAGTAATCTCTGGCTTTCCATTTCATTTCAGGCAATATTGCAGGCACGTGTGGGTAGGAATGTGGATGGAATTGATCTAAATCTCTACCATCAGTCCCTGCAGCTGTTGAGACAATTTCAAGCTGATCACTTGAGTACCCCTTGATCCAGTTTTGTCAACTCTGAAGCTTAGTTTCTGTCACTACCATTCCATTGTTCTGACACAGTGACAAGGGAATTTTCTTTAGTTTTTATTTCCCCTGTTTCTTTGTTAATTAAGTTAGGAAGCATTGGAAAAACTAAAACCTTTCCATTGGGTAGTTTGAAGTTTTCCTTCTGAAAAAAAAAATGGTCCGAGTTAGAAAAAAGCAATGTTGCCCAATATTCTACAAATTGAGGGAGTGAATTGAAATTGCCTCATTACTCATGGAGTTATTTTGTATTTTTCTCCAAAAATTGGTCTCATACGCCAAGAGGGCACATTAACACAAGACTTGGATCACCGCTTAGCAATCTATTTGGTTTTGCGATTTCAAAACATGCAATTTGAGAAACAACAATTATAAAACGTATAATTTGAAAACATGATTTTTAAAAATGTAATTATGTGTTTGATAAAATTATAGTTTAGCCTTTAAAATTGTGCATTTTAAAAAATGCACCCCTTGCCTACATATTTTTATGTTTTTACGTCACTATTTTTTAGAAACGCACTCCCAAACGAAATATTTTTTTTCGCACTTTCAACCTGCAAAAGCGCATGGCCAAATGGCCTATGCTAAATGAACAGATGAACCAATAAAAATCTTTGTATTTGTCATTGCTTAATTGCCGATGTCCATTAGTTGCAGTATTCTTGCTCAAAATTGATAGATTAAAAAAAAAAAAAAAAGAAGATTGGACTTCCATTTATTGTGGATTTATTATTTAAGAGTGATGACTCAGCTAATTGAGATTTGTACACCTTATTTATATAGGATTAGGAGTTATCTTCCAAGTGGTATTCCTATGTGGCTGATAACCAAGAGTATGTAAAAGGAAGACTGTATAATATTTTATATAAATATATAAAGCTTGCTTAGGTTCTTTATCCTATCCACACTTTAGAAGACTCTATTCTCATACTGCTTAGAGAATAATAATAATAAATTTGCTCATTAGCAGCCACCCAAAAAGGGCAGTAAAGAGAAGAATATTCAATTGCTAACAATTGTTTCTTTAAAGCTAATAATATACATGAATTGATCATGTCAAAGGAATCTCCCACATATGTTTAGAATTAAACATATTAGTAATAAATTGTTAAATTATTATTTATCTCAAAAGCTTAAACTAATAGAAAAATATGAATTTAACAATTTAATTAATAGAATACTTTATTAAAAGTTTAACAAAAATATCTCAAATATTATATTCAAACCCGACCTAAGATAAATTATGCCTTGCCATGGACCAATTAACACATGCCTTATGGTCTATTTCAAAAAAAAAAAAAACTATACTTACCCTCTTTAATCTATGGCGTCCCCTTCCCTCTCAACCTTTCAATTTGGTTAATATACCTTACTGGTCTACCATTGGGTTGCAATGTCCCATTGTCGTGACCCAAAATGATAAAAATATCTTACATAAGATAAGTGTTTTAAACAAAAAAAAAAAAAAAAAAAAAAAAATCAGAAATCATGAAGACCAAGAGCAGCAATCAGGTACATTGGATTCCAACAAGATTGACAGCTGAAATAGTTATATACATATAACCTGGCTAATAATGTAGGGGGGAAGGGGCCAAATGTAATTAAAAATGATTCAAAGAACTTGTTTGACCATACTCTAATTATTAACACACCATCAACATCTGGAATATAAATATCTCTTTATTGCAACCCCAACCAATAATAAACCATCAAGTACATTAATCAAATTAAAAGATATTTCATCATATTATGTGATAAATCCAAACAAATAAGTGTAATTTCCCCCTCCTGATAACAACAAGAGCATATCTAATAGTGTTTGTGTGACTGTGTCTTAAAATAATTGACTCTCCATGTCACATCAAAAATATCAAAACAGGGCACTCCATTGGTGGCCTGATGGGTCAAAACATATGGGACCCAGTCTCCCATGTTCGCATTTTTGTAATGTAATTTGTGTATTAATTTATTTGAATTTAAAATGATTATTATTAATTTTTAAAATTACGTGATATTTAAAATAATTAAAAATAAAGAAACAAAATTTTTTATTTTAGCATTATTGGGATAAGAGTTGAGAATTTGCTACAAACTTTCGTACGTAGGCTCATGACTCCGCACCTACCAATTGACAAAGAGAAGCCTCGTTTTGACGCATTCTCTGGAAACTTTTGGACGTCCTTATTCGAGTGCACCGACCCACATGTGATTGTTTGGTCATTACGTGGCACCCTTCTATTTGCTAACACTTGCCGCACCTATACCCCTGGCCCCGTGCACTCACACCTTCCTTCCCTCGCTTTGCACCGACCTTTATCCCGTGGTTTAACAGTGTGAAGTAGCAGATGCCATGCATGGATCACATGTGTACCGCAACATGAAATTAAGGGTGCGTTTGGGCGTTCGATTTCGAAAGATTAAAGTGTTCGATAAATGAATTTAAGAGTTTTTAAATTGTAAAAAATATTCTCAAAACGCGTAAAAATTTATGAGACTTTTATAAAGTTTTTTAAAAAATATATTAATAAATAATACGTTTCTAAAAAATTGCGCTTGAAAAGATAAACAAATATGTTTTTAAAATGCTTAAACCGATAACAAATAGTATTTGAGCGTTTCATATATATTGTCTTACAATATATTATCAAATAATTGTGAAAAGTCCTTAGAAAAAAATATGGGTCTCCGTCTCATGTGCAGTAAGGAGCATTTTTGAAAAAAAAAACCGAACGTACATAACTTCCATTGATGAAATATCAAGAGCATAAAATTCTTATAAAACAGAACATAACATTTTAAAAAATTAGAAACAACTACTATGAAATTATAAAATTATAAAAATAACTTTAAATTTTCGTTAACCTATAAATAATTACATTTAAGGAAGGAAGATATTGCTTCTCAGCGAGAAGCATTTGATTGTCAAATGGTACAAACATTCTACAGTTGATGCAGGATCCATTACTCATGTGGATTTGAATGAATCACATGTGGACCACCCCACTGAAAGTAAGGGACAAGTTAAAGGCGTGTCACTTTATACACCACAACTTTCCCATGATGGAAATTAACCGACTATAGAAATTAATGACTTTCTAGGACTTAGGACCCACAAAAGAATATGGGTCTCGAGTCTTTTATCATGGGTCACTCTGCACAGACTGGTCAGCCATGATGCTGTGGCCTGTAGGCTGTAGGTGGGCGTGGGCCCATCTCTGGTCATCAACTTCGCCTCTCCTCCACATACCTTTACTTTTTAAGGAAATGACTCGTGCCTTAAATTTCGGCTGCCACTGTTGTATGTAGTGGGTTTAGGTAAGGAGCTGTTTGGGTAAACAGTGTTTTTTTTTTTTTTTTTCATACTTAAGAAATAAGTTTTCCATGGAAGATCAGGTTGGCCTTTTCCTACCAACACCCAATTGGAATCTAATACTCAATATTAAATTGCATGCTTAGTTGCCTAGATTTTGTCATCAAAACATGCGCCAAATTTTGTTCATCTTTTATTTTAGTTAAATATTTCACATTTAATATGAAAGTAAGGTTATATATATAATATATATCATAAGTGGGTGCACTTGTTGATTCTACCGTACCCCCCTTCACCAAATTTGTACACATACAATACAACACATCATGCCAAACTTCGATTTGGTGTGATTATATATATATATATATATATGGTAATCCAAACTTCGATTTTTTTTTTTTTAGTGTAATTATTCTTCTATGTAAGGGTGGATATCGGTTTAGTCAGTGTCGATAGGGGTTTTTTGCCTACCGATTCATAAAAATCGATTAAGTCGATTAATTAAGTGACTTCATATCAAGGAATAGTTTCGACTTTTTCAATTAATCGGTTAGTCGGTTAAGTCACTTAATTGTTAGTTACAAGTTTTTATGTTAAGATTTATCAACTTCTTTGTAACTATAGATTCAGTAAAAAATATGTTTCATAAATGAAAAGAAAAAGTAAATTCATGAAACATTGATCAAAATGACAACCACAAATCAGTTTGACAAACACAATAAGAAAAGTTACCAGATAAAATTCAAAATTCACTTAAAAAATCGGCTAAGTACCGATAAAAAAAAATTATACCGCCTACCAAACCAGACCGATGCCAAAACAATATTTTTATTTCATCAACCGACAGCCAGAAGTTGGCTTGATGGTGATCGATAAGTGGTCGGTGCGCAATAAACAATTAATCTGCTAATTTTTACAATTCTATGTATGATTAATATTATCTACTTCACCGACGGGATGGTGGCCCAAAAACTTTAGATCACTCACACAAGATTTAGTGATTAATAAATGTTTGAATTTGAGTCTCCCCAAGTTGATAGTTAAATTTTTCTTTTTAAATTGGATTAGAGAATTATAATTTATTAAAACGCAAGTAAAAATTACATCCTTTAAAAATAGATGTCGGTTTAATATAAAAAAAAATTTTAAAAAAATCCCATCTAATTTTTTTAAATTTTTTATATATTACTCAAGCCAGAAAATAAAGGTTTAAAAAAAATGTGTACAAAACTGTCAATTATGAGCTTGATTGATTTGAAAAAATCAATAACGACCTTGTCGCTAGAACATATATTCAAAAGTTTAATTATGTCACTATAATCATATGACGCAAACTCCAACGGACAAATTATTTTTCTCTTCTCCATTTAAAATCATTTCTTCTTTTTCTCCTGCATACGTGTATTATTCTGATTTGCCTTCCTACTAAAATAAATATTCACCGTTATCAACTTTATATTTATATATATGTTGAGTTCTTAATATAGATTAATCAAATGATAATGATTATTGTTTAATGTATTTGAATTGGGGCGGTTTTGTTCCATTAAAAAAAAAAACAAAAAACAATGAAGCCGTTGGCCAACAACTAGCCAGGTGTACGATACACATTTATACATTTAGGCTCCGTTTGATTCGCGGATTAGACCTTTGAATTGGACTAACTAACACTAGGTATAGCTAGTCCTTTGTTTGGTAACACTCTATTCCTGAGAATAATCTATTCCCATGGGATTACTAATCCTATACACACAGAGTTAGCTAAGCCACTAAAAAACGAGTGGCTTGGCTAATCATTTCCTGTGGGATTAAAATTATCGTGTCAATTGCCCACAAAAGAATAGGACTAGTTAATCTATTCCTAGTGGTAGCTAATCCCAGTGGTAACTAATCATTTTCCAATGGACTAGACAATCCGCGAACCAAACGAGGCCTTATAAATACAACTCCCAACATTCGTAATCTCTTTCACATAATTATTTAAATGATTAATTTAATTTACTTTAATTGTAATTATCAATATTATCTTGTTAGGCCAGAAAAGGTCATCCATATATTTCCTATTCATAATCGATGTGTGTGTGTGTTTTTTTTTTTAAAAAAAATAATAATAGCAAGGTGTTATCTCTTTCATTAAATAGTAATAAATCTGGAAATGACTCCCAAGAAACCCTAAAATACCATATATCAAGTTCCAAAACTTCGGGATGTTATCAGCCGTTCATATTCTCTGTCATCCACCACATGCAAGCATCTCCCAACACACGACCTGATAAGTATGGACACCATATTATCAAGGCTAGGGGTGAAACAATGTCAAATTAGGCTTTTTCAAAACTTAAAACTATTAACCGTTTAAGTAGTTATGGTTTTAGGATTTTTTAAAATCGTTAACCGCTATATATATACATCAAACAATGTCGTTTTCTTGTTTAAAATTTTAAATATATATAAAATGTATAAAAATTTAAAAACGATGTCATATGTAGTATGATATTATCGTATCATCATATAAACAATATCTTTTTTTTAAAAAAAAAAATATTTTAATTTTTTCTATTAAAAAATGGTTAGCAGTTATTATAGTTACTAACCGCTAACCGCCGGTTGACAACCTAGGTGGTTACGGTTAGCAATTTTAGTCAATCACTAATCCTAACCGTCTTTTTACCCATAATCAAAGGTTCAAAATCTTTAATTCGTGTTAGGGTAGATCACAATTCGATTTATTTAATTAAATGAGTCAAATCTCTTAATCCTAAACTACTACTTTCATATTTAACTCGAATTGAATACACGAGTCGTGCCGTGCCAAAATTGCGAGGTATACATATTATTCCGTTATTTCTTGGCAATTGAGAGTGATATGTAGAGCATGTTGACGTAAGAAAATTGATATGCATCATAAATAAGTCTAGTAAATTACGCTCAAGGGAGATCACATGCTTAAGAAAGAAGAAGAAGAAAAAAAAATCAATTTAATAGATTGAATTAGAGATTTTTATAAATACTAAGTGAAAAATATGAAAGAATTGGTCAGCTTTTGCATTTATCAATACCATCACAGCCATGATATTTATAACAGTAGAAGTCTCAAAATTTGGCTACCCATAGTTGACAATATTGCATTCAACATTTGGAATACACCAAACCAATTGTTTTTATTAGTATGTTTATTAATGTTTTGGAAGTTTTTTTTTTTCTTTTTCGTCCGTCACATATATAAAAATACTAAAATAATTTTGAATGTTTTGTGTTTTAAGTTATTTATTAATATTTTTATTTTTAAAACAAAAAATAAAAAACATAAGAAAGAAAATTTTAACAAATTAATGGATTTTAATTTGCAGTAAAAAAAAGAAGAAGAAGAAAAAAATAAAAAAGCCTCATTATATATATATAAGAAAGTAGTACAAAAATTAGAAACATTAATAAGAAAGTACTAAAAACATTAATGGAAAGAAATAAATAAAAGCACATAGATTAGTTACACGAACACACAGTTAGATACGGAGCAAGATTACGTACAGTGATTGTCGTTTGTATGAACAACACGGTCTCTCCCCTCTGTCATTGTTTTCTTCTCAGATAAAATCACAACCAGACAAAACGCACTACTATAATGGACTGCCGAGCTTCTTTGGCTTCGTTTTCTCCAACTCCCAGCTCTGTTTGTCGGAGTTTTGTCACCTTCCGGCAAGGAAAGCCCATTTCCCGGCGACTGCGTCAGATTCCGGCGCTCTAGTTTCTCGTCATCCAACAAAAAAAGTCGCTCGAAACTCGAGGTCTATTACGTATTTGATTGGTTTGGTTTTTGCGTTTTTTTGTTTGTTTGGAAGTTCTGGAAAAAAGGTTCTGTTTTGGGTGATGAAAGAAAACCACGGGACACTCATTGGTTTTGTTTTGTTTGGATGAGAAGCTCAGCTCAGAGCCTCGGTTGTGTGTTTTCTGTTTGAATTTTCTTCTGGGTATTGTTTGGTTGGTGAGAAAATTGGGATCGAAAAGAAAGTTTTGACGAACTGTCTGTTTTGTGTGGTCGGTGATGGATGGGAAGCTCAACTTAGCTTGTTTTGTTTTTCTTCATTAAATGTTTCTTTCTGGGTTTTGTTTGGTCGCGTCGGGAGATTTGCGAAAAACAGAGAAAATGGAAATTATGAATCCTTTTTTATTTTTTATTTTTTTTTTATAATCTATTTTCTTCTTTTTTAAGTTTGGTCTTTAAGAACTAAAAACTCATTTCAGTCGAGCAATAAGCCGTCTTTATCTCTGTTTAATGGCGTTTTGGCTCCTAAATGATGTAAAATACCTGAAGCTTCAGATATTTTTGCTTCTAAATCTTCATACATTGTATAAGCAACCAAACATAGCCTAACGTTTTGTCTGGAAGCTGAGGATATACAGAAAAACAAATTAAGAAAAGGCAAGAATAGGATCGCAATATTGCTCTTTTTCCATTTATTTCTGTTCTCAAGGGATAGAAGCAAAAGAAAGGAAAAGAATAGGAAGTTTTTAAGTTTTGTCTTTTGATCTATTTACCTTTTCTCAGCTGCAAAACAAAGCACCAACAGCATAGCCTGCAAAAGTGAATAGATTTAAAGCTGTTTTTTTTTCTTCTCCTCCTTATTTTAAAGAAATTCTGGACTGCTGATTAAAAAAACTCCATATGCAACGCTGGAATTCCATGTAAGAATATGAATATTCCCAGTAATGTTTTTCAGATTCAAAGTTTTTTGTTTGTTTCTGTAAATAAATTCTGAGTTTCTTAGCTTTCTGAGTCAGATTATGTACTTCTAGTTGGTTCTGAAGCAAGAATGTCAGAGAAAAATATAGAAAATATTTAAGGATTTTATTTTCTTTGAACTCTCTCATTTCGAGATCCCCGTGCCCTGTATGTGACTATTATATAAATTTTGAATGTTCAGGTTTCTGAGTCTCTACAAAAAGGAAGCACCACTCCTCATATTAGTGGGTGGAGGGAATTGAATTTCTTAGCTGATGGGGCATTTATCCTCCATGTTCAATGGGCTGGCGAGGTCCTTTTCATTCAAAAAGGGGAGGAATTCTGGCAAATGCAGTGGAAGAGAAGCCGCTGAGGCAATGGCAAAGGAGGCAAAGAAGAATGGCTTGATTTTACGCACTTCTGGCACTGTAAATGTTGATGGTTCTAACAACTTTGCCTCAGTTTTCTCAAAGAAAGGCCAGAAAGGAGCGAACCAGGATTGCTCCATCGTGTGGGAGGTATGTATGCTTGGAACATTGGCAGATTTCTTCTTACTTTCCATCTTTGAGTGCCTAGCCGTAGTAGTAGAACTAAATGAAAATGAAAACTTAAATTGTTGCACTGGATACAATAATCTACAACCTTATATTTGATTCAATGACACATTTTCGTTTTCTATGTTGACAATCAAATGGGGAATTCTCATTTATGATATTATTGTGGTAGGAATTTGGATGCCAAGAAGACATGATCTTTTGTGGGATTTTTGATGGGCATGGCTTATGGGGCCATTTTGTGGCTAAAATGGTCAGAGAATCAATGCCACCATCTTTACTATTCAATTGGCAGGAGACAGTTGCTCAAACTTCTCTTGACCCAGAATGTGACTTGGAATCTGATAAAAAGCGTCATTGGTTTAATATATGGAAGCATTCCTACCTAAAGACTTGTGCTGCCATTGATCAAGAACTCGAGCAACATCGTAAAATCGATACATTCAATAGCGGAACAACTGCCCTCACAATTGTTAGACAGGTAATTGAGATTCCTACTTCTGATGAAAATTTAGGTGAACTCTCTTTGTTATCAGTTATTGGTTCAGATAAAGTCTTTAGTAGGAAGAGGGAGTGACTCGTGGGGGGATAGACTGGGAAAACTGTCTTAAATGTAATCATTTCGACTTGATTTCCTTCTGGAATTTAGGGAATCCCCAATGCCATTGATTGAATATTCTAGTAAAGAATTACTTATGTTATTAGTAAAATTTTATCAGGATTAACTTGACATTTTCATTTTTCCAGGGTGAATTCTTTGTTGTTGCAAATGTTGGTGACTCTCGTGCTGTATTGGCTACCACTTCAGATGATGGAAGCTTGGTTCCAGTTCAGCTTACTGTTGACTTCAAGCCCAATTTACCTCGTTAGTCTCTCTCTCTCTTTCTCTCTATTTCCCTCTGCGTGTGTGTGGAAACAAAATGTTTTTTTTTTTTTTTTTTTAAGTAATCAACAAATATATTAAAAACGTAAAGGCACCCTTATGTACACACAAAGTATACAAGAGGAAGTACCTAGCTAGAAAGAGCAAAAAGAACAAGAAAATCGAAATAACTAATTCTCAAAGGAGAAACATAAGCAATTATTCAAAAATTACTTGATCTCCTCTAAAGTTCTCTCACAGTCGTCAAAACTTCTGTCATTCATTTCCCTTTAATGGAGTTTAACGTTTGTGTTGATTTTGGTTGCAGAGGAAGCTGAGAGGATAATTCAGTGTAGAGGGAGAGTCTTCAGTTTAGATGACGAGCCAGGGGTGCATAGGGTCTGGCTGCCAGATGAGGAATCACCTGGACTGGCAATGTCTAGAGCCTTTGGAGATTACTGTGTAAAGGGCTTTGGACTAATTTCTGTGCCGGAAGTGACACAAAGGAATATAACCAGCAGAGACCAATTCGTCGTGCTGGCAACTGATGGGGTATGGACTATAATCCTAGTAGATTTAAAGTTGCTTTAAAAAGAGGATAATCTTAAAGCTGTCATTGTTGTCATCCTTAGTTTGGCATTGGCCCTTTCTTCTGATATATCACCTAGAGCACTATAGAGATCTAATGGTTGGAAAACTGATGTTTCTGTTGCAGAGAAATATTAGTTCTTATTGGGAGATAAAGCGGTTATAAAGTTTTTTACCAAGAGTACATTAATATATATAGTTGAACACAATTTTAGCCCAAAAGCCTAAGCTAATAGGCTAAGATCCACTTAGGTATATTAAATACTATTTTCTTTTATATTTTCTCAATGTGTGACTCAACACTCACAAGTGTACTCACAACAATCTTCTCCTCACTTGTAAATCTCTTCACATTGACCCAACTCCCCCTCGCTTGTGAGTCTTTTTACATTTTCAAGAATGTCTCGTGTTAAGAGTTGCGGATGCAGACACAATTCCAAACCCGACGCATTTAGACATCCTTCCCAAAAAGCTAACTATGGTTCTGATACCCACTTGTTGGGAGATAAAATAGTTATGAAATTTTTTTTTACTAAGAGTACATTAATATACATAGTTGAATACAACTCTAGCCTAGAAGCCTAAACTAATGGACTAAGGTCCATTTAGGTATATTAAATACTATTTTCTTTTATATTTTCTCAATGTAGGACTCAACATTTATAAGTGTACTCACAACAATTTTTTACACCATTTCTTGATAGAAAATCTATGAATAATTTTGTCAGCAATTACACCATTGTGATTCATGAAAACTGAAGCAAATAACGGTGAATTCACAGTTTTATCTACCAATCTATGTACTCCTAGCTTGGATGATTTCATTTCTTCTGGAAACATTTTGTTATTATGCAACGTGAACAAACATTTGAGTGCTTTTTTCTCCATTAGGTGTGGGATGTTGTCTCCAATCAAGAAGCAGTACAAATTGTGTCTTCAACACCGGACAGGACAACCTCAGCGAAGCGTCTTGTTGAGTGTGCTGCCCGTGCATGGAAGCGCAAGAGGAGTGCAATTGCGATGGATGACATTTCAGCCATTTGTCTCTTTTTTCACTCTTCTCCTTCCTCTCTGCAAATTCACCCTGTTATTACACCACACCAGTAGTGTAGATGCCATGTTAATTGCTCTGTGTTCTTCAATGTAATCTTGATTAGCAAATATTCACGTGAAATGATGTTTTCTCTGCTCGTCAAGTTATAAATTTAATTGGGCAGGGATGAGCATATTCCAACCAAGAATTTAAGGAAAAAAAAAATTATAATGTCATGAGTAATGAGTAATAATGATTAATTCCTGTAGGATGGAATATGGTATATGGATCATCTCCGTTGAAATTGATAATTCTTACTTCGGATTTAAAGCTAGTGCATCTAACAATGTACATAATTAATTATTTAAATATTTTAAAAGATGTGTTAATATTGATATCATGTACACTGTTAAATCTATCAACTTTAAATTATATTTATGTAATTTGAAATAAAGAGTATATTATTCTAGATAGTGGGCCTATTTATAATGCAGAATATTAAATGGGTTAGCTTTTTCATATCCTTATTACTAGTTACTGCGTTTGATAGTGTTGCTTCTTGTTTATCTAATTTCATCTTCTTCTTTTTTCTGCTTATTTGTACGAGACAATATAAAAGAACATAAGCAGCTAATTCATACAACTCAGTCTAATAAAACATATTTATATGAATAAGCTACAAATCAGATTGATGTCCTAGAACCCTTATTTGTTCTTATGGGTTCCTTTATAATAGAAAATTTACAGGGATAAGGTTTATATATAAGAGAGGCATCATTTGATAACAATAAATAAAACTCTTTAAGGCATCCATGTAAGTGTGTCCTGCTTTTCAAATCCCATTTCCTGATTTCCTCCCTTGACAGAGACCAGGGTCTCCATATAAGTAATCACCTGCAACGACAATGGCTCTCCATCAATTTGAAGATCAACCATTTCTTTGGTAGAGGAATCATACACGACCAGCCGTCCACCACTACTTTCCAAGAACAATGCAATCTCATTCTTCCAAAATCCCAATGGTTTTCTGATTCCTGTAAAAGGTCCAAGAGTGAAGAGCTTAGCCCAAGACTCCTTCACACCATATTCATTCAACAACCACACATCAAACCCAATCCCCAGCTGATCTTCATTCAACACACCAACAGCCAGAGCAACCTTTTCATTCATCACAAAAAACTCTCTCCAATTTTCACTCTTTCGCCCTATGATTCTTTCATTTGGCAGCGGTGTTGCTAGAAATGCCTCACTGCTCATGTCAAACGACAAAATACTCTCCCACCCACATAATCCCCACCCAGAAGCAATCCCATTTGTGTATGCCTTCATACCTTTAAACCCATCAAAAATTATGCAGGGGGGGTTGTCCACCTTTCTCCAAGAA
Source organism: Corylus avellana (assembly GCF_965113065.1). NCBI lineage: Eukaryota > Viridiplantae > Streptophyta > Magnoliopsida > Fagales > Betulaceae > Corylus > Corylus avellana. The sequence goes on along the minus strand of NC_142490.1, from coordinate 4,138,516 downwards.
TTGGTGCTCAAGCTATAAATCTCGTTTTGGTCTATGAAATCAATCTGAAAATACGACAATTTGGGGTCGGGATCAGAGAGACAAAGAAGCTTGATTATCTTGTAGTCGTTAGTTCTGGCATCAAACCCAAATCCAATGCCATTGGTGCTGGCTTGGAAGAAAGCAGGGAAGCGGGGGAGGGTTGATTTGGGAACAACCTTTGTTTCTTTGGTTGCAGGGTTCCAGAGAACAATATTCAAATCATAGTTGTCGTACAGACAAACGACACCGTTGCAAGAGCCCACCACGAAAACCTCCACCTTCTTGTCGATCCCGGAATACGGCGGCGGTAGAGGTTGTTGTGTCGGAGGAAGGACTTGGAGTGGTTCATAAGAAAGGCTGGAGACAACGTAATCACCGGTGGTTTTGTAGCGCCGGTGAGCGAGAAAACGGGCGGTGTTGTTGTTGTTGGGGGTGGAGAGGTTGCGGAGGAGGTGCTTTTCTGTGAAGTTTTGGTGGGTAATGAGAGCGTACCAGGATTTAGAGACGCACTTGAATCGCAGTAGAGAAACGACAGGCAGCCATAGCAGAATCTGCACCAGAACATCTTCAGGTATAGCCATGATCACCGGGTGATAATCTTTGGTTGTTGATAACAAGGATGATGCGAGTGAGAGAAAATTCTTGATCTAAATTCTGCACAGCAAACACGGATGAGAAATCCGAGGTTTGATGATTGGTGTTTGAGGTTTGACAAAGAGAACAGGGGAACCAACTTCAAACAGAGCTGTGCCAACAAGTTGTTGTGGTGGGTTTTTTCTACGTCAATAAATAAAGTGACATGTTATTTTTTATTATTTTTTTTTGAAAAAATACAATTTACCTCCTAACTTTTCATTCATTTGAATTTTTAATCTCAATGTTTAAAAGGTAACATTTTATCTCTCAAAGTATTTGACATTGACACTTGATTCCATAAAATACACTTTACATCTTTACCTCTTAAAGTATTTTGAATTGACACTTTATTTTCTGAATAGCTAAAATATAAAAAAATAAATTTTGAATAGGTAAAATACATACTATAGCCAGAGATGCTCGATTTACCTAGCAATGGTATGAGATTGGGCTTTTTTTAAAAAAATAAAAAATCAATAAGAGGAAAGGGGGGAAAAGGACTATTACAAATAAAATAAAACACAGACAAAAACCTAAAAATGGACGATTACTTTTTGTTTTGCTTTATGTTGTATGGAATGAAGAAACGGCACATAGTTATATCTATTGTACTAGAACGATGATTATTTAGAAATAAAAAATGGTCTTATCATGAATATAAGTCTTTTTTATAATAAAACACAAATCATTTCTAGTTTTATAAGAAGTTACAATGGTTAACCTAACCAAAAATGACTCTACCGAACTTAACCGATACCCACCTTTAGCGCTCATTATAAAACAAAAAATGATTGATGTTGATGTTTTGTCCATATTTCTTTCATATCATTTTATAAATCAACTATTAGATTTGTGAACTTATGTAGACTCCACAAATTCAATGATTGATTTATTAAATTTATTAGCATATAATCCGCGTCATGAGCGGTTTTTTTTTTTTTTTTTTTTAATTATGATTTAAATTCAAAGATTTTTTCAAGTAAACATCTTGTGAATTTTTCTTTTTTAAAAATAGAATAATACTATTGGGAAAAAAAAGTATAGGAAATAAAGGTGTAAGATGAAAATAGCAATCAATTAGATTTTTTTTTTTTTTTTTTTTTAAATGTCATTAAGGGCATGTTTAGATTTGCGTTTTAGAGGCCTAAACGTGCGTTTTAAAACTCAAAAAGTACGTTTGAAGAAAAAAAGTACATGTTTTGTTAAAAAAATTGAAAGCATTTTTAAGAGTCCAAAAAGACTAAAAATTGCAAAAATGCACTTTTGACGAAAGCTTAAAAATAAAGCTTTTGCCAAACACTATTTGACTTAAAAACTCTATTTCTCAAACACAATAACATTCTCGTAGACTTTCATGTTACAACTTTAGCAATTTAAATATTAACAAAATAGTGAACATCGATAAGTCAACAGATGTTCTCCAGGGGCGGCCAACTAATTCGATGATTGAATTCGATGCAAAATAAATTATACCAAATGAAAATCCAAGATCCAACATGTTATTGTGTGTCCAATTCTACTCTCACAAATTAAAGTTTAAATTTTGAGTGAAATAAAATAAAAGATTGAAATAGTGAAATTTTCCAAATAAATGTCCAAAATATTCTCAAATTTTCTCAGCAACTAATCATAATCAGAAGAAAGTATTTTCTTGTCATTCAATCTAATTGGCGTAAACCCACAAACCTTTTTGTTTGATAAGTACTCAAACATAAACATGTCAAATTGAAACAATTCTTTGGGGTAAGATCATATATATTCTCATATCATTACTCTTTTTAATTCAGATAGTTTTTTTTTCCCCCTAACATAGAAAGTAACCTCTTATAAACATTATACTAACAAATACACAATCAAATGGTGCAAGCACTATGAAATGACTGTTAGAGCTATGCATGTAGCCTATGCCTCATACATAGCTGAGAGTGTCAAAGCTAGTCATATCTGAAATGACTCTGTACTCATCATCGAATTTTCTCTTCTCATGTTATTTGCATCTTCATCTTTCCTACTTGCTGTCAAAATCAAGCACATAGGCACCAAAATCAAAACAAATGACTGCATCCATTTAAAGAAATGTTGCTGTATAAATTGTGGGAAGAACCACGTAATCCTAAACTTACACATGACACGCTGTGATTTATGACCATACTCAATATTCAAGTAGAGAAGAAATAACTGAAAAGACATGCATCACATAAAGGTCCACTTAGGTGTCAGATACAGAGTCCTAAATCTGTTTCCAGTTCAAAAGATCTCCCACCTGACATATATTAGGACTCATGAAATTGAGAAAAAAGGGATATATGTGATCCAAAGAGCATAGATTATCAGTGCTGCCATTGTTTTTTGCATAGCCTAGCACTAAACAAAAATCATGTTTAACGCGGATAGACAAAATTCTTACCCTGAAGAGAGACACTGAATCCAAAGCGCAAAACTCTCCAAGAATTAGCATTTTTCCCAGGAACCAAAAAAAAAAAAAAAAACCAAAGAAAAGAACATGAATTTCCGTTGCTGGGTACTGCGCATTTACAAACAAAAAAATCCTTATCAAACTAATCCCCCAAAATCCCAGAAAAAGAGAGAAACTGACCCAAAAGTGAAAATTTCCTAGCCAAGGCACACAAATTGAGCTTGTTTTTTCCAGGGAAACAAAAGGAAAGAACACTTTACTTGATCTGAGGGAGGTCTTTGGCGGTTCTGATTGGAGTTGTGGAGTTGCAGATGTCAATTTAATGAGTTACATTCCATACTTTTCACATATTGAAACCTTAATTAGCCACATAAGCCAAATAATCCGATGCAAAATAAATTATACCAAATAAAAATCCAAGCGAATTATACTCTCAAATAGATGTCCAAAATATTCTTAAATTTTCTGAGCAACTAATCATAATCATAATCATTAGAAAAACAGAGTAAGAACACGTGATTAAAGTCGGTGTAAGAACACGTGATTAATTGAACACATTCACAGAGTAAGAAAGTGTGATTAAAGTCGGTGTAAGAACACTTTCACAGAGTAAGAACACGTGATTAATTGACAATGACACTACGTGGTGGAAGACCAATCTAGTGAAGGAGATCGTCATGGAGGAGGAGGCGGTGAAAATATGCTGCATGGCAATTTGCCCAGCTACGCAAGGTGATAAACTTGTGTGGGTGGGTACAAAAACAGGGGACTACTCTGTCCGCAGTGGGTATCATATGGCCAAGGAGAATAGTGCTATAGCAGAAGGAAGTACATCCAATCCTTCCCAGCTAAAGCATCTATGGAGAATGGTATGGAATTTAAAGGGACCTCGTGCTGTCAAGATGTTTTTGTGGAAGGCTTGTAGTAACATTTTGCCTACCAAAAGCAATCTCTTCAAGCGTGGCATTGTGAAAGACCAGTTTTGCACCCCATCTGTGAAACCGAAATAGAGACTATTGGACATGCACTATGGAGTTGTAAGGCAGCAAGTGATGTATGGATGGAGAGTAATAAATCTTTCCACAAATGCCAAATGGATGAGGACGACTTCCTATGGGTGCTGGAGAAATTGCGGGATCGGCTGGAAGAAGAGGATTTTCAATGGTTTGTATGTGTGGCTTGGCAAATCTGGTTTAGACGTAATAAGGTTGCTGGGCCGGCTCAATATATTTTGGAGCTTTAGGCAAAACTTTAAAATTTGGCCTTATTTTTCTAAAAATAATAATAATAATAATAATAATGTTAATATTATATTTTTATTTAAAAATCATTGTTCTCGCTTTTTGAGATTTTAAAATTGGGCCTTATTTTTGTTAAAAAGTAAAATAATAATAATAATAATAATAATAATAATGTTAATATTATATTTTTATTTAAAAATCATTGTTCTCGCTTTTTGAGATGCAAAATTACTTATTAAGTTTTTATATTCAAGATTTTTTAACATTTTTTTTTTCAATTGATAATATGGCTAATCCATTTAATCTCTCTCGTGACATTGTTGATCTTAGATAGGATTTTATCAATTTTAATTTTGAAAAACTTCTTTTTGCAGAAGCAACTGTAACAGGTATTGTCAATAAAATTCTATAAGCGATACATGCACTTGGAAAAGAATGTCTTTTTTATATAATTTAATATGTCAATTGAAGCACTTTCTTCTATTTGTACAATTTCTTTTAAAACTTGTAGTTCTGAAAATAAATCTAAACCATCAAGATCATGTTTTAGGAAACCTTTTAGATTAAGACATTTATTTTGCAAACCATCATCATCTAGTAATTTTAATTTCTTAAAATTAAATAAAAAACCAAAAATATTGTCGTATATTTGAAATTGTTCAAACTTACTTTGAATTGAAGAAATAGCTTGATCTACTATATATAAGAAGTAATCAATTATAAAAGATTTTTCAGCAGATTGTGTTGTCTCGTCATTAGCATTTTTATCAATATTTTGATGAATTTCTTGTTCATTTATGAGTTTTTCACCTAAATTATCCTCAATATTTTGTTTATTGCTAATAACAAATTTATTTAGAGCTACTCTTTGAGATTCAATGAATTTGTCTACTTTTTTTTTTCTTTTTTTTTTTAAAAAAAAAGTTTTAAGTTTTTCATATCCAGATGCATATTTTCTAGTGGACATGTTTAATTAAAAATATTAACAAATTAAACAAACATGATTTATCAAAAAAAATTATGACTATAATAAAACAAATCACAAAAATAGAACAATAAAACTTGATTTGGCAAAGGAATTATGAAGCAGTTCTTGGAGACTCGGAGAGGAAGAGAAAATTAGCAGTTTATCGCTTAGCAGATAGGCAAAGAAGAGAAACTCAGAAATGGGCGAGCAAAAAGGAGAGGCAGATAGACAGAAAGTGGTATTTAAAATGCCCCAAGAAGCCAGCATTGTACTCCGGAGTCTATATTTTTGGCCATTGCCTATCCTTAGATAATATAATAGGAAATAAATCAATAATATTTTATTTGTAATGACGAAATTCTCATCATTTATAATAAATTGGTTTTTTTTTTTTTTCTTGAATTATTTCTAGAATTTATAATAGACTTATTAATTGGGGCATTAAATTTTGATGAATTTTTTTTTTTTTTTGGGTCATTAAAAAAGATTTGCGCCTTAAATTTTTTTTTTTTTTTGGCCTTTTTAAATTGAAGCCTTATTTATATTACTTACTTATCATGATTAGAGACCTTACGTTTTTATGAAGAAAAAAAAAATGGGCCTTAATTTTTTTTTTGGACCTTATTAAAATGGGGGCCTAGGCGAGGGCCTTAGCCGGCCCTGTAAGGTTGTGTTTGGGGGAGAGTTTCTCTCTCCCGCCCAGCTCACTCAAATAGCATCAATCCAGATGGAGAATTTCAAGAAGGCTGAACGGGCCTGTATGAAAGACGATCAACCACCAGCTATTAACGAGGAGCCCAGATGGAAGAAACCGCAAATAGGAACGATAAAGATCAACTGGGATGCTGCGATTGACAATAATGGTGGAAGGATGGGTGTGGGAATTGTTGCACGGGATCACCAGGGTGTTGTTCTTGGGGCATCGTGTATGACAAGGGCCTACGTCACAAATCTATAGCAACCGCTGAAGCAGTAGGAGCGAGGCAAGCAGTGGTCTTGGGGAGAAGGATGGGTTGTGGGAATTGTTTCACGGGATCACCAGGGTGTTGTTCTTGGGGCATCGTGTATGACAAGGGCCTACGTCCCAAATCCGGCAACCGCTGAAGCAGTAGGAGCGTGGCAAGCAGTGGTCTTCGGGAGTAGGATGGGTGTGGGAATTGTTTCACGGGATCACCAGGGTGTTGTTCTTGGGGCATCGTGTATGACAAGGGCCTACGTCACGAATCCAGCAACCGCTGAAGCAGTAGGAGCGTGGCAAGCAGTGGTCTTCGTGAGAAGGATGGGATTCACAAAAGTCATATTTGAAGGTGACTCGCTTGAGGTGGTTCAATTATTACGGAAGGAGGAGGCATGCAGGAATAGCTATGGGATGGTTACTAATGATGCAAAAACCTTGCTTCATAGTTTTCCTCAGTGGGAGATAAGCCATGTTAAGAGAGGCGCCAATGGAGTAGCACATATTTTGGCTCGACATGCTCTAGTTATAGGGGAGGACACAAATTGGAGTGGGATAACCCCACCTTGTATCTGGGATTCTGTATTGTCAGAGCACTTGCTTCCACAGTAATGAAATGAGGGAATACCAATTCAAAAAAAAAAATAAATAAATAAAAATTATCAGATTGCTATCAACTTTTAGGCGGGTTTATGCGGGAAAATAATAATTAAACAATTATTATTATTTTTTATGTATCTGAGTATATATATAGTATATCTAAGATAGTAGATGAATATTTTTGTCATTTCACTTTTTGAGAAGACTAAAATATCCCTCCATTATAACTAATCGTATATTATCCAGTTCATTTGGACTGAAGAAGATCCTAATTCTAATATATCTTGGGCATTAATTTGTTCATCTTTAATTACTTGTCTAGCTACCATAATTGGGGCCTTAATTTGGAATAGGATCCTTTTCAATTCATTTGAAATGAAATGAATAGTATCGAGTTAGTATGTTTAGAGGGGTAAAATTATCGTTTTAATTTTTTGGACAATTTTACCCTTCTAAAATACACTAATTAGATATTCTATATTTCAAATGAAATGGAGATGATCATTTTTATCTACCATCCATAATTAGAGCCTTCAAACTTCAACATATATATATATATATATATATATATATATATATATAGAATAAATCTTTATTTTTATCAAACATTAATTGGGGGGCCTTAAAACCAGTTACTTGGCCTAAGAGTTGAGCCGCCCTTGCCGGCTATATATATAGCCTTAATTACAATACCAAAGATAATTAAACATAAACCGAGATACCTATAATAGAGATAAAGGTAGCTCTTACACACTTGTACCAACACACTCACAACACTTGGGATACACAGTATCCTTTATTGCGGGTACTAAACACAGTTACTAATATGAGATTACCACTCCTGCCAATGCTGCCTCTATTCCTGAAAAAAATAATGAGTTACAGGCATGAGAAAATGCAACATATATACAAGTATCATTATAGTATATCTAGGTCAGAGGTCGGTCTGTTATGAATACTGAGTAACAGTAAAAAATAATGGGGTGCACTGCATGCACCACACGTCAACATTGAAGGCTACCAAATTTAAGTAGGGATGTGATGAATCCCTCTAAAATTATATTCTCTTAGTCTTCCCCAATGGATTTCCACCCTAACGAGAGAAATCCTTTCAAAAGATCAATGTATAAATTCCTACAATATCCACTGAATTATGTCACTACTCGCATGTTACATTAATGACTAGTCTAGGGATAACATACCTCCTTAACATCATCATCATCAGGTTTAAGTATTGGTCCATGTTTCTCAAAACGTATAGTTCTTTTTCCAATCAGAGGCAGTACGAGGGTGATTTCAAGCAAGAACAAATATGACCCCAAGCTATTGTCAACCGCCTCTGCATTTTCTGGATCGATCGTATTGAACTTAACCTCAGTCTTATCTTCAGATGAAGCCATGGCCTTTACAGCAATACAATTTCAGAAGTTAAAAGAAATAGTTTGTAGAGAAGTACCAGGACAAAAGAAGCAGTAAATTAATCACAGGGAATATTTGCGATCAGATAACGAAATTCTACTAAACCCACAATGCTAATCACATGCAATGCCTATACATAGGAATGTAGATGATTACTTTTCTCTGAAAAATAGAGCTCTCCTAAAATCAAGCTTGGATTACAACAACGAATTCAAAATATAACAAATTTTAATGCATAATTAGAGAGGCATCTAAGTTCACCTGGAAAGTGCCACCCCCATGGCCGGATGGGGGTGGCTCGACCAAAGAAATAAAAACAATTATGGCCCATGGGGGTGGCCGAACCACCCCCAAGGGCCACCCCAGGTGGTAGGGATGGCTTTCCGGCCTTTTTTTTTTTTTTTTAACAAAAATCTGCAAATTTCATTGATGAAAAATTCAGAGCTTAAAGCTCTTACAACACAAGAGCATAAAACTCTAAAAAATCATAGTAAAATGTTATGAGGTAATTACAGACTTGAAGCTCCCACTAACCCGTGTACAAGTATAATTTAGGAACAGATCTGCTTCATGCAGACTAGATCTAAGAATGTTATGATCTGACTATTATCTACTAGCACTAGCAGATAAGGAGTTGACATGTTTTGTGGTACCAAAGGTAGTCATATACAACTAGAGGTCATTACCAAACATAATAGTATGATCAAGGGGACATGATGGTGCATAGGGTGATCACACTATTCATAGTGTGGTCATCCCCACACCTGATTATTCTTACTCCTACAGGAATGTAATAACTTCCCGATGGAGATTATTTGATAAGATGACATAACTCTTGGTCAAGAGTTGTGACTGGGACTCTATAAAGAGTTCCATGAGAACACATTTTTGACACAATTCATTATATACGTTAGTTTCTCAAATTCTTAGTCCTCCATTGGATTTCCACCCTAACGGGAGAAATCTTTCCATAAGATGAATCTACAAATTCCTACAATATCCACTGAATTATGTCACTACTCACATGTTACATTAATGAATAGTCTAGGGATAACATACGTACCTCCTTAACATCATCATCATCATCATCATCTGCTGGGTCAAGTATCGGTCCATGTTTCTCAAAACGTATGGTTCTTTTTCCAATCAGAGGCAGTACGAGGGTGATTTCAAGCAAGACCGAATATGACCCCAAGCTATTGTCAACCGCCTCTGCCTTTTCTGGATCGATTGTATTGAACTTAATCTCTTTGATGACTATAGTTGGCGTCGTCTTATCTTCAGTTGAAGCTATAGCCTTTACAGCAATGCGATTTCAGATGTTAAAAGAAATATATAGTTTGCAGAGAAGTACCAGGACAAAAGAAGCCACAAATTAATTAGAAAAAAATGAATTAAATGCAAGGAATATTAGCGATCATATAACGAAATTCTACTAAACCCACAAAGCTAAGCTAATCACATGCAATGCCTATACATAGACGATTACTTTTCTATGAAAAATAAAGCTCTCCTAAAATCAAGCTTGGATTACAACAATGAATTCAAAATTAAACACACTTTCCAAAGTCTGTGACAATTGAAAACGTAGCCTCATTCACATCCAATCATATTGTAAGATTTAAAATTACTCCAAGCTTTCAATTGTCACCGACTCTGGAAAATGGCCGGTAACGGGCCGGCTCCACTTTTCATGTAAATGGTAGGCATATGACTATATGTATATAGAGGAAATATAGTGGTGTCCGTTACTAGCTACTTTCCAAAGTTTGTGACAGTCAAATCGTAAGGAAATATTTCCTAATAGTCACCATCCATATCCAATATCACTTCACCTACGTACCACTGTAATTGAAAAATGCGATCTCTCTGTAATTTATGTTTCTAATAACTATTCCTCCTCCAATCTTGTAGATTAGATTTTAGATTCCATTAGAGAGGTTTTATCTCTTGTTTAGTACTATCGGCATACGAGAGTTTTGCCTTTTCTTCAATTAAGTTATTAATTATTCGTGTGTGATATATATATATACCTCAGTGCATCTCTAGCAGGTCTTTTAACTAATTTTTAAGTTAAATTTAGTAATTTTGGTGCTCCAGTAGACCTTCTAGAATAACAATTTTCCTAAAATTTGCTATAGTCATTGTAGCACTTTCTAAACATTTTTTATTCTTTTTTTCTCCTCTCTCCCCTATCTATAATAAAAAGAATAGATTAAAAACAATATTTAAATAAAATAGATTGTAAAATAGATAGTATGCTAGAGTTCATTGTGAAAAGTAGTAGTTAAACTAAAAAAGTTGATTTTGAGTTGCTAAAATAGTCATTAATTGATAGAGATGCTCGAGCAGTGTTTCTAAATTAACTTTTTAGTTAAATCTAGCTATTATGTCCCGTTTTTGTACTCCAGCAGATACGCTAAAATAAAAGATTTTCCTATCTATGCTATAGTGAACTTTCAAATATAAAAGTTTACTGCATCACCTTTTACTAACTGTTAGTAATATTTTATAATTTTTAAGGTCTCATTTGCTTATTTTATTCTTCTTTCTCTCTCCCTCTTTTACTTTCTCCGGTTCATCTTCCCCGAAACACATTCTCAGCACCAACATTTTTTTTTCCTCTTCTTCTCTTTCTCTCCCACTTTCTTTTCTGTTTACAGACTGTTTACTTGTCTATACCCATTCCCTCCCCCCTTCAGTTCTAAACGCACCGTTTCTTTTCTCTTCCCTTCGTCATTTCCTTTCTCCCTTTCTTTCTTCTCCCCTGCTTCTTCTTTTTGTTCTCACCGAAACAGAGAGAAAGAGAGCAAAGAGCGAGAGAGGGAGATATAGAGAGTGACAGAGAGAGCGAGAGGCTTCTCCCTGTTTTCTTCTTTCTTCTCTTCCCCGTTCCTTCTTTCCCTTTCTTCTTCTCTTCTTCGAGTTGAGGGAGAGAGAGAGACAGAATAAACGGGTGGATAAGGCTGAGCTTAGAATGGAGAACTAGGCTAAAAAATGGAGAACCCATGGTGTTCTGTTCTTGGGTGTCAATTTTATGGGTTGATTCGTGGCTGTAGCTAAGTTTAATTTTGGGTTTTTCTTCTCTTGTTGTTTCGGTTTGGGGTGTTCTTGGAGTTGGATTTTTTGGTGTAAATTCTGGATGGATAATCTTTGCAATCCTGATTCCATGGTGGTGAGGAGAGTGAGAAAGGGGAAAGGGGATTTGGGCCGGAAAATGAATCAGGGGGAGGGGTTGTTGTGTGTGGTGAGGGAGAGTGAGACTGTGTGAGAGAGAAGTGGGAAAAAATAATAAAAAATAGATTAAAAATAATATTTAGATAAAGTAGATAGTAAAATAGATAGTTGATTTTGAGCTGCTAAAATGGCAATGGAGCCGGAGATACTCTTAGTCCAAGCATAAGAATATTGAAGTGGCTTATCAATCTAGTTTATATGGCTCATGGTTTCTCCTCCCATTCGGTTGCGGCGGATGTTAACCAATCCACTGCTGCCTAGACTATCATAGCTAATCATGCTGGGCCTTTACTTCCAAACCATGTCGAAGATCACTCCAGGATCAACCGATATCAGCTCAATCACAAGATCCTACCATATTGGCAACAACCATACATGGCAAGGATATGCAACACTCAATCAAGCAGTAAAAGACATTTAGAAGATTGCAGAAAATCAATTAATTATGTAAATAAGGAAAATTAAGATTATTTGATATTTCCTTATAAACACACGTACACACTGTGTATATAAAGTCGTGTACGCCGTAGAAACAATACATTGAGACAATAATACCTTTTGATCATTTAGTCTTTCATACAACTCTTAATCAAGAGTTGTGATTGGGACTATAAATAGAGTTCCATTTCTAATACAATTTATTATATACATTAGTCTCTCAAATTCTCTTAGTTCTCCATTAATTGGATTTTCACCCTAATGGGAGAAATCTTTCCAGAAGATGAATCTACAAATTCCTACAATATCCACTGAATTATGTCACTACTCACATGTTACATTAATGAATAGTCTAGGGATAACATACGTACCTCCTTAACATCATCATCATCTGCTGGGGCAAGTATCGGTCCATCTTTCTCAATACATATAGTTATTTTTCCAATCAGAGGCAGTACGAGGGTGATTTTAAGCAAGACCGAATATGACCCCAAGCCATTGTCAACCGCCTCTGCCTTTTCTTGATCGATTGTATTGAGCTTAGCCTCTTTGATGACTGAAGTTGGCGTCGTCTTATCTTCATATGAAGTAATGGCCTTTACAGTAATGCGATTTCAGATGTTAAAAGAAATAGTTTGCAGAGAAGTACCAGCACAAAAGTCAAAAGAAGCAACAAATTAATTAGAAAAAAAAATGAATGAAACGCAGGGAATATTAGCGATCATATAACAAAATTCTACTGAACCCACAAAGCTAAGCTAATCACATGCAATGCCTATACATAGGAATGCAGATGATTACTTTTCTATGAAAAATAAAGCTCTCCTAAAATCAAGCTTGGATTACAACAACGAATTCAGAATTAAACACACTTTCCAAAGTCTGTGACAATTGAGAACGTAGCCTCATTCACATCCAATCATATTGTAAGATTTAAAATTACTCCAAGCTTTCAATTGTCACCAACTCTGGAAAATGGTAACGGGCTCCACTTTTCATATAAATGGTAGGCATATGACTATATATAGAGGAAATATAGATGGTGTCCGTTACTGGCTACTTTCCATAGTTTTAACAGTCATATCGTAAGGAAATATTTCCTAATATATGTTATAAATTATAATTATACATTATACATATATGCAATTATGCATATTGAATAATATAAATGTATAAGATCAATATTTAATCATATGATTCAATAACAATTTAAATACTTATTAAAGTTAATCATATTATTAATGTACAGTAATAATATGATTCGTATAATATTATATTAAGTAATTGACATTGGATTAAATAATGTGTTACTTATAACCACAATTGAAGTATTAATGTATTATCATTCTAATTTATATGATTTGTTTCAAAAAAATAAAAATTATATGATTATATAGTAATAAATTATACATATATAATATGACATAAATCATAAATATACCAATTCATACTAATATAACAATTAAGTACCTAGAGACTTAGTTCCAATATATGTTATAAACTTATAAGTCTATATATGTTATAAATTATAATTATACAAATATGCATATAAATAATATAAATGTATAATATCAATAATTAATCATATGATTCAATGATAATTCAAATACTTTATTCAAGTTAATTATATTAAATTTTAACAGATTATGATTTATATTTAAGGAATTTTTATTTTAAAGTACAAGTAAATGTAAATTTGGGGTCAAATATTTTTGATTTTTCAATATGGGCTCTTTTTATAGCAATTTGGCCCAAGAAGACACTAAAAATGCAAAAAACAAATGAGGCAAAAATGCTATAGTGATTTTTTTTTTTTTTTTTTTAAAAAAAAAAAGCCCAAAACTGAAAATTGGTTATATGTTTATCTTTAGAAAGCCCAAAAAAACCTCAAAACGCCCAATTTTGAAAAAGTGGTTATAGTGGGGTTACATGTTTTACTTAACCGCCAGACGGTTACAGTTGCGGTTAAAGAAATTTAATAACTGCTAAGGCGGTTACGGTTGGCAATTTTTGCCAATAACCGCTAACCGTAACCGCATTGACACTCTTTTCTGACACAATTCATTATATACGTTAGTCTCTTAAATTCTCTTAGTCCTCCCCATTGGATTTCCACTCTAACGGGAGAAATCTTGCCAGAAGATCAATCTACAAATTCCTGCAATATCCACTGAATTATGTCACTCCTCACATGTTACATTAATGAATAGTCTAGGGATAACATACCTCCTTAACATCATCATCATCTGGTTTAGGTATCGGTCCATGTTTCTCAAAACGTATAGTTCTTTTTCCAATTAGAGGCAGTACGAGGGTGATTTCAAGCACGGCCGAATATGACCCCAAGCTATTGTCAACCGTCTCTGCATTTTCTGAATCGATCTTATTGAACTTAACCTCAGTTTTATCTTTTGATGAAGCCATGACCTTTACAGCAATGCAATTTCAGATGTTAAAAGAAATAGTTTGTAGAGAAGTACTGGAACAAAGGAAGCAATAAATTAATCACAGGGAATATTAGCGATCATATAACGAAATTCTACTAAACCCACAAGGCCACAAAGCTAATCGCATGCAATGCCTATACATAGGAATGCAGATGATTACTTTTCTATGAAAAATTAAGCTCTCCTAAAATCATGCTTGGATTACAACAACGAAATCAAAATATAGCAAATTTTAATGCATAATTAGAGAGGGTAGAGAGGCATCTAAGTTTACCTGGAAAGTGGTATGAAGTTTGTTGGTAGAGAGAAGTAATATTGGTAGAACAAAGGTATGAGGTAAAGAACAGAGGACACAGTTCTTATATATATATATGAATCGCAGAGAGCAGGGGCGGTGTAACACCCAATAAATTTATTAAGATGCTAGGAAAGTATAGGAATACTTTGATATAAATATTAGGGTTAGGTTAGATCAAATATATTCAATATATATATATAATGTCTTTGCACACTGGGATTACATCACCGGTTGAGACCCAGGCGTCGAGAGGGACTGCTTCTGCACATAGCTTGGGACTAAAGAAGCCACCAACTAGCAGATTGAAACCAAACCACCGACTAGCAGATTGAATCCAAAACTTCCATCCTTTATAGCAGGTTTCCAACGGGAAGGCCAAATGCCAATTCTTTAATTTTTTTTTTTTTTTTTTTTAAGTTTAGTTCTCGGGGGTGGCCGAACCTCCTCCAAGGGCCATGAAGCCACCCCAAACCGGCGGGTGGCCGAAGCCACACCCAGCTCCAACTAGGGGGGCCGGCCACCCCTATAGGCAGTTTTTAAATATTTTAGTTTTTAATTTTTTAAAAAATTATAATAATATTTTATTTTATTTTTTAAATGGGACATGCATTTCATTGATGGCCTTTGGATTCGGTTTGAAGGGGAAAAACGGTTCTATTTGATGGAGTTCTATTAAAGACCCGTCAAAATAGATTTTTTTAAGTGTTAATAAAATATTAATAAAAATATGTTCTTTAAGATTATCACACCTAGCATTGATGTGAACAAATAGAATATTCACGTAGATTTATATATCTGAGGTATTGTCCAACTAGTGGAGTTTATTTTAAGGTATAAATATAAAATTAGTCCATTTAATTGGCATAAATTACAAATTATTCTTTTTAGTATAACAAATAATTTATAAATTTTTATAGTTGGCTTAAATTATAAATTATTTTATGTGGTATAAAAAATAATTTATTGGTCCTTAGGGTATAATAAATTAACATAATATCTTCTATCCCCAAATTTTTACTCCGTTCATAATCGTTACTTATTTTCATCTTCCTTACCACAATTTGTGAGCATTTTACGAGAATTTGATGGTTGCATTTTGTGAAGTGGCTGACGAGGATGAAGACGAGAAAGGGTTACAAACAGAGTACAATTTTGGAGATATAAGATTTTTTTTTTTTTTTTTGGTTCACGGAGATATAAGAGATTATGTTAATTTACTAAAGCCATATAACATAAAGTGAGGGCTGATGTAATCTTACATGGCGTTGTAAAATGATATGAAAAATTCTAATTGTCATTTTTGAAAGTCAAAAATTAATTTCAATGAGTAAACTATTATTTTGGCACACCTTAAGGACTTATAAATTATTTTTCATATCATAAGAAATGATTTGTAATTTAGGTCAACTACATGGATCTATAAATTATTTTTTATACCACATGTATTGATTTGTTATTTAGGCAAACCATATATAATGACTAATTTTGCATTTATCTTTTATTTTTTGGGTAACTTTACTTTAGACTCCTGAACTATCACGCGATTTGACATACCCCCAAACTTTGAAACCTCTCAATTTAGACCCCTGAACTTTCAATTGCAATTAATTTGAACTCATCCGTCAAATTTAAACGTTAAAAGTAATACAATGACATTTATACCCTTGACTTTTCTATAAAATTTCAAATTATTTTTTTTAAAAAAAAAAAAAAAAAAATCACAAGGTAACCCACAGTTGGGCTACCTTGCAACCCTTTCTTTTCAAAAACTTTTTTCCATTTTTTCAATTTTTTTTAATAAAAAAAAAATTGAAGGGTAATTTTGTTTTTTTAAGAGTTTTAACGGCAAAAGTTAATAGAGGGGTTCATATTCATTTTTCATTGCAATTGAAAGTTTAGTGGTCCAAATTAAAAGGTTTGAAAATTCGGAGTATGTCAAATCGCATGCTAACTCATGCGTCTAAAATGAAACTACGCCTTAATTTTTTAATAATAAAACAATGCTCAAAAAATCTGATGCAAACTTAACTCCTATTTCAACAATAATATTTCCTCCTCTCCCCCTCCCAATCTACACCTTGTGCTTTCTTTCTTATTTATATTTACCTTGATTTCTTTATGTTTTTTTAAGTGTCTTCCGGCCATAAAGCAGCAACTTCGACCTCTTTCGTCTGCCCTCCAAGGTGTTGTGCCGCCCATCTCCTCCGTCCGCTCCACCAAGCGCCAACGCTGGCTAGTGCCCATCATCTCCTCCACTCTGGTAGCTGGTATTTTTGCTTGTTTTGTTTTGAATAAGAGTTTTTCACCTTAGATTTGTTCTTATGAGCGATCTACGGGGATAATGATATAGTTTCCTGACCAATGGGTCAAGAAGGAGTAGATCTAGACTTCTCATGAGTGCCTTAAATGGCAGTTTTTCTACTGGTGTAGGGTTTTGTCTGTATTTATTTGTCTTTTTGTAACTTTGTTTGAATAAGAATTGTCCAGACCCTTGGGTTGTGGATGTAAACTATTTCTTGGCATTGAGCTGAGGAGGATGAGTTTTAGCATGGAGTTTCTACTCACAGGGCTGAAGAATATGAGCTACCTATGCATTGAGTTGAGTCTATCTGAAACAGATATGTTGTTACAACTAAAGATTAGTCATGGGTTAGTGAATATTGATGTCATAGATAAGTCTTGATTGTTAAATTGTTATATATATATTTATGACTTATAACCTCATAACTTCAGCTACTATTTTATGAACTTTTGCTATGTGGATCCTTCTTCAATTAATAAGATTTTAATGTTTTCCTCTTAAAAAATAAAATAATAATATTCTCAAATACTCTCGTGTCAAAGAAAACTTCCATCTAACTAAATAAAATAATGATATTTTTAAAAAGCATTCTATCCTTGACTTTTACATCCGTCCAGATCCAACAACTACAATGATACAATGTGTCCCGCTAAATAACAAATAATAAAATATTATTTAACGTTTTAAAAAAAAAAAGTAAAAAACGAAATAATAAAAAAATATATATAATTTTTTTTATTTGACCGTTTGGCCATGGGGTGGCCGAAGCCCATGGCCGGTCTGGGGTCTGCAGATGGATACGAGAAGAGAAATAGCCCTTCGTTATGACTTCTGGGTCTTCGTGAGCAGAGGAAGATAAGAAGAGCAAATAAAAAAGAAGAAGAAGTGAAACTGGAGAGGAAAGAAGTAGTCCTTTGATCTGGGTCTACCGAGAAAAATAATGGTTTGGCCCTTGGGTGAGGAAGCAATACCCAGCAACAGCTCTCTTTAATTTGTTTCTTAGCTTCTAGCTCTATCTCAGGATCTCTCCCTCTTTCTCAGGATCTCTCTCACTCTCCTCTCGTCTCTCTCCGGCTTCCTCTTTGCTCTGGACAGTCGCAAAAATAGCCCACAAAAAAAAAAATTATACAAAACCCATAAAATTTATCAAATTTCACCAGGAAAAATAAAAAATTTATCTATAAAAGTCATACTTTTATCTCTTTGATACACCTCTTTTTCAAACAAAACCCACCGAAAGAATTGTCAAAAACCTACCAAACTCAACAGAAATTAAACCTTCACCTTCTCTTTCTTTCACTGTTAGTGTGCATGAACCACTAAATCTTTGGAGCTGGAATTATAAAGCGTTTCTCTAAAGAATTACTGGGCCTGCAACAGAGTCAATCACAAAGAGACATATGTAAGCACACAAAAAAAAATTAAACTTTAACAAGACGCAAAGAAAATAAAAACATTAAAAAGCAATTCAGACCAGAGATAGAGAGTGGTCTGACAGAGAGCACCAGATCTGCGAGAGAATCATAAAAAAAATTAAAGCACAAATGGATGCCAAATGAAAGCAAATTGAAAAATAATTCACAACAAATATCACAAAAATTAGAAAATCATTCGAAGTTGGTCTTACGTTGCCGGATCCAAACCATCGTTGTCGGAGCCCAACCGTCGGATCTGTTGAGAGAGCTGGAGCAGGAGGTCTAAGGTGGCGAAGCCACCCCATGGCCAAACAGTGGCCCGGCCAAATAAAAAAAATATATATTGGTTTATTATTTAGTTTTTTTTTAATCTTTTTAAAAACGTTATATAATATTTTATTATTTTTTATTCAGTAAGACACGGACCATCATTGTAGTCATAAATTCTAGAGTAAAAGTTCAGTTCAAGCATGCAACGAACGGATTCAGATCCTTTTCAATTTATTTTGAATCGGAGAATATTCAGTTAATAGTTAGGATCTCTTTAGAGAGATCTTAAGATTTATGAGACATCTGCCTCATTAATAAAAAAAATAAAATAAAATAAAATATTATATATTTTAAAAATAATAAAATAATAAAAAATTAAGGATGGTCGGACCACCCCAGTTGGAGCTGGGTGGCCTATGGCCTTTGGGGGTAGATCGGCCATCCTCAAGGGCCAAATCAATTTTTTTTTTTTTTTTTTTTTAATTTGGCCCAAGGGCCATGGGGGCCGAAGCCACCTTTAGCCCCAACTAAGGTGGTCCGGCCACTCCCAATGGGGTGGCCAGCCACCCCTTAATTTTTTATTATTTTTTTAATTTTTTATTGTTTTTTTAATTAAATTTAAAATATATATATATATATATATATATATAATATTTTTTTATTATTTTTATTAATAGGACATATGTTTTATTTATGACCACAAGATTTCTTTAAAAAGATTCTGACCATTAATAAATATTCTTTAATTCATTTTGGACCGAAAAGAATCCTATTTATGCACCGAAGGAGCTACAATGCAGGTGTGAACTGCACTTCTAGAATTTATTATTAAAATAGATATTTTATGAAAGAAATTGGTGTAAACGTCAATGATAGAATGCTTTTTAAAAATATCATTATCATATATATATATAAAAGCCGAGTTTTGACGTAGAGAGTGCTTAGAATTACGACACGTGTCCTGAATCCATGTTTTAGAGAGTGCATATAATTGCGACACGTGGCGTTATAAAGAATGAACAAGTTTTGGGCATTTAAAACCAAGAGGTTTTATTCGTAATGCATTTAATTATTTTAATGAAGAAAATAAAAGGTTCCGAAATTCTCTCTCTCTTTATTTGTAATATATTTAATTGTCTTAATGAAGAAAACAAAAGGTTCCCAAATTTTCTCTTTCTCTCTCTATTTTTCTTTTTATCTTCTCTTACTTTTTGTTTTCGTTTGTGTCCCTTATATTTTTTTCAAATTTATATATTATTTTTATTCAAATATATATATAAATTGAGTTTTAACGTAGAGAGTGCTTAGAATTATGACACGTGTCGTGAACCCATGTTTTAGAGAATGCCTGCAATTGCGACACGTGGCGTTTTAAAGAATGAACAAGTTTTGGGCACTTAAAACCCAAGAGTTTTATTTGTAATGCATTTAATTATTTTAATGAAGAAAACAAAAGGTTCCGAAATTTTCTCTCTCTTTATATATCAATATTGTGAGACAATTAAAATGTAGGAATTTTATTTGTAATATATTTAATTGTCTTAATGAAGAAATATTATTTGTATTGAAATAAGATAGATGATTTATTTGATTACATTAAATCTTGATTGACTTATCAAAAAAAAAAAAAAAATCTTGATTGAAAGACCAATTTTTTTAAAGAGGAAACCGATTTTTTAACTCATTATTTTAAAAATTGAACGGTTCATATTTTTCCTCTCTCTCTATCTCTCTCTCTCTTTTCTCTCTACAAGTCATTCACTCTCATTCCACATCTCTCTCACCGGTTCATCTCTCTCTCTCTCTCCTTTTTTTTCCTCTCTCTCCACGTCTCTCTCTCTATCTTTCTTTATCTTTCTCTTTCTCCACTCTCCAACATTAACAAAAACATAATCTATTGGCCTAAAAATTCAAATTGGAGGTAATTATTCTTCTTAACCTTTTTTTTTTTTTTTTTCTCCAAACCAACAAAGTTTTAACATATTCTAATTTATATAAATTAAACTAAAATTAAGGGTCTTATCTTTTAATTCATTTGAATGTTTATGGATTTTTTTTTTTTTTTTTTGTCTAATTTACTCGGATTTTCAAGCATTTTTTTCTCTACTTTTGAAAGCAATATTATTTTGCTTTTTTTTTTTTTTTTTTTTTTAATATTTGGAATTATATAGGTTTTATTTGTATTGAAATAAGATAGATGATTTATTTGATTGCATTAAATCTTGATTGAAAGACCAACTTTTTTAAAGAGTAAACTGATTTTTTAACTTATTATTTTAAAAAGTGAACGGTTCATTTTTTTCTCTCTCCCTCTCTCTCTCTCTCCCTCTCACTCTTTTATTTTATTTTTTTTTATTTTTTCTCTCCAAGCACTCTCATTCCACATCTCTCTCTTGAACCGGTTCATATCTCTCTCTCTCTCTCTCTCTCCTTTTTTTCCTCTCTCTCCACGTCTCTTTCTCTTTTTTTCTCTCCAAGTCTTTCACTCTCATTCAACATCTCTCTCTCTCTTAATTTCAAAAATAAAAAGACATCTTTCTACCTCCACTCTCCAACATTAATATCTCTCCTCTTTTTTCTCTCCATCTCTATCTTTCTCTTTCTCCACTCTCCAACATTAACAAAAACATAATCTATTGGCCTAAAAATTCAAATTGGAGGTAATTATTATTATTATTATTATTATTTTTTTCCAGACCAATAATGATAAATTAAACTAAAATTAAAGGTCTTATGTTTTAATTCATTTGAATGTTTATAGATTTGTTTGTTTTTTTTTTTTTTTTTTTGTGTAATTTACTCGGATTTTGAAGCATATTTTTAAGGTTTTTTTTTTTTTTTTTTTTTTTCTCTACTTTTGAAAGCAATATTATTTTGCCTTTTATTTTTAATATTCATAATTATATAGGTTTTATTTGTATTGAAATAAGATAGATGATTTATTACAAAAGGTTCCCAAATTTTCTCTTTCTCTCTCTATTTTTCTTTTTATCTTCTCTTACTTTTTGTTTTCGTTTGTGTACCTTATATTTTTTTTTTCAAATTTATATATTATTTTTATTCAAATATATATAAAAACTGAGTTTTAACGTAGAGAGTGCTTAGAATTATGACAACGTGTCGTGAACCTATGTTTTAGAGAATGCCTATAATTGCGACACGTGGCGTTTTAAAGAATAAACAAGTTTTGGGCATTTAAAACCCAGGAATTTTATTTGTAATGCATTTAATTATTTTAATGAAGAAAACAAAAGGTTCCGAAATTCTCTCTCTCTCTTTATATATCAATATTGTGAGACAATTAAAATGTAGGAATTTTATTTGTAATATATTTAATTGTCTTAATGAAGAAATATTATTTGTATTGAAATAAGATAGATGATTTATTTGATTACATTAAATCTTGATTGAAAGACCAATTTTTTTAAAGAGTAAACCGATTTTTTAACTCATTATTTTAAAAATTGAACGGTTCATATTTTTCCTCTCTCTCTATCTCTCTTTTTTTCCTCTCTCTCTCTCTCTTTTCTCTCTACAAGTCATTCACTCTCATTCCACATCTCTCTCACCGGTTCATATCTCTCTCTCTCTCTCTCTCTCTCTCTCTTTCTCTATCTCCTTTTTTTTCCTCTCTCTCCACATCTCTCTCTCACTTAATTTCAAAGAAAAAGACATCTCTCTTCCTCCACTCTCCAACATTAATATCTCTCCTCTTTTTTCTCTCCATCTCTATCTTTCTCTTTCTCCACTCTCCAACATTAACAAAAACATAATCTATTGGCCTAAAAATTCAAATTGGAGGTAATTATTCTTCTTAACCTTTTTTTTTTTTTTTTCCAAACCAACAAAGTTTTAACATATTCTAATTTATATAAATTAAACTAAAATTAAGGGTCTTATCTTTTAATTCATTTGAATGTTTATGGATTTTTTTTTTTTTGGCCTAATTTACTCGGATTTTCAAGCATTTTTTCCCTACTTTTGAAAGCAATATTATTTTGCTTTTTTTTTTTTTTTAATATTTGGAATTATATAGGTTTTATTTGTATTGAAATAAGATAGATGATTTATTTGATTGCATTAAATCTTGATTGAAAGACCAACTTTTTTAAAGAGTAAACTGATTTTTTAACTTATTATTTTAAAAAGTGAACGGTTCATTTTTTTCTCTCTCCCTCTCTCTCTCTCCCTCTCACTCTTTTATTTTATTTTTTTATTTTTTTTTTTATTTTTTCTCTCCAAGCACTCTCATTCCACATCTCTCTCTTGAACCGGTTCATATCTCTCTCTCTCTCTCTCTCTCCTTTTTTTCCTCTCTCTCCACGTCTCTTTCTCTTTTTTTCTCTCCAAGTCTTTCACTCTCATTCAACATCTCTCTCTCTCTTAATTTCAAAAAAAAAAAAGACTTCTTTCTACCTCCACTCTCCAACATTAATATCTCTCCTCTTTTTTCTCTCCATCTCTATCTTTCTCTTTCTCCACTCTCCAACATTAACAAAAACATAATCTATTGGCCTAAAAATTCAAATTGGAGGTAATTATTCTTCTTAACCTTTTTTTTTTTTTTTTTTTTTCAGACCAATAATGTTTTAACATATTCTAATTTATATAAATTAAACTAAAATTAAAGGTCTTATGTTTTAATTCATTTGAATGTTTATAGATTTGTTTTTTTTTTTTTTTTTTTGTGTAATTTACTCGGATTTTCAAGCATTTTTTTTTCTACTTTTGAAAGCAATATTATTTTGCCTTTTATTTTTAATATTCATAATTATATAGGTTTTATTTGTATTGAAATAAGATAGATGATTTATTTGATTGCATTAAATCTTGATTGAAAGATTTTATTTTATTTTGTATTCATAAATTTTTTCTCTCTCAAATATTGAGAATTATGTGAATTTTATTTGTATTTAAATATAACCTTTAGCATGTCTTTTTATTGAAAGAGTGATAATTGATTTTTTAACATGATTATTTTAGCCTGTAATTAATAAAAAAAAAAAAAAAATGAAGATGCGTTTAAATTTTAAAATCAAAGATAATAAAGAACCCTGCGCATAACGCGAGTTATATGCTAGGGTATATATGTATAAATAGATACATAGATACTTCTTCTTCACTTTTGTAGAGGTAACCAAAAAGAATTTTCCTTCCAAAATGCTTCATCTTCATTTTTGTAGAATACTTATCATATCATTTTTGGATTTATCTTTGTGTATCTATGTATAAATTCTTCACGAGTGTAAATTAATTATTTTTATGTTTGTTTCTCTAGAAAGTTTCATTGTATTGAAATATAATAGGCATCACACCAATAAGATTTTATGTTTTAATTCATTTGAATATTTTATTAGATTTTTTTTTTCTTGGTTTTGTGATTTACTCAAATTTTCTAGCATTTTTTGGAAGTATTGAAAGAAATTTATTTGATTGCATTAAATATTGAGTGAAATGTGTGTTTTATTTTGTATTAAAAAGAAGAGAGAAGATTTTGTTTATTTTACTCTGTATTTTTTCTGAAATCATTAGAACTTTATGGATTTTATTTGTATTACAATATAATAAATATCACATCAACAATATCAGAGTTTCCTACTAACTTTCTATTAATATTTTGATCATCAGAATTCAAGTGTCCTTTTTGCTATTTTTATTTTTTATTTTATACTTTTCATTAAGTAAATGTTTGGTATATTTCAAAAAAAAAAAAAAAATACATGTTTAGTACAGTAATTTACTGATGTATAACTTTTAGTATGTCTTTTTACACCTATATTTTAACTTATAATAAAAAGTAAGATAAGATGCGTTTAAGTTTTGAAATTAAATTATAATGAAGAATCCCGTGCATAGCGCGGGTTACATGCTAGTTTTACTTAATTACGTAGAAGTTATGATTGATATCATTATTTGTTTTTTTCTACCTAATAAAACAAAAGTCAATGATAAAATAAACAAATTATTTTATTATCAAATACGTTTCAACCATTACTTCTACCTAATTATTGAAGCTATTTCAACTCAGCTTCAATAATATTTTCAAATACGTTTCAAAGAAGAATCAACTCTAGCTATGGTTGAAACATATTTGAGAATATTATTGAAGCTACTAATAAAATAAAAGCCCATGATAAAATAAACAAATTATTTTATTCTCAAATACGTTTCAACCATAACTTCTACCTAATTATTGAAGCTATTTTAACTCTAGCTTCAATAATATTCTTTGTTTCTTGTTACTTTTTCTTGAATTTTCCCCACTTTCAACTTTACTGCATTTTTCCAAAAAGATGGCCTTGCTTTCATGCTTATTGTGTATATATATATACACATATGAAGTGTGTCCTTATTTTTTTAGATAACTAAAATCTATTGAAAATTCAACAAGAACAAAGAAGAATCGACAAACAGCTAACCTTAAAAAACGTATTTGATAATATTATTGAAGCTAATATTCTCAAAACGTATTGAGAATATTATTTTGTGGGATTTTTGATGGGCATGGGTCATGGGGCCATTTTGTGGCTAAAATGGTCAGATAATCGATGCCACCATGTTTACTATGCAATTGGCAGGAGAGAGTTCCTCAAACTTCTCTTGATCGACCCAGAATGTGACTTGGAATCTGATAAAAAGCATCATTGGTTTAATATATGGAAGCATTCCTACCTAAAGACTTGTGCTGCCATCGATCAAGAACTCGAGCAACATCGTAAAATCGATACATTCAATAGCGGAACAACTGCCCTCACAATTGTTAGACAGGTAATTGAGATTCCTACTTCTGATTATACTCAATGTGAAAATTTAGGTGAACTCTCTTTGTTATCAGTTATTGGTTCAGATAAAGTCTTTAGTAGGAAGAGGGAGTGACTCGTGGGGGGATAGACTGGGAAAACTGACTTAAATGTAATCATTTCGACTTGATTTCCTTCTGGAATTTGGGGACGCCCCAGTGCCATTGATTGAATATTCTAGTAAAGAATTACTTATGTTATTAATAAAATTTTATCAGGATTAACTAGACATTTTCATTTTTCCAGGGTGAATTCTTTGTTGTTGCAAATGTTGGCGACTCTCGTGCTGTATTGGCTACCACTTCAGATGATGGAAGCTTGGTTCCAGTTCAGCTTACTGTCGACTTCAAGCCCAATTTACCTCGTTAGCCTCTCTCTCTCTCTCTCTCTCTCTCTCTCTATTTCCCTTTGCGTGTGTGTGGAAACAAAATGTTTTTTATTTTAAGTAATCGACAAATATATTAAAAACGTAAAGGCACCTTTATGTACACACAAAGTATACAAGAGGAAGTGCCTAGCTAGAAAGAGCAAAAAGAACAAGAAAATCGAAATAACTAATTCTCGAAGGAGAAACATAAGCAATTGTTCAAAAACTATTTAATCTCCTCTAAAGTTCTCTCCCGGTCGTCAAAACTTCTGTCATTCATTTCCCTTTAATGGTGTCTAACGACTGTGTTGATTTTGGTTGCAGAGGAAGCTGAGAGGATAATTCAGTGTAGAGGGAGAGTCTTCAGTTTAGATGACGAGCCAGGGGTGCATAGGGTCTGGCTGCCAGATGAGGAATCACCTGGACTGGCAATGTCTAGAGCCTTTGGAGATTACTGTGTAAAGGGCTTTGGACTAATTTCTGTGCTGGAAGTAACACAAAGGAATATAACCAGCAGAGACCAATTCGTCGTGCTGGCAACTGATGGGGTATGCACTATAATCCTAGTAGATTTAAAGTTGCTTTAAAAAGAGGATAATCTTAAAGCTGTTATTGTTGTCATCCTTAGTTTGGCATTGGCCCTTTCTTCTGATATATCACCTAGAGCACTATACATAGTTGAACACAATTTTAGCCAAAAAGCTTAAGTTAATGGGCTAAGATCCACTTAGGTGTATTAAATACTCTTTTATTTTATTTTTTCCCAATGTGAGACTCAACACTCATAAGTGTACTCACAACAATCTTCTCCCTACTTGTAAGTCTCTTCACATTGACCCAACTCTCCCTTACTTGTGAGTCTTCTTACATTTTCAAGAATGTCTCGCGTCAAGAGTTGCAGATGCAGACACAATTCCCGACGCATTCAGACACCCTTCCCAAGAAGCTATCCATGGTTCTGATATCACTTGTTGGGAGATAAAGCAGTTATGAAGTTTTTTTTTACTAAGAATACATTAATATACATAGTTGAATACAACTCTAGTCCAGAAGCCTAAACTAATGGACTAAGGTCCATTTAAGTATATTAAATACTATTTTCTTTTATATTTTCTCAATGTATGACTCAACACTTATAAGTGCACTCACCATTTCTTGATAGAAAATCTATGAATAATTTTGTCAGCAATTACACCATTGTAATGGTTGTGTCGTGATTCTTGAAAACTGAAGCAAATAAGGGTGAATTCACAGTTTTAGCTACCAATCTACATACTCCTAGCTTGGATGATTTCATTTCTGCTGGAAACATTTTGTTATTATGCAACGTGAACAAACACTTGAGTGCTTTTTTCTCCATTAGGTGTGGGATGTTGTCTCCAATCAAGAAGCAGTACAAATTGTGTCTTCAACACCGGACAGGACAACCTCAGCGAAGCGTCTTGTTGAGTGTGCTGCCCGTGCATGGAAGCGCAAGAGGAGTGCAATTGCGATGGATGACATTTCAGCCATTTGTCTCTTTTTTCACTCTTCTCCTTCCTCTCTGCAAATTCACCCTGTTATTACACCACACCAGTAGTGTAGATGCCATGTTAATTGCTCTGTGTCCTTCAATGTAATCTTGATTAGCAAATATTCACGTGAAATGATGTTTTCTCTGCTCGTCAAGTAATAAATTTAATTGGGCAGGGATGAACATATTCCAACCAAGAATTTAAGGAAAAAAAAAAATTATAATGTCGTGAGTAATGAGTAATTATGATTAATTCCTGTAGGATGGAATATGGTATATGGATCATCTCCATTGAAATTGATAATTCTTACTTTAGATTTAAAGTTAGTGCATCTAACAATGCACATGATTAATTATTTAAATATTTTAAAAGACGTGTCAATATTGATATCATGTACACTGTTAAATCTATTAACTTTAAATTATATCTATGTAATTTGAAATAAAGAGTATATTATTCTAGATAGTAGACCTATTTATAATGCAGAATATTAAATGGGTTAGCTTTTCCATATCCTTATTACTAGTTACTGCGTTTGCTAGTGTTGCTTCTTGTTTATCTAATTTCCTCTTCTTTTCTCTGCTTCTTTGTACGAGACAATATAAAAGAACATAAGTAGCTAATTCATACAACTCAGTCTAATAAAACATATTTATATGAATAAGCTACAAATCAGATTTATGTCCTAGAACCCTTATTTGTTCTTATGGGTTCCTTTATAATAGAAAATTTACAGGGATAAGGTTTATATATAAGAGAGGCATCATTTGATAACAATAAATAAAACTCTAAACTAGGGCATCCATGTAAGTGTGTCCTGCTTTCAAATCCCATTTCCTGATTTCCTCCCTTACAGAGACCAGGGTCTCCATATAAGTAATCACCTGCAACGACAATGGCTCTCCATCAATTTGAAGATCAACCATTTCTTTGGTAGAGGAATCATACACGACCAGCCGTCCACCACTACTTTCCAAGAACAATGCAATCTCATTCTTCCAAAATCCCAATGGTTTTCTGATTCCTGTAAAAGGTCCAAGAGTGAAGAGCTTAGCCCAAGACTCCTTCACACCATATTCATTCAACAACCACACATCAAACCCAAGCTCCAGCTGATCTTCATTCAACACACCAACAGCCAGTACAACCTTTTCATTCATCACAAAAAACTCTCTCCAATTTTCACTCTTTCGCCCTATGATTCTTTCATTTGGCAGCGGTGTTGCTAGAAATGCCTCACTGCTCATGTCAAACGACAAAATACTCTCCCACCCACATAATCCCCACCAAGAAGCAATCCCATTTGTGTATGCCTTCATACCTTTAAACCCATCAAAAATTATGCAGGGGGGGTTGTCCACCTTTCTCCAAGAATTGGTGCTCAAGCTATAAATCTCGTTTTGGTCTATGAAATCAATCTGAAACTACGACAATTTGGGGTCGGGATCAGAGAGACAAAGAAGCTTGATTATCTTGTAGTCGTTGGTTCTGGCATCAAACCCAAATCCAATGCCATTGGTGCTGGCTTGGAAGAAAGCAGGGAAGCGGGGGAGGGTTGATTTGGGAACAACCTTTGTTTCTTTGGTTGCAGGGTTCCAGAGAACAATATTCAAATCATAGTTGTCGTACAGACAAACGACACGGTTGCAAGAACCCACCACGAAAACCTCCACCTTCTTGTCGATCCCGGAATACGGCGACGGTAGAGGTTGTTGTGTCGGAGGAAGGACTTGGAGTGGTTCATAAGAAAGGCTGGAGACAACGTAATCGCCGGTGGTTTTGTCGCGCCGGTGAGCGAGAAAACGGGCGGTGTTGTTGTTGTTGTTGTTGTTGGGGGTGGAGAGGTTGCGGAGGAGGTGCTTTTCTGTGAAGTTTTGGTGGGTAATGAGAGCGTACCAGGATTTAGAGACGCACTTGAATCGCAGTAGAGAAACGACAGGCAGCCATAGCAGAATCTGCACCAGAACATCTTCAGGTATAGCCATGATCACCGGGTGATAATCTTTGGTTGTTGATAACAAGGATGATGGGAGTGAGAGAAAATTCTTGATCTAAATTCTGCACAGCAAACACGGATGAGAAATCCGAGGTTTGATGATTGGTGTTTGAGCCTTTGAGGTTTGACAAAGGGAACAGGGGAACCAACTTCAAACAGAGCTGTGCCAACAAGTTGTTGTGGTGGGGTTTTTTCTACGTAAATAAATAAAGTGACATGTTATTTTTATTTTTATTTTTTTTGAAAAAATACAATTTATCCCCTAACTTTTCATTCATTTGCATTTTTAATTTTAATGTTTAAAAAATAATATTTTACTTCTCAAAGTATCTGACATTGACACTTGACTCCATAAAATACACTTTACATCTTTACTCCTTAGAATATTTTGAATTGACACTTTATTTCCTGAATAGCTAAAATATAAAAAAATAAATTTTGAATAGGTAAAATACATACTACTGCCAGAGATACTCGATTTGCCTAGGTTGCCTAGCAATGGTATGAGATTGAGCTTTTCGGAAAAAAACAAAAAAAAAAAAAATCAATAAGAGGAAAGGGGGAAAAGGACTATTACAAATAAAATAAAACACAAACAAAAACCCAATAATGGACGATTACTTTTTGTTTTGCTTTATATTGTATGGAATGGAGAAACGGCACATAGTTATATCTATTGTACTAGAACGATGATTATTTAGAAATAAAAAATGGTCTTATCATGAATATAAGAATTTGCAATAGAATGATTATTCTTTTTTATAATAAAATACAAATCATTTCTTGTTTTATAAGAAGTTACAATGGTTAACCCTAAACAATTGACAAGAACCCTAAACAATATTTCTCCAAAATCTCCATTTTTACACAAAACCCTAAAGTAGATGATCAAAAATTAGAAGAAAAATTGGGACTTATATTCCTCTAAAAAAGCCAAATTTATGTAAGCAAGTTGTGTGCTGTAGAATTTCTTCACGCAAGGGGACCACGAACAATTTCACCAAAACTGTCGGCTTGTTGTTGTCATGTGTGTGACGTGTGGGTGCATGTGAGATAGAAAAACAAGTGGACCACGAACAATAAACAAGGGGATCACAATTTGCTACTTGAATAAACAAAACAAAAGAGAACCTGTTGGTTCTATGGGTTCAAAAGATCGTGTCTATTGGAGTGGGTGTTGGAGTGAAAAGGAGAAGGAGATGGAGTAAATTAAGTGGGGTTGGGGGTTGACGTGTTTTGTTTTGCAAAATGAGTTGGGTTTTACTGAGGGGAAAAATTGGAAGTTTTAGCATATTGTTTTCACTTGAGACGTACGTGGGATAATTTTTGTTTACTTAGGGTGTGTTTGGGAGTGCGTTTTTTAAAAAATAATCTGCGATTTTAAACCAAATCGCAATTTTAGGGTGTTTGGGATTGCGATTTTAAAAACGCAAATTTTAAAATCGCAAAAAAATCTGCGATTTTCATAAGCTGATTAGAGGGTGCTTATTTGAAAAAGTGCGAATTTAAAACAAAATCACGATTTATATTAAAAAGATATTTTGCGCAATAGTTACCTTTTTTTAGCGGGAATGAAAAAAATACCAAAAATACCCACCTAAAATATATTAAAACCCTTCTTTTCTCTTTTTTTTTTTTTTTTTTTTTTCCTTCATCCTCTCTATTTCGTTCATCCTTTCTCTGCCCTGTAGCAATGTGCATCGTTGTTGTCCATCTCTCCTCCCCTCTTCGAGGTAATAATCTTACCTTAATATTTTATTTCTCTCCATATAACTCCTTTGCTTTTGTAAAACTTTTCACTGTTTGGTATTCGGTGTTATTTTATGTGGTTTGTATGATTACTGTGCTTTTTTATATATGCGTTTATGTTCTTCGACCATTTCTACAGAGTAAAGTTGTGATTTTTATTTTTTTTTTCAAAATTTTATTTAGATTACCGTGCATGCATAGTAATCTGCAATCCATCATAGTATGCAGTGATAGATTACTGTACACGCACAGTAATGTGATAATGCGTGTACAGTAACCGTGTGAGGCTTTTTCTTTAAAAATATATATATATATATGCTGTACAGTGACCAAGATGATGATTTTTCTCAGGTCACTGTGCATTGCATAGTGATGTGCACAGTGACGATTTTCTATGGCTTTTTTTTTTTATAAAAAAAAAGGTACTGTAGAGTAACAATTTGTGATGGATTTTTATTTTTATTTTTTAATGGGTATTGCACTCTAGTAGTTTGTGATATTTTTTTTATATATTTTTTAATGGGTAATAAACAGTGATAATTTGTGATTTTTTTTTTTTTTTCTCATTATTAGTTTAATTTGATGGATTGTTCTTTTATTTTTTATTATATGTCTGTTTGGAATATGTTTCAAAAAAAAAAATACAAAAATAAAAAAGCATATAGAAACAAGTAATGTAGTAATATATAATTGCCTAAGTAGAAAACTCAAAGTTAATGTCAAATTATAAGTCATACTTTTGTTTGCATATGTGTTAAAAAGGGAGGCTTATAGACAATGTTAGTTATTTTACTGTTATAATGAAATGTCCTTATTGGTAATTTAGTCATGAAACTGCAATTATATGCTAATGTTATCCAAACACTCAATTGATAAAAAAAAAATACTTTTTAGCATGTTTTACCAAACGCCTATGCGATTTTAAAAAGTAGCGATTTTAAAAATGCAATTTTTAAAAACGCAATTTTTAAAATCGCACTTATTGAAATCGCACTCCCAAACGGGCCCTAAGACGGAAATTAGTAACAGATGGTTCCAATTGCAAATTTTTGAAACACTAGGGGGTACATTGCAAATTTTTGAATAATAGGATTCATATTGAAAAATACCTCAAATTTCAGGGGTAAAGTGAATTTTTCCTATTTATTTTGTGCGAGGTCACACACACCATTTATATTTCCTTTAAAATCAACATCAATATCTAGTATTGGTTCACCTACTATAATCGAGTAAATCTAGGTACAACCCTAGAAAAATTTAAAGTCATTTATGAAAATATGATTTTATATACCATCCCCTTGGCGATGACGACTTTTTTACGCCCCTAAATGTAGCTTTTTAAAGATATTGCTAAAGATTTTACTAGAAATATATGATAACATAAATGACTGTCGTCAAGCATAATTCAAAGGAGATACCAAGTTCTTTTTTGAATTTCTTTTTATGTACATATTTATAGCCAACTAGAAAGTTTGTGGATTATCCGAAGACCTTACTTAGGGAGATAAATGTCATGAAGCAGCGATATTGGTGGTGCCATTATGAGCCAGACTCGAAAATTCATTGAATTAGGTGGGAGAAAATTGGCATTTCCAAAAGTCAAGGTAGGATGAGTTTTTGTGATGTGGAATGTTTTTTTTTTTTTTTTTTTTTTTTATGAGTGTGATGTGGAATGTTTTAATAAAGCCTTAGTAGGGAAACAATGCTCGCATACTATCTAGAATCCTCCTCTCTGTACTAAGATCCGCAAAGCAAAGCACTTCCAATAAGGTACGGTCGTCAATGTTAGATTGGGTTGTCGATGAACATTTTCTCAAAATACCCCTACCTATAAAAATGTTCTAATTAGAATGAAATAGATCGACTTCCAAAAAAATTTCTCAAAATTGAAAAAACTATTCTTCATTTATATTCACCAAAAAAAAAAAAAAAAAGGAAAAAAAAGTGAAACTTCAAGAAACTCCTCTAAACTTCAACACATTTTGAAATTACCCTCAAAGTAATACTTACACATACTCCCACCTTTTTGTACTCATTTTCACACATTCATATCTGGTTTTTAAAACCATGATTGGATTTGGAATTGGTATTTTTTGAATTTTAATCCAATAGTAGTTTTAAAAGCTACGTATAAGTATGAGAAAATGGGTGTGAAGAAGTAGGAGTGTGTCTACCATTATTGGTTGTAAGTGCATTTATGAAATTTGTGTCCCGGCCTCATTGCTAACAGGCAAGAAGAGTGAATAATTTATATAGCATAGTTAAGCCCAAACCAATAAGCTTAAGCATATGTGTTAAGTGGTGTCTAATCAACATGTTATATTATGGAGAAATGATAAAAAATAATTCTTTCAAGCCCATCTCCATATAGTAAATAAATGAATTCACCATTGAATTTGTGTGTGACCCTCATGAGTTCACATTCATTGGACTTGCAAAAAGAGATGACTAAAAAATAGTTAAAAGAATGATGTGTAATATATCTCTCTTATATTATTCACTCATTATAAAACAAGAAATGATTGGTGCCAATATTTTGCCCATATTTCTCTCATATCATCTAACAAATTAACCATTAAATTTGTAGACTTAGATGAACCCTACAAATCTAATAATTGATATATTAAATTTGTAAGACAACATGAAAAAAGATATAAACAAATTATTGACATCAATTATTGAATATTGAATGTTATCTCCAATAAAGAAGCAGTACAAATGTATTTTTAACAATCGGCTGGAGACCACGCACTATGAAGTAGAGGTTACTAATTCGAATTTCTCCTCCCTCTCTTGTAACGGGACAACCTCAGTGAAGTGTCTTGTTGAGTGTGCTGCAAGAGGCGTGCAATTGCGATGGATGGGTGACATTTCAGCTATTTGTCCCTTTTTTCACTCTTCTCCTTCCTGATCGCTGAAAATTCACCCTGGCCTGTTATTACACCACACCAGTAATATTCACGTGACTTTAACATATGATGTTTTGTTTTGCTCGTGGTCATAGCTAGATAGCATTCATATTTCCTATAGTCTCCTCGATCGGTCCTCAATGGTTGAAGCCTCCTTCAGATGTACGTACAAGAATTCGTACTTTTACTTACTTACGTCGTTTGTAGCAAATGGATAGGAACATTAAAATAAACCATGTAAATGCATTTACAAGCCATTAATTAGTTGGGAGCCCTAAATTCAGCAAACTGATGAGATGATCGAGCTAATTGTCTAACATGTGCAGCACATGATCACCAATTATAAGAATAAACCATATGTATTAACAATTAGTTGGACGACAAGGCCGGACTAATCAAACAAGAAAAAGACAAGATGCATGCAAGTGCATAGACTTTTCCATCTAATGATCTTTAATTATATATATTGTTGACATACCCGACCACGAGGACAGAGCTAGAAACTAGAAGTCAAAAAAAAAAAAAATTGCTGTTAGGTTGGTTGATCTTTTGTTTTTTATTTTTACCATAAAATTTTGTTATTGTTAGGAATTAAAATTAGCTCCCTATCTGCCGACCACTGATTGATCTATAAGGGCAGTCTACCTCAGGGTACCGTTTGCCAAAAACTTCTTACCATATATTCATCAAAAAAAATTTAACTCATAATATTCTTACTTTTTATTTCAAATAAATCACTTCATATATATATACCAAACATTCTTTTTTTTCTTTTTTTTTTTTTCCTTTTTCCTTCTTCATATTAATCAATTTTTACTACAGACAAAACAATAAATGTCGCGTCCATTGCCAAATGAACCTCAGGATTCTTTTGGCCGGCCAACCTATCATGGACGTTTGGACCAGTGGGACGAGGATCAATCTGTCAATCTAGCGCAAGGGCCAGACTAAGGATTGCATGTGAATGGGGCCACGTTTTCAATTGTCACAGACTTTGAAAATTAAGTGTGTTTAAATGAACGATTTAGATCATAACAATACCAAAACAAAATGGCGGTTGTTGGGTATTAAATGAGTATTAGGATGACAATTTTTTTTTTTTTTTTTGTTAATTTTTTTTTTTTTTTTTCTAATCCTATTAGATGACATTGACATCAAACTAAGGATTGATTAATGATATACGTCTCAAAAGGTTTATGGTCTGTTTGGGTGTGTTTGGGGGTTTTAAAGTGCGTTTAACATTCAAAAAATTCGTTTGAAAAAAAGTACTTATTTGGTAAAAAAAAAAAAAAAAAAGATTTTTTTAACTTAAAAACTCAATTTCTCAACAACAATCCTAAACATGGTCTTAGTGAGTAAATCGTAACACGTCAATTTGTAGAAGAATTATATCATACTTCCTTGAATTTTCTTTTATTTCCCAAATAAAAGTACAAATTTACAAAATGAATAAATAATTAGTAGAAGTACGAATTCTTGCGCCTGTTCCGAAACCGAAGGAGGCTTCAAGCTGCGAGGACAAGAATAAACATTGATAATGAAGAGCTTTCAAATACATGATAACACTAATTAATCCTCTTCTATTTACTTGTTAGGAGAGAAAATTTGAAGGAAATTCAAACAAACTAGCCTCTAAGAAGCATATGTGTTGGGTTCTTTAAGCAATTTACAAATATGTGAAAAACATATACTATTAAAAATTCTATCACTTTTAGAAGTTGGTTCGTAAGAAATTTGTGTCTTACTTCTTATATATTATGTAGAATTTACGACACACATGCGCACTAAAAATTTGATAAAACAATGTCGTTAGAGGATTCTGCTTTCTGTTAATTAATGATGGATAAAACATACAAATTTAGCGAAAATGTAAGTAAGACGAATACCAAAATAAAAATAAGCATTTCTCAAAAATAAATGTTCTAAACTAGGGCATATGTCCTCTTTTCAAATTCATTTCCTCCCTTTACAGAAAGTAGCTAGGGTTTCCATCCAAGTAAACACACCTGGAACATATATAGAGATGGACCCTTCAACCATTTTCATGAACCGCCCTGTTCTTCAACCTCAAATTCATTTCCTCCCTTGACAGAAACAATGGTTTCTACGTAAGTAATCACCTGCAACGAGTATGGTTCTCCATCAATTGGAAGATTAGATATTTCTTTGGTAGATGTGTCGTACACGACCAGCTGTCCATCACTACTTTCCAAGAACAACGCTGTTTCATTCTTCCAAAATCCCAATGGTTTTCTAATTCCCGTAAGAGGTCCTAGAGTGAAAAGCTTACTCCAAGACTCCTTCACACCATATTCATTCAATAACCACACATCAAACCGAGTCTCCGACTGCTCTTCATCTTCGATTGTAACAGCGAGAGCAACCTTTTCATTCAACACAAAAAACTCTCTCCAATTTTCATCTCTACCCCCTATCATTCTTTCATCTGGCAACGGTGTTATTAGGAATGCCTCCTTGCTCATGTCAAACGACAAAATGCTTTCAAACCCACATAATCCCCACCAAGAAGCAATCCCATTTGTGTATGCCTTCATACCTTTAAACCCATCAAAAATGTGACAGAGGGGGCTATCCACCTTTCTCCATGAATTGTTGCTCAAGCTATAAACCTCATTGTGGTCTATGAATTGTGTTTGATAATACGACAAATTTGGGTCGGGGTCATAGAGACAAAGAAGCTTGATTATCTTGTAGTCATTAGTTTTGGCATCAAAACCAAACCCAATACCATTGACGCTGGCCTGAAAGGCAGCAGGGGAGCGGGGCACCGTTGATTTGGGGACAACCTTTGTTTCTTTGGTTGCAGGGTTCCATACAACAACATTCAAGTCATAGTTATCGTAGAGACAAACAAGACCATTGCAAGAACCAACGACAAAAACCTCTACCTTCTTGTCGACACCGGAATACGGAAGCGGTAGAGGTTGTTGTGTTGGAGGAAGCACTTGGAGTGGTTCATAAGAAAGTCTGGAGATAACATAATCACCGGTGGTTTTATCGCGCCGGTGAGCGAGAAAACGGGCGCGGTTGTTGGAGGTGGAGAGGTTGTGGAGGAGGTGCTTTTCTATGAAGTTTTGGTGAGTAATGAGAGCGTACCAGGATTTAGAGACGCACTTGAATCGCAGTAGAGAAACAACCGGCAGCAATAGCAGAATCTGCACAAGAAGATCTTCAGCTATAGCCATGATCACCGGGAGATATTTGGTTGTTGGTAACAAGGATGATGAGAATGAGAGAAAATTCTTGACAAATCCGTAGAGGGTTGGGGGGACCAAATTTAAAGCAGGGACGTGTCGTGCAATGCACATAAGTTGCAATAATATTAAATATATATGGATGCAGGTAGATGTAGCGATATTATAATTAGATATATGTAGATGATAACTCTAGAACCGAGGGCTACTAGAATAAATATAGAAATTACTTTTTTATTTTATAATTATTTTACGATACTAATATGTCAATTTTATCAGTTTTTATTAAAAAAAATATATAATAAATAAAGGGTTATTTAAAATTGAGGTCCCAACGTTCTGGAATAGTACGTATGAGATAAAAATATGGTAGATAACATTTCTTTATTGATAGTGAAGAGCTTTAAAATAGAGTAATGCTAAAAACTATATCACAACTATATATTCTGCAATACTGACTGACAGTTCCAACTAATACTTAAATTAATCATTATTAAATAAAAATAAAAATAAAAAATCAAAGGGTTGATTGAGTATGTCATATCAGCACTGTAGGTTATATAATAAGATAAAAATATGGTATACAGTATTACTCTTTCATATATGATAACCCTAATTTTCTTTACACCTTGCACTCACACTCAACAATTCATTTTAATTTTACACGATTGACCTAATTTATTTTAATTATATTTTTAAGTGACTAATATAAAAAATTATTAAAAATATATCACATCAATCAATATAAAATAAGTATTATAAATAAGCATGACCGATGAATCACGTACATGCATGACAACGACAAATCTTTATGATTTGTTAGCGGTTACGACTTTAGGTTTACGTTCACACGTAAGTATGCATGCATTTATATATATATACACCTTTGGGCCCTGAGGGCCATCTACAAATCCCTAAGCGTTATATCTCACGCGTGCATTTTTGTTTGCTTCTTTTTTTTTTCTTTTTTTTTTTTCTAATTAAAAAGGTGGGAAGGGTCGACCAGTGTAGTTTTCCCCTTTGGGCGTTACCATCGGGGTTCCCACCCGCTGTGGAATGTCCGGTTTGAGCCATAGCTACTGCCTAGGAAGGCGAGTCCGTTACCACAACCCCACAAAGGTGTGAGTCAGTAGAGCCCTTTCAAAGTAGCATCTGGTTCACGCATCTACTACCGCAAGCGGATTCGAACACGCGACCACTAGGATGAAAGGAATTCTTCTACCACCCTTGTGGTTCATTTTTGTTTGCTTCTTGGTATTGGTGATTGGGGTTTATATTCAACGGGAGGATTATGGTTGGGTTTATTTTCAAGGGGCGGAGGATTATGGTAATTTCCTTTTTGGCCATAGCCCAGTCCTTGTGCTAGATTGACAGATTGTTCCTCGTTCCACAAGTCCACAGGAAATGCCTTTGATTACCAAACCCTAAGCCACTCCTCAAACACACCAAACAGACCCTAAGCCTTTTGGGACGTATATTATTAGTTAATCTTTAGTCAATGTCATCTAATAGGATTAGAAAAATTAATTAAAAAAAAAATTGTCATCCTAATATTCATTTAATACCCAACAAGGCAACAACCGCCCTTTTGTTTTGGTATTATTATGATCTAAATCGTTCATTTAAACACACTTTTCAAAGTCTGTGACAATTGAAAACGTGGCCCCATTCACATGCAATCCTTAGTCCGATTCTTGCACTAGATTGATAGACTATTCCTCCTCCCACTAGTCCAAATGTGATAGGTCGGCCGGCCAAAAGAATCATGAGGTTGATTTGGCAATGGACGGTTATTGTTTTGTCTGTAGCAAAAATTGATTAATACAAATTTATATATATATAGTAATTTTTTATTTGAATAAAAGTAAAAGTGATTTATTTGAAGTAAATTAAAAAGTAAAAATATTAGGAGTTAATTTTTTTTTTTAATGAATAATAAGAAGCTTTTGCCAAACCGTGCCCGGAAGTAGATTGACCTTATGAATCAATTAGTGGTAAACACGAAGGGAGGGATGGGGGATTGGTATTGACCATAGCCCGGTCCTTGTGCTAGATTGACAGATTGTTCCTCATTCCACAAGTCCACAGGAAATGCCTTTGATTACCAGACCCTAAGCCACTCCTCAAACACACCCAAACAGACCATAAGCCTTTTGGGACGTATATTATTAGTCAATCTTTAGTCAATGTCATCTAATAGGATTAGAAAAATTAATTAAGAAAAAAAATTTGTCATCCTAATATTCATTTAATATCGAACAAGGCAACAACCGCCCTTTTGTTTTGGTATTATTATGATCTAAATCGTTCATTTAAACACACTTTTCAAAGTCTGTGACAATTGAAAACGTGGCCCCATTCACATGCAATCCTTAGTCCGATTCTTGCGCTAGATTGATAGACTATTCCTCCCCTCACTAGTCCAAATGTCCCTGATAGGTTGGCCGGCCAAAAGAATCATGAGGTTGATTTGGCAATGGACGGTTATTGTTTTGTCTGTAGCAAAAATTGATTAATATAATGAAAAGAAAAAAAAAAAAAAAAAAGCAAAATGAATGTTTGGTATATATATATATATAGTAATTTTTATTTGAATAGTAGTAAAAGTGATTTATTTGAAGTAAAAAGTAAGAATAGTATAAGTTAAATTTTTTTTAATGAATAATAAGAAGCTTTTGCCAAACTGTGCCCCGAAGTAGATTGACCTTATGAATCAATTAGTGGTAAACACAAAGGGAGGGATGGGGGATTGGTATTGACCATAGCCCGGTCCTTGCGCTAGATTGACAGATTATTCCTCGTTCCACAAGTCCATAGGAAATGCCTTTGATTAGCCACTCCTCAAACACACCCAAACAGACCCTAAGCCTTTTGGGACGTATATTATTAGACAATCTTTAGTCAATGTCATCTAATAGGATTAGAAAAAATTAAAAAATTAAAAAAATTAAAAAACTGTCATCCTAATATTCATTTAATACCCAACAACTGCCCTTTTGTTTTGGTATTATTATGATCTAAATCGTTCATTTAAACACACTTTTCAAAGTCTGTGACAATTGAAAACGTGGCCCCATTCACATGCAATCCTTAGTCTGATTCTTGCGCTAGATTGATAGACTATTCCTCCTCCCATTGGTCCAAATGTCCCTGATAGGTCGGCCGGCCAAAAGAATCATGAGGTTGATTTGGCAATGGACGGTTATTGTTTTGTCTGTAGCAAAAATTGATTAATATAATGAAAAGAAAAGAAAAAACAAAATGAATGTTTGGTATATATATATATATATATATAGTAATTTTTATTTGAATAGTAGTAAAAGTGATTTATTTGAAGTAAAAAGTAAGAATATTATAAGTTAAATTTTTTTTAATGAATAATAAGAAGCTTTTGCCAAAATGTGCCCCGAAGTAGATTGACCTTATGAATCAATTAGTGGTAAACACGAAGGGAGGCATGGGGGATTGGTATTGACCATAGCCCGGTCCTTGCGCTAGATTGACAGATTGTTCGTCGTTCCACAAGTTCACAGGAAATGCCTTTGATTACCAGACCCTAAGCCACTCCTCAAACACACCCAAACAGACCCTAAGCCTTTTGGGACGTATATTATTAGTCAATCTTTAGTCAATGTCATCTAATAGGATTAGAAAAAATTAAAAAATTAAAAAAATTAAAAAACTGTCATCCTAATATTCATTTAATACCCAACAACTGCCCTTTTGTTTTGGTATTATTATGATCTAAATCGTTCATTTAAACACACTTTTCAAAGTCTGTGACAATTGAAAATGTGGCCCCATTCACATGCAATCCTTAGTCCGATTCTTGCGCTAGATTGATAGACTATTCCTCCTCCCACTAGTCCAAATGTCCCTGATAGGTCGGCCGGCCAAAAGAATCATGAGGTTGATTTGGCAATGGACGGTTATTGTTTTGTCTGTAGCAAAAATTGATTAATATAAAGAAAAAGAAAAAAAGAAACAAACAAACAAACAAAAAGAATGTTTGGTATATATATATATATATATATATATATATATATATATATATATATATAGTTATTTTTTACTTGAATAATAGTAAAAGTGATTTATTTGAAGTAAAAAAGTAAGAATATTAGGAGTTAAATTTTTTTTAATGAATAATAAGAAGCATTTGCCAAATTGTGCCCTGAAGTAGATTGACCTTATGAATCAATTAGTGGTAAACACGAAGGGAGGGATGGGGAATTGGTATTAACCATAGCCCGGTCCTTGCGCTAGATTGACAGATTGTTCCTCGTTCCACTAGTCCACAGGAAATGCCTTTGATTACCAGACCTTAAGCCACTCCTCAAACACACCCAAACAGACCCTAAGCCTATTGGGACGTATATTATTAGTCAATCTTTAGTCAATGTCATCTAATAGGATTAGAAAAAATAAAAAATAAAAATAAAAATTGTCATCCTAATATTCATTTAATACCCAACAACCGCCCTTTTGTTTTGGTATTATTATGATCTAAATAGTTCATTTAAACACACTTTTCAAAGTCTGTGATAATTGAAAACGTGGCC
The DNA here is from genome assembly GCF_965113065.1 of Corylus avellana. NCBI lineage: Eukaryota > Viridiplantae > Streptophyta > Magnoliopsida > Fagales > Betulaceae > Corylus > Corylus avellana. Next base: position 4,096,742 of record NC_142490.1, on the reverse strand, counting down.
CCATTCACATGCAATCCTTAGTCCAATTCTTGCACTAGATTGATAGACTATTCCTCCTCCCACTGGTCCAAATGTCCTTGATAGGTCGGCCGGCCAAAAGAATCATGAGGTTGATTTGGCAATGGACGGTTATTGTTTTGTCTGTAGCAAAAATTGATTAATATAAAGAAAAAAAAAAACAAACAAACAAAAAGAATGTTTGGTATATAGATATATAGTTATTTTTTATTTGAATAATAGTAAAAGTGATTTATTTGAAGTAAAAAGTAAGAATATTAGGAGTCAAATTTTTTTTAATGAATAATAAGAAGCTTTTGCCAAACTGTGCCCTGAAGTAGATTGACCTTATGAATCAATTAGTGGTAAACACGAAGGGAGGGATGGGGAATTTGTATTGACCATAGCCCGATCCTTGTGCTAGAGTGACAGATTGTTCCTCGTTTCACTAGTCCACAGGAAATGCCTTTGAGTAGCAGAATGTTAAAGTATTGATTAAATAATTAAATTTACATTTTCCTTTTAACTTAAGCTTTTGAGATAATTGGTGATTTAGCATGATATCATAGCCAAATATCCTAATTAAGTTCGAACCTTGACTATGTTACTTTACCTAATATCAATTAAATATTCTACGTGTTGAGCCACCTATTAAAAGGAAGTTTGAACTTACACACATAAAGAAAAGTGTTAAAGTATTGATTAAATGATTAAATTTATCTCTTCCTATTAGTTTAAATTTTTGTTCTAACTGGTAATTTAACAAAATCCATTTTTCAGAGTTTCTGACAATTGAAAACTTTGCCCCATTCACATGTAATCATGCAAGCATTCGCACATGGCTCCAAGCCCCCACTGGCCACCCCCGGTCCAAGGCCAAACATGTCTTTCTCCAACAACGCCAAAGCATTTGTTTCTTTTGTTGTACGAGGTGACGGACACCATTTATATTTCCTTTAAAACCAACATCAATATCTTGTATTGTTTTTGAAGGAATTATCTTGTTATAGATATAACAATTAAATGGGGCAAAATGCTTCGTACAATACCAAAAATATAATTTGGAATCTTCACAGCTTAAAGATTATCTATGACATACATAATAGCTTTTCAGACCATTATAAGACAATATCTATGAAAAGTCACCGTCTCAATCAGTTTCAGATCTACAGTAAATTTTGGCGAATCACGTCTTTATCCACTATCAGGTCTTTGTTAGTATTTATGTGCATCTACATGGTTCATTATTTGTACGTGGTGATCATGTGCAACATAGGGCTGGGCACGAGTCGGGGCGGGGCGGGTATCGGACTTTTTCCCACCCACCCCGCACCTTGTGGGTTTTGGGATTTCCAACCCACCACCCGAGCACAATGAGCAATATCTGCGCGGATTCGGGTGCTGCGGGGCGGGGAAATCGTCTGCGGGTTGTGCGGGTTGGGTTCTTTTCCTCCATTTTCGTCTGGTTTTTTCTCCTCCATTTTCGTCTCTCCTGTTCTGCAAATTTCTTTTCCTCCTACACAACCACAACCCAACATCAGAACCTATAAACAATGGAAATGAAAATTTATTTGTTTGAACAAACAACCCAACATCAGATTAATGAATTTATCAAGAGATCTCTTGGATCTCATTCATGAAAGAGGTCTAGATAGAGAAAAAAAAAAAAAAAAACTTGGATTGTATTCTGTGGAGGTGAGAGCAGCGCAACAGCGTCTGAGGAGGTGGAGGGCGGCGCAGACGAGAGACGGAGAGAGAGCCACTAACAAGAGAGAACAAGAGAGATGAAGAAAGAGTAAGAGAACGAGAGAGCAAGAGAGACGAAGAGAGAGCAAGAGAACAAGAGAGGGACTAAGGGAGAGAGGCGGAAGAACAAAATAGAGAGAGGAGTTAGGGTTTTTTCCTTTTTATACTAACGTGGGTTGGATTAGGGCGGGGCGGGTACCCGCAGGAAAAAATTCCTATACCCGCAACCCACCCCACCCCGCATGAGTTGGATAAATCCTACCCGAACCCACAAAAATATACACAAAACCCGCATGGGTTCGGGGCGGGTCTACGGGTTGGGCGAGTTTTTGCCCACCCCAAGTGCTACACATGTTAGACAAGAGCTCATCAGTTGTTAAATTTAGGGCTCCCAACTAATGGCTCATAAATGCATCTACATGGTTTATTGTAATTCGTCCTCATTTGCTACAAACATTAGACAATTAATTAGGTTATTGGTTGTTGAATTTTACAGTATTTACATTGAGCTCAACAAAATAACGGACTAGCCTAACTAATAACAATAAACACTAACAGAATACTCTCCTATTTCATATTTGTTTAGGCGAATGTGAGTGCTCTTAATTAAAATTAAGCTCTCCAACTAATTATTCATAAATGTATTTGCATAGATGGTTTTTGTTTGATATATGCTCATGATCACTTGATAAATCTATCCAACGAAGAAAAGTGGGTACGTATAGATTGTTTCTATTAGTTATCTGTTTGTTTTTTTTTTTAACACTATTCATCAATCACATCCATGACAATGACGAAACATCTATGATCGAGTCCTTAACCAATCTTTATGATTTTTTGCGACTTTAGTTTTACGTTCACACGTATGCATGCATGCTATGCTATATATATTACCCTACCATAACATTATTTTGATGTGATCTAAAAGATGGTTGCAACGAAAGTGTACCTTTTTGCTTGCTTCTTGGTATTGGTGACTGGGATTTATTTTCAACGGGTGCCACCGCCACGGGATCTTAATCATCAGGATATTTATGATTCTTTTCAAGGGGTGTTCCCGGATGCTGAGGATTATGATTATTTCTATTTGGTCCTTCAATGGCCTCCCTCATTCTGCAATGTTGCTCCGAACAAGTGTCACAAAAACGCGACGAAGTTCACTTATTTCACTATTCATGGGCTTTGGCCACAGAAAAAGAATGGAGGCGGCATCATTTGCACAAGTGGACCTGCATTTGATTATGACAAGGTATTATATATTATTGTGTCTCTACATTTACTTTATATATATATATATATATATATATATATATATTGACGTCTCAGCAGCCTGATAAATCTAAGAGAGAAAATTGTCTATTACAATCGAATAGTATATATGCTTAAATGGATTGGTATGTTTGTGTGAACATTTGAAGGACTTAAAATTACGTTTAACATTCAAAAAGTCAATTTGAAAAAAAAAAAATATTCATTTGGTAAAAAAAATTGAAAGCGCTTTTAAGGATCCAAAAAGCTTAAAAATGACAAAAACACACTTTTGAGAAAAGCTTAAAAATAAAGCTTTTACCAAAAAACATTTTTTAACTTAAAAATTGTATTTTTCAAACGCAATCTCAAACATGTTCAAGACACTATATCCTAACCTATGTGATTGACTTTTGGACCATACCCATTATTAATGTATATCGACTCACAAAACATAAATTAAATATTAATAACGATTACAAAATAACACAAACACTTCAAATATAAATTAAATATTACTAGATTTAAAGACTTAATATTCTTTCCTTTTTCTGCGTCATTATCATTTGTGTTAATATATATATAACGTTTGGTGCTAACTATGTATATATATATATTTTGATCTACTGTGTAGCTGGCAAGAGAGAAGAAGCTGATAGAACGTATGAAGAAATTTTGGCCAAACCTTAGAGGGAAAGACGAACAATTTTGGGGGGATGAATGGAATAAGCATGGGAGGTGCATAGGGTTGGAGCAAAACGATTACTTTAATAGAGCTGTTAACGTTTACGCCAATGAGAACATTTCCAGTCTAGTTGAAGAGTTGGAAAAACATGGTTTACACTTTTCCTTTTAATATCAATATTGAGAAAAACATGGTTTACACAATACAAGAACTATAGTCGTTGTCATTCTAGCTATCATTTCGCGAATGTATCCTTTAATAAAATAAAATGTCCGCCTAAACATCAACAATATTATTATTCTAATAAAACATGCTTTATTTTGGTTCTGATTCTGTTGATCGTTTTGAATAAATATTTATTATGTTTAGACCTTATACATAGTCCTCCATTATATATATATATATATATATATATATATATATATATATATATTTTGAAAAACTTCACTTACCAATTACCATCCTAATTTTTTTGTCACTTTTACAGTCATACCTTTAAACTTTAAAAAGTCTTAATTTAGTGCATCCATTTTTCAAAATTTTCAACCGTTAGTTTTGATGGGTCATGAGTGTCAAAATTTTTAAAATACCCTCTCTCTTTTTTATTAAAAAAAAAAAAAAAGCTATTTTCAAAATTTTGACAGAATCTATCAAAAAAAACTTAAAAGTTTTAGTATGATCGTAAGAAAAATATATAAGGGTGGTATGGATAACTTCTTCTTCTTCTTCTATGAAACAGAGATTCATGAAGGAAAATCATACCGGATTGAACAGTACAAGGAAGCCATTAAAAGTAGTAGGTTAAACGTGACACCGAATTTCCAATGCAACGAACATGGACAAGACCAACAACTACTTGAAGTAAAGCTTTGCGTATGCAAAAAAGGGACAAAATTTCAGGATTGCACTTACAAAGTGGGCCAATGCAGTACTACCTCTCTTATCCGATTTCCTCATGAGTGGAACAAAATTACACACAGGCCAGATGCAGATGCAGTGGAAGAAAATTCAGAATTGCACTTTCAGCTCCCTGATGACGCCCGCCAGCGGCCGGCATTTTCTTTAATAAAATAAAATCTCATCCTGCTAGCATTTATGCGTCCCCACATTAATATTTATGCTTCATGCATTTTGATTCTGTTGATCGTTTTGAATAAATATTTATTATGTTTATACCTTATACATAGTCCTCTAAATTGATTCTCCTGATCTTGAGATTTTATCACTTTAAATAAACTCACATGGCTTTTTCTTCTTTTCAACTTCAAATACAGTACAAGGCAGCAATAGATGATGAGACTAACTTTTATGAGATTGTGGTACAAACTTACCATTCTGTGCCCTCCAATGAGAAATTGACATCTCAGCTTGAAATAACTTAAGAAAAATAAACATACACGCCAGATTATACCACATCTACTAAAAAAACAAACTCTTCATCTGATTACCAGTCATTCAGTGACTGTCACTTGAGCAGTAAAACTGCCATAAATGAAATTTTAACTCAAACAAACCCAGCCACCATATGACATACACAACTTCTGCAATCAAATCTTTGCTAACGTTAGTATGAGAAGTGTCTTGTAGAAAAGAAGATCAAGCATGATTAAGTGAATGCTTTTACAATTAAAAGAGCAAGAATAGATCATCACAAGACCAAAAAGGAAGACTAACCTCCATGAAGAGGCAATGGCAATATATATCAATCTCATTTCCTTTTTGAGGAAAAAAAATAACAATAATCATACAATCCTATTGCCTATTACCTATCTGTTCCAAACTCTCTCCTTTAAGTCTGTAAAAGTCCAGCATTTCATCTTCCACCGGATGGGTCTTGCCTACTATGACAAGGCAATGCAGAGGTGTTCCAAAATCAATCATCTGCAGTTGCCTCATCGTACCTGCAACTATCTTCTGATCCTCAGATCCCAGCCGAGCAAACCCAACACAATCAGTCTCTTCACCGTATGCTGCAGGAAAATGCACGAATCGCCAATAATCAAATAACACAATTATTTTTGCAAAACTTGAAACTTCAAATTTAGAGCAACTGAAAATTAATTGCAGCAGAATGTGGAGCATAAGAGCATAGAAAAAGGTTAGGAGCCACCTAAGCAAATCATCCGTTGTAAACAAAAAAGTTACATAAAAGATAAATCAAACTCAAGAAAGTAGTAAACTTAAAGAATCATCTACAAATGAAATTGAAGGCTTGAAGATAGGAAGAATTCAGAAACCATACCAGATTCTCCACGATTTTGCTCCACCTCCAAGAGCTGCTCAATGGCAGTGTTTATTGTCATGTATTTAGGTGGTTCATACTGCTTTCTTCCTCTGAATGAATTTAAGAGGCAAAGCAGAGCAAAAATAATCAGTCCATGCATTGGTACTTAAGAGCCATGGTAAAATAATTCCACCCAAAAAATAAATAAATAAGAGAAGGCAATTGTTCACTTTTAAGTACAGACCTGCATAAGGACTCCAGTGAGGGTTCCTTCACTCGTATATCTGCAGGGTTGAAGAATTTGCAATGAATTTTTTTAAGTATGATACATCAAGAAGAGGCACATATTACAAACAAGCCCGAATTCAGAGGACTTCTTTTATCTTTACTAGATGAGTGAATGGGACATGTTTTGGAAAGAAGGAAAGGATTATTAAAATAGTCATTTTCATTTTTTTGTAGCATTGGGTAGCAATCCCAATGCTACCATGACTATAAAATAGTCATTTTTTGACATCTAAAGCTTTAAGCTCAATGTTTATGAACGGGAAAGACACAATGACTGTTTGATACAAGAAAAGGGCCTACAAAAGCTTCCTAATGATAATAGACGTATAGATGAGAAACACATAATGATACTATGCTGCTATCATACATGAGTGAAGTAACAGACAGTAATGTTCCAGAAAGATAGAATGTGATACCTAAGGTAGGTTTATAACTTATGCATGTTGAGAAATATATGTAGCGTGAAAATTGTTGTGAATGCAAAAATCACAGCTCCTATCTTTTAAAAAATCCATAGTGTCTCTATAGCATATAACCTCAGTAAATATTTTACTGTAATTCCAAGAGGCTGCAACCTATAGACCAAGCAATCTCTTCTATATTTGAAAAACTATAACTGATGTGCATTCCATCAACTAAACCAATCATGAAAACTTCACCTAGCAAGCAGAGTGTGTGTAATCCGAGTATGCGGTTTCTTTGAATCTTCTCATAAAAGCTATCAGGCCTCCATGTTTCGGTAAAAAATGGTATTGAAACTGTCTCTCCATAGCAGTAGAGTTGTAACCCACATACACCGACTGCATTCATCACTGATGCATTGTGTACCACCTTGACTTCAACCCCCATCTTCTTTGCTCGAACAACAAGATCAGTGTGTGTTGTTGCTCTGTGTTCAAAAACAAATTGTAAACAGAAGCGAGTATGTCAATTGAATTCCAATAAAGAACATGTTATTCCAATATAAATTTACATGTGTGCAGGTGCAAGAAAAAAGTACATATACAGCTTAGGATTCTTAGCCATAATTTGGCACTATATGCAAAGTTTAAGCTCCAAGAAAGATTTGACTCAAAATGTTGAAGATTAACTGAACTCTATTTGTTTATTTATTTATTTGACTGATCAGTTACATATGCACATATTGGTCTTGAACCTACGACCCCACCCTTCACTCTGCCGTAATAGGAGTAGCAGCTGCCATCTGAGCTAGAGCTCATTGGCAATCGAATTTTAAATTTATAAACTTGTTTTGAGACTGGTCTTTTGAGCAAATCAGCTAAATTAGCAGCCCCAACTTCTCGTATCTTCTCTGCAATTTTTATTCTTCCCTCCCTAATGGACTGAAAACCAACAATCTCTCAAACTCAATACTCCATAAGTAATGTTTCTTCACTTGCAATACTCAAACAATTCACATTTTTCTTTAACTCAAGAATTCAATAAAACCCAAATTCACAAAAATAAATAATATCATCCAACTACAGCATTCCACAAAATCCAAATCAAAAAGAAAAAATAAGCATAATCCATACCCAAAAGGATCCCCAACAACAAGGAAAGCCACATCAAAGCCATGAGCCTCTGATAGAATTTCATCTGCTTTTTCCTCCACCATTTCCCTATCTGCTAGTGTGATTAATTTCCCATATAACTGTTCCTGCACAAAAGAAAGAAGAAAAAGCAAACCCAATGTGAAAAAAAAATAAAACCCAAAATTGAGGGCTTTGGAAAAAGAAAACGAAGAGTAGCAGCTATTGTGCACAGGGAAGTAGTACCAATGTGGAAAGGCCATCGGAAGAGAGACTGAAAGAGAGGAGAGAAGTGTAGGCCTCTATGTAGACCTTTCCGCATTTCTTCACTGCTTCTAAACCTCTGAGAGTGATGTCCTTCTCATTGCCCAGTCCCAGACCCACTATGTACAACATCTCTCTTCCTCCAACGCCAATCTAATTTGAAATAAAGGGTAAAAAGAAAATAAGAAGAGGAAAAGGACAACAAGACCTGGCAAAATGCCATAAATTCAAAACTAACTCTCATCTATATTTCTCGTCTTATTCCCTAGTAAATTATCATTTTTCGCTTGATAATTTTCGCTTTCCAATTCAAAATTAAGTTTCCGATTCATTCCCTACTAAAGTTGATAACACACTTTTGCAATTTTAGTTAGCCACTTCCCAAAAGCACAACACATCAAACTCTCTAAATATTTCTCTACTTCATTTAAATATTCTTCTTTATTCGTATGGTAGTTGGAAGGTATTCTTATGGAAATCCATCACTACAATCAAAGGAGCCTTACTAGATGAATCAGATTGCATAATAATTCAACTTGAGCTTCAATATTCAAGTATCAAACAGCAAGAACTACAAATGTAATTGATAACACATCCAAATAAATCAACTAGGCTGCTTGCACTGATTTACACTACGAATGACAAAAAGCAGCCTAGAATGAAACAACTCAGCAAGCCCATCAACCAATACAGCTTAATTCAAGACGACCAAACTGGATTTCCCTCCCATACTGACATTTCTAGTTCTGAATGCCTTTACTAGCACTGTTGCTGTGCTTCCGGCAGAACTTCCAGGTACAGGAACACCTAGAGAAGGTTGTGCACTTGTGCTTTCAAGAAGCTTATACAAATAGAAACAAATTAAGAAATGAAAACTCAACTCAATCACAAACCAATAAATAGTGAAAAATAGCTACAGAAAAAAGAAAAAAAATATACCAATTACTCTTGTTTAAAAGCTAGACATGACAAGGGCAAAAGCAACAACGCTATTACTAGCTGGTGTAGCCAAACTCAGATTCGACCCACATACAGAGTCACCCTCTAAAACCCCATCAACATTGTTTGCCTGCACATAATTTGGTACTCACGCTTCAATGCTGCAGTAAGTCATAAAAGACATTAGGAATTTTGATGCTCTCGTACAATTCCCACTTTTGATTACAATTTACAACTCGGGCATTTAGGTTCCACTCCCTCATCCACCTGCTATCAATCTTACCAGAAACTGAGTAGGATGGCCTCAGTCTCTGAACATTAGGTTCCATTATCCTTTGCAATTAGAAGTCTATTAGCTTGAATTGGTGTTTTAGCTCTGTTCCTTATCATAACTCGCCGATGCATATAGAATCAATAAATGATCCCCACTGCATTTCCTTCAAATCACTAACTCCAACAAACATTGTAGCTATCAGTAAAGTAAAAACACACATATGTATCTCTACAAACCACCAGGCTACTTCCAAGCAGCAAATTATGAAGTTAAAAGTGCTTCATGAGCCAATATATAGTTCCATAACTTACATGACTTATATGACCTTTACCCTACTCTTGTAACTTTTGTTCATGACAAGAAAAGAAACTTCCATATTTCTTTCAAATCCTTTTACATTATTTTGCTTCCCAAAAGTTAGAAGAACTTCAGTAGAGCCAACTAATTGTTATCACACCCAGATAGCTCATAGTGTACCTTGAGTGCCACATGAAGAAACCCATATTACCCTAAATCCTAATCACGAGAAGCTAGGACTAAATAGACAACTCAAAAACAGGACCCAAAAAAAATCACACATTTAAATATACAGAAAATATATATATATATATATATCACTTTAGTCATTGAGTTCTAGCTATATGCTCGAACAAATGCCTCAGAGAAAATAAGAAAGAAATACCTGAAAGCTTAGTAGTAGAAGCACAAAAAGATGTGGAAGCACGAAATTGGTTGGCTTTCTGCTTCTACCAGAACCTTATATCCTCTTTAGAATATTGTTCGGTTTTTACCCTAAATTCCCAACTGGACAGAAAATTGACAAATCATTCCATGGGTCTATTGATTGAACTACAAATTCCAAGGGTATTACTACAAATCAAAAATCGCCAACTATATTATCACCCAATCACAGATTAATCCAAAACCAGTATCAACAGCCAATCAATTTCGTGTATATTCAAGGGGTTTTCGGTTTTCACTCCAAGTTTTTAACGTCAGCAGAAAATATATAGAATGATCTTATGGGTGTATCAAATAAGCTACAAACTTCATGATTATCATCCAAAAATTCGAACGTAAGAACCCACAGCATCACTAATTAATTCTTGAAGCAAGACAAGAGGAAGAAATTGAAAAGAACATGAGAGAGAGAGAGAGAGAGAGAGAGAGAGATGAGAAAGGAGGGAGAGGAGAATTACCTCAATCGTCCTCCTCCTGGCTGAGTGAGTTGCAGAGAACTAGAGGCGCGGGAGAGAGAGAGAGAGTGAGAGGAAATATATAAAAAGAAAAATGAAGCGGCGAAAGATTGAAGCTCGGCGTATATGGTGAGGGTTCTGACAAAACTAAACTGGCGAGGGAATTAGCTAGTTTGATGGTGTGGGTATTTTGTGGAAACTAAGAATGCTCTAAATCATTAATAACTTCAAAATTAAGGTTTTCTTGCTTCGTTACATATGTACATAGAAACCCAGAAAGCAATTAAACATTCACTCAAAAACATTGTAATGGACTAGGAAGAAAAGCAACAAGCTAGAGAAAGAGAGCTGAATGAAGGAAGGAAGGAAGGAATACTCACATTGCTTCTCTTCACCTCAGCAGCAACAGCTAAATGCTTTAGCAACCGAGCAGAAGAGTACGATTTGTTGCAAGCGTATATTGGTGTTCTTCACACCGTCCCAATCCACGCCACCAAATCTCGTGGAGTTCTTCGTAAAGCCTGCGAGTGGAGTCAAAACCCCATTTGCATAAATCCCTTCTCTCACCGAGAAACTGAGAATCGATAGAGGGTTTTTGGTCCGAGGCTGAAACTGAGGGGCCGAGAGGTTCAACTCCCAAAGCCCAATTCCCTCAGAGCATAAACAGGGCCCATTGAAATGTTTGTTGGCGGCCCACGAATGCTACATTAATTCAACTTGTACCCTTATGACATAAATAATATAAATTTATGATACAAGTATTTAACCCTAATTTAAAAAAGCATACCAATATGGTTTTCCTTTAAACTTTCACCTAATTCAATTTATAAAATTGTCATATAATTCTTGAACATTTTAGAAACACATGCATTTTTTTTTTTAATATACAGAGTTAGAGGAAATTCCATTAAAAAAAATATATATGTATCTCTCGCATGCTGCTTTTTGGTAAAGCAACAACTACTCTTCTTGTCACTCGTTTGGCTTCTACTATCAATTTTAGGTGTTTTGATTTGGAAGGAAATGCACTTATGGTGATTCTTGTTGTGAATCAGTCTCATATCTTTTCTTCTTGGTAGTTTGCCGCTATTGTGTCTGACATTATCCTTAATCTTTATTATTTTCAAAGCTGGAATGCTTTTAAAATGTCTAGATGTGCTAATTTTCGTACACAGGGTTTAACAAAATTGGCCGCTACCCATCTAATATTTGGTAGCATTCCTTTAAATTCTCCCTTCTCTCTTCCTTTTGGATCAAGAGTACGAAATATCCTTTTTTATACCCTCTTTTCCACATTTCAATTAGACAAAATAAAAAAATAAAAAGAGACACATAACAATTTAGTGCACTAAATTGAAAAATAATAATAATAATAATCATTGCACCTAATTTAGAGAAGAAAACTCTATACATAGCATACAACTGAAATCTTATCCAACTTTAAGAAGAAAATAAACACCAAACCCTTGAGTATATAAATATCAAATAAAAAGCAAAAGAATTTTAAATTTACAAGAAATGTTAAAAATTAAATTTTTATCATATAATTATTTCTCAATTTTGATATAGCAGTTTTAATCAATCTTTGAATTTTTTTTTTTATAAAAAAAAAAAGAAAAAAAATTATTAGTTGGGGTTATCATATTAGCATTGTCAAATAATTATTGATAAAAATTTACACTTTTAGCATTAATCTATATTCAATAAAGATAAATGATTAATCACGTAATGACGTAAAGGTCCAAATCCAAATTTAAGTCGAAATTGGCTTACACAATGCTGGTGGCGAAAAGCATTTTCGCAACACCATAAAAGAATTCGGTGGAAAAGTAGTAGTCAGGAAAACGCGAAATACCAAAAACTCCTGACGGGACGAGACGAGACGAGAACCCTGAATTTCTTGCAATAAAACGGCCAGCTACCGTCCTTGTCAGTGTGACGCGCAACGTGTGCGCCACACGCTACCGGCTACACTGTCCTTCGGAACAAACCTCACGCGCCCTTGGTACGGTGTAGTCTCAAAAAGCCAACTGGGCTTGTGTCACCGAGGTTTGTGGGCCCCCACTTGATGGGGACAGCTCCCCACTGTGTTTTCTTGGCTCCGAAAAGTTCTCTAGAAGTGGTATAAAATGGCGGAGGTGGATCCGATCCGATTCACTCAGCTCACTCTCTTTTTCTTTTTTTAGTTTATTAATTTATTTTTCTCTCTTTGAAACCCCCAAAAGACGTAACTAACGGTCCTGACAAAGTGACAAGGTGGTCACATTGTGAGACCACGTAGAAAGAGTTGGGGTCCAATAGGAAAAAAGGGTTCGAACCGGCTCAAAACTTTTGAGAAATTTCTAGGAAAAGGCATAGAACCACCCCCCGACTTGACTTCTACCTAAACTATCACGTGTAATAAGGGGTTGGGGGGGGGGGGGGAGCTTTTGTCAAATTCTCACGTGCAAACTGACCACCGACATAGTTTTTATGTGCATTCCAACGAGGCCGGTATGAGGAGCAGAATATTGTTATAATTTAAATTTAGTCTATCTAATTGTGTATTTAAAATTTAAATAATTTCAAATAATGTATCTAGTTAGATGTGCAAACTTTAAACTGTGACCATGAAATGAAGATGATCATTATTACTCGGACATCATATACCAGTAGTTTGCATAATTGCTCATTGATTATTACATAATAATGTTATTTAATAGATTGTTATGCAATTTTATGATATGATAGTGAAATCAGCTTTTTGATTAGCAGTTGTAAAAAAAATTAAAAATTATTATCATGTTAGTCATATAACAGTCTACTAAATTAATAATGTTGCATATTAGACTATCGTTTAACTCCCATCTTATTAGGATGATGTAACAGGGTTTATCAACCCTTTAATTTTTTTATTTTTAACAATTACTAATAGGTTGATGGGTATTTTTACATCATCGCATTGAACTGGAAGTGGGATGATAGTGTAATGTGAAGCATTATACACATTACAAACAAGAGTAATGCTATATATTACATCATATTCCATTATTATTGTGTTATACTAATATGACATTGTTAATTCACGCATAAATTAGCTCTGGTAAAAAGAATGAAAAAAAAAAAAAAAATTAATGGTGAATTGACAAGATCACTTTTTTTTTTTTAAGGAATATTATGAATATTCATTATCTCAAAAGATCCGTAAAAGATCACACAAGTAGGAGGGATTGCTCCCTCTGTACAACATCACCTACACTTGGTGGGGCATCCCCCAGCCAAGTAGACATAGCAACGTGAGTGGAGGCCAATTTTACTAACACGTGTGTGGCATTATTGGCGGTCCTCATAACATGTCTGAAACTAGATCTTTCTAGTACACGTAGCTCTCCCCTTGAATACATTATATGAAATGACCATAACTACTAAGGCACGATCCCTTTGTGGCAATATCCTTAACCACTAGCAAGGAGTCACCTTAAAAAATGACGTTGTTGAGCCCTAATTCCTTACCGAAAAGAACTGCATTCATTGATGCTAAAGCTTCAGCCGTTGTTAGGTCAGTTTGGAAAGCCAGAGACATACTTCATGCAGCAATAAACTTCCCGTTAGAGTCCCTGACAATAAAACCCAACCTCACACGCCCTTCCTTCGAGTTAATCCCTACATCCCAGTTACTCTTTACCATAGTGCGTGGTGGGGGCTACCATGTTGCAACGGAAGAAACATATAGAGCTCACAAGTCACCTTAGCATAATAGGATAGTGGAATATTTAAAGTGACAACAATAAATGTGGACATACATGTGGTACTTTACCGGTTTAGATTTAACATATAGAGCTCACAAGTCATAAATAAAGTAATTTATAGGGTTTTATCGAGTAATTCTACAAGTCCCTCTTATATTTTTATTGAGTCCTTTCAAGAATGATGTGGCTATTAAATTTATTATTTATCAAAATCTAATAATGGTTGATGACAAGTCCAATGGTAAATTTAATAGCCACATTATTATTGAAGAGACTACAAAATGATACAAGAGAAACTTGTAGCATTACTAGGTTTCACCTACAAACTCAATAGTCAATAAGGATCAAGCCTCCATTTAAAAATTAATTAACTCAATACATTTATTACTATTTAGGATAAGGTTGGAACCCACTATGCTTCTTTCGTAGTGGTTATATCTTTGTTAGCAATTATATGAGCTTTGAAGCTAACAACTCAAAACATTAATTTGAATATCTTGCTTCTCTCTTTGGATGTATCAAAAGTATAAATATTAAAAAAAACAAAGCTTTTCTTTTCATGAGTCATGTTACCCATTACTAATTCAAAGAATCAATCAAGATATTCATTATTATATACTATAAGTATTTTGATAAGAACAATGTATATTTTATTTATTATTTCATTCAACATCGTCCTATTTCAAACCAAAAAACTCTAATTAAGATTAAAAAAAAAAAAAAAAACTGTAATCCAATGAAATTTTCAATTTCCCTCCATAATAAAGGGGTGAAATGATTGTAGTTGAATTAAGATCATCTCCAGTTAGTTATATTTGAATAATATTTGTGTCTTTTTACTTTTTAAGGGAACAAAAATACCATTTCAATATAACTAATTAAATATTCTCATATTCAAATGAACTGAAGAAGATTATAATTCAACTTTTTTATGCAATTCACATTTTATAAAAATATTTATTATGTAATAGTTTACATTTTGGTGACTGATGTGATAAACTATAAGTATTAGCTTGTAAACAACGACTCATAACACCTTTAGCAGCACCCAACCCATGAAATATATCATATCCTCAAACTTTACCTTTATCACACTTTCTAAAAGAAAAGTGCTAGAGAAAGTGTCAATCTTACTTTATTCTTTCTGTAAATTGATAGGGCATCTTATATGGCAAATACCATCTCAACAACTTAAATTTTTTAATTATTTAATTGTTATTGTGTCAAAAATTATATAAGAGTAGTGTAAATTTTGTATGAGAAGTGCTATGGAGCCAAATAAATGAACAAAGAAAAATTTTCAAACTGACGTAGCAAGGGTTTTTTAATTAAAAAAATGCAATTATCTCACCCTTGTCAGCTACTCATGATTAGGGTTGGCAAAACGGGTAATCGGGTAGACCCGATTAGGACCTGTTAAGACCCGCGACCCGATTGCCCGAAACACGAACACAACCCGTTTAGCTAAACGGGGTAGCGGGTCTGACACGATTATAAAACGAAAAATATCAGAGTAACCCGACACGACCCGATTAACCCGTTTAGCATAACCGGGTCATATCGGGTAGACCCGACACGACCCAACCCGACCTTTTTTTTTTTTTTTAAAAAAAAAAAACCTTAATCAAAATTGGAAAAAATAATTTAATAAAGGGATCTCTTAGGCCAAAGAACTAGTCAAATTTATCATAACCATCAAAGAAGAATAAATTTTTTTAAAAGATAATGTTTTAATATATAAATAATGATTTAAAAGATAATATTTTAATATATAGACCCACATAGAAAAAGTAACGGAAAAACAAGGAATAGGCCAGTGAAGTGAAAACTGTGAAGTCGTGAAGTGAAGAGTGAAATGAAGCCGTGAATGAGTCAGTGAGTGTTAGGATTAATTTAGTTAGAACTTAGACATAGGTTTATTTATAAAAATAAAAAATAATAATAAAAAAATTAAAAATTAAAAATTAAATGGGTTTGGCGGGTCACCCGAGACCAACCAGACCCGATTGACTCGCCAGACCCGGTTGACCCGCCAGACCCAGTTGACCCGGCCGACCCATTTATTAAACGTGTCTGGCGGCTCGACCCGATAGACACAAATTTAATCGTGTCTTAATCGGGTAGACCCGATTAAGACCTGAACCCGATAAGCCCAAACCTAATACCTATTAACTTCGTGTCGTGTTCGTGTCGGGTTCGCGGGTCGTGTCAAAATTGCCAGCCCTACTCATGATTTGCCATGTCAGTTTGAAAATTTTGTTGGGTTCCTTTGTTTAGCTCCCTAACACTTCCCATTTTGTATTGTCTAACAATTTTCTAGAAGAGTTTTATATTTATTTATTTCACTCATATTACACTTGTCAGCATTACATGTTTTAAATGATTTAGATTATATCAATTGATGTGAGATAATAAATATAAGGGAAAAATACAAAATTAGTCAATGTAATTTACTTAATTTGCAATTAAATTTATGTGGTATCAAAATGAATTTAAAGATCACTGAGGTATGCCAAAAAAAAAAAAAAAGTCCATACACTCAAATTTTGTTAATTGACTTCGATAACATGAAACATCAAAACCAATAAAATTATGACATCTATTTTATTTAAGTCAGTAGCTAACAGAATCTGTTAAATTTGTGAATGTAATTTAACTGTAAGGAATAAATTATTTTTGGCATATCTTAAAGACTTTTTGAGTTTTATTTTAACACTATATAAGGTTAATTATAAATTAGGTAAACAACAAAAACTAATTTTATATTTATTCCTAATTAACAGATTCGTTGCCCCAATTAGAAACGGGACAGCAAGGTTAGACAAAACACAAAAAAGGAAACCGACAAGCAAACTCGCGGGTCCCACCATATCTCTTTTACACGGCGCGCAGAAAACGAGCACCAAAAAAAAAAAAAACGAAATCACAAAACAAAACAAAAATACCGCGAGAGAATCACGAGAGATAGCGTAAAAGACCATTCATTCCTCTCGGCGCAACGCCAAACAAGAAAACAAAAAAGCGAAAGCGACAGTAGAGAAAAGAAAAGAAAAGAAATGGGTATGCAGGGTACGAATCACGATACGACTGGACGTGTGTAACGAATATTCACTAGATTTGAATTAGTGGTTTCGAATCCGGAAAACACTTGCGCTGGCCTTATCACTCACGCAATAAGCGCTTATCAATCGAACACGATAAGTACTTGTACTTATAGAATAGGAAACTGGACTTATCACTGATAGGTCAGTAGAAAGAGAAAGGACCCCTGTACAAACGCATCGAAGATAGCGAGACCAAGTCTCTCTCCCTCTATATATATCTCCCTTATCCGCAGCCTTTGAAACCCTAGAATCCTCGGAATTCGTGCAGTGAAATCCTTGAAAGGAGCGGATATTTCGGGGATTCTGAGGTGGTTTGAGCATTTGTGAGTTTGGATTGGGACTGGAAGTGTATGTTTTGGGTTTGTTTCGTGTGTGTTTTGGCGGAATTTGGAGCTCCATCTCTCTCTTTGCCTTTTTGTGGTGGTTTGGGGTTTTTGGAGGGACGGGATATAGGTTTTTGTTTGTGGGGGGGTTCTGAGCGGGAAGGATGTCTTCTTTGAGCAGAGAATTGGTGTTTCTCATACTCCAATTCCTGGAGGAGGAGAAGTTCAAGGAGTCTGTGCACAAGTGAGTCTTTCTCTCTCTCTCTCTTGCTATTTGCTTATTCAAATATGTGTTTATTTGTTGATTATGTGCTCATGTGTGTTTGTTTGTGGAGAAAATGGAGGGAAAAGTCTTGAATTTGAGCTGTGTGTATGTGTTTATGAATGTATCTTGGGGTTTATGTAGTGAAAAGGGAAAATTGTGAATTTGAGGCTTGTATATATGTGCGTCTTTTCAGTATTATGTAGTGAACTTGGTGACTATGACTGAGCCGAATAGTTGTATTTGATTTCAGTTGAGTGGAAATTTGTTGGCTTTGGTCTGGTTATAGGCCATAGAGAGCATGTAATTTGGTGTTGTACTAGCTGTTTTTCTGAAATTAAAAATTAGACTGTGTTCAGCTTTGGAGAGAAATGAGGAAAAGGGAAGGGAAGAAGAGGGGGGAAATTTTTGAATTTTGGTGTTAGGTTGTTTCGGTTTCTTAGGAATGATAGTTTCTGTTAATCTGAGCAATATAACTGCAGTAGGTGCCGCCGAGTGGTGGGGTTGTCTTATTCGGTCCCGACAAATATATATTTAAGATGGAGGTTCTTTCTTTTTCTATTTTTTTTTTTTTTTTTTCTGCTTTTGGCTGTTGAGAAATCTGGGAATTTGTAAATATGAATATAAAGAAGAAATGGAAAGAATGATCTCAACTTAACTAAGCCATCTAAATTTAGTGGATGGGTTGAGTGAAGAATATTGTGGACTTGGGATTTAATTAATGATATGTCTTAGACTAAAGTTTCTTATTCTTTCGACTTTCCTTTTCTTAAATTAAGTAACTTCATGTGAATTGGTAATCATTTGGCTGTTTTTGTTTAAAAAAATGTTGCTTTTTTTAGGCTTGAGAAAGAATCAGGGTTTTTCTTCAATATGAAGTACTTTGAGGAGAAAGTTCAGGCTGGAGAGTGGGAAGAAGTAGAGAAGTACTTATCGGGATTTACCAAAGTTGATGATAATAGATACTCCATGAAGATATTTTTTGAGATAAGGAAGCAGAAGTATCTTGAAGCACTTGATCGGTATGTTTAATATACATTTATTGATACCATTTTTAATTCTTTATCTTTCTAATATAAAGTATAATTTGTCCTCTCTTTGTGTGTGAAATTGTATTATAGGCAAGACAAGGCGAAGGCTGTTGAAATATTAGTGAATGATTTGAAAGTGTTCTCAACATTCAATGAGGAATTGTACAAAGAAATCACTCAGCTATTAACTCTTGGCAATTTCAGGTAATATCTTTCACCTTTATGGCAAACAAATTTATTAGCAGGCATAATATTGATCAGCTTCTTCCTTTTTTAAATCTGTGTAATTAATGAAAAAAAAGGTGAGAAAAGAAAGTAACATTGGGTTTCTATTTTTGGAAAAAGAAAGCTTTGCTTGATTGAGCTTAGTTAAACAACTTGGCTCAGTTTAGATGAGTTTTATGTTTAATAAGGCCAAGGGTAACATATGAGACAAATTCGAGTCTCATTGTTTTACTTTTCCCTTTTTTCTTCGTTAGGATAATGAAGCATCAATCCTCCATTCCATGTAATGTTACGAGAAGTGGTAGGTCTATATGCGGTGTAGTAGTTATAAATTGCAGATTATGACAGCGAATATAATAAATTATCACAGCACATGACAAATGACAGGCATGTAGGATGGTGTCAGGACTGTGATCCAGGTGGGACCAATATGACAAGATTGTGAAGGAGTTTTCAAGCTTCTATAGTGACCTTAAACTATATTCTTCACTGAATATTTGCGGAGGTTGGTGAACCATAATGTGTAAATTGGTGATAAATAAAAGAACAGAGTGGGTTCGAAGGGCCCTGCCTTGGAGAGGTTCCCCGACATCAAAAAATAAAAAAATAAAAAATAAAAAATAAAAGAACAGATAGTAGGAGAAAGAAAACATAATTTTATTGATAGGCTACCAAGGCAGATTATGAGGTTGCAAGAATTCGATTCTTGTTTGCATATAATTCATTATTTCAAAAACAACTTGTGAGGATCTACTATTTTAGTTACTTGCCAAATTTATCAAGCGATGGCAATGTGCTTAAAATGATAAGCCTAATCTGAAGTTTCCTTTCCCTAACACCCCCTATTCCCGAACCCAAAAGAAAAGAAAAATAAATAAGGGAAGAAAAGACACCAAGTACCAAGGTAGAATTCTAATTTCATGTAATCCAATTACTTATAAAAAAAAAAAGAATTTTAATTTCATGTACTCTGATTTATGCTTCTGCCTGTTTTATATGAGTTAATGAAACAAACCCAATAAATTTAAACATCTGTTAAAACTATACTGTTTTCTTTATTGGGTTCAAATTACAGGGAAAATGAGCAGCTCTCCAAGTATGGTGATACCAAAACAGCTCGTAGCATAATGTTGATCGAGCTTAAAAAGCTCATAGAAGCAAATCCCCTCTTTCGTGATAAGCTTGTTTTCCCCACTCTGAAGTCATCAAGACTGCGGACTTTAATAAACCAAAGGTACGGAAGCAAGCTGAACTTTCTAATTTACTCTCTATAGTTTGCCTTTATGCCATCTTAGCATTTACTAAATCCTTTCTGCATGTCAATTACGTTCAAGAAGGTGCCTTCTTGTCTCCTGTTCTTTTCTAAGTTGCCTTTTCTTAGCTGAGAATTCTTGTTTTAGTCTGCCACCTTGTAACACTAGCTGAGTTTGAGTTTACTTGTTTGTTCCTACTGTGTAGGGAATTACTGTAACTTATCTTGATATTTTTACTAATTATCTTTATGTCCCTCCGCAATAAAAGTATTTTCTTAAATGAGTCGAGCCTTTTTTCTTGTTCTCTCTCTTCCCCCCCCCCCCCCCCCCCCCGCCCCTTTCTTGGTATGCAGTAAGTAAGAATTGCACA